>NC_134354.1:703892905-704492905 GCF_048569485.1 Anomaloglossus baeobatrachus | reverse complement strand
CCCGTGCCACCAGCCGCCGCTGCTCGGATCTGGACCTTCTGGGGTGGTGGCTCGAGGGTATCCGGACCCGGGGGTCTCGCGGACACGCCGAATAAAAGGGGGGACGTAGATGTACGGGCTAGGCCGTATTAAGTTTGTGACGCCACCCACGGTATGTGGTGAGGTGGGACACCACCGCTGCTGTTGTTGGGTACCTAGGGGAGATGTAGTGGCAGCTGGATGTTAACCGCTCCGTGGGTAGGGATGGTTGCCCCGGGACCCAGTGTCTTTGTGCAGGGTATAGCATGGCAGGGCCAGCGCGCCCGGAGGTGTAGGGGGACATTTGGTTACTCACAGTAGATGAATCACACGAGTCTTTTGGTAAACCAAGCTGCTGGTGGCTGGCCGGTTGCATTCAGGGATGGCGGCCCCAGGACCCGTTGGGGGTGTTTGGCGGTGCAGGGAGATGGGCGACCGGAGGGTGCTGATGTACTCACTATTAGCAAACACACGAGTCTCTGGTAAACCAAGGTGATGGTGGTCGGTGCCCTCAGCCGGCTGCAGTCTGGTCCCCCATCCGGCTGGTGGTCTCTGTCTGTCTCCCGCAGCTGTGTTGGATGGTGGACTGCCTGTGCTTGCAACTTCAGGAGTCCGCTCCCGGCTTGTTGTTGCCTAAGGAGCCCTTTGCCCGCAGACGCTGGCCCGTGGGATCTCTGAGCCGTGGCGGTGGACGCTTATCCCCCCCGTTGGGCTGTTGCCTTCAGTCGGGACTTTGGGTGGGACAGGACCTCTAGTCCTGGCCGCAATCAGTTAATTAGCTAGTCCCCAGTAGCTTCTGGACCTAGCTTCAGGGTCTGAGTACCCCCCTTTGTGCTCCGGTTTCCGAGTCGGTTCCCCGGGTCGGTACTGGTTGGGCTACAACCATGTCCCACTCCACCTCGGTTCCACCGAGCCGTCCTCCCGGCTCCTGCAGACGGAGACCGCCATCTGCCTCCTAGCCAAAGGTACCAGGGCTCCTACCCTGGCACCTGCTCAAATTGGTTTCTCTCCTCTGCTGGAGCTGCACACAGCTCCAGCCCACACACCTCTCCAACTTGAACTCTCAACCTTATCTGGCTACTTTCCCGCCCCAGGCTGTTTGAACTCCTCGGTGGGCGTCTTCCAACAGCCTGGCTCTGCCCCCTGGTGTGTCCATCAAGCACTGAGGGGGGTGACTAGGGTTTTAATGTTTGGCTGTATGTTACCTATGAGGGACAGGTGTAATGCGGGGCCCTATTTGTAACTACCTGGCCTGGCCAGGGCGTCACACTACTTTTTAGTTCTTAAAGGGAATCTGTCATTGGGTGACTATAAAGCTGGATTCACACGAACGTATAGCATCCGACGTGAGTGCATTTGATGTAATATGCTAATGACCCTCGGCTCCCGCTGTGCTGCCAGTGTGGGCCAAGTGTCATGTGACTGTGACCCGATCCTGCAGCTGTGGAGGGGAGGGAGGGACGAATCCCTCCATCTCCTCCATCGTCAGCTGATGCGGTTGTGACGCCCTGGCAAAACCAGGTAGTCACACAATAGGCCCCTGCATAACACCTTCCCTGACCTAGTTCACATACAGCCGACCTGAAACCCTAGTCACCCCCCTCAGGGTAAGACAGGCACACCAGTGGGCGGGACCAGGCGGTTAAGAAACGCCCACCTAGAGGCCTAGACAGCCCGGGGCGGAAAACAAATAGATTGAAGTTGGAGTTCAAGTTGAGAGGAGTGGAAGCTGGAGCTAGGTGTAGCTCCAGTGGAGGAGAAGTTCAAGTTGGACGGTGCCAGGGTCGGAGCCCTGGTACCTTAGCTAGGTGGCAGACGGTGGTCTCCGTCAGCAGGAGACGGGAAGACGGCTCGGCAGATCCGAGGAGGACCGGGACAGGGTTGGAGCCCGCCGGTACCGACACCGGAGACCCGACCGGAAATTGTGCACAGAGGGGGTACTCGGACCCTGAAGCCAGGACCTGAACCAACGGCCTAGCTAATCAACTGATTGAGGGCAGGATTATAGGTCCTGTCCCAACCAAGGTCCCAAAAACAGACAACCACCCACAGAGAAGGATAGGGCAACCGCCAGGGTCCATAGATCCCACGGGTCAGCGTCAGTAGGCACAGCTCCTCAGGCACACAGAAAGCCGGGAGCGGAGTCCCATGTTTCATACCGGGAAGTCTAAAAACACAACCACAACTAGTGCAGAGGAAAAGATGGCGACCACCAGCCCAGGTGGGGGACCAGAGTACAACCGGCCGCGGCGGCCAGCCACCAGCACCTTGGTTTACCAAAAGACTCGTGTGATTCATTTAATTGTGAGTAACCAAACATCCCCTGGTCCATCCGAGCACGCAAGCCCCTGCCACTGCCATACACTGCACAGAGACACTGGGCCCCGGGGCAGCCATCCCTACCCATGGAGGGGTTAACATCCGGCTGCCACTACATCTCCCCTGGGTATCCCACAACAGCAGCGGTGGTGTCCCAATTCACCACACACCGTAGGTGGCGTCACGAACCGAATACGGCCGAGGCCGTACAACTACCTCCCCCTTTTCATTCGGCATGTCCGCGTGACCCCCTGGTCCGGAGGATCCCTTGAACGACACAGCAGGTCCGGATCCGAGCAGCCCGGCTGCTGCTTGCACGGGGGCGGCACACGGTTATCGCACTGCACTCGGATATCATCTTAGTGCAGTCTGATGTTTCACTCGCACCCATAGACTTGTATGGGTGCGAGTCACACAGCTCTCGCAGACAATCACAGCATGGTGGGACTTTTCTCTCATCCAGAATCTGGATGAGAAAAAAGCTGACCATCTGCTCTCCCTCATTGAATAACATTGGTCTGAATGCAATGCAAGATTTTCTCACATTGAATTCGTCTGATTCATACGCTTGTGTGAGCGTACCCCAAGTAAGTAACATTATCTATACGACTGTCACTGATTAGTTGCTCTTCGGCTGCTCTGGCACAGCGGCGTTCCAGTATATTCTCTGCCAGCTGGAGCGCCCTGGGATGCTTCCCCTCCGCTCTGAATGTAAACACTCTTCTCTACACAGACAAATAGCAGAGACCTCTCTTGTTGAAGAAAGCAGAACAACACTTTTAGTTAAAGGGGTTGTCCAGTCCTGGGGAAATCTTTGACAAGAACACTTATACACACTTTAAGGGCTCATTCACAAGACCGCATGAAAAATTCAGTTTCATCTAGAAAAGTTGGATGATTTTTTTTTTCACTTGTCATCCGTGTACAAAATCCATTGTTTTACAGCAGATATTAAAAATTTACGGGACGATTTACAGTTTACTATCTTACAAAATTGCAATGTGTCCCTAAATGTCAGATGCTATACTGCGGCATTAATTTGTTTTGCACTGCATCACTGAATAACTTTGGTCCGAGCATTGTTCGTTTTTTTCTCGACTAGCACTTGTACCGAAAATATGGTCATATGAGCGAGCCTGTAGGTTTGCCTAGACTTGCCCGTTTGATTGGTCATCAACTATGCCCATCTCTTCTTTCAATGTCTGTATAAATAATAGCACTTAGGCCAACATTCGGTTTGCCACACAGACAGCAAAAGGACAAATACATTCATGTGAACATTTAGTTCTGAGCTAGAGCTCTGATAATGCAGACCTAAATCATTTGCTTCCCATTACATAGACATGGCACTAAACAATTACCGTACATGTTGGTTGCCTGCAGAGTGTATTGTTTGGATCTAAAATTCTATGGACTTATACACCTAATATTAGCTATAGAGATCTGTGTGCCATAAGTTCATGAGTGGAGATGGCAAATCCCTAGAGCAAAGAGGGTGTCCAGCATTTTTTTGGTAAAACGAACCACATCGCCAAACAAGGGCAGGAAAAATTGTAATGGTGTACTTACATGAATACATCACCAGAACTATCATCAGCACATTAGTACATCACCAGTAGGAAGTTTTAAGTATTTGAGTAGGATTTGGAAAGTTTCTGCTCTATAAAAAAAATCAGTGTGGACACATACTAACTTGAACTGAGTTTTTGGAACAGAAACTCATCAAATCCTCTTCATAATCTCAAAATGTTGAGGATTTTCAGTTTTAACATAGCTATGAATTACGGTATGTTATGGATTGCTACATGTCTACAAGATCAGAATCACCGTCAGCACATATATGCGGCACCAGAACCACCGACAGTACCCCCTCACACTGCCTCTCTCCATAATATCCCCCCACCCACTACTTATCTACATAATATCACCCACACAATCCCCTTTTCCACAATGCTCATCTCCATAATATCCCCCAAACATTACCTATCCATAAAATCTGCCCACACACTGCCCCACTCCATATCTCCACCACACACTGCCTCTCCCCATAATATCTTCCCCACAAACTGTCTGTCTCCATAATATCTCCCCCACACTGCCCCTTTTATAATATTCCCCACACACTGACCCTCTCAAAAATATTCCCTCATACAGCCCCTTCCCATAACATTTCCCCACACTACCTTTTTGCTTCAAGTCCACCCATTCCATACTATACTATGCTCCCTTTCACAAGCTCCCAACTAATTGCCCCATAATGTTCCTCATTGCCCTATAATGTCCTCCATAACTCCATAATATTCTCTATTATTCATAATGTGCCCCACAGCTCCATAATATTACCCACTGTTCCATAATATTCTCCACTGATCCATAATCACCCCCATAGCTGCACAATATCCCCCATAGCTCTACAATATCCCCACAGCTCCATATTATTCCCCACAGTTCCATATTATTCCCCACAGCTCCACAATATCCACTACTGCTCCATATTATTCCCCACAGGTCTACAATATCCCCTACAGCTCCACAATATCCCCCACATCTCCAAACTAATTGATCCATTATGTTCCCTGGAAATTAACACCAATCCTGAAACACATTTTATCTTTAGCCTTTCCTGAAGCGCTTACCAGTTCCTGCCGCGTCTTCTGTGGTCCAGAGTCAGCAGCAGTGTGATGAGGTTAGTAGCGTGCTAACCTCATCACGCTACTGTACGCTGTGGCCGGGATTGATGAGCGCTCCTCTATCCCAGTCCCGGAATCACAGTGTTTATATGTATACGGTACATGTCTGAAAGACACAAATACATTTGACTATAGAAGGAAGGGAGTCTACGTCAATGGGTCATACAGACCGCATAAAATCCTTTGATAGACAGCATGCGGCCCGTAGGCTGTATATTGTGCAAGCCTGCATTAGAGTTTTATCAATTTGCTTTAAAATGATAAGCTGGAAATTGACAGCTACAAAGAGGAAAAAAGTAGGACTCTAATCTTTAAAAGCTTTATGGTCCAGTAAGCCTCGTAACACCAGGGGCCTTTAAGCAATACCTGGCTGTCAGAACGGTCAGTCCACTCAAAGTTGGTTGTGTTATTTATAATGTATACTATTTCACAGCAAGCCCCAGATAACTGGGTCAGAGAATATCTGTTAGAACAAGTTTAATGAGGGTATCCCAGTAGCTGAGGTTAGTATCTGCCTTCAGTGGTTTAAGGAAAGACGATCAGAGAAAATCACTAAGGAAATTATTTCTGGCTATGATGGAAATATGGCGTAAAACTTGGTATTGCAGCTTGATATACCAGACCAGTTATTATTATTAGTATTATTATTTATTATTATAATGCTATTTATTCCATGGCGCTTTACAAGTGAAAAGGGTATACATAAAATAAAGTACAATATTCATGAACAATACAAGGCACAGACAGGTACAGGAGGAGACAGGACCCTGTCCGCGAGGGCTCACAGTTTACACCATCAAATGCACCGACAATGATTAAATGGGCAAAAACTGGACCACTGAGCAATGGTGGAAGGTGGCCAGGTCTGATTGAGCTTAACAGTGTTAACACATGTATTATGTGGTTGAGGATGAGTTTGTGCGTTACTTATGTCGCGGGCGGAGGAGGGGACGCTGCGCTCTCCCACTGCTCGGGTCCGGCCGCTGCTGCGGCTGCTGCTCGCTGGTGGCTCGAGCGGTGGTCCGGATCCCAGGGACTCGAGCTGCGCTCCTCGCCCGTGAGTGAAAAGGGGATTTTGATGGTGGGGGTTTTGATTATTGTCCATGACGCCACCCACGGTTGTGGTGATATTGGTGACACCACCGCTGCTCTAGACGGAGATCCCGGGAGCGGTGACAGGGTAGCAGCTTTGTTGTTAGTTCTCCCCTCCGTGGGTAGGGGGTTGGTTGTCCCGGGGCCCGGTGATGGGGGTAGGGATGGATGGCAGGCGGGTTACGGAGCCTGGTGAGGTGCAGGGTCGCGGGGGCAGCACTGTGCCGCACGGCACGGTGGTACTCACTCAGCCAATGATGAGGACACAGGTCTCGTTAAAACACACGGCTGGATGGACGGGCCCCACAGACGGCTGCGGTAGTTTTTCCCCTGACCCTGGTTGGTAGTGTAAGTCCTTTATTTCGCCTCCGTGCACGCTCCTCCTGCGCTCCGGTTTCCAGCTGGCTCCCCGGTTCGGTACCGGTGGGCCACCGCCCAGCCCCGGCTACCTACGGTTCCACCAACTGTCTTCCCGGCTCCCACAGACGGCCACTACCGTCTGCCTCACTCTCTACCCGAGGGTTCTAGGCTCCAACCTAGGCCCCTGTCTGCTTCTGTCTCCCTGCAGACCTCCTCTCTCTTTCTCTGCCTGGACTTGTCTGGACCTGCTTCCTGCCTCAGGCCAGCTAAACTCCTCGGTGGGCGTTTCCATCTCCTGACTCCGCCCACCTGGTGTGTCTGTCTGAGCCCGAGGAAGAAACCAGGTCTCACTGGGGATGTCTTCTGTGAACTGCTGGGGGTGTGTAGGTGTTGTTCTCTGTGGCCCCTGGCTTGTCCAGGGCGCCACACTTACCTGGGAAAGAGATGGCACCAGGATACAATCGGAGTTGGCACTAGGGTGGGAAAAAGTCAAGCCAGCGGAATCGGTGTCATGCTCTGAGCATTGTTCTGCAGGCATTTATTTCTCCTAAGAGCCGCCTGCGATAAGTCATAAAGGCGTACCGAGTCAGTTCACAGTGAGTGGCGGCTGTAATCGCATCCCGGAACTGACTGATAGTCGGCTCAGCACTGATACACTGCTGCCGGCAAGGCACCTTAGGCTACTTTCACATTTCCGTCATTTTCCCTCAGTCACAATCTGTCGCTTTGAGAAGAAACTGAATCCTGTAAAATATTTTTTTCCCATAGACTTGTATTAAAGACGGATTGCGACTGATGGCCTTGCGTTGCATCCGTTGCGCGACTGATCAGTTGTGGAATGACTGACTGTCGAGCGGAAGCAATACACGATGTAACGTTTTTCAGAGTGTCGAAATGACACACTGCGCAGGATTCTGTCGCAATTCGCCAAGAGGTATAATGGTTGTCTATGGTGCAGACTTCCGCCGTAATCCGTCGCACGACGGAATCCAGTGCTGGATTCCGTCATTTTCTACTGAGCATGCCCAGTATGTATGTGACGCCCTGGAACCCCAGGGGTCACAGTACACTAACATCACACACACACCCCCTCCCCTGGGTAGGTGACACCAGTCAATCGAACCCTTGTTGCCACCCTCCAGGCTTGATGTCCACACCAGGTGGGGTGGAGCCTGGCGGTTGACCCCACCCACCAAGGAGTTCACAGGCCTGGAGGCGGGAAAAGAGAGGAGAGAGTGGTAGACAGTGGAAGTGAGAGGAGTAAAAACGGTTGGTGTCTGGGTTGGAGCCCAGGCACGTTCAGCAATGTCGGCAGACGGTGGTGGCCGTCTGCAGGAGTTGGTGTAGGTCAGCGGAACCGTAGGACCGGGATCGGGCGGTGGCCGCCAGTACCGAACCGTGGAGCAGATTGAAGCCAAGCACCAAGGCAGGGTACTCAGACCCCGACTAGGCTAGGAGCCGCCGAAAAGGTCAAATTATCTGATTGCGGTCTGGATCTCAGGGGTTCATTCCCATCTAAGTCCCGTCAGAAGGCAACAGCCCAACCCGTCCGAATAAGTGCCACCGCCAAGGGCCAGAGATCCAAGGGCCAGCGCCTGCGGGCAAACGGGCTCTCCCGACACGTACACGCCGGGGAGCAGACTACCCGTGGGAAGCCATAGGAGTCAAATAGACTTACACAAGTGCAGGAAAACGACAGCCACCATCAACCCGTCCGGGGAGAGTGAGAACACCGCAGCCGGCTGTGGGCCCCGTCCATCCAGCCGTTTGATTTACCAGAGACTCTGTCCTTTCTGTCCTTCTGTGTCTGAGTGAGTACAACAGTGCCATCCGGCAACGTTGCATCCGCGCCCACGCTGCCTCCCCGCCTCGGCACCTGCACCTATACCTCCTCCCTACTCCCCAACCAGGGCCCCGGGACCAACAGCCCCTACCCATGGAGGGGTCAACACCTCAGCTGCTCTCCGCCATCGCTACCGGGATTCCCCGTCACCAGCAGCGGTGGTGCCCACCATCACCACAACCCGTGGGTGGCGTCATGACCGACATCCCCAAATACCCACCAAAAACCTCCCCTTTTCACTCGTGGGCGAGGAGGCGCTGCTCGAGCCCCGAGGAGCAGAAGCACCGGACCCGAGCGCCAGCGATTCCAGACGAGCGGCGTTCCCCACCCCTCCGCCCGCGACATGTACACAATCATATTGCAAGGCTCCAAAGCTGGTACGACGGATCCGTTTTTTTACAGTGATCCGTCGCATCAGTTGTACCACAATCTGCGACTGATCCGTCGCATCAGTCACAAAATGGATTGTGACTGATGGAAAAAAACTGATGTGTGAAAGTTAGTAGTCACACTACTAACCTGCAGATTGACCCCATATCTATAGGTTAATAGTGTTATCTACCCTGACAAGCTCCCTATAAGGACTTGCTGATAAGGTTTTGTGCAGTCCGTAAGTAAATAATAATACGTTTTATTTCTATAGCGCCAACATATTCCGCAGCGCTTTACAATTAAGAGGGGACATATACAGACAATATGAGACAATACAAAATAAGATACCAGGAGGAGTGAGGGCCCTGCTTGTAAGCTTACAGTCTATGAGGAAATAGGGGAGACACAAAAGGTGAATGGGGGGGGAGAAAAGCTTGGGTTTTATTGGAACACGAGGGGCACCTACACAATATTTTTAGGTTTTAATGTTATGGCTAATTGGTGAAAAACTATGAAACATAACAGAATATGGTGTTTAATTGTCATCACTTTGTGAGTGGAAACATGCGCTCCCTGCTAGGAGCTGATACTGTCAGACTTGTGCTATAACATCTGTCCTGAGGGATAACACATTATCACCCCTTACAACCCCCCTGATGGGAATCCCCAAACACTGTCATCACCAGCCAGGGTGGTCCTGTGTCCCTCTATACCTACAGACTAGTTCATTAGCGGGTGTGATAGAAAAAGAATGTGCCAGTGTTTATCCTCTGTATGTACCCTGAGTGTTTTATGTCTGATGGTCGCCTGCGATTGGACGCTGGCAGGACGCGCTATCAATCATGGTCCCTTACCAGTCATTATGTATAATAAATAAACAATCCACTAAGTAGTATTTATAGGCTGTGGCGCTCGCTCTCCGTGAGATAACCGTGATATATGTCAAAGGGTTGTAATAAAATCCTGCAAACCTCCAGGCTGTACACAAAACAAGATGGAAGTATTTATCCAGTCATCACTGGTGACTCCCTTTACAAGGCTGGTTTAGAGTCTTAGATAAGTCAGATGTACATGTTTTCTCAGTTCCCTCATGGCCAAAATTACAAGCCGAGTATGTGGTGTCCAAAAAGTTACATGTTCAAGATTTCACAAGGACTATTGCTGGTCCCGATATACAGGGATGTTGCAAAAACAAACCCCCTTATAATCTAAAAGCCTTGCTGACAAAAGCAGTATGGTCCACATCAACGCCAGAATATGACACTGGCGGGGGCTCAGGTTTGGGGAGGTCAGTGGCAGTCTACACATGCTTCTTGGTTGTCAAGTTAACAGTGGCATGGAACAGGGCCCAAAGTCACCGTACTATCCAAGGGACGAGATAGAGATACATCAGAGACGTCCCTGACTGGCAGCTGGGGGGCCGAGACCAAAGAACTGTACTCTATACTATATTTATTATTCGTTTTTCTCTTTTATATAGTGCCAACATATACCGCAGCGCTATAGAAACTGATGACTTAGATGCTGCATGGATAATGCTCCAAATATTTCCATGGTAAGTATGAAATCGTTTTGCATCTTTTGGAGCAATCTGATTACAGATAATGGAAAAATTCCTAACTCCATCTTTCCTCAAATGTGCACTACACAATATAGGAATTAATAAAACCAGGCCGCAGCCAATGAGATAGGGAAGGAAGTCAGGGAAACCAAAGAATAATCCCCATTAAAAAATAACTTTTAATATTACCGTTAAAAAGTTAAAAAAAAACCACAATAACAAAACACACGGTACAGGGTGTATAATAACAAAAGCTAGGTGGGAGAATGGAATATACTAGCCCTATATATCCCTAAATAAGCTCTCCCTACCTAGCAATGGAGGGTATGATGCCCTAGGGTTGTGGCGCCCCCATTCACCGACGGGAGACCTGCACAGGTCAAACAAACACCAAATAATTACAAAAAAAGCCTCATCAAGATAAGATAGAGACATCAAAAACTTATCTGGAAAAGTCCACGACAGAGTCCCGACGCGCCTACTTGGGGCACCCTCACACAGCATCGGGACTCTGTCGTGGACTTTTCCAGATAAGTTTTTGATGTCTCTATCTTATCTTGATGAGGCTTTTTTGTAATTATTTGGTGTTTGTTTGACCTGTGCAGGGCTTTATAGGGTCATTCAGGGTCTCCCGTCGGCGAATGGGGGCGCCACAACCCTAGGGCGCCATACCCTCCATTGCTAGGTAGGGAGAGCTTATTTAGGGATATATAGGGCTAGTATATTCCATTCTCCCACCTAGCTTTTGTTATTATACACCCTGCATGTACTGTGTGTTTTGTTATTGTGTTTTTTTTTTACTTTTTTAATGGGGATTATTCTTTGGTTTCACCACGATATAGGAATTACCACTGAGCTACATTATTATCGTGCTGGATATCATAATCCATATATTTATACATTCTTACCATATTTGTTTTAGATCCTAATTGCAGTGGTCTTCAGGTCTATTTTGTATGGCCACACACATTGCAGGCAATTTTTAGACATTTTTGGTCTGTTTGGAAAAATTATTTTTAATAAAAACAATATATACTGTATATATATATATATATATATTGTTCTTATTAATATTATTATATATTTGCGTGTTCACGTAATCTGTTTAGCTTTTCACTTTAATCTAGGCCAGATGTTCCCGACCTTTCTGACCTTGAGAGCCACATCCAGCTCTGAGCGAGGTTTGCAAGCCACATTCAGCTCCCGTCCCCCTCACAGCAGTGCCACCCAGAGCCTCTAAAAACTAAAAACAAAAACATTTTACTTACCCTCCCCGTCTCGTTGCGGGGCGTCCTCTCTGAGACATGATGCATTTCAGCTAGATGTGTGCCCTCCGACGCACATCCAGCTGAAGAAAGGCAGGTGCTGGGGTCGGCAGGCCCCCCCACAACCACTGGGGATTGTCCCGCTCCTGTGTCAGCTAACTGAGTGCTTACCTGTCCTTGCCACCTCCGCGGCTCTGCATTACTTGCAGCAGTGTGATGAGGTCGCAGAGTGATGACCTCACCACACTGCTGCACGTTGGACCGCGGGATGACATGACGGCACCCTGCTCTGCTCCACTGACCTTTTCTTCAGAATCAGCACATGGCTAATTTGCATGCGATGCCCCTTTGCATGCAAAATAGCCATGTGTAGTGGCTGAAGCGACACAGCCGGCCCCTCTGCTGCCGCTGTAACTGGGGCCTGGTGAAAAGGGGGCCCGAGCCCGGGGCTTAATAAAGCTTAGTAATTACCCCGGGCCCAGCTGTGCCCCCCTCTCCACCTGGCCTAATACACCAGTCATGGAGTCCTGAGCTGTCAAGTAAACGATGGATGTGACGTTACTGCTGCAGGATGAGTGAGGAACAATGAAAAGGTGATGCTGGAGTGGAGGCAGGATGAAACAGGCAATTATTAACTCATTATTTTACAACATTTCCTCATGCTGGAGAACCCTTTAAGTTCCTTAAAGGGGACCTGCCACTTGCCATAAATATGTATTTTTTTTTTTTTTTTTAACGGGTGCAAAGCCACTGTTCATCTGAATCTGGAATTGTTTTTCATTTGTTAATGTGACTCATCATTCCTAAAATATAGCCCTCTCTTCCCTGTGTGAAAAACTAATCTTTATAACCAAATAGGCATGGTCTTCATCTCTTCTCCTTGGGGATCGCACCAGGTTGGCTAAAAAGACTAGATTTATATACAAGAATGAGGGAGTAGACATGAGTGGACCCGTTGAAGTTCGGTTCAACAGGTTCGGCTGGACTTTAAATAAAATTCTGTTTGGACCCGGACTTGACCTGAAACCCATTGGAAGTCACTAATTGGGTTTCCGCCCACACACAGCAAGCCATAAACAGAACACTTCCATGGGTGGGGTTTTTCCATGTATCTTGGGGGGTGCACACTACATCCAATAATGCTGTTGTTACCCCTAGTGTGAGCTGTTCAAACACTGCAGGTGGCTCACACTGGGCCAAACACCAAGTGTACCCCAGCACAGCGATGCTTGAGAGAGTGGTGTGCAAGCGTACCCCAGCACAGCGATGCTTGAGAGAGTGGTGTGCAAGCGTACTCCAGCACAGCGATGCTTGAGAGAGTGGTGTGCATACGTACGGAACCCAAACTTCGAACTTGAACACTGTTTTTTGAAGTCCATGTTCAGTACAAATGTCGCGGGCGGAGGAATGGACGCTGCGCTCTCCCACTGCTCGGGTCCGGCTGCTACTGCCGTCGCTCGGTGGCTCGAGCGATGGGCCAGATCCCGGGGACTCGAGCGGCGCTCCTCGCCCGTGAGTGAAAAGGGGTGGTTTGGTTTTGGGGATATTGTCCGTGACGCCACCCACGGTTGTGGTGATTTTGTGGACACCACCGCTGCTCTGGACGGGGATCCCGGGAACAGTGACAGGGAGCAGCTTTGGTTGTTTATTCTCCCCTCCGTGGGTAGGGGGGTTGGTTGTCCCGGGGCCCGGTGATGGGGTAGGGATTGATGACAGGCAGGTTGCGGGGCCTGATGAGGTGCAGGGTCGCAGGGGCAGCGCTGTGCCGCACGGCACGGAGGTACTCACTCAGCCCAATGATGAGGACACAGTTCACGGTAAAACAAGCGGCTGGTTGGACGGGTCCCTCGGACGGCTGCAGTGTTGTTGCTCCTGGCAGGTTAGCGGTGACTGTCTTTTCCCTGCACCTACGCTGTCTGTACGGTTTCGATGGGTTCCCACCGGTAACCCGCTCCCCGGCTTGGATATGGGCCGGAGGAGCCCCTGTTGCCCGCAGGCGCTGGCCCTGGGAAACGGTTGCCTTGGCGGTGGCGGTGTCTCCCTCACTAGGTTGGACTGTTGCCTTCTGTCGGGACTTGACTGTTTGGAAACCCAGGAGGTCCCCTTCACTAACGGATTCGGCAAATTCACGGCGACTCCTAGCCTTGCCGGGGTCCGAAAAGCCCCTGCCACTGGTGCTGGCTTCTCTTTGCGTACCGGTCCGGTACCGCCGGGCCACCACCCGTCCACGGTCCTTACGGTAGACTCCAATCGGCCACTCCTGCAGACGGTCACCACCGTCTGCCAACCTTGCTGTCTCACCCGGGCCACACACCCGGACGCTGTCAGTCAGTTGCTCTGCTACTACTTCACTTCTGCTCACTTTCACCTCCAACACTAAACTCTGCTCCGCACTCGAGCTCTGCCTGAGCTAAACTGTCTGTTTTCCCACCTCCAGGACTGTGAACTCCTCGGTGGGCGGGACCAACCGCCTGGCCCACCCCCTGGTGTGATCATCAGCCCCTGGAGGAGGGCAACAAGGGTTTTGTCTGACTTCGGTGTGCCTGCTGGGAGTGTGGGGTGTTGTGGTGTTGTTCTCTGTGGCCCCTGGCTTGTCCAGGGCGACACATTCCCCCTTAGTTTAATGCAGACCGTCCTCGGGCTGCCCGTCCAACACCGGTTTTATTTTCACCAACTGGAAAATATAAAAAGGTAAAACGGTAACAGACATACAAGTAAAATAACATCTTCCCACATCGGGAGGTACTCTTACTTAAAACGTTACGGTAACGGTTTCGGCTTCCGCTCTCACCCACCCAAGCAACCTGGCCCTGATGCTGCCCCTAAGCAAATGGGCAGCACCCCTTGACCCCAGTCCTGCACAAGCTGCCCGAGCGGGTTCTGTCCTTTCCAGGGGACCCACGTCCATGGGGAGCCCCTGGAACCCCAAGAGGGTAGCCACCGGTTCCGGTAGTGGCTGGGCCCCAGCCTGCTCCACTGCGGGCCCTCCCTCCAATCTGCCTCTCCGGAGGCGGTCACGGTAGAAGCTGCAACATAACTATTTACAGGCCACAAGTTTGTGGTTGCCTTGCAAGTTCTCAGGCATGTTCATAGGAGTTCCTATGCAAAGTGATGAAGGGGGTCCCAACGGGGACCAGTTGCCGGCTACGACCGGTTCCAAATCAGGTTGCAATCAGGTGACTTTTCACGGTTTCATTCGCTTATCATTTTCAAAACTTTCAAAACTTTCAAAACTTTAAACAGTGGTGGTCCCAACGGGGACGGTGACAACGGCATTCCGCTGCCCTCAGAACGGCTACCACCGGAGGGGGTCGGCCCACTCGTGGACCGAACGGTACCTCGGGTTCTCTTTCCACATGCAGTGCAGCCCCGCACCACTGATTGCTGTTGGGAATGGTGGTGGAAGCAGCGTACTCGGGATCTCGTCCTCCATCAGCTGCACTCTCTCCGGGTCCCCTGCTGCGGTAGCAATTCCCGTCTCCCACTCAATCAAGGCTGGCTCGGGAGTTTGGGTGGCTTGATCACGGCGCGACACACCCGCGGTGGCCCCTTGCTCGTGGGCCCACACCACGGCGACCATCCTGCGCATCTCCACCTTCCAATCTAGTAACTGCTGCAGGCTTTGCGCCCTCACCTTGAGGCAGAATCGGCCCAGCTCCCGCTCCAGCCAAGCAGCGGTCCCGGCGGGGAGCTCACCCGGGCCGCAATCTTCGAAGGCTACTCCGCCTCTCTTCCCCCAGAGCTTGGATGCTCCAGCGGTGGGCGCTTCGGCGCTCCAGCCTGGGGACGCCGCCATCTCCGCATCGGTTTCTCAGCAGCCTTGGCTACACGCGGCTGGCCGCCATTTCGTCCCCCTTAGTTTCTTTCCGGCCCCTCCTCTATCGGGGCGGGGTTTTGGCCTTCGCGCCTCCACTACTCGAGGAGACGCTCGAGCGGGAACTCTTCGCGCCCAAGATGGCGGCTTTTCAAATTTTCCGGCCGGACACCTCCAGCGGTCACACAAGGCGCACTTCCACCAATCAATAGAACGGTAGGATCCTGTTAGTGACGCCAAGTTGTCGCGGGCGGAGGAGGGGACGCTGCGCTCTCCCACTGCTCGGGTCCGGCTGCTACTGCCGTTGTTCGGTGGCTCGAGCGATGGGCCGGATCCCGGGGACTCGAGCGGCGCTCCTCGCCCGTGAGTGAAAAGGGGTGGTTTGGTTTTGGGGATATTGTCCGTGACGCCACCCACGGTTGTGGTGATTTTGTGGACACCACCGCTGCTCTGGACGGGGATCCTGGGAACGGTGACAGGGAGCAGCTTTGGTTGTTTATTCTCCCCTCCGTGGGTAGGGGAGTTGGTTGTCCTGGGGCCCGGTGATGGAGTAGGGATTGATGACAGGCGTGTTGCGGGGCCTGATGAGGTGCAGGGTCGCAGGGGCAGCGCTGTGCCGCACGGCATGGAGGTACTCACTCAGCCCAATGATGAGGACACAGTTCACGGTAAAACAAGCGGCTGGTTGGACGGGTCCCTCGGACGGCTGCGGTGTTGTTGCTCCCGGCAGGTTAGCGGTGACTGTCTTTTCCCTGCACCTACGCTGTCTGTACGGTTTTGATGGGTTCCCACCGGTAACCCGCTCCCCGGCTTGGATATGGGCCGGAGGAGCCCCTTTTGCCCGCAGGCGCTGGCCCTGGGAAACGGTTGCCTTGGCAGTGGCGGTGTCTCCCTCACTAGGTTGGACTGTTGCCTTCTGTCGGGACTTGACTGTTTGGAAACCCAGGAGGTCCCCTTCACTAACGGATTTGGCAAATTCACGGCGACTCCTAGCCTTGCCGGGGTCCGAAAAGCCCCTGCCACTGGTGCTGGCTTCACTTTGCGTACCGGTCCGGTACCGCCGGGCCACCACCCGTCCACGGTCCTTACGGTAGACTCCAATCGGCCACTCCTGCAGACGGTCACCACCGTCTGCCAACCTTGCTGTCTCGCCCGGGCCACACACCCGGACGCTGTCAGTCAGTTGCTCTGCTACTACTTCACTTCTGCTCACTTTCACCTCCAACACTAAACTCTGCTCCGTACTCGAGCTCTGCCTGAGCTAAACTGTCTGTTTTCCCACCTCCAGGACTGTGAACTCCTCGGTGGATGGGACCAACCGCCTGGCCCACCCCCTGGTGTGATCATCAGCCCCTGGAGGAGGGCAACAAGGGTTTTGTCTGACTTCGGTGTGCCTGCTGGGAGTGTGGGGTGTTGCGGTGATGTTCTCTGTGGCCCCTGGCTTGTCCACACACAAACACTGAACTTTACTTTTCAGGTTCGCTGATCTCTACTCAGGATCAGAAAAATGCAAGAACAGAAAAGAAACAATGTTGGATTCAAAAGGACAGCAGCATTTAAACCAGGTAACAAATACATATTTATGGCAAGTTACAGGTTCTTTCTAACCTCAGAAATTTAAATGATTTCTTCGCACAAAGCAATAACATAACACACAAGACCATACGATGAAGTACAAAGCTTGATTTTCTATACGAGGAAACACAGTTACACATAATTTGGGTGTAAAGTGTATGATTCCCCTTTAGCTATTATCAATGGGGATCTTTTGGCTGAAATACCCAAAGACGGCCAGAAGATGAGGCATTAACAACTGATTCTCCTAAAGCCCCACAAAGAGTAACATGCACTAAACTGAGCAGCAAACTATAGCTCTGTGCGCGGTCACATACACTCAGCCATCACATCTTCACTACATACAGCCACAAGGGTGAGGCGCAGCACTGAGCTCCACGAGGGAGAGGCACAGCATTGAGCTTCATGACGAAGAGGCACAGCACTGAACTCCACGAGGGAGAGGCACAGTAGTGAGCTCAATGAGGGAGAGGCACAGCACTGAGCTCCACGAGGGAGAGGCATAGCACTGAGCTACATGAGGAAGAGGCACAGCATTGAGCTCCATGACGAAGAGGCATAGCACTGAGCTCAATGAGGGAGAGGCACAGCACTGAGCTCCACGAGGGAGAGGCACAGCACTGAGCTCAACGAGGGAGAGGCACAGCACTGAGCTCCAAGAGTAAGAGGCACAACACTGAGCTCCATGACAAAGAGGCACAGCACTGAGCTCAATGAGGAAGAGGCAGACCACGGAGGTCCATGAGGGAGAGGCACAGCACTGCTCTCCATGCTTCACCTCCTATGAGCTCCTGTAATGCCCTGTGGTTTCCCTAGTAATTCTGCGTGCTACAGGTGGAGAGGGATTAACATTGCTCAGCTATAATAATCCGGAATAATACATCACTCCTCATAAACAATACAAAAGATCTGTAATATAAATAATGCATCATCAACCGTTCACCCCGGAGGCTGACATCAGGATGGGGTGCTCCTTCCTGGCACTAAGCTCCCATTCTGCCTCTACAGAAAGCTCTTACAGGCCAATACAGTGCCACATTCTTTTCTGCTGGCACATGGGGGCTGCAGCGGGCGGCACATGTCTCTGAGCATGACCAGACGTGACAGTTGACACAAATCTACTTCAACGGTGGCACATAAGCAGCAACAGAGAGAACCAAAAAGTCAGCAAATCGTCAGATCACAGATTGTAGGAGCAGCTGGCAAAGCTTGGACATGTAACTGGCGCAGCGGGCATAGGGCGATTTACACAGAAGACTATGCAGTAAATATGGTAGGTTGTGCCCACACTGGCGTATTGCCAGAGAGTAACATCGCTGAGTGCTGTTCAATGTTTCATCGAGCAGTGCCGATTCGGCATGAGCAAAAAATTGCAGTATGCTGAGATTGGCAGGTTATCTCACTCAATTGCACCCATACAAGTCTATGGGTGCAAGTGAAACATCGGACTGCACTCAGATGACATCAGTACAGTCCGATATACACATAGACAGGCAATGGAGACGATGCAGAAATTAATCTTTCCGTCTTCTCCTCACCTGTGCTCCGATTTTTGTATACAAAAGAATAGGAGCGGGGACACACGATGAGTAAAACAATCCAAGTAGAATGCAATAAAAAAATTGTATTCCACTCAGACCCATGTTACTCTATGGGGCCGGTCCCATCTGCGATTATTTTCTCAGCCATAATAGGACTGAGAGAACAGTCAAATCATGCTGCGGGTGGAATCCGATCCGTTTTCAAGTACAAGTCTATGGGTGCAAGAGAAAGATCGCACTACACTTGCATGACACTGGAGTGCAGTGCGAAAATCAAATCAGCTGGCAATGGAGGAGATAGGGAGATTAATCCCTCTCCTCCGCAGTGCCCACCTTCCCCTCTTCAGCTGTGACACTTGGCTTATACTCGCAGCGGGAGTTGAGAGTCACATCTGATGCAATGCACTTGCATCAGATGCCATACGCTCGTGTGGCCCCAGCCTTAGGAATAAATTATGTATGAATCTATACATCCATAGCCAGCCTAATTACTATCTATCTAATAATGGAGGCAGCACATCAACTTAAAAAAAAATGGAAAAGGCTGAATTTTAAGAGATCGTGTCACACTTTTTTTTTTTTAAATTGCGTTTAATACCTGGTAAAAATCCCTGAGCTCCCCTGATGCTGCTGTTCTTTTCCGTTTTGTGCTGATTTTCCATTGCAAAAATATTCACACTTTTTATTCTTGTGGAGCGCACTATGTGAAATCTCTGCTCTGCCGTCCAACTGGGTGTTTCTTCAGAGTCTTCTCTGTGGCGTGAGCTTTTACTCCTCCCTCTCAAATGCTACCAATCAAATCTCAGCATTAAGATGAGCAAACAAGTTCAGTGTTCGGAAAGAACTCAGACTTTTCCAAGAAAACAAACTTCGGGTTCAGAGTTCGGGTGCTTTACGAATGAAAACCACTCGCGCGAGCATCACTGTGCTCAGGTATGCATGATCAGCCCACTGTGAGCCGCCTGCAGTGTTTTTGTCGCGGGCGGAGGAGAGGACGCTGCGCTCTCCCACTGCTCGGGTCCGGCTGCTGCTGCGGCTGCTGCTGCTCGGTGGCTCGAGCGATGGGCCGGATCCCGGGGACTCGAGCAGCGCTCCTCGCCCGTGAGTGAAAAGGGGGTTGTTTGGTTTTAGGGATATTGTCCGTGACGCCACCCACGGTTGTGGTGATTTTTGGTAACACCACCGCTGCTCTGTATGGGGATCCCGGGAGCGGTGACAGGGAGCAGCAAAGTTGTTAGTTCTCCCCTCCGGGGGTAGGGGGTGGTTGTCCCGGGGCCCAGTGATGAGGTGGAGGATGAGGGATGGCAGGCCCGGTGCGGGGCTTGGTGAGATGCAGGGTCGCGGGGGGCAGCGCGGTGCCTCACGGCACGGTGGTACTCACTCAGCCTGAGACGATGACACAGTTCTCGGTAAAACACACGGCTGGAAAGACGGTTCCCACGGACGGCTGCTGTTGCTTTTCCCCGGTAGTTAACGGTGACTGTCTCTTTCCCTGCACCTATGTTCAATGTTGGTAGCGATGGATGCTCACCGGTAACCCGCTTCCCGACTTGGATATGGCCCGCAGGCGCTGGCCCTGAGAAACTGGTGCCTTGGCGGTGGCGGTGTCTCTCTCATACGGTTGGACGGTTGCCTTCAATCGGGACTTAGTTGTTTGGAGACCCGGAGGTCCCCTTCACTGACGGATTTGGCAAATTCACGGCAACTCCTAGCCTTGCCGGGATCCGAAAGGCCCCTGCCAATGGTGCTGGCTTCTCCTTGTGTACCGGTCCGGTACCGCCGGGGCACCACCCGTCCGCGGTCCTTACGGCAACTCCGATAGGCCACTCCTGCAGACGGTCACCGCCGTCTGCTAACCTTGCTGTCTCTGTCCGGGGCACACACCCGGACCAACTTCAGGCTCTTAGCTGTCACTTTCCATCTTCCACTTTCACTGCACAACTCCTCTCTCTCCTCTCCAAAACTAAACTGCCTGTTTTCCCGCCTCCAGGACTGTGAATTCCTTGGTGGGTGGAGACCAACCGCCTGGCTCCACCCCCTGGTGTGGACATCAGCCCCTGGAGGAAGGCAACAAGGATTTCAGGTCTAGCTTAGATGTGCCTAACCGGGGTGTAGGGTGTGGTGATGTCATTACCTGTGACCCCTGGCTTGTCCAGGGCGTCAAATTTGCATGGCTCGCACTGGGAGTAACAACAGCGTTATCAGATGTAGTGTGCACCAAAAAAAAAGAAAAAAAAAAAAAAGGGAAATCAGCCCCCAACCCTGAAGTGATCTGTTTATAGCTAGCTGCATGTGGGTAGAGACCCGAACTGCCCAATCAGTGACTTCAAATGAAGTTCAGGTCAAATCTGGGTCCAAAACCAAAACTTTAAAAAACTTCAACTGGACCAGCAGAACCCGAACTTCCACGGGTCCCCTGATCTCTAGTCGGCATTTGGTCTAGCAGACCATCAGTCTCAGACTATGATGACCTGTGACTGCAGCATCTGGGAGGGAGGTGAGAAAGTTTTTATGCCCCAAGAGAGGTTTCTGGAAAAACACCCATCTGCATTGCAAAGCAGAGATGTCACATGCAACGCGCTAGTAAAAACAAATGTGAATATTTCCGCAACGAAACGACACAAAACAGAAAAGACCAGCAGAATCGGGGAGCGCAGGGATATTTTACAAGTTAGGCTATGTGCCCATGTTGCGTATTTGCATGCAGTTACGCTGCGTATTGCACTGCAGCGTAACTGCATGCGTCCTGCGTCCCCTGCACAATCTATGAAGATTGTGCATAATCCATGCGCACGTTGCGTTTTAGAACGCAGCGATTTGTATGCTGCCAAATCGCTGCGTTCTAAAAACCAACATGTCACTTCTTTCGTGCGCTTTGGATGCAGGTCCCGCTCTGTCTATGGGAGAGGCTGCATCCAGAGCGCATGAAATCGGCTTTTCAGTACGCAGTGTTTCTGGAGCATTTGAAGCGCACATGTGCTGTTCAAATCGCTGCAGAAATTTCTGCAGGGACAGAACGCAACGTGGGCACATAGCCTTATTTAGCTAAATCTTTTCAGCGACAGCTCCTCTTTAAGGATACTTTCACACATCCGTTTTTTGCCATCAGGCACAATCCGGTTCGTGCCTGATGCAACGGATCCGTCGCAGATTGTGTAAAAACTGATGCAAATTATTCAGAAAAAAAAGATCAGTTTTTTATTTTCTTTTTCATGCCAAAGAGAGAGAGAGACCCCCATCATCACCGCACACACACAGGCACTACCACCCTCATCATCACCGCACATACTCAGGCACTACCGCCCCCATCATCACCAAACACACCGACACTACCGCCCCCATCATCACTGCACACACCAGCACTACCGCCCCCATCATCACCGCACACACCGGTACTACCACTCCCATCATCACCGCACACACGCAGGCACTACCTGAGTGACGTCACTGCTGACAACGCGACTCAGTTCAGTTGTTCGGTGGAGCTCACAGTGTTCTACTGCCGCTCCTGTCAGCTTCCGATGTAGCAGAGCTGGATGCGTCGCAGGACCTCGTATGGATTACGCTGGACCTGGAGGGGTATTTGGAGATTTTAATAAAGTGGTGAAAGAGGGTGTTTTTTTTGTCTTTTATTTCAAATAAAAGATTTTTCGCTGTTTGTGTTTATTTACTTTCACTTACAGATTAATCATGTAATGTGTCTCATAGACGCCTGCCATGATTAACCTAGGACTTAGTGGCAGCTATGGACTGCCATTAACTCCTTATTACCCCGATTGCCACCGCACCAGGGCAATTCAGGATAAGCCTGGTAGAGTCCCAGGACTGTCGCACCTAATGGATGCGGCGCTTCCGGGTGGCTGCTGGCTGATATCTTTAGGCTGGGGTGCTCCCCATAACGTGGGGCTCCCCATCCTGAGAATACCAGCCTTCAGCCGTGCGGCTTTACTTTGGCTGGTATCAAAATTGGGGGGACCGCAAGCCGTTTTTTAAATGATTTATTTATTTTACTGCAAGATTTAGACCCGCCCACCGGCGGCTGTGATTGGTTGCAGTGAAACAGCTGTCACTCAGCGTGGGGGCTCGTCTGTCTGCAACCAATCATAGGTGCCGGTGGGCGGGGGAAGCAGTGAATACGAGATGGAATAATGAGCGGCCGGCATTTTCAAAGCAGGAGAAGCCGCCGGATAAGTGTGACAGCTGTGCAGCGCTGCACCAGTGATCGGTGAGTATGAGAGAGGGGGTAAGAGGGAGAGACCGACCGACAAAGAGAGAGAGACCGACATCGATAGAGACCGACCGACAGACAGAGAGAGAGACTGACACTGACAGAGAGAGACCGACAGACAGAGATATTTTCTAACCAGAAAGGAATTTACACATCCGGGCATGCTCAGTTAAAAAAGCCTGATCCATCGGTGGAATGCGTTTTTTGCCGCATTACGACAGATCCAGCGCCCATAGGCTTTCATTTTATAACACGCCGCATGGCGCCGGATCCAGCGCTGTGCATTTTTTTTGCCGGTAACAAAAAACGTTCCCTTGTGCATCCTTCCCAGTAGCCGGACCCGGAAATCTAGCCAGATCCGGTGCATGCTGGATGAAACGCAAGGGCATCAGGCACAATCCGGCGCTAATACAATTTGATGAGGATAAAAACGCATCCGGCATCGGATCCGTTTTATCCGGTATTCGCCGGATTGTGTCTGACGGCAAAAGCCTAAATTCACTCAAGTTTGTGGGATTACTTTATACACAGCTTTCTTTCTTATGGTCCCTCTACAGCATGTTCATTGAGTTCAGGTCTGAATTGTAATTAGGCCATTGCAACAGTTTGATTATTTTCTTTTTCATCCATTCTGGTGTAAATTAGCCAGTTTGCCTGGGTCTTTGTTCTGTTACATGATCCAGTTTTGGCCAAGCTTTAGGTCTTCTATTGATGGCCTCACTTTTGACTCTAGTATTCTCTGGCAAACAGAAAAGTTCATTTTCGACGCAATGACTACAAGGTGGTGACTACAAGGTGCCGAGGTCCTTTGGCCCCAATCTTCACCCCTCTACCACTGTGCTTGTGTCGCGGGCGGAGGAGGGGACGCTGCGCTCTCCCACTGCTCAGGTCCGGTTGCTGCTGCTGCTCGGTGGTGGCTTGAGCGGTGGTCCGGATCCCGGGGACTCGAGCGGCGTTCCTCGCCCGTGAGTGAAAAGGGGTGGGGATTGATTGTGGGGATTTGAGATTGTCCGTGACACCACCCACGGTTGTGGTGAGGTTGTGACACCACCGCTGCTCTGGACGGGGATCCCGGGAGCAATGACAGGGAGCAGCCTGGGTGTTAGTTCTCCCCTCCGTGGGTAGGGGGTTTGTTGTCCCGGGGCCCGGTGATGGGGTAGGGATGGATTGCAGGCGGGTTACGGGGCCTGGCGAGGTGCAGGGTCGCGGGGGCAGCGCTGTGCCGCACAGCACAGTGGTACTCACTCAGCCAATGATGTACACAGAGTCTCCGGTAAAACAAATGGCTGGATGGACGGGTCCCACAGACAGCTGCGGTGTTTCTCCTCCTGGCAGGTTGATGGTGACTGCCTTTCCCTGCACCTGTGTAATGTGACGGTTCCAATGGGTTCCCACCGGTAACCCGCTCCCCAGCTTGAAGGTTGCTGAAGGAGCCCTTTTTGCCCGCAGGCTCTGGCCCTGGGAACTTTAGCCTTGGCGGTGACTGTGTTTCCCT
The DNA here is from genome assembly GCF_048569485.1 of Anomaloglossus baeobatrachus. Lineage (NCBI taxonomy): Eukaryota > Metazoa > Chordata > Amphibia > Anura > Aromobatidae > Anomaloglossus > Anomaloglossus baeobatrachus. Next base: position 704,468,732 of record NC_134354.1, on the reverse strand, counting down.
CGGTTGGACTGTTGCCTTCTGTCGGGACTTGGCTGCTGGGAAACCCAGGAGGTTCCCTTCGCTAACGAATTTGGCAAATTCACGGCGACTCCTAGCCTTGTCGGGGTCCGTAAGCCCCTGCCGGATGGTGCTGGGTTCTCTTTGCGTACCGGTCCGGTACCACCGGGCCACCGCCCGTCCACGGTCCTTACGGCTAGCTCCAATAGGCCTCTCCTGCAGACGGTCACCACCGTCTGCCAACCTTGCTGATCCGTCCGGGCCACACACCCGGACCACTTTCTGTCTGCTCCACTGCTACTTGCAAAACTGAAACTGACTCTTTTTCCCGACTCCAGGACTGTGTACTCCTCGGTGGGCGGGACCAACCGCCTGGCCCACCCCCTTGTGTGAACATCAGCCCCTGGAGGAAGGCAACAAGGGTTTTTGTCTGACTTCGGTGTGCCTGACCGGGAGTGTGGGGTGTGTTTGTGTAGTGCTTGTGACGTCCTGGCTTGTCCAGGGCGCCACACTTGATAAGTGGTATTAAGTATTTTTACTGTGTTTAAGGTTCATCAAATGTAACGCAGGTAAAATGGCCAAACCTCTCCACATTGGTCTTGTCTTCTATAAGACATTGTTCTGGAAGTCTTGTGGTTTGTTAAAATGCAACGTGGCTAACTTGAGCTATGCTACCATGTTGTTTCAGAAAGAAGAAACCTCCTTCCAAAAAAGTATACTTGTCCAGCCTTTTTATAATTGTACTTTCATAACATGCTAACTGTGGTCATTAGCGTCTGAACTTCTTGAATTTTTTGCAATTTGTCTGAGTATTGCATATCTGACCTTGAAGTGAATTTGCTGGGATGTCCACTCCAACAAAGATTGTCAACGCTTGCCTGTTTTCCACTTGTGAATAATCTTTTTCACTGTAGAATGATTGACTGCAAATTATTTGGAAGTGGCCTCTTAATCTTTCTCAGATTGATGGACATCCACTATTGCTTCTCTATGGTAACTGCGGATGTCTTTCCTTCAGGGCATTGTATGCCTGAATGTTCCAGACCAGCAAACTATTAAAACTTCTGCTTTTATAGAGATTGTCACAATTGTTGGTGGACAATTAAACAGTTACACAACTGCCTATATATTGATGACCTATCCTAAGGATAAGTTAACGACATCAGATTGTTGGAGGTTCGGCACCCAGACCCCCCACTGATCAGTTGTCCTTTGTACAACTGGTGGACGGATTTTAACAGTTGTGCAGCTCCATTAACTGTTTAGTGGCCACAGCTGAGTGCTGCGGATCTAGCCCTATTCATTCTAATAGGGGCAGATGTGCAGTAAATGAATAATGACACAGTGTGTTTTGTCATGTGTTCATCTAGGGTTGTATTTACCTACTTTTAATATGTAAAAATATAAAATTGAAAAGGGGTTTACTTGGTTTTTCTCATGACTGTATTTACCATCAATATCTAGTCCATAATGTTAAATCAAGGTGTGTCCACTAATTAGCATCACAGGTGTCTACAATCTTGTAATCAGTCAGTGGGCCTGTATATAGGGCTACAGATACTCATTGTGCTGTTTGGTGACATGGTGTGTATCAAATTCAACATGGACCAGAGGAAGCAAAGGAAAGAGTTGTCTCAGGAGATTAGAAAGAAAATTTATAGACAAGCATGTTAAAGGTAAAGGTTATAAGACCATCACCAAGCTGTGTGATGTTCCTATGACTAGAGTTGCACAAATTATTCAGAAATTTAAGATCCATTGGACTGTAGCCAACCTCCCTTTGTGGCTGCAGGAGAAAAATTGATGACAAATCAAAGGGACGGATAATACGAATGGTAACAAAAGAGCCCAGAAAAATGTGTAAAGAGATTAAAGGTGAACTTCAAGGTCAAGGAACATCAGTGTTAGATCGCACCATCCATCGTTGTTTGAGCAAAAGTGGACTTCATGGGAGATGACCAAGTAGGACACCATTGTTGAAAAGAAATCAAAAAAGCCAGACTGGAATTTGTCAAACTACATGTTGACAAGCCACAAAGCTTCTGGGAGAATGCCCTATGGACAGATGAGACAAAAATTGAACCTTTTGGCAAGGCACATCAGCTCTATGTTCACAGACAGAAAAATGAAGCATATCAAGAAAAGAACACGGTCCCTACTGTGAAACATGGAGGAGGCTCTGCTATGTTCTGGGGCTGCTTTGCTGTATCTGGCACATGGTGTCTTGAATCTATGCAGGGTACAATGAAATCTCAAGACTATCAAGGGATTCTAGAGAGAAATGTGCTGCCCAGTGTTAGAAAGCTTGGTCTCAGTCGCAGGTCATGGGTCTTGCAACAAGATAATGACCCAAAACACACAGCTAAAAACACCCAAGAATGGCTGAGAGGAAAAAATTGGACTATTCTGAAGTTGCCTTCTATGAGCCCTGACCTAAATCTTATTGAGCATCTTTATCTTTGGAAAGAGCTGAAACATGCCGTCTGGAAAAGGCAACCTTCACACATGAGACAACTGGAGCAGTTTGCTCTTGAGGAGCGGCCAATATACCTGTCGAGAGGCGCATTCTCATTGACAGTTAAAGGAATTGTTGGATTGCAGTGATTGCCTCAATAGGTTGTGCAACAAAATATTAAGTTAAGGAGGGAAGGGTGCCATCATTTCTGTCCAGGCCTATTTCATGAGTTTTATTTATTTTATTTAATTCTGTGGAATCATGGTTGAAAAGCAGCAATGTCTGACTTTCGTTTGTTCATTTTCATAGATTTTTTTTAATTTACTATTACTTTTGTCAGATCAAGTTATGTCTGTGACTATTGTGGGGTTTTCTTTCATTAAATGAGGGGTAGCAACAATTTTGACCACGTGTGTTATATACAGTTTGCATCCATCTATTTTTTTAGAGATCCAGTATATCTATCATCTACACCCAGATATCTTTCTTTGTCTTGTCTATAGAGCGTTGGATTATATTTATTGTTACACATGCTGGACTATTCTGTATTATCTTGCTATCCATATATTTACAGTATCCATCCATTGATTTCATACATCCTGTGCGAATCTTATCCTTTTCCAGTGAGACCACACAGATACATGGCACAGGAAGCTTTTGTAAACATTCCTGATGTTTGTGTAACCACTGACAGCAACAATTACAAGAAATGTAACAAACGACCTTTAAACAAAACATGGATGTGTCCTGTACATGAGAAGCATATACTGTATATACAGGGGCGCTGCACTGCTCATCTGTGCCCCATTCTGTTGACCAACAATTCCGGATGCTAAAGGAAGTTTTAGTAAGAAACGTGGCTGTTACCTCTAATGGTGACACCAAATCTCCCAATTTTGAAAGCTAAAGCGCCCGTTATATCAAACGATATGTCGGCGGGGTCACGTCGTTAGTGACGCACATCCGGCATCGTTTGATATATCGTAGCGTGTAACACAAATGAGCGACTGTGAACGAGCAAAAATACTCACCTTATCGTTGCTCGTTGACACGTCATTCATTTTCAAAAAATCGAACGTCCTTCTGTGCTCCGGTTGTTCGTCGTTCCTGAGGCAGCACACATCGCTCCGTGTGACACCCCGGGAACGATGATCTGCAGCTTACATGCGGCCGCCGGCAATGAGGAAGGAAGGAGGTGGGTGCGATGTTACGTCCCGCTCATCTCCGCCCCCTCCGCTTCTATTGGGTGGCCACTGAGTGACGTCGCTATGACGCCGAACGTCCCTCCCCCTTCAGGAAGACGATGTTCCCCGCCCACAGCGAGGTCGTTTGGAAGGTAAGTACGTGTGACGGGGGGTTACCGACATTATGCGACACGGGCAACAAATTGCCCGTAACGCACAAACGATGGGGGCGGGTGCGATCGCTCATGCGAACGAACGATACATCGATATGTGTAAAGCGGCCTTAAGAAAGACGTCCATATACCAATGTAATGTATTTTAATTTCATGCTTGGCAAATACCCTAACCTTGCCCAGACCTTTATATATGTTCACAATCACAAAGAAATTTTGCTCACCGTGAAGCCCAATAGGGTTCTCACATAGTTTTGTGCCCATTTCATCACCGCCACAGTGCCTGCCACACACATATAATGCCACCACAGCCACCCATACATACGAAGTATAATGTCACAACTGCCCACCACACAGTAGGAAACTCCCAGCCACAGTATGAAGCTTCTACACTACCCCACACGGGTACGATACCCTCACAGCACCATAACCCAGTATGATGCCCCCCCCAGCTTCCCATACAGGATGATGTTCCCCACAGTCCCACCAGTCTTACAGCCCCAGCACACACACACACACACACACATACACACACACACTATGATGCCACCAGTGTCCACCTCACATAGTACAATGACTTTTAGAGCTATCTACACAATATGATGCCTCCAGCATCTACCCACATACAGTATGATGCCCCCAACATCCACCCACATACTGTATGATGCCCCCAACATCCACCCACACACAGTATGATGCCCCCAACATCCACCCACACATAGTATGATGCCCCCAACATCCACCCACACACAGTATGATGCCCCCAACATCCACCCACACACTGTATGATGCCCCCAACATCCACCCACACACAGTATGATGCCCCCAACATCCACCCACACACAGTATGATGCCCCCAACATCCACCCACACACAGTATGATGCCCCCAACATCCACCCACACACAGTATGATGCCCCCAACATCCACCCACACACAGTATGATGCACCCAACATCCACCCACACACTGTATGATGCCCCCAACATCCACCCACACACAGTATGATGTCCCCAACATCCACCCACACATAGTATGATGCCCCCAACATCCACCCACACACAGTATGATGCCCCCAACATCCACCCACACATAGTATGATGCCCCCAACATCCACCCACACACAGTATGATGCCCCCAACATCCACCCACACACAGTATGATGCCCCCAACATCCACCCACACACTGTATGATGCCCCCAACATCCACCCACACACAGTATGATGCCCCCAACATCCACCCACATACAGTATGATGCCCCCAACATCTACCCACACACTGTATGGTGCCCCCAACATCCACCCACACACTGTATGATGCTCCCAACATCCACCCACACACAGTATGATGCCCCCAACATCCACCCACACACTGTATGATGCCCCCAACATCCACCCACACACAGTATGATGCCCCCAACATCCACCCACATACAGTATGATGCCCCCAACATCTACCCACACACTGTATGGTGCCCCCAACATCCACCCACACACTGTATGATGCCCCCAACATCCACCCACACACAGTATGATGCCCCCAACATCCACCCACATACAGTATGATGCCCCCAACATCTACCCACACACTGTATGGTGCCCCCAACATCCACCCACACACAGTATGATGCCCCCAACATCCACCCACATACAGTGTGATGTCCCCAGATGCCCCCAACATCCACCCAAACACAGTATGATGCCCGTAGTTTCTCCCTCTCCCCCAAACACAAGCATCCTTCTGCTGATCTGGTCTCTACTACCAGTCAAGTGACATTAAAATCCTTGCAGGTCTTCCAGTCCTACTGATCGTGGAGAAGGAATCTGATAACCCTGCTCCATCATTGTATTCAGCTGTAATTAAATCCTGATGACACACATAAAGCAAAAATCCATGGTTTAGTGGTTTAATAATCTTTCAGGACAGCTCATCACATTTAGGGTCATCTTGTTGGATGCAGGACAGTTGGCAGGGATGGGATTCAGTAAATCTTGCAGTACCTGTGCTCTCTCTTTATTTTGTGGGTTCTGTGACAGTGGACAAGGAGACGTGCGCCTACTCAACTCTCAACTTCACCAGTAACCAGTGAAAATGCAAGAAGGTACAATAAGAAGCGTCCTATATATATAACCAGGACAGCAGTACCCTGCCATGTGCCCAGCCTTGTACCAGTCATTAGACAAGCTTTATGCAGTGCACACACTTTATCCTCAATGGTAGAAAAAAAGCTTTGAATATATGAAATGTAAAAAGTATCAATGCATGTGTGATACTGATACATGTGTGACATGTTATAGTACAATAGTGTGATATACGAGTGATATGTTATATATCAGTCTGATACATATGTGATATGTTATATATCAGTCTGATATACTGTATGTGTGATATGTTATATATCAGTCTGATATACTGTATGTGTGATATGTTATATGGATTAGTCTGATACATGTGTGATATGTTATATATCAGTCTGATACATATGTGATATGTTATATATCAGTCTGATACATGTGTGATATGTTATATATCAGTCTGATACATGTGTGATATGTTATATATCAGTCTGATATACTGTATGTGTGATATGTTATATGGATTAGTCTGATACATATGTGATATGTTATATATCAGTCTGATACATGTGTGATATGTTATATATCAGTCTGATATACTGTATGTGTGATATGTTATATATCAGTCTGAAACATGTGTGATATGTTATATATCAGTCTGATACATGTGTGATATGTTGTAATACAATAGTCTCATATATGAAAGATATGTTATATATCAGTCTGATAGATGTGTGATACATTTTAAATCAATCTTATACATGTATGGATTAATCTGATATATGTGTGATATGTTATATGGAATAGTCTGATACACATGTGATACATTATATGTAATATTCTATTACATGTGTGATATATTATATATGCAGTAACAGTGTGATACGTATGATTTTACCTGCACTGAGTGATATGTCACAAGTTACACTCACATAAAATACATATCAGATGTCGGATGCATACATGACGTGACAGATATATATATATATATAGTATATACACACCACTTTGCACACAGGATTACAGGTAACATATGATATCTGCAGATATAGGACACTACATGACATACATAGTTATGATACATGGCATATCTGCCCCATGTGCGGCACCCCTCACCACAGCTGGCACCTGAGTATCACTGGTGTCTCCCCCCCACAGTGCACAGAGGTGGGCGCACAGCACGTACCCGCCGGTCTCTGCTCCCGAGTCCTCGCAGTCATCCTCTGCCGTCTTCTCCATGTCAGGGCTCAGGGGGCCATGGCTGCTGTGCCGCTGCTGTGCCCGTCTCTCCAGTAACCGGACCTCCCCGGCTGAGCCCCCGGCTCTCTCCGCCTTCCGACCTTCTCTCCTTTCTTCTCCTCCAGGATGCAGCCGCCCCTAGCAGCCCACAGCCCCGCCTCCCCCCATCCTTTGTATCGGCCAGTGAATGAGCTCGCCTGTCTCCATCCTCTGTCATCAGCAGCAGCTACCACTAACTCTGAATCCGGGGGGGTTCTCCGGGCGTGTCTGTGACTGAGGTGCTTGGGATGAAGTGACCCTGTGAACTTTGGAGAAACTTCTGTGCTGTGGATAGACACAGGAGTACACCAGTGACAGGGTGTAACAGGCTCACTGCAGGAATACCTTCACTGGGACCAGTAATAATCAGAAGGCGCCTTCACTGGTGACAGCCATTACCAGGAGGCGCCTTCACTGGTGACAGCCATTACCAGGAGGCGCTTTCACTGGTGACAGCCATTACCAGGAGGCGCTTTCACTGGTGACAGCCATTACCAGGAGGCGCCTTCACTGGTGACAGCCATTACCAGGAGGCGCCTTCACTGGTGACAGTCATTACCAGGAGGCGCCTTCACTGGTGACAGCCATTACCAGGAGGCGCCTTCACTGGTGACAGCCATTACCAGGAGGCGCATTCACTGGTGACAGCCATTACCAGGAGGCGCATTCACTGGTGACAGCCATTACCAGGAGGCGCATTCACTGGTGACAGCCATTACCAGGAGGCGCTTTCACTGGTGACAGCCATTACCAGGAGGCGCATTCACTGGTGACAGCCATTACCAGGAGGCGCCTTCACTGGTGACAGCCATTACCAGGAGGCGCCTTCACTGGTGACAGTCATTACCAGGAGGCGCCTTCACTGGTGACAGCCATTACCAGGAGGCGCATTCACTGGTGACAGCCATTACCAGGAGGCGCCTTCACTGGTGACAGCCATTACCAGGAGGCGCCTTCACTGGTGACAGCCATTACCAGGAGGCGCCTTCACTGGTGACAGTCATTACCAGGAGGCGCCTTCACTGGTGACAGTCATTACCAGGAGGCGCCTTCACTGGTGACAGCCATTACCAGGAGGCGCCTTCACTGGTGACAGTCATTACCAGGAGGCGCCTTCACTGGTGACAGCCATTACCAGGAGGCGCCTTCACTGGTGACAGTCATTACCAGGAGGCGCCTTCACTGGTGACAGCCATTACCAGGAGGCGCCTTCACTGGTGACAGTCATTACCAGGAGGCGCCTTCACTGGTGACAGCCATTACCAGGAGGCGCCTTCACTGGTGACAGCCATTACCAGGAGGCGCCTTCACTGGTGACAGTCATTACCAGGAGGCGCTTTCACTGGTGACAGCCATTACCAGGAGGCGCATTCACTGGTGACAGCCATTACCAGGAGGCGCTTTCACTGGTGACAGCCATTACCAGGAGGCGCATTCACTGGTGACAGCCATTACCAGGAGGCGCCTTCACTGGTGACAGCCATTACCAGGAGGCGCATTCACTGGTGACAGCCATTACCAGGAGGCGCATTCACTGGTGACAGCCATTACCAGGAGGCGCTTTCACTGGTGACAGCCATTACCAGGAGGCGCATTCACTGGTGACAGCCATTACCAGGAGGCGCCTTCACTGGTGACAGCCATTACCAGGAGGCGCCTTCACTGGTGACAGTCATTACCAGGAGGCGCCTTCACTGGTGACAGCCATTACCAGGAGGCGCATTCACTGGTGACAGCCATTACCAGGAGGCGCCTTCACTGGTGACAGCCATTACCAGGAGGCGCCTTCACTGGTGACAGTCATTACCAGGAGGCGCCTTCACTGGTGACAGTCATTACCAGGAGGCGCTTTCACTGGTGACAGCCATTACCAGGAGGCGCCTTCACTGGTGACAGTCATTACCAGGAGGCGCTTTCACTGGTGACAGCCATTACCAGGAGGCGCTTTCACTGGTGACAGTCATTACCAGGAGGCGCTTTCACTGGTGCCAGTCATTACCAGGAGGCGCTTTCACTGGTGCCAGTCATTACCACGAGATGCCTTCACTGGTGCCAGTCATTACCAGGAGGCGCTTTCACTGGTGACAGCCATTACCAGGAGGCGCTTTCACTGGTGACAGCCATTACCAGGAGGCGCTTTCACTGGTGCCAGCCATTACCACGAGATGCCTTCACTGGTGCCAGTCATTACCAGGAGGCGCCTTCACTGGAGCCAGTCATTACCAGGAGGCGCCTTCACTGGAGCCAGTCATTACCAGGAGGCGCCTTCACTGGAGCCAGTCATTACCAGGAGGTGCCTTACCTGGTGCCAGTCATTACCAGAAGGCACCTTCATTGGTGCCAGTCATTACCACAAGGTACCTTCACTGGAGCCAGTCATTACCAGGAGGCCCCTTCACTGGTGCCATTCATTACTAGGAGGCGCCTTACCTTTTGCCAGTCATTACCAGGTGGCTCTTTACCTGGTGCCAGTCATTACCAGGAGGTGCCTTACCTGGTGCCAGTCATTACCAGGTGGCTCCTTACCTGGTGCCAGTCATTACAAAGAGGTGCCTTACCTGGTACCAGTCATTACCAGGAGGCGCCTTATCTGGTGCCAGTCATTACCAGGGGGCTCTTTACCTGGTGACAGTCATTACAAAGAGGTGCCTTACCTGGTGCCAGTCATTACCAGGAGGCGCCTTCACTGGTGCCAGTCATTACCAGGAGGCGCCTTCACTGGTGCCAGTCATTACCAGGAGGCGCCTTCACTGGTGACAGCCATTACCAGGAGGTGCCTTCACTGGAGCCAGTCATTACCAGGAGGCGCCTTCACTGGAGCCAGTCATTACCAGGAGGCGCCTTCACTGGAGCCAGTCATTACCAGGAGGCGCCTTCACTGGAGCCAGTCATTACCAGGAGGCGCCTTCACTGGAGCCAGTCATTACCAGGAGGCGCCTTCACTGGAGCCAGTCATTACCAGGAGGTGCCTTACCTGGTGCCAGTCATTACCAGAAGGCACCTTCATTGGTGCCAGTCATTACCACAAGGTACCTTCACTGGAGCCAGTCATTACCAGGAGGCCCCTTCACTGGTGCCATTCATTACTAGGAGGCGCCTTACCTTTTGCCAGTCATTACCAGGTGGCTCTTTACCTGGTGCAAGTCATTACCAGGAGGTGCCTTACCTGGTGCCAGTCATTACCAGGTGGCTCCTTACCTGGTGCCAGTCATTACAAAGAGGTGCCTTACCTGGTGCCAGTCATTACCAGGAGGCGCCTTACCTGGTGCCAGTCATTACCAGGGGGCTCTTTACCTGGTGACAGTCATTACAAAGAGGTGCCTTACCTGGTGCCAGTCATTACCAGGAGGCGCCTTACCTGGTGCCAGTCATTACAAAGAGGTGCCTTACCTGGTGCCAGTCATTACCAGGAGGCGCCTTATCTGGTGCCAGTCATTACCAGGGGGCTCTTTACCTGGTGCCAGTCATTACCAGGTGGCTCCTTACCTGGTGCCAGTCATTACAAAGAGGTGCCTTACCTGGTGCCAGTCATTACCAGGAGGCGCCTTATCTGGTGCCAGTCCATTACCAGGGGGCTCTTTACCTGGTGACAGTCATTACAAAGAGGTGCCTTACCTGGTGCCAGTCATTACCAGGAGGCGCCTTACCTGGTGCCAGTCATTACCAGGTGGCTCCTTACCTGGTGCCAGTCATTACAAAGAGGTGCCTTACCTGGTGCCAGTCATTACCAGGAGGCGCCTTACCTGGTGCCAGTCATTACCAGGGCGCGCTTTCACTAGTGCCAGTTATTACCAGGAGGCGCCTTCACTGGTGCCAGTCATTACCAGGAGGCGCCTTCACTGGTGCCAGTCATTACCAGGAGGCGCCTTACCTGCTGCCAGTCATTACTAGAAAGTGCTTTACCTGGTGCCAGCCATGGCTTCCTATAGTTCTGATAAGTACTGGAAAACCGGGTGCTTAAAGCGGATGTGTAGTACAAAAATGTTACAGCCAATCCGCTGAACATGTGATCACTTATCAACTTGTGGGGTCCTGTCCGCTCAGACCCTCACCAATCGGCAAACAAGGAAGTTGAGAATTAGAATGGACCTATGGGGCTGCTGAGTGTACTTTTCCCGGCAGCTCCATAGAGAATGGTCTGGTGGTCCGGTGTCTGAGCTGCCTCTCCATTTTTTAATGGTAATAACAGTTCCCCATTCTGCTGAGCGGTTCAGGTCCCTGTTATCACTTATTATTTGAGTAGGTGATAATCTGTTTTCACTGGACAACACCTTGAATAATCTCATGTAGTAATTCATAAAATTGCATTATGCCCCTTGCAAAATCTAAAAGGACAAAACTGTGGGATAGGATTGTCGAAATTGGATTATAGTGATGAGCAGACTATCCTGTGCTGTTTTGTGAATGTGCTAATTGCATTTTAGAATAAAAATCTGTGAATGATTTTATACAATGTTTTGGCTACTCTTATTTGTAGAGAATCACACTGTTTATGCAGAGACGAATATCTTAAGTGTTGAGAACATCTGCCAAGTGTAAAGCTGCAATCCAACATGTATCCTAATGGATGTGGCCTAATTATAAAAACTACCTGGGAAAAGTATTGTTTTGAAAGTTAGTGGCCTGTGAGGTTTTCTATTGCACCTTTTGGATTCTAATAATAATGAGTAGCCTTAAGGCTGCTTTACACGCGGCGATTTATCGTGCAATCGCATGTGCGATCGCACCCGCCCCCATCATTTGTGCAACATGGGCAATTTGTTGCCCGTGTCGCACAAAGTCGGTAATCCCTGTCACACGTACTTACCTTCCAAACAACGTCGCTGTGGGCGGCGAACATCCTCTTCCTGAAGGGGGAGGGACGTTCGGCGTCACAGCGACGTCACTCAGCGGCCGCCCAATAGAAGAGGAGGGGCGGAGATGAGCGGGACGCAACATCCCGCCCACCTCCTTCCTTCCGCTTTGCTGGCGGGACGCAGGTAAGCTGCAGTTCATCGTTCCCGAGGTGTCACAAGGAGCGATGTGTGCTGCCTTGGGAACAATGAACAACCGGTGCGCAGAAGGAGGTTCGATTTTTTTAAAATGAGCGACGTGACAACGAGCAACAATAAGGTGAGTATTTTTGCTCGTTCACAGTTGCTCGTAGATGTCACACGCAACGATATGTCAATTTATGCCGGATGTGCGTCACTAATGACGTGACCCCGACGGCATATCGTTAGATATATTGTAGCGTGTAACGGACCCTTTTGTTTAACTTTTTTATTTTTGCTTATTGCGAAGTTCTTTGTGAATTTTCTGCTCCTACATAGGACCAGCACCACTGAAGGGGGGTATAGAAACTTTATACAGTATGTGCAAAATTTTTGAATTTTTATTCTAGTTTTGTTACAATTTATTGCAACTATTTTTTTATAGATTATTTTACAATCTATTCTGATTTGTTCTCTATTACGCTCTTTAGACCTCTTTCACACATCCGTTAAAAAAAGCACTTTTTACACTGTCTGTTTTGGACATCCATATGACCATCCGAGTGTCCGTGTGTGTCATCTTTGTGCCATCCGTATGTCTGTGTGACACGTTCTTGTGACATCCATGTAACTGGTACTGGAAAAAAATTGCATTATGACTGAAATTAATGGCTTTTTTTATGTGTAAAAGATGGGCCAGAAAGATGATAGCTAAGTGCTAGATAGATAGATTAGATAGATAATAGATGGTGTAGATAGATAGATAATAGATATAGAGAGAGCTAGTTAGATAGCTTGTTCAGCTATTTAGCAGCGTTAAATAATTTCCAGAAAAAACAACTTGGGATTCCCCCTAATTTTCATAACCAGCACAGGTACAACAGGAGCTGCTAGCTGCAATCCTACATTACAAAACTCACTGTCCTAGCCAATGAAGAACAGATTGTTCCTCATTGGCAGGGAGAGCAGTAACTGCGGGCTCACACACTGCTGTGTGAGAATCACTGCAGTGAAGCAGTCAACTGAGATGACCCCATGAGGTCACCCCAGGTCACTGCACCCAGGTCACTGCAATAGGTCATACAGCAGTGTGTCAGCGGCCATGGGCAGGGATGAGTGGTGACACCATGAGTTCACCACAGTTCAATGCCCTTGGCTCTTGCACCCGTGGACACTCACACACTACTGTGTGACCCGCTGCAGTGACCTGGGGTAACCTCATGAGGTCATCTCACTTCACTGCAATGATTCTCACAGCAGTATATGAACCTACAGTAACTGCTCTGCCTGGCAATCAGGAACAATCTGTACTTCATTGGCTGGGACGGTGAGTCTTGGAACGTCATGAGACCTCTTTTTAATGGGTTTGTGTTCTGTGAAAAACACTGATGGAACAAGGATGTGAATTGTTTTAATGGAGTGTTTAAAAATAAGAGTTACCAATTTGAACCAACTATTCTTTGGTGCCAATGCTTTAATATTTGATTGACCATTCGGCAGAATTGGCATTTGAGTTAAATGGGACCTGAATTCTGCGGAATCCATCAAACATAACTATAAGTGGTGCAGTAGCTTTGTGCCTATCGGTCAACCATATCAGGTGTGCATTTTATCTAACACCTTTAAGACCACATTCACACATTTAGTATTTGGTCGGTATTTTATCTCAGTATTTGTAGCAAAAACCTGGAATGGGACAATCAGAGGTAAAATATATTATAAACATGGGCACCACTTCTATATTTATCACCCACTCCTGGTTTTTGCCTTCAAATATTGATGTAAAATATAAGTACTGAACGTGTGAACCCCTTCACGACCTATGACATACCAGTACATCATAGGTCGTGTCAGTCTCTTTAAGGCTGGTGTATGAGTCGATTATCTGCAAGACGAGAGCCGTATCACTCGCACCCATTCAAGTGTATGGGTGTGAGAGATACATCGGGCTGCACTCTGATACCATTCAAGTGCAGTGCGATATACGCACATGCTGACAATGGAGGAGATGGGGGGATTAATCCCTCTCCTCTGCAGCGCCCTCCCTCGCAAGATCTGGTCACAGTTGCATGACACTCGGCTCACGCTCGCAGCAGAGCCTGAGCCGGGGGTCATTGGGTCATTAGCATATCGCATCCATTGCTCTCGCATCCATTGCCATACGCTAATGTGACTCAAGCCTAATGAGGGGTCGTACGGCCAGGCTGTATGTTTTCCCGCATGACGGGTGATCTGATCAGCCAACATGTGCAGCTAACAGGCGTGGGTGGGTCAGAGATCCAACCGTGTCTGCCAACTAGTTAAATCTTGCTGTCAATCTCTGACAGCAGTATTTAATACACACCTGTGGAGAGCGTGTCATTCCTGCCATCATTGGTTGTTCCCTGGGACAGCCGGGGGTTGTCGCACTGGCATTTACAGGAGATCAGCATTTCTGTTGAAGCATCCAGCTATAAAGGTGGATCAACACAGCCTGGTTACAGGGCGGAGTGCTTAGTTAGAAAAAAAATCCATCTTCCGTTATAGCTGGATCCTTCCTGCCCAGACGTAGTGTTTTAACCCAGATAGAGGCACTGTTCCCGGTATATAGAGATATATCTTGCTGCTGGTTACCGGGCTACCATGTATTGGCCAATGCATAAACTAAGTATCTCTTTTTCAAATATTCCTATAGCAGTTTTGCAATACCAGAGTTCCCTTATTCATTTTTAGCATTTTAGGATGCAAACATAGCAACAAAAAGAGGAAAATATCCTCCAAAAATTAAGTATTACTTACAGCAAGATGGGCTGCAGTGTGTACATCACCCAGGCCAAAAATTAGTACTCTAGCAGGATACAGCTACACCCCCACTAAAGTGGAAGCATCACAGATGCAGGAGGAGCAAATCACACACTTACGTTTTTATGGCCATAAATACCAACAAAAACCTCATATTTATTTTTTTGGAGAGGATACAGCCAGGCCCCTTTCTGTTGGTCCTTGCACTGTAGAGTGTCTGTCCGTGCATGATACACAGTGGGGTATGGCTTGGCAGCCCGCCTGATCTAATAGTATGGGCGTCACCTAATAGGCTGCGGGTTTGTGACTGTGTTATCTGCATATGTGAACAGCGCTCTATGCAAGCCACTAGTGTGCAGTTTTATCATCTAGCAATCGCCCTCCTCCATTCCATGGAGGTGTGTGTGTGATTTGCTCCTCCTGCACCTGTGACGCTTCCACTTTAGTGGGGGTTTAGCTGTATCCTGCTAGAATACTAGTTTTTGGCCAGGGCGATGTACACACTGCAGCCCATCTTGCATTTTAGGATGCAGCTGTATGTGTTTTGTAGTCTAAAAATAAGCCATCACACAACCCCAGATCCCAAAAAATGAAGACGCTGTGAGTGTTTGTCTCAACAGTATTTTGCATTTGTGCTGCCCTTACTATGGGGGTCCACTGCACTGTGCAGTGCATTAGTATTGTGACCTCTCTATATACCATCCAGTACTGTACTTCCAAGATTTCATAATTTGGAAGATTTAAAATAATTATATTCTTATTTTCTTTAATAAATATTTCTTAAAAATAAAAATTTTGGCAAATATTTTACTTTCAGTTTTTATGACATTAAATTGCGGTTTGAAAAAGCTTTTACTACGCTTAGTGTAGAAAATTGGATTGAGACTGAAAGCGTGGCCTTTGGATTGTCCCTGCCTTAAGACGCTTAATCAATTAGCATTACACATGGACGTTCACGAGAGCAGAACTTAAGTCAAAGCTTCCATCAAAGATCGACCTGTCGCAAATACAAATATAGTAAAAAGCAAGTACCGTAGTTAAAAAAATATAAAACATTAAAAGTTTTTCCTTGTTTCATGAAAATAAAGGTTAAGAAGACACATTCATTATTCTGACATTTCTGTGTTTGAAAATACGTGCAGTCCTCATGAATTAACAATGCTGGAACATCTTTTTTTTTTTTTTTACAACCATGCGTTTTGTTGTCCTCTGTTATTACTCATGAAAGTGTATAAATTATACATTCGCAGGGGCAATAACTAAAAAATGGCACAATACAGAGTTTTATTGTAATTTTGCATTAAATTATTATTTTTTATATATAAAATAAATAATAGAAAATATATTAGTAGCTAAAAGTGTAATTTTCACAAGAAGTAATAGAAAAAAAACACCTCACCGTGTGTCACCCAATTTCTGACAGGTACGGTAATATCGAGCAGCATACCGCTAATAACACTAATAGTGACAGACCACATGGCTGTTATGGGTTTCGTGAGTTGGGGGTTCTGGTGCTGAGCGCACCATGCCCCACCTTACTAAACTCTTAGCACCTCAATCACAACAGCATCTGCATATAGTTGAATAGAGTGGTGTAATAGGGAGCTGTTGACTTTCTGTTTCACGATTCATCCTGTGCACCTGAGTCTCCGCTCAGCAGGCACAATGCATTACTATATTGTGGCTGATACACAGAGCCATAGTCCATGTGCTGCACAGAGAAGAGCAGTACATTGGGGAATTGGGCTATGTAAGTTTTTCTTTTTTCATTTTATTCCTTAGAACTCGTGGGGGCATCATACTGTGTTAAGGATTGTGGGGGTCATGATACTTTGTGTTAGGGACTGTTGGGGCCAAAACTCTGTTTATATGTGTGTGTGGGGCTGTGGAAATATCATATTGTGGAGGGCTGTAGGGTCCATCCTACTGTGTGGAGGAGCTGAGCTGTCATCCTGCGTGTAGGAACTGTGGGGCCATTATACTGTGAGAAATTGTGTGGGTCATCATACTGTGGGTAGGTCTGTGGGGACTATCTTACTCTGTGGAGAAGTAGAGGAACTATCATACTGAGTAGAGATGCTGTGGGGGCCATTCTACTGTGTGGAGGACTGTGAGGGCCATCATTCTGTGGGAGCTATCATAGTGTAAGAGACTGTGAGGGCCATCATACTGTGAGTAGATATGTGGGGACCATCATATCATGTGGCGGAGCACAGGAACCATCATACTGAGTAGAGGAGCTGTATGGGCCATTGTACTGTATGGAGGACTGTGGAGACCATCATTCTGTGGAGGCTATCATACTGTGATAGACTGTGGGGGAAATCATACTGTGGGTAGGTCTGTGGGTGTAAGACCTGTTGACATTTATATATATATAGGTTAAAAGACTGTTTTGTGGACTTTTCCTTGTGTTATGCTGCCACCTGCTGTCAAAACAGGGAACAGCAGGCACAAAGCCCCTGCTGCGCCGAGTGACTTGGTACAGTCCTACAGCAGGATATGACAAGAAACAGGAAGGAGAAAGGGAACTACGTGGTGGCTGATGGCAAAGAGGAGGGTGCTCGGCTGTGCTGTAGAATAGAAGGCCGCAGTCTGCCCTGCTTAACAAGGTCCAAGTACCTGAGAGTGTTGCTTGGCGCCTCCCCAAGGCACAGATACAAAAGAGGCTGGATGTGGAGCGAGGAACCAGACAGCACGGGCAAGTTACAGATCCGGGACAAAGACTGAACTTTAGAGGTGTCTGCCGGCGGAATAAGGGCCCCAACGGTGACGAGGTATCCCACGGTAAAACCGGCAGTTAAGTGTGCACACTACTTTTAGTTAGGGACAGATAGGAAAAGACTCTGCACTGTGTTATATGAGTAAAGTAACAAGGACCCCGTGTTTTTGCTTAATAAGGACTTTGTGTTTTGTTATTGGAGGACAATCTGAGGCTTTGCACCTTTGATAAACTATTCAAAGCAGTATATTATATTTACTGCTGTGCACCTTCCCGCTTCTCTCCCCCCACCTTTCCCGTGCTTTTCCCCCACTTGTGTTGTGCAATACGTTATTAAATTTGCATTGGTTAACCCCCGTGGTTCCGTGCAGTCCTTGCGTATCCCGTCACCTGTTGGTTATTACATGGGGACCATCGAACTCTGTAGAGGAACAGAGGAATGATCATACTGAGTAGAGGAGCTGTGTGGGCCATTGTACTGTATGGAGGGCTGTGGAGACCATCATTCTGTGGAGGCTATCATACTGTGAGAGACTGTGGGGGAAATCATACTGCGGGTAGGTCTGTGGGGACCATCAAACTCTGCAGAGGAGCAGAGGAATCATCATACTGAATAGAGAAGCTGTGGGGGCCATTGGAGGGCTGTGGAGACCATCATTCCGTGGCGGCTGTCATACTATGATGAATTTGGTGCATCTTACTTCAGTGCACCCTTCATTAATACTCAAGAACAAAACATCCGTTTTGATGAATTGGGGCCATAACATACTAGTCTGTATACAGTTGTATCCCAAATATTAAGCAAATGAGAAAGTAGCTTGGCTTACCATTATACAATTATTAAGATGTATTGGACTCCCATTAAAGCTATGTTCACACAACGTTCAGCAGTATTGTGGAATGTGTCAATGTTATATAATGGGACAGATGCTGATGCTTTTCACTAAAAAAACCCCCATGAATAAATTACATGTTTTTCTAATATATAAATATCACATGTATGGGCAGTGAATGCTCTGAGTGGTATATTACTACACATCAGGGTTTTATGTTGAGCACATACAGTACATTGATATTTTCTTCTTGCTTTGCTTAAAGTAAAGATGAAATATGATGTGAACGGAGCCTAAGTCTGTGTGAAATGAGTAAGGCGCTTGATGCCCTTTTAATGCATAACTTTACACTTTAATGACTTGGGCAACAGTCTGGCTTCTACATTAACCATCTGTTATACTCATATGAGCGTTCAAGTAAAAACCTAAGTGTTCTCATACTGTAGTTAGCCGGTTTTCATTAATTATTTAGACTGTAGACTCTTACATTGAAAGTTCCTGTCTTCGTTTTGTTTAATTGATTGTTGCTTTTCTTCTTTGCTTTTCTGCATTTTTATTGCTTCCCTTGATATTAGAATATCTTGTATCTAAACCTACAACTTTAAGAGGTTTTCTAGATTATGTAAACTTATTTCTGCCACGTTTTAATATACTCTAGTGTTTATATGTGTGTATATGCGGTTATACAGGGGGTGAAATAAGTATTTAATGCGTCACCCATATTCTAACTACATACAGTGGGTACGGAAAGTATTCAGACCCCTTTCAATTTTTCGCTCTGTTTCATTGCAGCCATTTGGTAAATTCAAAAAAGTTCATCTTTTTCTCATTAATGTACACTCTGCACCCCATCTTGACAGAAAAAAAGAGAAATGTTTGCAAATTTATTAAACAGGAAAAACTGAAATATCACATGGTCATAAGTATGCAGACCCTTTGCTCACACACTCATATTTAAGTTACATGCTGTCCATTTTCTTGTGATACTCCTTGAGATGGTTTTACGCCTTCATTGGAGTCCAGCTGTGTTTAATTAAACTGATAGGACTTGATTTCGAAAGGCACACACTTGTCTATATAAGGCTATGTGCGCACAGTGCGTTTTTCGCGGCGTTTTTGCGCGTTTTTCGGGTGCGTTTTTGGCCTCAAAACTGCAGGACTTTGCTTCCCCAGCAAAGTCTATGAGTTTTCATTTTTGCTGTCCGCACACATCTGTTTTTTTTACCTGCGTTTTTGAGTTAAAAAAAAAAAATGAACATGTCAGTTCTTTCCTGCGTTTTTCTGCGTTTTCCCCTCATGCAATGCATTGGAAAAACGCAGCAAAACGCAGAGATCAAAAACGCAGCAAAACGCAGCCAAAAACGCACCAAATCGCGGCAAAAACGCATGCGTTTTTTTATGCGTTTTTTCGACGCAGGTGCATTTTTGTGCGTTTTTAGCGGCCAAAAACGCACAAAAACGCAGCGTCAAAAAGACGCAGTGTGCGAACCTAGCTATATTACAGTGCATGTTAAAGCAAATGAGAATCATGAGGTCAAAGGAACTGTCCAAGGAGCTCAGAGACAGAATTGTGGCAAGGCACAGATCTGGCCAAGGTTACAAAAGAATTTATGCAGTACTCAAGGTTCTTAAGAGCACAGTGGCCTCCATAATCCTTCAATGGAAGAAGTTTGGAACCACCAGAACTCTTCCTAAACTTGGACGTCCAGCCAAACTGAACAATTGTGGGAGAAGAGCCATGGTGAGAGAGCTAAAGAAGAACCCCAAGATCGCTATGGCTGAGCTCCAGAAATGCAGTAGGGAGATGGGAAAAAGTTCCATAAAGTCAACTATCATTGCAGCCCTCCACCAGATGGGCCTTTATGGCAGAGTGGCCCGACGGACACCTCTCCTCAGTGCAAGACATATTGAAGCCTGCATAGAGTTTGCAAAAAAAAACATGAAGGACTCCCAGACTATGAGAAATAAGATTCTCTGGTCTGATGAGACGAAGATAGAACTTTTTGGTGATAATTCTAAGCGGTATGTGTGGAAAAAACCAGGCACTGCTCATCACCTGCCCAATACAATCCCAACAGTGAAACATGGTGGTGGCAGCTTCATGCTAGGGGGGTGTTTTTCAGCTCCAGCGACAGAACGACTGGTTGCAATTGAAGGAAAGATCAATGTAGCCAAGTTCAGAGATATCCTGGAAGAAAACCTCTTCCAGAGTGCTCTGGACCTAAGACTTAGCTGAAGGTTCACCTTCCAACAAGACAATGACCCTAAGCATACAGCTAAAATAACAAAGGCGGGGTTTCAGAATAACTCTGACCGTTCTTGACTGGCTCAGCCAGGACCTGACCTAAACCCAATTGAGTATCTCTGGAGAGACCTGAAAAAGGCTGTCCACTAACGTTCACCATCCAACCTGATGCTACTGGAGAGGATCTGCAAGGAAGAATAGCAGAGGATCCCCAAATCCAGGTGTGAAAAACTTGTTGCATCATTCCCAAGAAGACTCATGGCTGTACTAGCTCAAAAGGGTGCTTCTACTCAATACTGCGCAAAGGGTCTGAATATTTATGACCATGTGATATTTCAGTTTTTCTTGTTTAATACATTTTCAAACATTTCTAGATTTCTGTTTTTTTTCTGTCAAGATGGGGTGCAGAGTGTACATTAATGAGAAAAAAACCATAGATGTCCATAAAATTAGTGATGTCCAATAAGGAGAAATGACACAGGGAAAAAGTATTGAACACGATGTCTGAAAATTAATTAATACATCATAGAAACGCCTTTGTTGGTGATGACAGCTTCAAGATGTCTCCTGTATGGAGAAATTAATGGCATGCATTGCTCAGGTGTGATTTTGGCCCATTTTTTGCACAAACACTTTTCAAATCCTGAAGGTTCTGTGGGCTCCTTCTATGAACTCTGAGCTTTTAGTTCCTTCGATAAATTTTCAAATGGATTCAGGTCAGGTGATTGGATCGGCCATTTTTACAGCTTTATTTTCATTCTCTGAAACTAGTTGAGAGTTTCCTTGACTGTATGCTTGGCATCATTGTCTTACTGAAATGTCCACCCTCGTTTCATCTTCATCATCCTGGTAGTGGCAGCAGCTTTTTATCAAGAATTTTTGGTTACATTTGTCAATTCATACTTCCTTCAATTACATGAATTTTGCCAGTGCCGTATGCTGAAATACAGCCCCACACCATGAAGTTCCCACCTCCAAACTTCACAGTTGGTATGTTGTTATGGGGGTGATATACAGTACCCTTAGGCCTCCAAACATGCTTTGTATTATGGCATCCAAAAAGTTAACTTTTTGTCTTATCTGACCAGACTATATTCTGACAGTATTCACAGGCGTGTCTAAATGTTGTTGAGCAAACTTTAAACTAGCTTCAACATGTTTTTTTGTTCAGCAATAGTCTTTCTTGATCAGCATGTATGCCAGCAATGAAGGTTGAGTGCATTACTTATTTACTGTTTTCTTTGAAACAATTGTACCTGCTGATTCCAGGTCTGTAGCTCTCCACAGTTGGTTTTTGGCTCTTGGACAACTCTTCTGATAATTATTTTCGCTCCTCTGTCTGAAATCTTGCGGGGTCATGGCTGGTTAATGGTGAAATGATGTGCTTTCCACTTCTGGATTATGGCCCCAACAGTGCTCACTGGAACGTTCAGTAGTTTAGAAATTCTTCTGTTACCAATGCCAATTCCATCTTCATGTAATTTGCTTGCTGTTAGTGATTGGGAAAATTATTGTGTTTGTCAAAAAGATTGAAATTCATACAAACCTCTAAGAACTGTGGTGGCAATAAAAATATAATCATATAATAATAAACAATAATAATTTTTAATTTGTAACCTAATGGAAATGACATTTTTAAGGTTAGGTTTCCATGATGAGGTTTGACACTGCACATTTTCACAGTGTAAAAATCACAGCATCTTACAGTTCTAGAAAAGTGGATGGGATTTATAGAAATCTCCTGCCCACTGTGCTTTTTTTACACTGCGTGAACTGACCTGCCCTGTGTTTTAGAAAACTGCAACATGTGAATTTCTCCATCGGATATGCGTGTTTTATGTGTGATTTTTTGGTAAAAATGCATATGCGTGTAACCCACAGCACTGCATCCATAAAGTTTTGTAAAGCCAAATATCAAAAACAAATGGAGCGTAATTTAAAACATGACATAAAAAAGAGACAAAAACCCCAGCATCAAAAATGCAATAAAAACACATACAAACAAATGCAATAAAACAATGCAAGTAACCCAATTTACATAATACAGTGGAACCTTGGATTACGAGCATAATTGGTTCCGGGAGTGTGCTTTTAAACCAAGTTACTCTTTTATCAAAGCGAATTTTCCCATAGGAAATAATTGAAATGCAGACAATTCGATCCACAACCTAAAAATATTTACAGCATTTATATAAACTTATTAGAGTAATATAAAATAATGTACTGTATTAATATAAAATTATTACAGTACACTAATGCAAAATACTGTACAGTACAGTAAAAAACATATAAAGCAAATTAAATTGGACATTAGCTTACAATAGAATTGTTGGAGTGTGGAAGGTACAATACAAGCAATGTGCTGTACTGGTTATCAATAAGTACAATACTGTATCCACAAATGGAAATTGATAGTTACCCCCAGAGCGGGCCAGAGCGCGGTGAAAGGTTGGAACCGGAAGTGTGCACGGTGGGAATTTGCTCTTATTTCAAAGCATTGCTCTTAAACCAAGTTACAAATTTGTAAAAAGCTTTGCTTGTCTTGGAAAACGCTCTCAAACCAAGTTACTCTTAATCCAAGGTTCCACTGTAGATGCAAACTATCTGTAACTCCAAAAACTCACCAAATATTCATTGTGGGAAAGTAACTTTAAAAGGAATTCCCATTCCAAACATTTATAGTAGAGGATGTGCCATAACTGGATTGTAGATGCAGGTCCCACCAATGTGATCTTCATCTTCCTTGTAAACATGGCTGTTATGCGCTGCTGTTAGTACTGAGGTGGATCCAAACAAATTAATGAAAATTAAGACTATTTTTCCCACTACCAATGTGAAGGACCCGGTCTAGAAATACATTGGAGAAATTAGGTATTTGATACTCTGCCATTTTTGCAAGTTTTCCCACCTACAAAGAATGGAGAGATCAGTAATTTTTATCGTAGGTACACTTCAACTGTGACAGAGTAAAAAAAAAATACAGAAAATTACATTGAATGATTTTTAACTAATCAATTAGCATTTTATTGCATGAAATAAGTATTTGATACAATAGAAAAACAGAACTGAATATTTGGTAGAAACCTTTGTTTGCCGTTAAAGAGGTCAGACGTTTCCAGTAGTTCTTGACCAAGCTTGCATACAGATCTTCTCCACATCTCTCAGGTTTCGGGGCTGTCACTGAGCAACATTGAGTTTCAGCTCCCATCAAAGATTTTCTATTGGGTACAGGTCTGGAGACTGGCTAGGCCACCTTGAAATGCTTCTTACGGAGCAGCTCCTTAGTTGCCCTGGCTGTGTGTTTCGGGTCATTGTCATGCTGGAAGACCCAGCCATGATCCATCTTCACTCTCTTTCTGAGGGAAGGAGGTTGTTGGCCAAAAGCCCACAATACATGACCCCATCCTTCCTCTCTTCAATACAGTGCAGCTGTCCTGTCCCATTTGCAGAAAAACATCCTCAAAGTATGATCTTTTCACCCTCATGTTTCACGGTTGGGACGGTGTTCCTGGGATTGTACTCATCCTCCTTCTTCCTCCAAAAACGATGAGTGGCGTTAATACTAAAAAGTTTTATTTTGGTCTTATCTGTCCACATGACTTTCTCCCATTCCTCCTCTGGATCATCGAGTTGGCCATCAATGAACTTCAAACTGCACATGTGCTGGCGTGAACAGACGGATCTTGCGTGCCCTGCAGCTTTTTAATCCATGACGGCGTAGTGTGTTACTAACGGTAATCGTTGAGACTGTGGTCCCAGCTCTCTTCAGGTCATTGACCAGTTCTGAGCTGATTCCTTACCTTTCTCAAAATCATCCTTACCACACAAGGCAAGATCTTGCATGAAACCCCAAACCCAGTAAGATTGACGTCATCTTGTGTTTCTTCCATTTACTAATAATTGCGCCAACAGTTGTTGCCTTCTCACCAAGCTCTTGTCCTGTAGGCCATCCCAGCCTTGTTCAAGTCTACAATTTTGTCCCTGGTGTCCTTAGACAGCTCTTTGGTCTTGGCCATCGTGGAGAGGTTTGAGTGTGATTGATTGAGTGTGTGGACAGGTGTCTTACATACAGGTAATAATTTCAAACAGATGCAATTAATACAGGCTATAATGCAATGCACGGACCACCTGGGGTCTTTTAAGCCAAACTTACAGCCTCTTATGTGTCTATGAGGTTGTAAGTTTGGACTGGGATACCAGCCACCAAACCAAGCATTGCTGTCCTTTTTCAGGCCCTGCAATAAACTCGTGAACTAGGCCTTAGGCCTTTTGCGAGCTGGGAAATGACTTTTTCTTAAGAAAAATCCGCACTCTCTGGCAGAATTCTGCACCTGCGGCAAAAACAGCGGTAAAAATGCACCCGCGGTTTTGCCTCGGTTTGCTGTAGTTTTGCCGCGTTTTTTCCGCGGGTTGGTCCCTGCGTTTTTTTACCACTATCTACGGCAAATCACAGGTACCTGCAGAAAAGAAGTGACATGCTACTTATTTTTCCTGCAGAAAAGCTGCAGAAATTCTGCAGCAAAACCTATAGGAAAAAAAACGCAGTGTGCGCACAGCATTTTGGTTTTCCCATAGATTTTGCTGGGGAAGGACTGCAGAAAGATTATGAACAAAAAGCGCACCTTTTCTGCAGCAAAAACTATGGCAAATCCGTAGCAAAAAATGCAGTGTACACACAGGGCCTTAAAGGGGTTCTCCCACAAAGAAAGTTAAATTTAATCAATAGATCTTGAAACACCAATAGTAAGTTTCACAATTGGATGTGTTTTAATTTTTTTTCTTGTGCTGAGATAATCTTATATATGTGACCCTATACTGTGTAATGGCTATGTCTGACAGGAGAATGGTCTAATTATAACACAGCTACAGGGCAGAGAAGGAAATAAAAAAGTATGCAGACATTACAGCGCGGGATCAAAAATTATTCTTTCTTTGAGGTAAAACATTTTTTAAAAACAGGCAGTGAAATGTTTTACCTCACAAAAAGAATCAGTTGTGATCCTTAATGTTGTAATGTCTTTATATTATTTTGCGTTCTCCCCGGCCCAGGAGCGGTGGTATGATAAGACCATGACCCTGTACAGTCAGACACGGCCATTACACAGTACAAAACAGAGGCACATATATAAGATTATCTCAGCACAGGAACATTATTTTTTAATCAAATTCAATTGTGAAACTTATTATTATTCCAAGGTCTATTGATTAAAATTAATATTAAAATTAACTTTGAGAGAAACCCCCTTTAACCTCTTACCGACATTGGACGTACTGGGTACGTCCTAGCTCATGTTGGTATAATCAGTGCCGGCTGCTGCGGTGAGCCGGCAGTGAGTCCCGCACTCTCAAAATGTGGCAGCAGCGGGTAACGCGCACTTACCCGCCGCCATCAAAAGCCCCGTGATGTGATCACGGGGAGCCAATGGTTGCCATTGTAGCACAGGGTCATGTGATGGCTCCTGTCACTATCATAACTCACTTCCTGTTACAGCCAGCAGAGAACATCTCTGCTGGTCTGAGCTGTGCAGCTCTGATCAGGAGAAATGAACAATCAGACTGCTGATCCTTATAGCCCCCTAGGGAAACTAGTAAAATAAATTAAAAGAAAAAAGTTTTAAAAAATGATAAAAACATCATATGGAGGAACTAATGGCTGAGGCAGAGGGGCATACTGAAAGATACCTGAGAATCTGGACGCCATGGATAATATTTAAAAGTTCAGACGATTACCATACGTTATTTTGAAAGCTCAATAGGTGCGGTATGAGGAGAGATAGTAGAAGGGCTAGGGCAGGACCTGTGTGTGGCCTCCCCCCGCCCTCCTAACCCTTAAAAGGTTCCCCCCTTCTCTTTCCCTGATTTTTCAGCTTTCTTTTCTATTTCATACATGACTATTTATTTCTCTTCTTTGTTCATCTCCTTAGGTTGTTTTTCTTATTATTTTTCTTTTAATTTTCAGTTTTATCCTCATTTTCCTTTTAAACTTAATGATTAAGACATAATGAGTAGAGCTAGGATGGAGTTCAAGGTTATACGGGAAGTTTAGTTATCGAGTTCTCGCCAATGAAAAGAGGAAAGGTGGACATGAGGAGTATATTGTTATTATTACAGTGTTTGAACGATTCTCAGTCATCAGGAGACACATGTTATGGGAATGTTATCCAAATTGTGGGATCATACGCAATGATTCTGAATAACCTTGTTTGTTTGTATGTTTTCTCCATGCTTCTCTTATTTTTCTTTTCTATTCAATAAAGAAAGATTATACAAAAAAAATGATAAAAAAAATAAAAAAAATTAAAAGTTCAAATCACCCCCATTCGCCCCATTGAAAATTAAAGAGTTAAAAAAATAAAAAATATACACATATTTGGTATTGCCGCATTCAGAATTGCACGATATTTCAAAATATAAAATCAATTAATCTGATTGGTAAATGGCGTAGCGGAAAAAAAATTCCAAACGCCCAAATTACGTTTTTTGGCCGTTGCAAATTTTGCGCAAAATGCAATAACAGGCGATCAAAACATAGCATCTGTGCAAAAATGGTACAATTAAAAACGTCAGCTGAAAATGCAAAAAAATAAGCCATCAATGAGCCCCATATCCCAAAAAATGATAATGCTATGGGTAATGGAAATGGCACAAAAGTGTGCCACTTTTTTTGGATAAACGTCTGAATTTTTTTAACCCGTTAGATAAAAGTAAGCCTATACATGTTTGGTATCTACGAACTCGTACTGACCTGAGGCATCACAGCGACACATCAGTTTTACCATATAGTGAACACGGTGAATAAAATATCCCAAAAACCATTGTGCAATCACACTTTGTTTTGCAATTATTGTGCACTTGGAATTTTTTCCCAGTACACTATATGCTAAAACTCATGGCTTCATTTAAAAGTACAACTTGTCCTGCAAAAAGCAAGTCCTCATATGGCAAGATTGACGGAAAAATAAAAAAGTTTCGGCTCTGGGAATAAGGGGAGCAAAAAAGAAAAATAGAAAATCGCCAGGGAGTTAAGGGGTTAAGGGCTCGCTCACACTGGCCATGAGTCTCTCATGTGAAAGAATTGAATGCATTATGCAAATGACACTCGGCTCAAACTCTTCTGCGAGCGTGAGCCAAGTGTCATTTATTGGGATCTGATTCCGTCGCATGCGAGAATCGGAGAAGGAGAAATTAATTTTTCCATCTTCTCCATTGTCTGGGTCAGTTATATCGGACTGCACTTGGATGACAGTCCGATCAGTCACATGACTGCCAGCGGGAGCATCATGCAGTGATTTTTTTTTTCTCATACCATCTCTCCATGAGAAAAAAAGTGCTGGGCAGCATTGCTCCATAGTATAACATTGGGCCGAGGACTATCCATTAACACATCTGATAGCCCAAGGTCGTGTTATACGCCAGTGTGGGCGAACCTTAACAAGAAATATCTAACTTCCAGTACTGAAATCCATCCTAGAACATTGGTAAATGTATCCAAGCATGTTACATACAGTCATATGAAAAAGTTTGGGCACCCCTATTAATGTTAACCTTTCTTCTTTGTAACAATTTGGGGTTTTGCAACAGCTATTTCAGTTTCATATATCTAATAACTGATGGACTGAGTAATATTTCTGCATTGAAATGAGGTTTATTGTACTAACAGAAAATGTGCAATTCACATTTAAACAAAATTTGACCGGTGCAAAAGTATGGGCACCCTTATCAATTTCTTTATTTGAACACTCCTAACTACTTTTTACTGACTTACTAAGGCACTAAATTGGTTTTGTAACCTCATTGAACTTTAAGCTTCATAAGCAGGTGTATCCAATCATGAGAAAAGGTATTTAAGGTGGCCACTTGCAAGTTGTTCTCCTATTTGAATCTCCTATGAAGAGTGGCATCATGGGCTCCTCAAAACAACTCTCAAATGATCTGAAAACAAAGATTATTCAACATAGTTGTTCAGGGCAAGGATACAAAAAGTTGTCTCAGCGATTTAAACTGTCAGCTTCCACTGTGAGGAACATAGTAAGGAAATGGAAGAACACAGGTACAGTTCTTGTTAAGCCCAGAAGTGGCAGGCCAAGAAAAATATCAGAAAGGCAGAGAAAAAGAATAGTGAGAACAGTCAAGGACAATCCACAGACCACCTCCAAAGACCTGCAGCTTCATCTTGCTGCAGATGGTGTCAATGTGCATCGGTCAACAATACAGCGCACGTTGGACAAGGAGAATCTGTATGGGAGAGTGATGCAAAAGAAGCCGTTTCTGCAAGCACGCCACAAACAGAGTCACCTGAGGTATGCAAAAGCACATTTGGACAAGCCAGTTACATTTTGTAAGAAGGTCCTGTGGACTGATGAAACAAAGATTGAGTTGTTTGGTCATACAAAAAGGCATTATGCATGGAGGCAAAAAAACACGGCATTCCAAGAAAAGCATTTGCTACCCACAGTAATATTTGGTGGAGGTTCCATCATGCTTTGGGGCTGTGTGGCCAATGCCGACACCGGGAATCTTGTTAAATTTGAAGGTCGCATGGATTCAACTCAGTATCAGCAGAATTTAGACAATAATGTGCAAGAATCAGTGACGAAGTTGAAGTTACGCAGGGGATGGATATTTCAGCAAGACAATGATCCAAAACACCGCTCCAATCTACTCAGGCATTCATGCAGAGGAACAATTACAATGTTCCGGAATGGCCATCCCAGTCCCCAGACCTGAATATCATTGAAAATCTGTGGGATGATTTGAAGCGTGCTGTCCATGCTCGGCGACCATCAAACTTAACTGAACTGGAATTGTTTTGTAAACAGGAATAGTCAAATATAATTACCTATATATATCCAGGAACTCATTAAAAGCTACAGGAAGCGACTAGAGGCTGTTATTTTTTCAAAAGGAGGATCTACAAAATATTAATGTCACTTTTATATTGAGGTGCCCATACTTTTGCACCGGTCAAATTTTGTTTAAATGCGGATTGCACATTTTCTGTTAGTACAATAAACCTCATTTCAATACAGAAATATTACTTAGTCCATCAGTTATTAGATATATGAAACTGAAATAGCTGTTGCAAAAACCCAAAATGTTATAAAGAAAAAAGGTTAACATTAATAGGGGTGCCCAAACTTTTTCATATGACTGTGCATGTTAATCTTATCCATGCAGTAAGTCAGTGGGTGTTCACTCCTAAAGGGTGCTTTACACGCTGCGACATCGCTAGCGATATCTAGCGATGTTGTGCGCGACAGCACCCGCCGCCGTCGTTCGTGCGACATTTGGTGATCGCTGCCATAGCAAACATTATCGCTACAGCATACGCACATACCTTTTCAGCGACGTCACTGTGACCGCCGAACAATCCCTCCTTCAAGGGGGAGGTACGTTCGGCGTCATAGCGTCGTCACCGCGGCGTCACTAAGCGGCCGCCCAATAGCAGAGGACGGGCGGAGATGAGCTGCCGGAACATGCCGCCCAACTCCTTCCTTCCTCATTGCCGGTGGACGCAGGTAAGGAGATGTTTGTCGGTCCTGCGGCGTCACACATAGCGATGTGTGACGCCGCAGGAACGACGAACAACCAGCGGCATGCACCACCAACGATATTATGAAAAGGAGCGACGTGTCAACAATCAATGATTTTTGACTTTTTTGCGATCGTTGATCGTTGCTCCTTGGTGTCACACGCTGCGATGTCGCTAACGACGCCGGATGTGCGTCACTAACGACGTGACCCCGACGATATATCGTTAGCGATGTCGCAGCGTGTAAAGCACCCTTAAGGCTAAACTAAAAGATTCTGTTGTAAAAACTGAAATTTTTTGCTGTTATACCGTAGTGAAAAATAATGACTTTTCCAGACATAAGGAATGCCAGGAATCTATAAAACTGGAATCTAGAGACCGTATAAGAATATTGAGAAGCAATTATATAGGAATCCATTGTGGAGGAGGGGCGCAACATGAAGATTTGGGCTACTGAACAAATACCTGCATGTGTAATCAGCATAACTGCACAACGGGGACTACATCACAGCAGGACGAAGGCTGGGGAATGGGATAAGCAGCTTTTCTGCTGTGACTATGAGATACACAGAAGGCGCACAAGCGGTTCTGTGACATATGAAACTCATTGCAGTAAAAATTCAATGGGTGACAAAAGGTAACTGATAAAATGCTAACAAACCTGTCATTATTTATTGTTGAAGTGCCCTATTCTGCCAACAAAAGTCACATAAGTAGCATTTTGCCATAGAAATACACAGTAAGTGTGACGCCCTGCAAAAGCGTCACCAGCGGTCACACGTGCACGCAGTGCACGGCACCGCTACAGTAGCACAGCGCATGCGCGGGACCACGGGCGCCCAGGGGCGGCGTCCTGAGGTTTGAAATTCAGCGTTCGGGGGCGGCGTAAATCGGCAGGAGGACAGCAACGTACATCAGGCAGCCCGCCCCCATGGAAGATTTAAGAAATTTGCATACGAAAAGGTACAAGTTTGTAAAGTATTTATTTTGGAATAAAAGGGGCCACAAAAACTATAGGAAGCTTCCTAGAATGCAGCCCAGGAGCTGCAGAGGGGGGAACTTTTAGGTTTATAGCTAAATTTCTGATGACAGGTTCACTTTAAACAAATCGATAGACAGAAACTGTCCTGGTTTGGACGTATTAATGTCATCAAGATGGATGTTCTCCCTCGTTTTCTATATATCTTTCAAACGGCCCCTATAGCACTACCATCGTTTTTCTTCACCAGAATACAGTCAATTATTGACAAATTTGTGTGGGGAGGGAGGAGCTCTCGGGTGGGGAGGAGAATGTTGAGTAGAGGTAAGGGAGAGGAGGGGGCAGGGTTGCCAGACTTTAAAAAGTACCACATGGCGTCTCTTCTGCTGAGACTAATGGATTGGCAATTTAATAGGAGCACTAAACAATGGGTGAGTCTGGAGCAGGTTTGGTCCGAAACGCCCCTGCGGTTCCTCCCGTGGATCACACCGCTGCGGAGGGGACGGATAGATGGAGAGGCGGAGTTTCTCAGGGCATCCCTGAGGGTCTGGGACGTTGAGTGCAGGCGGGGATCTCTCTCTAGGGGTCCTGGTCCACTCTCACCGCTTTTCTCTAACCCGGAGTTCCCCCCAGAGATGGGAGTCGAGCGTTTCTTAGGTTGGAGGAGGGGTGAGGACACACGGATAGCCCAGACTTTGCACGGTTTGGAAGTACCACCCTTTTCGGCCCTTTTGCTCCCAGAGGGTCGGCATCCAACGGCTTGGCTGGAATACCTTCAACTTAGGTCCTTCTTGATGGTTGACAACAGACTTGGGCTTTTTGCGGCTCAGCCCACAAAATTTGAACAATTGTTTTTGCGGGAGGATTCTCCCGGGCATCTCTTGTCTCTGGTTTACTCCTTCCTGATTACAGAGGCGGACATGGGAGACCTTAAATATATCAAGAAGTGGAATAGAGATTTGGGGACTTTCATTCCTGAGGAGGACTGGAAAAAGTCCTTTATCCTCACTCATAAATTTTCCATCGCCTGTGCAGCACAGGAAAAAAATGATAAGATTCTGACCCGTTGGTACAGGTGCCCGGATACTCTACACGCAATATTTCCCGGGGTCTCAGATAGCTGCTGGAGGTGCGGAAGGGGAAGGGGGACAATGCTGCATATCTGGTGGGACTGCCCATTGATACAACCTTTCTGGAGGTCCGTGTTCAAAGCATACGCTGTGATTTGCGGAGAGCAGTTGGTGGGTTCCCCTCAGATGGCGCTGCTTTCAATTCTCCCGGGATCGCTTAAATCACAGAAAGCGGGCCTTCTGAGATACTGTCTTACGGCGGCACGCATGGTGATCCCGAGATACTGGAAATCGACTGGGGTGCCATCTGTGAGGGAGTGGTTTGCGGAGATGGCCATCATCCACAGGATGGCGTCCCTAACGGCAGAAACCAATGACTCAGTGGATAAATTTCTTAGGATCTGGACCCCCTGGACCCTGGCTCTTGATTCTCTACCATTTCAGAACCTTATTGGTAACGCATGACGCGTGTTACGTCAGTCCAATGTAGCGGCCCGAGTACTGGGGAGGTAATCCCTACCATGCCTTCCCACCCTCTCTTTCTGTTGCTCTTCTCTCCCCCTTTTCCTTCTCTTCTTTTCCTTATCTTTCCCCCTTGCTACTTTCCTTTCTCTCTAGTTCTCGTTAAATCTTCAATTTTTTTCCTTTTCTTTTTTGTTTTCGGCAGTAGCCTCACTTTGTTTGAGGTGTGGTTCTCAATTGGAAGGAGATTGTCTGTATTATAAAAGGTGGTTACATGTCGTATGCGTGCCTTATGATAGTAAGAGAAGAGGTGTTAGTTAGGATGTGGCTTATACTCTTCTCTGTAAGTTGACATGAAGTAATCACGTATTTGAATCTTCTTTTTTTTTTTCCTTCCTGTAAATTCTCTTGTTTACTTTAATAAAGAAAGATTAAACATATTACACAATATTACAACACAGGGATGGGTAGGAAAGGGTTTCTAGGCCAAACGTCACCCTGCTTCTAGGTTAGAACACATGACAGGTTCCCTTTAATAACAAGCCTGGAAACCAGTACTGAGCCTGGAGCACACATGGTTGGTGACGGCCAGAATGAACACAAAGTGGATCCACCGCGATGTAGACTCAATCGGTACTTTGTTTTTAAATAATACTCAAAAGTTTAAAAAGCAACATACAGGTATAAAGTTAGAGACATAAAGTTCATGCAACGCGTTACAACACTGAAGCATTGTGCCAATGCAGCAACCTCTGACCTCACTAAAAATTAACCAAAATAAAAGTGCTATAAAAAACATCTAAAAACTCCCACAGGATACACTAAAAACACATACAACATAAATATAAAATGTTGTAGATGACATCATTCAAAATAAATAGGTGATAAAAAGTTAAATATTTGTTCACTGGTGAAAGGTTAAATACAAAATATTCAAAGTGAATGACTGTGAATGGACAGATCGGGTCATGTGATCAGACGAGCCCTGCATGTCCCAGGAGGGGAGGCTTTTCTGTGTGAGAGAAGAATTTTAATTTCTTTAACAACCAAATGCTCATTAAGGGCTGAAGCTTGAGAAAGAAGGATATCATAGCATGGGAAAGTTGGGTGCTGGAAGGTGAAAAATAACTTTATGAGATAAGGGTAATGTGCACGCCAGCGTCTTTTTTTTTTTTTGCATCTTTTTGGTCATTTTTTGCTACGTCTTTGGCGCTGTTTTTTTTCAATATTTCATTGAGTGGCCTCCTAGCTGAAGCCACTTGAAGAGTGATCTGATCTCTTCTTTTAACATCTTTACGTCTTCAGAAACCTAAAGTGGTTAAAAGAAGCTAAAAAAACTGAGCACATGAACAGCAAGTCATTTTTACATTCCAGTGCATATGTTCATTATTTTTAGCGATTTTCAGGCAGTGTCATGGGTGATGTGATCTCGGGGAGTTCTGGGATCAGAAGGTCAAAGCAGATTGTTGATTGCTCATGGTTTACCCTGAATTGGAGCTTATTTAAAGGAGTTGTTAGACATAAACTCAAAAATTTTTGTTTAGCTAATCTGTGCTGTATTGTCATATAAAACACCCCTACATTGTTATTTTTTGTTTCCTAACTTTTGTTCCTCTTGAATTCACCCTTTATTCTCTGCAGCTCCTTGTTTACATTCAGATCTAGCAAACTGACCACTTCCTGTGCAAAACCTCAGTCAGAGCTGGCACCGCCCAGCCTCAGTGTCCAGCCTCGCCCCCTGCCTGCCCTCACTGTCCAGCCTCGCCCCCTGCCCGCCCACTGCACACATTCGCTGTCAGTATTCAGCCTCAGCACTGACCTGTTATCACTACAGCATTGCAAATAACAGCCCCACATCGGGCTCTGCACCGCACACGCACACATATGGCTCTGCACCGCACACATATGGCTCTGCACCGCACACGCACACATATGGCTCTGCACCGCACACATATGGCTCTGCACCGCACGCGCACACATATGGCTCTGCACCGCACGCGCACACATATGGCTCTGCACCGCACACATATGGCTCTGCACCGCACATATATGGCTCTGCACCGCACGCGCACACATATGGCTCTGCACCGAACGCGCACAGACAGGGCTCTGAACCGCACGCGCACAGACAGGGCTCTGAACCGCACGCGCACAGACAGGGCTCTGCACCGCGCACAGACAGGGCTCTGCACTGCACACAGACAGGGCTCTGCACCGCACACAGACAGGGCTCTGCACTGCACACAGACAGGGCTCTGCACCGCACACAGACAGGGCTCTGCACCGACCCCCCCATCCCCCATCCCCCATCCCCAATCCCCATAGGGAACACATGTAAGGAGTGCATACTCACCCGTCCTCGGTCCCCGCCGCTCCTGCACGTTCGTGCGCTGTCTGTGCTCTGGACATATCAGCACAGTAGTGACGTCACTGCTGTGCTGAAGAGAGCACAGACAGCCGGGCAGTGATGAGAAGCTGCGCTCCTTCTCATCAGCACTTTCAAATGTACCGGCATCTGTGATCTGTGATGCCGGTACATTTGAATGTGCGATCCTGAGCAGGGGGTCCGGTGCTGGCGCTGACACCACGGCAGCCGCCGCCAGGCCCCGCCTCCAGGTCACGGACCCCACAGCAGTGCAGGGGGAGGTTGCGGAGAGAGAAAGGGGTGCGGGGGAATGTGTGGGAGGGTGCAGGGAAGGGGGCGGGGACTCCACGTACTGTACCTGCCCAGCAGGGAGGCGACATGCTGTTCCAGATTTGCATGTCAACATGGCCCTGCCCATGTTGACATGAAATGACCGGAAGCAGCAAAATCGCGGCAGGAGCGGTCACATGACCACTCTGAGCCGGGGCAGAGGGACTGACAGCAGGGCAGGTAAGTGCTCACTATCTACTTACCTGCCCCAATGTAGCCCAATAGGGTAATAAAAAAAAAAAGTCAAAAGAAGTCGGATAACCCCTTTAATTCTATCCGGTACTGAAGGGGTTGAGGTTCATTTCTGTACTGCAGTCATCTAACTGGTAATTGTAACTTCAGCTTCAGCCACTCCTTTCTGCTAAAAATATCCGCTTCTAACTCCTTATTATGCCGGCTGTAGCTCATACCTATGCTGTCCACTTTGAAGGTTCTGTTGCAGCTGAGAAGTTCCTGTTGGAGTGATATTTGTTGTTTCTTTCCACACCTGTTAGTCTAATCTACCTCATGTTGTTTTATTGCGTTG
This sequence comes from Anomaloglossus baeobatrachus, assembly GCF_048569485.1. NCBI lineage: Eukaryota > Metazoa > Chordata > Amphibia > Anura > Aromobatidae > Anomaloglossus > Anomaloglossus baeobatrachus. Next base: position 704,432,753 of record NC_134354.1, on the reverse strand, counting down.
GCAAGACTAGCGTCTTTTTGGCCTTCACTAGTCAGGGTCAGTTCAGGGCCAACAAGGGCCTTGGGCACGTGACGGGGCATGGGAGGAAGGACCTGTCCATGGATGTTAGGTAGTGCAGGGATCAGCCTTAGGTGAGTGTTAGTACCTAAGATTCAACGCTAAACGGTACATGACTATAATTATATGAGTTAATAGCGCATGTTGAGACAAAGTAGTATACATGCAGAAATGGGACTACGGACAGATCGCCATAGGGCAAAACAAGAGGAGAGAAAAGAATGCGATCAGACATCAATTTGCAAAGGTAGAAAAGTGGTAATGCTTTATTAAAAGTGCAAGGTGGCAACAAGGGTACATAGGCAGTTATAGATCTAGAAGGTCCTTGTTCCAAAGTCAGCTCACAGAAAATTCAGGTGAGTATCATATATGCAGGAGATACAAAAATTGTATAAATATATATATATATATATATTATATATATATATATATATATATATATATATATATAGTGGAGCCAATGATGGATACACTTTTATATAGTCAAATTGAGATGATAATATCAGTCTGACAAAAAGGGCAGAGACAGATACCAATATACACAGAATCAAATGATCTGCATTAATCAATAATAAAAAAGCACAATGGTTGAAAAATGTCATACCTGTATGTCTCATATAAAATGCCTTGTTGTGGAAAAATAATTTTTTATCACTTTATGTAAATGAGCTCTTCCAGACTATGGGGCGGATGCTGCCTGGAAGATAACTCCGCCTCCAGAGATTATTTTAAATAAAAGAAGCGTTACCAGTTCGAGACAAGTAACTGACACAGAACAGGAGAAATTAAATTTGACTTCTCGCAAACACATTTTTTGCAGCTCCGTGCAATGTTGCAATATGTCTGCTTGTGAGCTGGAGGCTGAAGCTGAGAGGCATCTGCAGAAGTGTCAGTTATAATCACACAGCTCTGCAGTGAGAGCAGAGAGCAGCCGTCACACATCACACTGGTAACGCCCCTGTTATTTAAAATAATCTCTGGAGGCGGAGTTATCTTCCAGGCACCGTCCGCCCCATAACATGGAAGAGCTCATTTACATAAAGATATAAAAGATGATATTTCAACAACAAGGCATCTGATATAAGGCAGATAGGTATGACTTTGTCAGTATTCTATAACCTGTATGCCCAGATTAATAGGTTAAAAAAGGTCAATGTGGTGAGAGATTCTCTTTAATGAGAGGTAAGGAGTAGAGATGAGCGATGTTCGAATCGAACCGTTCACCAATTTCAAATTCGAGTGATTTTGGGCGGTGTTCAAGTCATTCGACGAACTCGAACGATTTGCTTCAAGTTCGGCCATTCGAGTTACCGTTCGATAACGGTTCGATCACCAAAAGCGTGGCTTTTCACAGTAAGGCTATGTGCGCACGTTGTGTATTTGCATGCGTCCTGCGTCCCCAGCACAATCCCTCTCTCTTTTCTACTCACCGATCACGGGCGCGGCGCTGCACGGCTGTCACAAAGCTCAGGCGGCTTTTCCTCTTTTGAAAATGGCTGCTGCTCATTATTCAATCTGGTATTCCCTGCTTTCCCCGCCCACCGGCGCCCATGATTGGTTGTAGTCAGACACGCCCCCACGATGAGTGACAGCTGTCTCACTGCAACCAATCACAGCCGCCGGCGGGCGGGTCTATATCATGCAGTACAATAAATAAATAAATAATTACAAAAAAAAATAACTGCGGTTCCCCCCAATTTTGATACCAGCCAGGATAAAGCCACACAAAATATAAGTAAAACCCACACACTGAAATGATGAAGAGAGGGAGAATGTATGCAAAGTGTTTTTTATTGACAAACTGCAAAAATGTAAACCATAAAACAGAAGCAACACTCGACGTTTCGGTTTTGACACCTTTTTCAAGGCTGTTGCTCAATGGCAAAGATGCTAGGAATCACGGGTCACCTGGACACCGTCCGTGGTGTGTGTGAGGATGAGGATGATGAGAGCGGTAGTGCTTGTGTGTGCGAGGATGATGATGATGGGGGCGGTAGTGCATGTGTGTGCGAGGATGAGGATGATGAGTGCGGTATTGCTTGTGTGTGCGAGGATGATGATGAGTGCGGTAGTGCTTGTGTGTGCGAGGATTATGATGAGTGCAGTAGTGCTTGTGTGTGCGAGGATGATGAGTGCGGTAGTGCTTGTGTATGCGAGGATGATGATGATGAGTGCGGAAGTGCATGTATGTGCGAGGATGATGATGAGTGCAGTAGTGCTTGTGTGTGCGAGGATGAGGATGATGAGTGCGGTAGTGCTTGTGTGTGCGAGGATGATGATGAGTGCGGTAGTGCATGTGTGTGCGAGGATGAGGATGATGACTGCGGTAGTGCATGTGTGTGCGAGGATGAGGATGATGGAGGGGGGCGGTAGTGCTTGTGTGTGCGAGGATGAGGATGATGGGGCGGTAGTGCTTGTGTGTGCGAGGATGAGGATGATGAGTGTGGTAGTGCATGTGTGTGCGAGGATGAGGATGATGAGTGCGGTAGTGCTTGTGTGTGCAAGGATGAGGATGATGAGTGCGATAGTGCTTGTGTGTGCGAGGATGAGGATGATGGGGCGGTAGTGCTTGTGTGTGTGAGGATGATGATGATGAGTGCGGTAGTGCTTGTGTGTGCGAGGATGAGGATGATGAGTGCGGTAGTGCTTGTGTGTGCGAGGATGATGATGAGTGCGGTAGTGCTTGTGTGTGCGAGGATGATGATGAGTGCGGTAGTGCTTGTGTGTGCGAGAATGATGATGAGTGCAGTAGTGCTTGTGTGTGCGAGGATGATGATGAGTGCGGTAGTGCTTGTGTGTAGAGTTGAGCGCGGTTCGCGGTTCTCCAGTTCGCGGCTCGAGTGATTTTGGGGGCTGTTCTAGATAGAACTAGAACTCGAGCTTTTTGCTAAAAGCTCGATAGTTCTAGATACGTTCGAGAACGGTTCTAGCAGCAAAAAGACAAGCTAATTCCTAGCTGGCTTTCCGCTGTAATAGTGTAAGTCACTCTGTGACTCACACTATTATGACATTTCAGTGTATAGTGTGCGGGAACAGCGCATTCAGATCACTGCTGTATGGATAATGGCGATCGCCATTTTTTTTTTTTCCTTTTCTTCCTTCCCTAAGCGCGCACGTGTAGTGGGGCGGGCCAGCATGTCAGCCAATCCCAGACACACACACAGCTAAGTGGACTTTTAGCCAGAGAAGCAACGGCATGTGTGATAGGATGTCCATGTCACATGTCCCTGCATTATAAAAACGGACATTTTCCTCCAGCACGCCATTATCTCTTCTGCGTCCTTGGTGTCAGTCACCGCTGGCGCAGCTCCTATCTCCGATACTGCTGTGTATGCTCCATACACAGCGCTGTACAGAATAGGGATAGCACTTTCTATCAGTCCTTTTAAGGGCTAATACCGGCAGGGTCAGAGCCATAGGTGACAGGTCCGTGAAAACAGAGTTTAACAGCTACACAAGATGACAGCGTCTGTGTAGCTAAGGTCAGGGATTTCCTCGCTGCATTTCCCCATTAGGAGGGATAGAAAGGCAGGCTTCCTTTCCTCTACCCAGAGACCCACAACCCTGCCACTGTACCCTCCTGCCCTTGCACACTCAAACTCATTGTTACTAAGCCATTATACTAGCAAACACTGAGTGAACTTAGGCTAAGTTCACATTTCCGCTAAAATGTATCAGTCACAATCCGCTGCTCTTGTAAACAACGGAATCCGTTTAGCGGATTCCGTTGCTCCTATAGACTTGTATGAGCAGCGGATTGTGACTGATGATGCTGTGTTGCACCCTCCGCCCGACTGATCAGTCGTGGAACGACTGACCGCCGGGCGGGAGGAACGCAGCATGTAACGTTTTTTGAGCAGCGCGATCCGTCGGATTTCGCTGCGCATGCTCTCTGGCTCCCTGCACACGTCACCAGCTTTGGTTGGTTACCCGATATTTACCCTGGTTACGGTGCAAGGAGCCAGCGCTAAGCGGTGTAGGCCCGTAACCAAGGTAAATATCGGGTAACCAAGGTAAACATCGGGTGCTTTGCTACCCGATATTTAGTCTGGTTACGTGTGCAGGGAGGCCGACACTTCCCCGCTCGGCCCCGCCCCCTCCTGCACTCCGCACATGTGTGTACACACACACACACACACACACACACTCACACATACACTCACCTGTCCCCAGCCATGCAGACCGCGGCACTGCCACTGACATCCTCAGCGCCTGGCCCCACCCCCCGCTCGGCTCCGCCCCCTCCCACATTCAGCATGTGTATACACACACTCACACACTCACACACACACTCACCTGTCCTGCAGTCCCTGCGGCACTGAAGTCCTCAGTGTCACGGCCCCGCTCGGCTCCCCTCCCCCCCGAACTCCGCCTCCCGCACACAACGGAATCCGACAAAGAATTCTGTTCTTTGTCATCCGTTGTACAGCGTTGAACAGCGCATCAGTCACATGCGTCAAGCGACGCATGTGACTGATACAAAACAACGGAAATGTGAACTTAGCCTTAGTGGCATCCTAAACGTGGCTGTTGGACTTCTGTATTGTCCCACTAGTGCAAAGATATTTGCAGCACGTCTGCCTGCATTGCACACTCAAACGCATTGTTACTAAGCCATTATACTAGCAAACACTGAGTGAACTTAGTGGCATCCTAAACGTGGCTGTTGGACTTCTGTATTGTCCCACTAGTGCAAAGATATTTGCAGCACGTCTGCCTGCATTGCACACTCAAACTCATTGTTACTAAGCCATTATACTAGCAAACACTGAGTGAACTTAGTGGCATCCTAAACGTGGCTGTTGGACTTCTGTATTGTCCCACTAGTGCAAAGATATTTGCAGCACGTCTGCCTGCATTGCACACTCAAACTCATTGTTACTAAGCCATTATACTAGCAAACACTGAGTGAACTTAGTGGCATCCTAAACGTGGCTGTTGGACTTCTGTATTGTCCCACTAGTGCAAAGATATTTGCAGCACGTCTGCCTGCATTGCACACTCAAACTCATTGTTACTAAGCCATTATACTAGCAAACACTGAGTGAACTTAGTGGCATCATAAAAGTGGCTGTTGGACTTCTGTATTGTCCCACTAGTGCAAAGATATTTGCAGCACGTCTGCCTGCATTGCACACTCAAACTCATTGTTACTAAGCCATTATACTAGCAAACACTGCTGCCAGTTTAAGGGCCGTAGTTGCATTAAAAGGGATAATTATTGTTGTTTATTCTGCTGTTAATAAAGCTAGACCACCGCTGCAATCTACACCACCTCTCAATTTTTACAACCACATTTTAAGTGCACAATCTTGTCGCAATCAAAATGAGTGGCAAAATGACAGATGCTGGTGGAAAGGGGAAGAGGCGTGTTGGAAAAGGAAAAAAAGGGTTTGTCTGTGGGGAAGGTGGCAAAGCTCCATTAATATCTGCTGAAGATAGACCATCTTCCAGCAAAAGTAAGATGTCTACTACTTACCGTGGACAATCCGATGTGCTCCCTTTTTTACGGACACGAACAACTGGAACAAAGGTAGATGATGGCCAAAAAAGGAAAATGCTTGAATGGATTTCAAGTGGTCCAACAAGTGCCCTCTCCGCCACCTCAACTACCGCATCCAAAAAACACCAGTCCTCTGAGTTGTCATCCCAATCAAACTTGCTTTCTCCCAGCTCTGAAGTCTCCATCCGCCCTGCACAGTATGGTGGAACTGAGATGGCTGAGTCTGCAGAGCTGTTCAGTCACACTATAGCCTGGGAATCAGAGGTCTGCTCCCAAGCTACAGTGAGTACAGACCAGGAAATGGTCTGCAGTGATGCCCAGAACCTTTGTGACTCACATGCAGTTAAAAAAACCTACCGTGTATGGGAAGCTGAGACCCAGGCTATTTATGCGTATGATATGGATTGGCAATAGGCGTGGTTGGGGAGGGTTCACAAACGAAAAAATACTAACAAATAGGAATAACGTTTCGAACACCATTCTAAGTCCGAACTGGGTGCAAAAACCTAAAAAAACATCACTATGGGGAGATAAGGTATGCACACCAGTGACTATGTAAGGGGAATACATGAAATAGCAGAAACTGCTGTGTGAATACTGACTTGAAAAATCCAATAGCTATATGCAAGAGTGAATATGTGAAAAATGGAATCTGCATTACTGCCATGAACATATGAATCAAGAGAAATTTAGCTACTGAATTGATCAATGCAATAGAGCCCCAACACTACGCCAAAGTATTTCTCTACGTTGGGGTCCCTAGCTTGTGTGTGTCCTCTCATGCAGTTAAAAAACCTACCGTGTATGGGAAGCTGAGATCCAGGCTATTTATGCGTATGATATGGATTGGCAATAGGTGTGGTTGGGGAGGGTTCACAAACGAAAAAATACTAACAAATAGGAATAACGTTTGGAACACCATTCTAAGTCCGAACTGGGTGCAAAAACCTAAAAAAACATCACTATGGGGAGATAAGGTATGCACACCAGTGACTATGTAAGGGGAATACATGAAATAGCAGAAACTGCTGTGTGAATACTGACTTGAAAAATCCAATAGCTATATGCAAGAGTGAATATGTGAAAAATGGAATCTGCATTACTGCCATGAACATATGAATCAAGAGAAATTTAGCTACTGAATTGATCAATGCAATAGAGCCCCAACACTACGCCAAAGTATTTCTCTACGTTGGGGTCCCTAGCTTGTGTGTGTCCTCTCATGCAGTTAAAAAACCTACCGTGTATGGGAAGCTGAGACCCAGGCTATTTATGCGTATGATATGGATTGGCAATAGGTGTGGTTGGGGAGGGTTCACAAACGAAAAAATACTAACAAATAGGAATAACGTTTGGAACACCATTCTAAGTCCGAACTGGGTGCAAAAACCTAAAAAAACTAAAAAAACATCACTATGGGGAGATAAGGTATGCACACCAGTGACTATGTAAGGGGAATACATGAAATAGCAGAAACTGCTGTGTGAATACTGACTTGAAAAATCCAATAGCTATATGCAAGAGTGAATATGTGAAAAATGGAATCTGCATTACTGCCATGAACATATGAATCAAGAGAAATTTAGCTACCTAATTGATCAATGCAATAGAGCCCCAACACTACGCCAAAGTATTTCTCTACGTTGGGGTCCCTAGCTTGTGTGTGTCCTCTCATGCAGTTAAAAAACCTACTGTGTATGGGAAGCTGAGACCCAGGCTATTTATGCGTATGATATGGATTGGCAATAGGCGTGGTTGGGGAGGGTTCACAAACGAAAAAATACTAACAAATAGGAATAACGTTTGGAACACCATTCTAAGTCCGAACTGGGTGCAAAAACCTAAAAAAACATCACTATGGGGAGATAAGGTATGCACACCAGTGACTATGTAAGGGGAATACATGAAATAGCAGAAACTGCTGTGTGAATACTGACTTGAAAAATCCAATAGCTATATGCAAGAGTGAGTAGTATTGTTAGTATTTTTTCGTTTGTGAACCCTCCTCAACAACACCTATTGCCAATCCATGTCATACGCATAAATAGCCTGGGTCTCAGCTTCCCATACACGGTAGGTTTTTTAACTGCATGAGAGGACACACACAAGCTAGGGACCCCAACGTAGAGAAATACTTTGGCGTAGTGTTGGGTCTCTATTGCATTGATCGATTCAGTAGCTAAATTTCTCTTGATTCATATGTTCATGGCAGTAATGCAGATTCCATTTTTCACATATTCACTCTTGCATATAGCTATTGGATTTTTCAAGTCAGTATTCACACAGCAGTTTCTGCTATTTCATGTATTCCCCTTACATAGTCACTGGTGTGCATACCTTATCTCCCCATAGTGACACATAGTCAACGGCTGGAGAGGATGATACAGGAGTATCTCCAAATGAACACTGATGCCATGACTTTGCAAATGGAGCCTTGCTCATTTTGGGCTTCAAATCTTGAAAAATGGCCAGAGCTCTCAACTTACGCCTTGGAGATTTTGTCGTGTCCAGCTGCCAGCGTTGTCTCTGAACGTGTCTTCAGTGCTGCTGGGTGTGTGCTGACAGATAAGCGCACGTGTCTGTCCAGTGACAATGTGGACAGACTAACGTTCATCAAAATGAACAAGTCATGGATCCACAAGGAATTTACTACCCCTGTGTCATCCTGGGGAGAGTAAATGCTTGTGGATTTGGAATGTGCTTGATGCAAATCAAAACATCCTGTTTGCAACTAGGGCACAACTGCTGCCACTGATGGGGTGTCTGTGGGGCCCAATATTTGGAAAAAAGGGAGACTCCGCTTGGAGTAACCCTTGCTTACAGTGTTTTTAAAGGAGCCAAGATGAACAGAGCTGGAATCAGGAAAGACTTTGCTACCTACCCCGGTGTCATCCTGGGAACGGTTAAGAATGGCGTATTTTTGAATGTGCTTGATGCAAATCTAGCTGTGAAGTGTACAACTGGGGCACAACTGCTGCCACTGAAGGGGTGGGTGTGTGTGGGGCCCAATTTTCGGAAAAAAGGGAGACTCCGCTTGGGGTAACCCTTGCTTACAGTGTTTTTAAAAAGGAGCCAAGATGAGCAGAGCTGGGATCAGGAAAGACTTAGCTACCTACCCCGGCGTCATCCTGGGGACGGTTAAGGATGGCGTATTTTTGAATGTGCTTGATGCAGATCTAGCTGTGAAGTGTACAACTGGGGCACAACTGCTGCCACTGAAGGGGTTAGTGTCTGTGGGGCCCAATTTTTGGAAAAAAGGGAGACTCCGCTTGGAGTCACCTTGCGGTGTTTTACATGATTTTAGAAGGGCGTGCCATGCCTATATCTGTGTCTCCTCCTCTTTTTCCTTGTCCAGCTCTTTTGTTTTTGCATGAGTATATGTCCTTGTCACTTTCCCATGTGTTTGTGTTGTGTTGTGAGTTGTTTGTCACCTTTTGGACACCTTTGAGGGTGTTTTCTAGGTGTTTTTATGTGTTTGTGATTGCCTGCCATTGTTTCCTATGCGGTTCGAGTTCGGTTCGTCGAACGTTCGACGAACTGAACTCGAACGAGACCTCCGTTCGACGAACCGAACTCGAGCCGAACCACGACTGGTTCGCTCATCTCTACTTGTGTGTGCGAGGATGATGATGATGAGTGCGGTAGTGGTTGTGTGTGCGAGGATGAGGATGATGAGTGCGGTAGTGCTTGTGTGTGCGAGGATGATGATGAGTGCGGTAGTGCATGTGTGTGCGAGGATGAGGATGATGAGTGCGGTAGTGCTTGTGTGTGCGAGGATGATGATGAGTGCGGTAGTGCATGTGTGTGCGAGGATGAGGATGATGACTGCGGTAGTGCATGTGTGTGCGAGGATGAGGATGATGGAGGGGGCGGTAGTGCTTGTGTGTGCGAGGATGAGGATGATGGGGCGGTAGTGCTTGTGTGTGCGAGGATGAGAATGATGGGGGCGGTAGTGCTTGTGTGTGTGAGGATGAGGATGATGAGTGCGGTAGTGCTTGTGTGTGCGAGGATGAGGATGATGGGGGCGGTAGTGCTTGTGTGTGTGAGGATGATGATGATTGATGATGAGTGCGGTAGTGCTTGTGTGTGCGAGGATGAGGATGATGACTGCGGTAGTGCTTGTGTGTGCGAGGATGAGGATGATAAGTGCGGTAGTGCTTGTGTGTGCGAGGATGAGGATGATGAGTGCGGTAGTGCTTGTGTGTGCGAGGATGATGATGAGTGCGGTAGTGCATGTGTGTGCGAGGATGAGGATGATGAGTGCGGTAGTGCTTGTGTGTGCGAGAATGATGATGAGTGCGGTAGTGCATGTGTGTGCGAGGATGAGGATGATGACTGCGGTAGTGCATGTGTGTGCGAGGATGAGGATGATGGAGGGGGCGGTAGTGCTTGTGTGTGCGAGGATGAGGATGATGGGGTGGTAGTGCTTGTGTGTGCGAGGATGAGGATGATGAGTGCGGTAGTGCATGTGTGTGCGAGAATGAGGATGATGAGTGCGGTAGTGCTTGTGTGTGCGAGGATGAGGATGATGGGGGCGGTAGTGCTTGTGTGTGTGAGGATGATGATGATGAGTGCGGTAGTGCTTGTGTGTGCGAGGATGAGGATGATGACTGCGGTAGTGCTTGTGTGTGCGAGGATGAGGATGATAAGTGCGGTAGTGCTTGTGTGTGCGAGGATGAGGATGATGAGTGCGGTAGTGCTTGTGTGTGCGAGGATGAGGATGATGGGTGCGGTAGTGCCTGCGTCTCTCTCTCTCTTCTCTCTTCTCTCTCTCTTCTCTCTCTCTCCTCTCTATCTCTTCTCTCTCTCTCTCTCCTCACTCTCTCTCTCTCTCCTCCCTCTCTCTCCTCTCTCTCTCTCTCCTCTCTCAGACCTGGCGATGATCAGCTTATGCGGTCACCTGACGGAATCAGTTGACACTATGAGTCGAGCGGTGAGGCCGGCTTTTTACTGCCCGGCCGGCTAAACTATCAGCTGATGCTGTCGGACAGGAGACTGCACAGAAGTTTGTATTTTTTTTATTTTTTTGCACTGATGCATCAGCTGATTGTATAAAAGCCATTTATACAATCAGCTGCTGTCTCATGTGATTCAGGCCCTTGAACCTGACACATCATCTAATCACTTTGCCTCCCAGCAAACCGATCAGATGATATTGCATCCGGATTGGACGGCGCAGGACTCTTGACCCAGGATTACTGTGGAGGGGGGTTCTTTATTTCAATAAAGATGGAGTCACTAATTGTATTGTGTTTTATTTCTAATAAAAATATTTTTCTGTGTGTTGTGTTTTTTTATCTTTACTAGAAATTCATGGTGGCCATGTCTAATATTGGCGTGACACCATGAATTTCGGGCTTAGGGCCAGTTGATAATATACAGCTAGCCCTAACCCAATTATTACCCAGCGAGCCACACCCGTCACCAGGGCACCTGGAAGAGTTGGATACAGCGCCAGAAGATGGTGGTTCTATGAAAGCGCCATTTTCTGGGGCGGCTGCGGACTGCAATTCGCAACAGGGGTGCCCATAAAGCTTGGGCGCCCTGCGCTGCGGATTCCAATCCCCAGCTGCCTAGTTGTACCTGGCTGGACACAAAATTTGGGCGAAGCCCACATCATTTTTTTTTTAATTATTTCATGAAATTCGTGAAAGAATTAAAAAAAAAAAAAAGGGCTTCCCTATATTTTTGGTTCCCAGCCAGGTACAAATAGGCAGCTGGGGTTTGGGGGCAGCCCGTAGCTGCCTGCTGTACCTGGCTAGCAAACAAAAATATGGCGAAGCCCATGTAATATTTTGGGGGGGCAGAAAACTCCTGCATACAATCCTGGATGGAGTATGCTGAGCCTTGTAGTTCTGCAGCTGCTGTCTGTCTGTATGGAGGATAGGAGACAGCAGCTGCAGAACTACAAGGCTCAGCATCCTCCATCCAGGACTGTATGCTGGTGGGAGAGGCAGAGGGAGCACATCTGCAAGGCTCAGCATACTTCACTAGTGTATGCAGGAGAGCAGACAGCAGCTGCAGAACTACAAGGCTCAGCATGCTGCATCCAGGACTGTATGCTGGAGGGAGAGACGGGGAGCAGAACTACAAGCCTCAGCATGCTCCATTCACTAGTCTATGCAGGAGAGCAGACAGCAGCTGCAGAACTACAAGGCTCAGCATACTCCATCCAGGACTGTATGCAGGAGTTTTTTGCCAACCAAAAAAATGACATGGGCTTCGCCATATTTTTGTATGCTAGCCAGGTACAGCAGGCAGTTACAGCTACCCCCAACCCACAGCTGCCTATTTGTACCCGGCTGGGAACTAAAAATATAGGGAAGCCCTTTTTTTAATTATTTCATGAATTTCATGAAATAATTAAAAAAAAAAAAAAACGACATGGGCTTCGCCCCATTTTTGTGTCCAGCCAGGTACAACTAGGCAGATGGGGATCGGAATCCACAGCACAGGTTGGCCCGAGGTTTTTGGGCCCCTCTGCTGTGAATTGCAGTCCGCAGCCGCCCCAGAAAATGGCGCTTTCATAGAAGCGCCATCATCTGTTGCTGTATCCAACTCTTCCAGCTGCCCTGGTGACGGGTGGCTCGTTGGGTAATAATGGGTTAATACTAACTTTGTTTTACTAGCTAGTATTAAGCCAGAGATTCTTAATGTCAGGCAAGTTTGACCCGGCCATTAAAAATCTCCAATAAAAGGTTAAAAAAAGACACCACACAGAGAAAAAATACTTTAATAGAAATAAATACACAGACACACTTAGAAACTCCATGTTTATTACTCCCTCTCACCCCTCCACGATCCTGGTCTTGTCTTCTTTCTCCTTCAACCCATGCAGCTCTGCTACATCAGACAGCACTGCATGGGAGGAAGACGCTGCTGCTCCCGTGCAGTCTAATCACTCAGTGAGAGTGAGCAGAGGCTGCGGGCTGTAAGCGGTGACGTCACTGCTGCCACATTGTAATAGTAATCTGACAGGCGGGTTACTATAGCAACGGTGATCTCAGATCACCTAATTCCCACTGTCGCTATTCACCGTCTGTGGCATCCAGTCCTTGCATGTGTGCTGACTCTGTAAAGAGCGCCGACATGCAGGTACAGGGAGCCGACCATGTGCCAGAGCAGCTGGCCGGTACACGGAGATACTTAAATCAAATCAATCAATCAAATCAGAGCACCACGTACCGGAGAGATGCACTAACAGGACCTAGCATGATGTCATAGCCATGTGACCAGTCTGTAGCCAATGAGATAATACACACATGACTGGTCACATGCTATGACGACGTTATGGAAGGTCCTATCATCAGTGCTGGTTACTGGGAGGGCACAACGATGATCGGAAGGAAAAGCGGTGGGAGACAGAGTGCAGAACGCGTCGTGGGGACCTGTAAGTATAATGGCAATGTTTATTAACTGTATGTGTACATGTATAATGTGTTTGTATGTGTTTGTGTTTGCCTGCCATTGTTTTCAATGGGGTTCAAAGCTGTTCGTTGAACGTTCGTCGAACGTTCGCCGAACACACCCGCCGTTCGACGACCTGAACCGAACTCGAACACTAGGGGGTGGCTCAACACTAGTAAGGAGGACCAGTAAACCCACATTGTGTTTCTCACCTGACTTATATGTACAGTACTACACTTATAACATTATAGTAAGTTGTACAGTGATAAATAGTACATAATATATAAACATTGAGATTTGTGTAGCGCCCCACGGGGCAGGTGGTTAACCTACTCGTTGCCGGGCCGTCGACTGTCGCGGTCACGGGCGGCCTAGCCCGGCTCCATTGCCCCGAGACGTACAGAAGATGGCTAGGGAAGGATGATGGGGGTAGTAGTAGGATGAATGTCGTGACACCACCTGTGGTACGCGGCCAGGGAATGAGCCACCGCTGCTGTCCTCCAGGGCGGATGGTGGTAGAAGCTAGGGATGGTATCACTCCCCACGGGTGGAGTGGGCCCCGGGGAGGATGATGAGAGGAGTAGTAATGGTGGGCGCCGAGGCACAGGGCGGCGGCGCTGGGAGTCAAGAGACAGAGTATATAGTATAGATGAGCGAACCGGTCGCGGTTTGGCTCGAGGTCGGTTCGCCGAACGGAGGTCCCGTTCGAGTTCGGTTCATCGAACGTTCGACGAACCGAACTCGAACTGCATAGGAAACAATTGCAGGCAATCACAAACACATAAAAACACCTAGAAAACACCCTCAAAGGTGTCCAAAAGGTGACAAACAACTCACAACACAACACAAACACATGGGAAAGTGACAAGGACATATACTCATGCGAAAACAAAAGAGCTGGACAAGGAAAAAGAGGAGGAGACACAGATATAGGCATGGCACGCCCTTCTAAAATCATGTAAAACACCGCAAGGTGACTCCAAGCGGAGTCTTCCTTTTTTCTAAAAATTGGGCCACACACACACCCACCCCTTCAGTGGCAGCACTTGTGCCCCAGTTGTACACTTCACAGCTAGATTTGCATCAAGCACATTCAAAAATACGCCATACTTAACCGTCCCCAGGATGACACCGGGGTAGGTAGCAAAGTCTTTCCTGATCCCAGCTGTATGCATCTTGGATCATTTTTGAAAAACACTGTAAGCAAGGGTTACTCCAAGCGGAGTCTCCCTTTTTTCCAAAAATTGGGCCACACACACACACACCCCTTCAGTGTTTTCAGTTGTGCCCCAGTTGTACACTTCACAGCTAGATTTGCATCAAGCACATTCAAAAATATGCCATTCTTAACCGTCCCCAGGATGACACCGGGGTAGGTAGCAAAGTCTTTGCTGAACCATGACTTGTTCATCTTGGCACCTTTTAAAAAACACAGCAAGCAACAGTTACTCCAAGCAGAGTCTCCCTTTTTTTCCAAAAATTGTGCCCCACACACACCCACCCATTCATTGGCAGCACTTGTGCCCTAGTTGTACACTTCACAGCTAGATTTGCATCAAGCACATTCAAAAATACGCCATTCTTAACCGTCCCCAGGATGACACCGGGGTAGGTAGCAAAGTCTTTCCTGATCCCAGCTCTGTTCATCTTGGCTCCTTTTTAAAAACACTGTAAGCAAGGGTTACTCCAAGCGGAGTCTCCCTTTTTTCCAAAAATTGGGCCACACACACACCCACCCCTTCAGTGTTTTCAGTTGTGCCCCAGTTGTACACTTCACAGCTAGATTTGCATCAAGCACATTCAAAAATACGCCATTCTTAACCGTCCCCAGGATGACACCGGGGTAGGTAGCAAAGTCTTTCCTGATCCCAGCTGTATGCATCTTGGATCATTTTTTAAAAACACTGTAAGCAAGGGTTACTCCAAGCGGAGTCTCCCTTTTTTCCAAAAATTGGGCCACACACACACCCACCCCTTCAGTGTTTTCAGTTGTGCCCCAGTTGTACACTTCACAGCTAGATTTGCATCAAGCACATTCAAAAATATGCCATTCTTAACCGTCCCCAGGATGACACCGGGGTAGGTAGCAAAGTCTTTGCTGAACCATGACTTGTTCATCTTGGCTCCTTTTAAAAAACACAGCAAGCAACGGTTACTCCAAGCAGAGTCTCCCTTTTTTTCCAAAAATTGTGCCCCACACACACCCACCCATTCAGTGGCAGCACTTGTGCCCTAGTTGTACACTTCACAGCTAGATTTGCATCAAGCACATTCAAAAATACACCATTGTTAACCATCCCCAGGATGACACCGGGGTAGGTAGCAAAGTCTTTCCTGATCCCAGCTCTGTTCATCTTGGCTCCTTTTTAAAAACACTGTAAGCAAGGGTTACTCCAAGAGGAGTCTCCCTTTTTTCCAAAAATTCGGCCACACACACACCCACCCCTTCAGTGTTTTCAGTTGTGCCCCAGTTGTACACTTCACAGCTAGATTTGCATCAAGCACATTCAAAAATACGCCATTCTTAACCGTCCCCAGGATGACACCGGGGTAGGTAGCAAAGTCTTTCCTGATCCCAGCTGTATGCATCTTGGATCATTTTTTAAAAACACTGTAAGCAAGGGTTACTCCAAGCGGAGTCTCCCTTTTTTCCAAAAATTGGGCCACACACACACCCACCCCTTCAGTGTTTTCAGTTGTGCCCCAGTTGTACACTTCACAGCTAGATTTGCATCAAGCACATTCAAAAATACGCCATTCTTAACCGTCCCCAGGATTACACCGGGGTAGGTAGCAAAGTCTTTGCTGATCCCAGCTCTGTTCATCTTGGATCATTTTTTAAAACAATGTAAGCAAGGATTACTCCAAGCGGAGTGTCCCTTTTTTCCAAAAATTGTGCCCCACACACACCCACCCATTCAGTGGCAGCACTTGTGCCCTAGTTGTACACTTCACAGCTAGATTTGCATCAAGCACATTCAAAAATACGCCATTCTTAACCGTCCCCAGGATGACACCGGGGTAGGTAGCAAAGTCTTTCCTGATCCCAGCTCTGTTCATCTTGGCTCCTTTTTAAAAACACTGAAAGCAAGGATTACTCCAAGCGGAGTCTCCCTTTTTTCCAAAAATTGCGCCACACACACACCCACCCCTTCAGTGTTTTCAGTTGTGCCCCAGTTGTACACTTCACAGCTAGATTTGCATCAAGCACATTCAAAAATATGCCATTCTTAACCGTCCCCAGGATGACACCGGGGTAGGTAGCAAAGTCTTTGTTGAATCATGACTTGTTCATCTTGGCTCCTTTTAAAAAACACAGGAAGCAACGGTTACTCCAAGCAGAGTCTCCCTTTTTTTCCAAAAATTGTGCCCCACACACACCCACCCATTCAGTGGCAGCACTTGTGCCCTAGTTGTACACTTCACAGCTAGATTTGCATCAAGCACATTCAAAAATACGCCATTCTTAACCGTCCCCAGGATGACACCGGGGTAGGTAGCAAAGTCTTTGCTGATCCCAGCTTTGTTCATCTTGGATCATTTTTAAAAACACTGTAAGTAAGGGTTATTCCAAGCGGAGTCTCCCTTTTTTCCAAAAATTGTGCCCCACAGACACCCCATCAGTGGCAGCACTTGTGCCCTAGTTGCAAACAGGATGTTTTGATTTGCATCAAGCACATTCCAAATCCACAAGCAATTACTCTCCCCAGGATGACACAAGGGTAGTAAATTCCTTGTGGATCCATGACTTGTTCATTTTGATGAACGTTAGTCTGTCCACATTGTCACTGGACAGACGCGTGCGCTTATCTGTCAGCACACACCCAGCAGCACTGAAGACACGTTCAGAGACAACGCTGGCAGCTGGACACGACAAAATCTCCAAGGCGTAACTGGAGAGCTCTGGCCATTTTTCAAGATTTGAAGCCCAAAATGAGCAAGGCTCCATTTGCAAAGTCATGCAATCGATGTTCATTTGGAGATACTCCTGTATCATCCTCTCCAGCCGTTGACTATGTGTCAGACTTGTTGTCTCTGGTGGCCTTGCAAAGGAGGGTCTAAAAAAATTATGAAAAGATTCAATAAAATTGCTGTTACCAGCACCAGATACGGTGCTACTGGTACGGGTAGACTGTTGGAGATGACGAGACCGTCCCATGTTTGTCAAGTTACAACTGGGAGATTCACTCCCTGCACCTGCACGGTTGTTTGGTGGAAAAGCTGAGCTAAGATCGAGTAACAGCTTCTGCTGATACTCCTGCATACGTGCGTCCCTTTCTATGGCTGGAATTATTTCACAAAATTTGGACTTGTACCAGGGATCTAATAGTGTGGCAAGCCAGTAGTCATCATCACTTCTAATTTTGACAATACGAAGGTCATGTTGGAGGTAGTGCAACAAGAAGGCACTCATGTGTCTTGCGCAGCCATGCGGACCAAGTCCACGCTGTGTTTGTGGCATAGAGGTGCTAACCGTTCTTTCTTCCTCTGACATCTCCCCCCAACCTCTTTCAACTGAAATTTGACCAAGGTCTCCCTCATCCGCTGAGTCTTCCATGTCCATGGACAGTTCGTCCTCCATTTCTTCATGTTCTCCTGCACCTTCCTCAACATTTCGCCTGCTACCGTGCGCCCTTGTTCATCCCTGTCCCCCATGGTCCCATGCCTGCCGCGTTGGTGATGATAAACGTCTGGACCTTGGTGATGTTGTTGTCCCTTGCGCATATGAATCCTCCTGTAGTTCCTCCCCTTCCTGTTGTCCCACACCCTGACTCCGAATAGTGTTTAGCGTGTGCTCCAGCATGTAAATGACTGGAATTGTCATGCTGATAATGGCATTGTCAGCGCTAAACATATTCGTCGCCATGTCGAAACTGTGCAGAAGGGTGCTTGATCTGAGACCACTCCATCAGGGTGATCTGCCCCACCTCTGCATCTCGTTGGCCCAGGCTATACGTCATGACGTATTGCACCAGGGCTCGGCGGTGTTGCCACAGTCGCTGTAACATGTGGAGAGTAGAATTCCAGCATGTCGCCATATCGCATTTCAGGCGATGAACCGGCAGGCCGAAAGACTTCTGGAGCGATGCAAGTCGCTCAGCTGCGGCGGTTGAACGGCGGAAGTGAGCAGACAGTTTTCGTGCCCTGGTCAGAAGGCCATCTAGGCCGGGATAGTGTGTTAAAAATTGCTGGACAACAAGATTCAACACGTGAGCCATACAAGGCACGTGTGTCACCTTGCCCAGGCGAAGGGCCGCACCCCGGTTTGCAGCATTGTCGCACACGGCCTTACCAGGCTGCAGGTTGAGTGGAGACAACCATTTATTAAACTCGGACCGCAGAGCTGACCACAACTCCTCAGCTGTGTGACTCCTATTCCCAAGACATGTCAAGCTAAAGACCGCCTGATGCCTTTGCGCTCTGCTGCCAGCATAGTAATGAGGGGTGCGTGATTCCTTCTGCGCAGTGAGAACGCTGGTGGCCTGACCAGGCAGGCTTGGGGCGGCGGTGGATGACACAGACGAGGTGGAGGAGGCAGAAGCAGTGGCGGAACTTGGACAGACAGAGGATTGACACACAAGTCGTGGGGACGGCAAGACTTGAGTAGCAGACCCTTCACCATCTATCACCATAGTTACCCAGTGCCCAGTCAGCGACATGTAACGTCCCTGTCCATGCTTACTGGTCCAAGTATCGGTGGTGAAATGCACCCGTTCACACACAGAGTTTCTCAAGGAAGCGGTGATGTTGTGTGCGACATGCTGGTGTAGCGCGGGCACACCTTTCTTAGAAAAGTAGTGGCGACTGGGCATCTGGTACTGGGGCACAGCGACAGACATAAGGTCTCTAAAATCCTGTGTGTCCACCAGGCGGAAAGGCAGCATTTCGGTAGCCAAGAGCTTACAGAGGGATAAAGTCAACCTCTTAGCTTTGTCATGGGTCGCAGGAAATGGCCTTTTATTTGTCCACATCTGAGGGACAGAGATCTGGCTGCTGTGTGTAGACGGTGTTGAGTAGGGTGTCCCTGGAAAAATGCAGGTTTGTGAGGAAAGTGCAGGCGTAGACATGATGTTGCCTTCATCCAACGTTGGTGCTATCGATGTCTGAGAGAGCTGTACACACGCACTTGTTTCCCCTTCCAAACCAACTGACGACCTACCAAGCAAACTGCCTGTTGCGGTTACAGTGGTGGAAGTTGTGCGTGGAAAACCAGGTGTGACAGCTGTCCCCACAGTCCTAGAAGATGAAGAGCGCGCGGATGCACTGGAAGGGGCAGGCCGTGGATGGTTCGCTCCGCTAGGCCGCATTGCAGCACGGTGAGCTTCCCACTGGGACCTATGATATTTATTCATGTGACGATTCATGGAAGAAGTTGTCAAACTGCTGAGGTTTTGACCTCTACTAACAGAATCACGACAAATTTTACACATCACATAATTTGGGCGATCTTTTTCTATGTCAAAAAAGGACCAGGCTAGGCAAGGCTTAGAGGGCATGCGACCTGCTGAGCCCCCCCCGACTAGTGCTCAGAGGCAGAGTGGTGGCTGATGATGCAGTTGTAGACGTGCTACCAGTGCTCCGACTGTGTCCAGGAAGGCGCAAGGTAACTTCGTCGTTGGTTGCATCCTCCTCCACCGCCTCTGTTGACCTCCTCGAGTGCCTCACTGTGGGTTGACAGTAGGTGGGATCTAGAACTTCATCATCAATTGTTGTGTTTGCACTCCCCTCACCCTCAGACCGAGCCTCTTCTTGCCCTGACCGAATATTTAAGTTGTCATCCCAATCTGGTATCTGCGTCTCATCGTCATCAGTATGTTCCTCATTGTCTATAACCACAGGTGTTACAGTTTGTGACAAAGGGTCAACATTATGCTCAGAAACTTGGTCCTCACGGCCTGAATCAGAGTCACAAAGGTTCTGGGCATCACTGCAGACCATTTCCTGGTCTGTACTCACTGTAGCTTGGGAGTAGACCTCTGATTCCCAGGCTATAGTGTGACTGAACAGCTCTGCAGACTCAGCCATCTCAGTTCCACCATACTGTGCAGGGCTGATGGAGACTTCAGAGTTAGGAGAAAGCAAGTGTGATTGGGATGACAACTCAGAGGACTGGTGTTTTTTGGATGCGGTACTTGAGGTGGCTGAGAGGGCACTTGTTGGACCACTTGAGATCCATTCAAGCATTTTCCTTTTTTGGCCATCATCTACCTTTGTTCCTGTTGTTTGTGCCCGTAAAAAAGGGAGCACATTGGATTGTCCACGGTAAGTAGTAGACATCTTACTTTTGCTGGTAGATGGTCTATCTTCAGCAGATGTTAATGGAGCTTTGCCACCTTCCCCACGGACAAACCCTTTTTTTCCTTTTCCACCACGCCTCTTCCCCTTTCCACCAGCATCTGTCATTTTGCCACTCATGTTGATTGCGACAAGATTGTGCACTGAAAATGTGGTAGTAAAAATTGAGAGGTGGTGTAGATTGCAGCGGTGGTCTAGCTTTATTAACAGCAGAATAATAAAGAATAAATATCCCTGACAATGCAACTACAGCCCTTAAACTAGCAGCATAAATTGCTAGTATAATGGCTTAGTAACAATGAGTTTGAGTGTGCAATGCAGGCAGACGTGCTGCAAATATCTTTGCACTAGTGGGACTATACAGAAGTCCACTAGCCATGTTTAGGATGCCACTAAGTTCACTCAGTGTCTGCTAGTATAATGGCTTAGTTATAATGAGTTTCAGTGTGCAATGCAGGCAGACGTGCTGCAAATATCTTTGCACTAGTGGGACTATACAGAAGTCCAATAGCCACGTTTAGGATGCCACTAAGTTCACTCAGTGTTTGCTAGTATAATGGCTTAGTTATAATGAGTTTGAGTGTGCAATGCAGGCAGACATGCTGCAAATATCTTTGCACTAGTGGGACTATACAGAAGTCCAATAGCCACGTTTAGGATGCCACTAAGTTCACTCAGTGTTTGCTAGTATAATGGCTTAGTTATAATGAGTTTGAGTGTGCAATGCAGGCAGACGTGCTGCAAATATCTTTGCACTAGTGGGACTATACAGAAGTCCAATAGCCACGTTTAGGATGCCACTAGGTTCACTCAGTGTTTGCTAGTATAATGGCTTAGTTACAATGAGTTTGAGTGTGCAATGCAGGCAGACGTGCTGCAAATATCTTTGCACTAGTGGGACTATACAGAAGTCCAACAGCCACGTTTAGGATGCCACTAAGTTCACTCAGTGTTTGCTAGTATAATGGCTTAGTAACAATGAGTTTGAGTGTGCAATGCAGGCAGATGTGCTGCAAATATCTTTGCACTAGTGGGACTATACAGAAGTCCAATAGCCACGTTTAGGATGCCACTAAGTTCACTCAGTGTTTGCTAGTATAATGGCTTAGTTATAATGAGTTTGAGTGTGCAATGCAGGCAGACGTGCTGCAAATATCTTTGCACTAGTGGGACTATACAGAAGTCCAATAGCCACGTTTAGGATGCCACTAGGTTCACTCAGTGTTTGCTAGTATAATGGCTTAGTTACAATGAGTTTCAGTGTGCAATGCAGGCAGACGTGCTGCAAATATCTTTGCACTAGTGGGACTAAACAGAAGTCCAATAGCCACGTTTAGGATGCCACTAGGTTCACTCAGTGTTTGCTAGTATAATGGCTTAGTTACAATGAGTTGGAGTGTGCAATGCAGACAGACGTGCTGCAAATATCTTTGCACTACTGGGACAATACAAAAGGCCAACAGCCACGTTTAGGATGCCACTAAGTTCACCCAGTGTTTGCTACTATAATGGCTTAGTAACAATGAGTTTGAGTGTGCAATGCAGGCAGACGTGCTGCAAATATCTTTGCACTAGTGGGACTATACAGAAGTCCAATAGCCACGTTTAGGATGCCACTAAGTTCACTCAGTGTTTGCTAGTATAATGGCTTAGTTATAATGAGTTTGAGTGTGCAATGCAGGCAGATGTGCTGCAAATATCTTTGCACTAGTGGGACTATACAGAAGTCCAATAGCCACGTTTAGGATGCCACTAAGTTCACTCAGTGTTTGCTAGTATAATGGCTTAGTTATAATGAGTTTGAGTGTTCAATGCAGGCAGACGTGCTGCAAATATCTTTGCACTACTGGGACTATACAGAAGTCCAATAGCCACGTTTGGGATGCCACTAAGTTCACTCAGTGTTTGCTAGTATAATGGCTTAGTAACAATGAGTTGGAGTGTGCAAAGGGCAGGAGGGTACAGTGCCAGGGTTGTGGGTCTCTGGGTAGAGGAAAGGAAGCCTGCCTTTCTATCCCTCCTAATGGGGAAATGCAGCGAGGAAATCCCTGACCTTAGCTACACAGACGCTGTCATCTTGTGTAGCTGTTAAACTCTGTTTTCACGGACCTGTCACCTATGGCTCTGACCCTAACGGTATGAGCCCTTAAAAGGACTGATAGAAAGTGCTATCCCTAAGCTGTACAGCGCTGTGTATGGAGCGTATTACAGCAGTATCGGCGATAGGAGCTGCGCCAGTGATGTCTGACACCAAGGACGCAGAAGGCAGATAATGGCGTGCTGGAGGAAAATGTCCGGTTTTATAATGCAGGGACATGTGACATGGACATCCTGTCACACATGCCGTTGCTTCTCTGGCTAAAAGTCCACTTAGCTGTGTGTGTGTCTGGGCTTGGCTGACATGCTGGCCCGCCCCACTACACGCGCGCGCTTAGGGCAGGAAGACAAGGAAAAAAAAAAGAAAAATTGTCGATCGCCATTATCCATACAGCAGTGATCTGAATGCGCTGTTCCCGCACACTATACACTGAAATTTCATAATAGTGTGAGTCACAGAGTGACTTACACTATTACAGCGGAAAGCCAGCTAGGAATTAGCTGGTTTTTTTGCTGCTAGATCCGTTCTCAAACGTAACTAGAACTATCGAGCTTTTAGCAAAAAGCTCGAGTTCTAGTTTGATCTAGAACAGCCCCCAAAATCACCCGAACCGCGAACTGGAGAAACACGAACCACGAACCGCGCTCAACTCTAGTATATAGCTGCGGTTCCAGGTTGTTGACTCATTCTTTGTGCTGTGCTGCTCACCCGGGTAATACCAGTCACTTGCTATGATGGGCTCTGTCAAACCCGATTCCTTTTAGAGATCAGTCCGGTGTGGTTTTTGGTGGGTTCCCTTCTTGTAGCGCCTGTACTGTGGATCACCTGGCTTGAAGCTACAAGGGGACCCTGGGTTTCACGAGTAGAAATCTTGTCCCTATATGCAGGTGCCGCGGTTTCGCTGTGGGGTCTGAAGTCATCCAAGGCCCTGGATCCTATATGGCACTTCGCTCTAGGGCACTGTGTGGCCAGGGAAGCTTGAAACTTTCCCCGTCCAGGCAGATTCTGGAAAACCAACATGGCGTATGATCTTCCCTAGGGTTCTGCCACCCTGTGTGGCGCTGGTTCCGAGGGGAGCAGACTCCCTCTCCCCACGGCAACCATGTTAACTTCTCCTCCTTCCCACCGGAGCACTTGTGAGATGTGACTGCTCTGTTCCTCTCCTGCTGGAGAACTCTCTAACTGTTGTGGGGGTTCCTGACTCCCCCTGCTAGCTGCACCTACCCCCTCATAGGTCCTAAGCTAGTGGGACTGGGGCCCCTGTGTGAGCGCATCCTGTAAATGCCACTCTGTAGGCAACCCCTTTATTACCCTACCCTAGCCCAGTCCCCAGTGGGAACAGGGGCAACCTGGTGTGTATTTGAATGTGTAAGTGGTGACACCAGGACTAACCTTCTCAGGATCAAGGTTTAGCATTACACCCAAAATTGTGTGCAATACTCTGTGGCGACTGAAGCCTCAGGGGCGCCACACTCCCCCAATGCAAATGGTGGCACTCCCAGGCCACAACCATTTAAAATTGGTACACCGCAATAATTTTGTATGCATTAAACAAATAACATTCTTCCCTTTATGGAAGGCACCATTATTAAAGGTTACTAACAAGGCAAATCTGTATCAGTATCAAAAGCATTGTCAAAATATTTCAGGTAAAAGCAATATCAAAACAGTGTCAAAACATTACCAAGTACTGGTTATAGCAGCATGCATTGTCATAAACCATTGGCAATATAAAACTAGTGCAAGTATCAGGCATTTTAAACATTCCTGGCATCAATATAAAACTTTTAATGTAAAACACAATAAAGAATGGCAACTGCTGGAGTCCGTTTGTGCCACTGGTCAGTGCACCGCTCCCGGTCAACAAACTTTCCTTTTTAAGTGCAAAATGTTCAAGTCACCCTAATTCTGGTAGAGTGCACAACAGGTGCAACTATTTACAATGAGTTCCGACCACTGTCAATCCTGTGGCCCGGTTGTTCATATTAAACGCAAAAATTAACCGCGGAAAAATCAACCAGACATTAAATTACAAGATTGGTGCTGAGGGTCTACTCCTTACCCACCTGTGGCAAGAGGTCCACTCCCAAGGTTAGGTGCTGATGTTCCTGGTACCCGGTTGCTTTGAAGGTTGAGAGGTAGTGGGGACTAGCACTGGACGCTCCGCTGCTTGGGAGACCGGCTTTGCAGCTACCTCCTCTTGTGGACACAGTTCCACGTCCAGCGCGTACCAGCTCCACTCTCCCTTGTGCTGAGTATACGTCACTAGGTCTCCGGCAAACAAGTCTTGTCCAGGGTGGCCCCTATGGAGGCAGGAGGCCACATCACAGCGGGAAACAAACACTTCCTCTGAGAGTCCCTTCTCCGCGATGAAGCCCCACCCCCACTGTAGATCAAACCGGGAGACCACTCCGTTCCATATTGGGCCGCGGACCAACGGGTGACTCTTCCGGAGCCGTTGCTTAGCAGCAAGGTTCCGGGTTTCCGTGGCTGCTAGCCGCTCCTGGCGTACCCTCTCCTTTTCGGCCAGCTGGGAGAGGGTGGCCTGGCAAATGGCCTAGTCTCTGTCCTCTTTCCGGGGACAGAGATTCTAGCTCAGCGTAGCGATCCCCCCACGTCATACCCGGGGAATCGCCACCCCAAGCTCCCAGTTCGGGCTCCGGGTCAAAGTTGATTAGATTACCTTCGGTGCAGGCATGAGGAAAGGTGTACAACATATCTCACTCTGCTGATCCAGAGGAAGAAGAACTTTTTTTTCTCTACAAGTGGATAAATTCTTCCCTACTTCAAATGCGTCAATCAGAATAAATCTCAAAGATCAACAACACATTTCTATCAATCTGGTCCATTCTTAGGCGGGCTTTGCACACTACGACATCGCAGGTGCGGGTGGGGTCAAATCGAAAGTGACGCACATCCGGCGTCGCAGTCGATATCGTAGTGTGTAAATCCTTTTTGATACGATTAACGAGAGCAAAAGCGTCTTTATCGTATCATCGGTGTAGGGTCCGACATTTCCATAATTTGCCAGCAGTGACAGGTACGATGTTGTTCCTCGTTCCTGCGGCAGCACACATCGCTGTGTGAGAAGCCGCAGGAGCGAGGAACATCTCCTACCTGCGTCACTGCGTCTAACGCCGGCTCTGTGGAGGGGAGGGAGGTGGGCGGGATGTTTACGTCCCGCTCATCTCCGCCCCTCCGCTTCTATTGGCTACCTGCTGTGTGACGTCGCTATGACGCCACATGACCCGCCCCCTTAATAAGGAGGCGGGTCGCTGGCCAGAGCGACGTCGCAGGGCAGGTAAGTGCATGTGAAGCTGCCGTAGCGATAATGTTCGCTACGACAGCAATCACAAGATATCGCTGCTGCGACGGGGGCGGGGACTATCGCGCTCGACATCGCAGCATCGGCTTGCGATGTCGCAGCGTGCAAAGTACCCCTTAGGGTTAGAATATCATTACACTCAGGATAGGCATCAAGACCACTTTTGAACTTTTTCAATTAATTAACCTGGACAGCCTCCCAAGAATTTCATAGTCTTAAGGGGGCTTTACACGCTACGATATCGTTAATGTTTTATCGTCGGGGTCATGTTGTTAGTGACGCACACCTGGCATCATTAACGATATCGCAGCGTGTGACACTTACCAGCGACCTTAAGCGACCTCAAAAATGGTGACAATCGTTCTCCATAGAGAGGTCGTCCCAAAACCAAAAATCGGTAATGGTTGATTATCGATGTTGTCCGTTGCTCCTGCGGCAGCACACATCGCTGTGTGTGACACCGCAGGAGCGAGGAACGTCCCCTTACCTGCCGCCGGCCGCAATGCGGAAGGAAGGAGGTGGGCGGGATGTTGCGTCCCGCTCATCTACGCCCCTCCGCTTTGATTGGCTGGCCACTTAGTGACGTCGCGGTGACGTCGCTGTGATGCCGAACGTCCCTCCCCTTTGAGGGAGGGATTGTTCGGCAGTCACAGCGCCGCCGCCGACCAGGTAAGTGCGTGTGACGCTGCCGTAGCAATAATGTTCGCTGTGGCAGCGATCACACGAAATCGCATGCACGATGGGGGCGGGTGCTTTTGCGTACGATATCACTAGCAATTGCTAGCAATATCGTAGCGTGTAAAGCCCGCTTTACTGCTCTAACAGTAAAGAATCCTGACTCTATGTTAGGCCCGTTTCACACGTCAGTGAAAAACACTGACATTTTTCACTGGCGTGTAAAACACGCACATGTCCCTCCGTGGGTTGTCTAAGTGCAATCCGAGCTCCGTTCTCAGTGGCCCGTGATTGCACTTAGAGATTAACTCACCTGTGCGCGCTCCCGCTCTCCATGGTGCTGAACGCTCCCGCGGTGCAGCATCCGGCCGGCGCTGACCCCCGCAGCAGCTGCTTCCGGGTCGGCTGTGTCGTGCATCATGAATATGCGCGACAGTAATGAGCCAGCTCAGAAGCAGCAAGCTGCACGGGCTGCAGAGGACATCGCTGGAGCCGGGTGAGTAAAAATGATTTTTATTTTAAAAGGACGTTTTTTTCTGGCACGTGTTTCAAGGACCACACCACTGCGTGGTCCGTGGGACATCAGTGATGCCAGAAAAAAATGGACATGTCTCCGTGCGGCAATCACGGACACGCGTGACCGCTGCACGGAGACATGGTCAGTGAAAAATCACTGACGTGTGAGCAGACCCAGTCATTATAATGGGTCTGCGTATGTCAGTGATTCTGGTACGTTTAAAAAAAAGCACAAACGTACCAGAATCACTGACGTGTGAAACAGGCCTAAAGGCTGCTTTACACCAGACAATCTATCGTGCGATAGATTGTCGGGGTCACGGTTTTTGTGACGCACATCCGGCATCCTAGCGACGCAGTATCGCTCACAAATCGTGAGTCGTGTACTGCTCGCTAGGTTCCATAATATCGTTTAATTTAGTTGTTCATCGTTTCCGGGGTAGCACACGTCGCTCCGTGTGACACCACGGGAACGATGAACAGCAGCTCACCTGTGTCATGCGGCCGCCGCCGGCTATGTGAAGGAAGGAGGTGGGCGGGATGTTTACGTCCTGCTCATCTCCGCCCCTCCGCTTCCATTGGCCGGCGGCCGTGTGACGTCGCTGTGACGCCGAACGTCCCTCCCACTCCAGGAAGTGGACGTTCGCCGCCCACAGCGAGGTCGCACGAGAGGTAAGTACGTGTGACGGGGGTTACTGACTTTGTGCGACACGGGCAGCGATTTTCCCGTGACGCAAAAAGGACGGGGGCGGGTACGATCGATTGTGAAATCGCACAATCGATCGTACCATGTAAAGCAGCCTTTAGTTGTAGAAGCTCTTCACCCAGATGTAGAAGTTTCCTCTTTTTATAATTATAACCTTGTAGCATGCCTTAGCTCATATTTGGATCACTTTCTCATCTTGTTCTGATAATGACTGATAACAGTGAGTAGAACGACTCTTGGAAGAGTGATTAGATTTAATTCATAAATAAATGTTTTATGGTGACATCTGTTTATGGCGTGAAGATGTAGAGAGGTGTACTGATATATACAGCGATGTGCTGTGCACTAATCCAAATCCTATCAATTAAGTTATCAGATTGAATTTAATAGGGATTAAAAAGAATTAGAAAAAGACGTTCCCCGGGATAAATGGTGAACTGTTCAGCCTGGGTCTGGAGATCACAGATCCTCAATGGCTCCTCAGTATTATTTACTAAAAGATAAATAACTCCTGTATTAGAAAGTATAGTGGTTTCTTTTGGCATTAGTCTTACTAATTATATGATCTATTTAAAGAAAAGAGAAGGTTAATGAAGATCTACTATTAGTATGATTTAACTCTGTAATATCGTATATATCAAAACCCTACTCTGGAAAATAGATTTTCACTGCATGAGAATAGTTTAACTTTTTATGTATGTCCATACAGCAGGGTATAACATGAATAAAATAGGACAGGTTCAAAGAAGAAGTGCTGAAGAAATGGTTGAAGGTGGTAAGAATAAGGTTATGTGCACATGTGGCTTTTTTTGTGTTTTTTCATGTTTTTCCTTGCAGATTTTAATCAAATTAAAACAAGAAAAAAAGCATCCCAACAAACTCTATGAGAATAGTGACTTGCTGTGCACACTCTGCTTCTTTGTTCTTGCAGATTTTGTTGCTGAAAAAAAGAAGCAGCATGTCAATTGTTTCTGTGTTTATTTCCTGCATTTCTATTATCCCCTGCAATGCTTTATTACTACAGTAGATTATAGTGCATCACTTCGCCTCACACACCATGCATACAGCTCAGTAACCCAGGGTCATCATGGTGATGAGCCAGTGTAACTATGGCAGCAGTCGTGTCCCTGTGATCACATTACAGGGACCCGATCGCCAGGGAGAGGTAAACGATTCCTCTCCCTGCCTCCTGAATGCTATGATCACACTGATCGCAGCAATCAGGGGGTTAAACAGCCGGGAGCAGCACAAGCGCCACTCTGTGCAGTGAGAGCCAGGTCCCAGCTGAAATCAGCCAGAGACCCATCGGTGATTGTGGGGGTATAGTTACTGAACCCCTACGATCACCATGACCATAAAAAGCAGACATGGGCAGGGGTTACAGCGGCCTCACCGCAGGAGCCATGGTAACGACACAGACATGGCCAAGGATTTACTAGTATGTTTTTAGTCATGAAGGGGTTAAAATAGAGTGGCAGGTCAGATTTCAGACCACAGTTCCAATCATTCTCTTTGGGGCTACAGAAAAAGCCAAGCCTTGCACTCGGCAGCCACTGAGTGAATTAATACATCAGTTGTCGAGTCAAACATGCCACTCTATTCCAATGGGCAAGTGACATACAACCAATGGCAGCAGGCCATGTGACCGTTATGGGGCCCAACAGTCGGGGGACTTGGTGCCTGAATAAAGATACAGTGCAAAGCAATGATTAAAAAGGAAGCTGTCCCATCATCATTCTCCTGCTGCGTCTGATACCTAATGTGTCAGCGCAGCGGATGAGATGACATCACTCCATCACACCCACTGTGTCGAGCAGTGAAGAGCTTCAGAATGCTCCTTGCTAAGACCGGAGTAGCGGTGGAAAGAGGAGAGGTGAATATTTTTTTTATTTTTTAAATTGTGACGGGGTCCTTCTTCCATATCACACAATCAACAGAGTGAGAGATGGCTGTACAATCCAAAGAGCATTTATTCCAAGCAAATCAAATTGGTCCATAACATAATCCACAAAACAGAGGGTAAAATTAGTCCAGTAACACAAATATAGTCCGGTAAGCGATAAATGTCCAGGTCTCTTTGAGAAGCCAGTTTCTCCCAGAGGATTAATCCTTCTCTCTTCAAGTTCTCAAACACACTGACTGAATCTCCCAGATAATCAAAGAGGTTGGGTGGATCCCAGGCCCCTTCCCCCAAACTTAGGAACAGGAACACTACAGGGGGTGATTACCTACAGACAATACAATGTACACACAAGCAGTAAAAATAATGGACAATGAACCAAGCTTAAAATACAAATCTACAAAACATGATACATCTCCCACCATATCCCACCATCACAACCTCTCCCTCCTTCTGAATAAGTGAGTATGACATGAGGTCTACACAGACCTCTGGCCATCTCACTTAAGTCCATGTTGCTCAGCTGTGGATAGTCTATGGTTCTTCTTGCCGGGACAGTCCATCAGCATTCTGGTGCTGGCTTCCATGCTTGTATTGGATGGAGAAGCTGTAGATAGTCCCTTGTACAGCTGTAGGGTTGGAAGGACAAGCTTCCCTTTTTGTCCTCCTTCACTCAAACTGTGTTTCCTGCACCCACAAATTGACATTGTAGATCTCCCACATCATTTCCTAGGAGAATATCTGCAGGCAGGCCGCTCATCACCCCAACCACACATTGCTTAACCCCAAAGCCAAAGTCCAGATCTACAGTTGCCTTTGGGATATTCCTACTTTGTCCTCCAGCCAATTCAATCACAATCCCTGGTCCATGATGTATCACCTATCGCCGAACCACTTGGGGATTAGCTATTGTGAGAAATGCCCCGGAGTCACAAAATCCAATGACTCTCTGTCCATCCAGCACAACCTCCTGTAAGTGCTTACTTTGATGGTAAGAGGAAATCGGGGCTGTGGCTCGCACCCGATAAACCCCTAGTGGACGACCATGAGTGTCTGAATCATTAGGCAAGTTAACTTGAAGGGGTGAGAACGCTTCCCGAATTGTTTTCGGCTGTAGTGAATGAACAGGTTGATTTGGTGCAAGGTCATTCCTCAATCGACCAACAGGGCAAGTGTTTTGCAAGTGCCCAGGCTATCCACATCGATAACATCTCCTCTAAGTTGTACTCCTTCCAGTGTCCATTCTGGAGAAGGCAGTAGAACCTTGTGACAAAGGCCGGAGACCATACACTCCAACAGGGGCATCTTTGGTGCAGGGGTCAGTGGTACACTCCGGTGGAGGTGGTAGTAACTCTTCCTCAGGAGGAATGGACTGCACAAAATGCATCGGACAAGATGTAGGTGCATGGGGGGCCCTCCGGATCCTTGCGGGACAACTGGATTGCAGGAGCCCAGGTTGCCCGCACCCATAACATCTCCTCTCTGTGATTCACCCAGGGCGTTGTCGGAACTGTTGGGGCCCAGAATTGTAAGACGTAGATGTCATCGGCCTGCAGCTGGGTGGAGGGGCAGATCTAACTGGGGAGAGCCAAGGCGCATGAGGATCAGAATGTGGCTTATTGTCCATAAGACTCCTCCATTGCGGTCGTATAGTAAGGGCCTCATCAGCCACGGCTGCAGCTCTATCCAAGGTGCATGGCATGTGCTCCATCACGGCACACTGCTGCTCAAAGTCCTTGAAGAACCCTTCCATATCTCCGGAAGCTTCATCAAATGGCTTTAAGTCTGCCCAGGTGATCTGTACAGGATCCAAGATCACTGGGTTTACACTCCAACTCACATTACTCCCTCTGTCGGACTCCATTGCTTCTTGTCTACTCTGTGCTCGGCGAGTAGCCTGCTCCTTATATTCCTGAGATACACCGGGGCCAAGAGCTGCCTTCTCTTCTTCGAACCACACCACCCACTGGCTTTTTGGGGCAGGGATCCCTATCCCCAGTGTTTGTCCATCAGACATCTGGGAGGAGGCTTGCACCCACCAGAAGATCAATTAAGGCTTCTTTACTCAGTCCCTGGTAGCTCAGGCCCAGATCTCTGGCTCTCTCCTTTAGGCTGGATGCAGTCCAGTTTCTGTTCTCACTCTGTGGGTTGATCTCCATTGGGCTGGGCTCTGTTAGTCCCACCACTGCCTCCAGTTGTGACGGAGTCCTTCTCCCATATCACACAATCACCCTTGCGGGACTGTGCAATGTGCACAGTGTGACCGCTGGTGACGTGTTGGACATGCGCGTGATTATGGGCGGCGCTGTGACTTTCATCAGCAAGTACCCGCCCATAATCTCGTGGTCGTGCTTTCACCGCCGCCTCCACCGTTCTGCGCATGCGCTGGCCGGCTTACCTCACGTCACCTCTTTGAAATTTGCGCGATGGGGGACGGCCTAAAGCGACAGGGAGGCAGACTAACGGACCCCCGTGTACCATTATCAAGATCTGAATACAAAAAGGTACCACTTTACAAAGTCTTTATTTTGGTCAGAAAGGGGGCACATAAACAACAGGAACATTGCTAGAATGCAGCCCAGGAGCTGCAGAGGGGGAATCTTTTAGGTTTAGTGCAAAATTTCTGATGACAGGTTCCCTTTAACAAGTTGTGTCCAATAGATAAGTGCAATAACAGCGTGCTGAAATTTTTTTTCTTAGTCCAATTTGAGCTGCAGAAAAACTTACAGATCTGCTCGACCTCATTGACTAACATTGGTCCCAGCTCAATGTGATATTTTTTATCCCATTACTCTCGTCCATTTTATACGCCAGTGTGAGAGAACCCTTAGGTTAAGTTCCTACGATGAGTTTTTGATGTTTCATATATTCATTTGTGCAAAAAACACAACATCTAAGGCTATGTGTGCACGTGTGCGCTCTGCACTGCACCTAAAAGGTGCGCTTCAGAGCGCAGCTGAAAAGCTCCGTTCTGAAGCGCATGGTTCCGGCGAGAACGTGCGCTCTGCCTGCAGCTCCTGCCATAGACAGAGCAGGGGCTGCCGACAAAGCGCACGGAAGAAGTGACATGTCACATCTTAGAATGCAGCGATTCGGGCAGCAGCCGAATCGCTGCGTTCTAATATGCCACGTGCGCACGGCCCCTGCACAATCTCCATAGATTGTGCAGGGGACGCAGGACGCATGCAGTTACGCTGCGCTACAAAGCGCAGCGTAACTGCATGAATTACGCACACGTGCGCACATAGCCTTACAGTTCCAGCAAATGAGATGAGATTTATAGAAATGTACAAATTATAAAGAATTACAGTAATTTTCTCTTTATAAGACGCACTTTTCCTCCCAAAAATTTGAGAGGAAAATGGGGGGTGCGTCTTATAAAGTGAATATAGCGGTACCTGGGGGTCCTGTCTGTGCGGTGATCGGGCGGCCGGGTGCCTATGGTTGCGTGCAAGTGGCCGGGTACCTGTGCTTGAGTGCGGTGGCAGCCGGGTACCCGTGGCTGCGTGCGGGCGGAAGTCGGGTGCTTTGTGCGGGCTGCGGCCGGCGGCCGGGTGCTGTGTGCGGGCAGCGGCCGGGAGCTGTGTGCAGGCGGCGGCCGGGCGCTGTGTGCGGGCGGCGGCCGGGTGCTGTGTGCGGGCAGTGGCCGGCGGCCGGGTGCTGTGTGCGGGCGGCGGCCGGGTGCTGTGTGCGGGCGGTGGCCGGATGCTGTGTGCGGGCGGCGGGTGGGTGCTGTGTGCGGGCAGCGGCTGGGTGCTGTGTGCGGGCAGTGCGGGCGGCACCAGATGGCTGCCGCCCGCACGCAAGCACAGGTACCCGGCCGCTTGCATGCAGGGTGGGCAACCTGCTGGCTGCCACTCTATGCGTGCGGGGCGGGTGGCTGTGCAGCAAGTTACCCAGTTTGTCCGCGGTCCCAGTTTCAAATGATGGCAGCGGGCGCGTGCGCAGATGGAGCTCTTGAATGAGAGCTCCATCTGCGCAGGCACCATTATTTGAACCGGGACCGCGGACACTGGGACACTCACTGCACCGGCCTGCTGCATGACTCACCCGCCGTCGCCGACGCTGCTGCTGCCGCCACTACCATGGGCCCCGCGGCTCCTGCCACCACGGGTCCCTCGGCTCCTGCCACCCCGGACACCACCTGCCACCACGGATCCCACTGCCACTGACCCGCCGTGCCTGCCAGCACAACCTCTGCCTCCTGTGACCGCGCTTCACCACCACTGCTGCCCCCCTCCGGTAAGAGAACACCGGATTATAAGACGGACCCCATTTTTCTTTTTTTTTTTTACCTTTTTTCATGTCTAAGTTTGGGGTGCGTCTTATAATCCGGTGCATCTTATAAAGCGAAAAATACGGTACATTAACTGTGGAAAATCACATGTAAAAAACAATTTAATCTGCACAGGACTGTATTAAAAAAGTTTTGTCAAAGTCAAATACCAGGAAGTCTCATAAGCAAAGCAGCTTTATTAAAGACACGACACTATAAAAGAGACAACAAAAAACAGTCAAAAACACATAACATCGCATGTAAGAAAAATGCAATGAATAAACCCAAGTATTTATTCATGGTCTAAGGAGAGTTCTATGTCCGAAACGCGTCGGTATTTGCTATTATGCAATACTTTTAATGTACCTGGAACATTTTAATCTGTACTAATAAAGTGGTGAAGTTTTACATCCAAACAGCTATATGCTTTTGTTTGCTTTGTCTACAATGAACCAAGTCCCTGATTATACATAGTGGTGCCGTGCGTATGTTGTCATTCATTCTACAGACTGATAAAAGCCACACAAACTTATGTATATTATAGTTCTGCAGGGCTAGTGTGTGCCAGTCGGAGAAATGACACAAAGGCTGGAACATTCTCCATTCAATGCCATTTTGTGTAATGTAAGTGAGACAAAGCAATAGTCAGAATTGTTACCATGAGACAACTGTACTAAAGTGAACTCATCAGACACGCAGATGTATTGTATCAATATCAAAGCTTGTGTCCTGTGCGGTGCCAGCAACAAATCCATAGAATTGTGTAAGCTCTGAATGAGGACGTCTCATGGTCACTCATCCTGTGGATTATCTGTCCTAAACTCATTATTGTATCATAAAATACTAAAAATGTATTCCATTCTTAAAGCTAACACATAATGGACCTCTGATGGAGGCATAATAATGGATTGGGTTCCTCTGCTTCCAAGTGCATTAATTAATTAACATTACCAAATGTAATGTTTATTTTTTATGTATAGTGCCAAAAAATTTGCATGTTGTCACAGGTGTGTCACATGTGATAAACAGTCATGTGGTGTCCAGCAATAGAAGGTCACAGCATTTGGCTGCAAAAAATACTACCTGACTTTCTATTATTCCTGCTGTCAGTTTAATAGGTTTCTCCTCTGCTGGGTTTTCATCTTTTTCCCTTTAGCACCATGAGGAGCTCTTTCCCTTCAGCTGCTAATCATCTGTATTTCCCCTTGGGTTTAAATACTCTCATTTTCCCTGGACTTGTGCTGGTGATATTCAGTTCCTTCACAAGCTCAGGGTGCAAGCAGGTGTCTTGTACTCATCAGTAGATCGTTACTGCTCTTTGCTAAACTTCTTACGGAGTCGTCTAGAGATAAGTTGTTTGTTGTTTTCCCTTGTTTGTTATCCCTGTATGTCCTTTAGTGCCTAGTGGGGTTGATGAAGAGCTTCTTCCATCCGGTCCCTACCTAGGGTCTATATCGGGGTCAGCATAGGGTCAGGTATCCGGCACGGCGGACTGGTGAGGAACCTATCTAGAGCGGTGAGGGACTCCAGGGCCCAGCAGTAGGTTTGGTCAGGAGTCACCATTTTTCCCTTCCCTACACACAGGGTTTCCTTTCCTTTCCCTTACACCATTCGCTTGATACTTCCCTGTACCTAGCGTGACACATATTTTAAAGCTTGTTCACACAATGGGATTGCACTGCAGGTTTTTGCATCGGACACATCATTTTTATGACAATTTTCAAAAATATCCACAAAAACATAGTGGTTTCACTGCAGTTTTGGAAGATCACAGCAAAATAATATAGTAAGATCGCATTATGTGATCATAACCTTAGGCCAGGTCCAAATGTAGGTGCTAAAATTAGGTCTAGTCACGTTCAGAAATTGTGGTTGTAACTGGCTCCGTGTGCAGCGTAGTGAATGAACTCATGAGCTACCTGTTATTGACATGCATGGCCCATAAATTGGATCAAACTGGCACAGAGTGTTACATTTTTCACACAGATCATAGGTCTATATGAAAATATGGTGCGAGATGCCTCCTCCCTGATGAAGATTTTGACAGCTTAAGAAAATCGAAACGTACGTAGATTGTGGATGTTTTGAGGCTCCTTTCCACGGATTCCCCCTTCTGCTTTATCCTGGTTGGCTGATATGTGGTAACAATATTCACACAGGCACCGCTCATGCTTAGTATTGTAGAACCCTTAGTGGGGCCATTAACTGAATTGGGACTGCATTTCACATTACTTGTTGTCACCTACGGGCGGCATGATTGCTGCTGAGTCAGCTCAGTAATATGTAGATGCCCACTGGCCTATTCGTTTTTCTGCTAGGATCATGTTTTGCTTGTGTGTCCTGAACATGTATACCACTGCCTTTGTCATCTTGATGTACGGGGTTAAATCCGCTACGTTATTTTAATCATGTTTTTAACCTCATGGGATGCATATCCCCACTTTGTCTAAATAAAGAAAAATTGTATTGTTGCACTTTAAAAACTCTTGTTCTCCTCTTTATGAAAATATGTTAGTATGTGTAGCACCCCTGAGGTACCAGGTGCCACAAAATGTAACCTGTGGAAACCCAAACCACGGAATATCCGTGCCAGTCAACACACCAGTACCTTCAGGCCACACACATAACCCCAATTCCAGACTGGGAGACTGCCTAGCAACAGGTAAATGGGATGGGCACTTATTGGATAGTTGCCACCCAATCTGTAGGGGGAGACCCAGCAAGGGGAGGGGTCAGTGGTCAATTGGGAAGTTGGCGGGAGGAAGTGTTTAGTTGAGAGTAGAGTGAGTAGAGAGAAAGAAGAGAGAAGTAGTAGTAGAGAGTGAGGAGTGAAGTAAAGAAAAGTGAAAGAGATCTGAAGTAACAAAGGAGTGCTGTAATAGGAGTGAGTGACTGTGGAGTAAGGAACCAGGACTCCAGGGACCGTCGGTTACCTGTGGAAGTGTAATACTCCAGGAATCGCGGGACGCCTGTGGAAGTCTGGAACCAAGGCTCACAGGACTCAGCAGAAGGCGGGGTGCAGACCCTAGGACAGCGGGACACTTTATGGTCAACTGTTAATTCTGCCAGGTGAGGGGATCTCCAGGGTCCCTCACCACCCAAAGAGTCTGAAGCATCAGCAGCAAAGAGGGGACTGGGGACTGAACCCCTTAAATAGTCCAGGCTGCCTGCAATAGGACCAAGACTGAAACAGTGGGGCTCCCCCAGAAGCTCTAAGCTACAGGAGCCCAATACAAATGAGAGTGCACGGAGGACTGCTACCCCGGGTCACAACTGGCATGGAGAACAAGGGGAGCGGGAACACCTGGAACCAGCACCAGTGGGTCCAGGTACAAAGCATGAAGTAAAGCAAGGCAAATTGAAACTGCAATACTGGTGTGGACTGTTTCCTTCTCGCCTCCGTACGCACACACTGACTGTCCACTATCATTGCCCCTCATCATCCACTGTTGGGGCCTGGACTTGCTTGCAGAGGGCCCAAAACACCTAAGCTGCATTACTCCACCAGCCCCAGCAGGACACTGCAGCGGCGGCCTCAATAACCTGGCCGCACACCGCAAGTGGCGTAGTCGAAAAACTTTTCTTTTATTTTATTTTTCCCCCATATTTCACCCCTTTTTATCGGACCAACCCCCAGGGTCACGGAACCGGGCCTCGGCCGCGACCATGACTGTTTCCCCCTGCGCACCACATGCCAGGGACCGAGTACCCAACAGCCCTGGGGTGTCACATATGCACAGGCACACTGGTTATTATTGGATCAGTGTGCCGTTTTCTGACAGAAAATATAGTGGTCTGAACAAGCTCTTTTGCGTATGTGAATATTCCATCAATAAAAGTATAAAAGTGTACAACTGTTCTACATTCTATATATATTTGGATGAATGTAATTTTCTTTTCTTTTTTATTTCACTTTGTAAAAGAAGATGCAATCAGGATGAAATAAGCTACAGTATGACCGACCTATAACATCATTTATGACAATATTTCAGATTACTCAAGTACCTAGAGAAGAATTACGATCAAACTAGAGACTATCGGAATCCTCAAAGAAGGAGAGGTTTATGTCTAAAGGCCCTGTTACACGCTACGATATATCGGGCGATATGTCGTCGTTGTCACGGATTCCGTGCCGCACATCCGGCATTGTTTGACATATCGTAGCGTGTGACAGCTACGACGAGCGACTGTTAACGAGCAAAAATACTCACTTTATCGTTGCTCGTTGACACGTCGTTCATTTTCAAAGTATTGGTCACATTCATGGATGCTGGTTGGTCATCGTTCCTGAGGCAGCACACATCGCTCCGTGTGACACCTTGGGAACAACGAACACAGCTTACCTGCGTCCCGCCGGCAATGAGGAAGGAAGGAGGTGGGCGGGATGTTACGTCCCGCTCATCTCCGCCCCTCCTCTTCTATTGGGCAACCGCTGTGTGACGTCGCTGTGATGCCGAAAGTCCCTCCCCCTTCAGGAAGAGGATGTTTCCATCTCCAAAATCCTATCCTAATATGTAGTAGATGTAATAAGAATAATATTTGTAAATACCTCCAATTGGAAATATTGTAATATTCTCTAGTTTAGATATGTCTCTCACCTCATGTGCAGGGCATTGCAGTACCTTAGATAGCCATGGTTACGACCACTCATATAGAGACAGTTAGTTAGTTGCTAGTGGTAACCATGTATAACTAAGCTGTAATGCCCTTCACATGTGGTAAGCAACATTGCTAATCAGAAGAACTATACTACATTTGTAATTGGTGGTACCATTTTTCTCCAAAAGTAATAAACTGTCCAACAAATTTTTTTGCCCCTGAAAATGCGCTAGGGTTTATTTTCGAGGGAAGGGCTTATTCTCGGGGAAACATGGTTGGGTAAAAGTTTACCCCTCAAAAAATGCAGATCCCCCTCCTTTCCCAGGAGACTCACACTTACCAGACCCGGATGTCCACTTCCTCCTGCGATCCTCGGCAGGCGCTCCCAGCAGGTAGGCTGCACGCCGTCCTCCCACCTCCGGCCGACACAATCACACACATCAGATTGTGCACACCCACACTCATGCACACTCATATACATCCACACACATCAGATCGCACACCCACACACATCAGATCACACAACCACACACATCAGATCGCACATTCACACACATCAGATCGCACATTCACACACATCAGATCACCCACACACATCAGATCGCACACCCACACACATCAGATCACACAACCACACACATCAGATCGTACATTCACACACATCAGATCGCACATTCACACACATCAGATCGCACATTCACACGCATCAGATCACCCACACACATCAGATCGCACACCCATATTCCTTAATTTTTAAAGCTGCATAAACACTTCATTATTGAACCGCGACTTGGGCTTATTTTTGGGGTAGGACTTATATTTAAGCCTAAAGGGGGTGTTACATGCAGCGATATCGCTAGC
Organism: Anomaloglossus baeobatrachus; assembly: GCF_048569485.1. Taxonomy (NCBI): domain Eukaryota; kingdom Metazoa; phylum Chordata; class Amphibia; order Anura; family Aromobatidae; genus Anomaloglossus; species Anomaloglossus baeobatrachus. The sequence goes on along the minus strand of NC_134354.1, from coordinate 704,393,534 downwards.
GATATCGCTGGTGAAAGCACACGCCCCAGTGGGTTGTGTGTCACGGGCAAATCGCTGCCCGTGGCGCACAAAATCGTTTAGAGCCGTCACACGTACTTACCTCCCTGGCGACGTTGCTGTTGCCAGCGAACCGCCTCCTTTCTAAGGGGGCGGTTCGTGCGGCGTCACAGTGGCATCACTAAGCGGCTGTCCAATAGAAGCGGAGGGGCGGAGATGAGCGGGACGTAACATCCCACCCATCTCCTTTCTTCCGCATTGCCGGCGGCCGCAGGTAAGCTGCAGTTCGTCGTTCCCGAGGTGTCACACGTAGCGATGTGTGCTGCCTCGGGAACGACAAACAACCTGCGTGCTCAACAATCAATTTTTTTTAAAAAGGAACGACGTGTCAACGATGGACGATAAGTGAGTATTTTCCATCGTTAACCGCCGTTCCTTGCTGTCACATGCAACAACATCGCTAACGATGCCGGATGTGCGTCACGGAATCCGTGACACCGGCGATATATCGTTCGGTCCGTCGTTGCATGTAACGGGGCCTTTATGCCGAAAATGCTGAAAACCCCTGCTAGGGATTATGACGTGCCCTCAGGGCCTCAGGGCTACTCGTCACCAATCCAATGGTATTTGGGGTTGCTGTGAATGGCCTGACCCGGCTCCGTGACCCCGTCTGTGTCAATTAAAGAATGCAAGGTGACCGGTATAGAGGGATGATGGGGGTCTGCTTTGAAGAGCCACCAGTGGTATGCGGCCAACAATCAGCCGCCGCTGCGAAATGTTGCTCTCCTCCGCGGCGAGTGGTAACGCAGCACAGATGGTCCAGCTCCCCAGAGGTAGAGCTCGGCCCTAGGAAGGACGATTGTGAGGGGTAGCGGCCATTGGCGCCGGAGCGCTGCAAGACGACGACAATGACAGGATGACACCAGGACTGCAGACAAAGTTCTTTTTTCTCACTCTCGGGTCGTCACCCTTGGAGTGCCGGATTCCGCCGTGATGGGCCCCAGTCAATACCGGATGATTCAGAGGCCACCACCGATGTTGTGAAGCTGTAAGACCTTCCTCCCTTGTGCTCTGTAGTGTGGATCCCCGTGGCGTGAAGCTACTTAGGGACCTGAGTGTCCTTGGGTTTAGTTCCTATCCGCAGGCAGCTCAAATCAGATGTGGAGCCGACCGTGGTCTTGACTCCTGAGTCTATGTGCTACTGTGCCCCGGAACCTTTGTGGTGGGCAATGGGACATGAAATCTTCCTTATCTACAGATTCCGATGGCGCAATGTGGAGTGTACGCCACCCTAGGGTTCTGCACCCTGACTGCGCCGGTCTTGAAGGGGTTGTTGGGGCTCACCCTTTAGCTACCGTGTTGCTACTCTTTCTCTCCAGCTCACCCGGTAAACTCCTGCTTCTTCCAGTCTGTCCAGTCCTTACTAAGGAAGCTCTGAAGCACTCTCCTTAGCTGCCATGTTTCTGCGAGTGCCTGAATGTTATAGTCTTCTTGTCCTCCCTTCAAGGAAGCTCTAAAGAACTCTCCTTGGTTGGTCTTTCTGGGGAAGCTCCAAAACACTCACCCCAGTGACTGTTTTGTTCCAGTTCCCAGACTAATTTGAGGTAAAAACTGAGTGTTCTCTCACTTCCCCTGTGCTGCCCTCACCTTCCTGATTACTCACTAGTGCTGGGGAAGTCCCATTGCTATGGTGGCCACCTTTAGCCCAATTCCAGTGGGAAAGCACCTGAGCTGTGTGTATTGTGTAAGTGAAAACCAGTGGTTAACCTCTTCCTTACCCAGAATGAGTATTGCACCTTAAGTCAGATGACTGAGCCTCAGGGGTGTCACACTTATTTTCAAGGAAACACTGTATTTGCTAATATTATTATTACTACAACTTCTACATATTGGGATACGATCTTGCAGCTGGGAATACACCTTTGAATATATCTGAAATATAAATAAACACACATTAAAATCTAAGGACCTGAGAATAGTTACAATGAGAAAACTTTCAGGAGCTGTACTATTATGTCCTCATGACAACCCTTCTGGTTCAGTCATGTCAATTGGAAATGTATGTTTCCAAATTTATTTATTTTACTCGCTTATTAAGCACCATTAATTTCCAGAGCACTTTACACAGATCTCATAATCAATGTCCCCATTAGGGATCTCAATCGATAATTCCTTATCAGTATGTCTTTTGAAGCGTAGGAGGAACCCCACATAAACATGGTGAGAACCCAAGACCCCCAGTGGGGCAAAGCAACAGCGCTAATCACAAAACCACCACGGTGCCCCAAAAATTGTCTACATCCTCTTGACACTACCCCAAATTTATCAATGTATTTGCATATTTTTTGCATATTTGTCCCCAAACTGTCCCCCACACACTCATGAGACCATTGCATCAGATAATAAGGGTCTCTACTGTTCACTTCATGTCTCCTTTTCTCAGACCACACACGTGTTATATCATAAATCCACAATGCATAGATATTTGAAGGAAACCCTGAGAACTGTGCCTGCGGGGTCCTATTAGTTTAGGTTCAGTGAAAGTCTTCTTTCTTACTTAAGTGGCTCATTGATCTGTGCTGATGAATGGTATTTGTGCTGATAGATGTCTTATGTATGTCCTCTGATAAAATAATGACCAAGCCGTGTTGCTTAGTTTATGGAGAAATAACCCGAGCAGACATAAGGAATGTTAAAGCATAAGGAATTTATTTTATTAGGGCTCAGAATTTCAATGAGGAGACTCGATGGGCAGGATGGGTCCCCTCGGTGCGCTGCCATGTTGAGTTCTCTGCATGTTCTTTTCCTGCTAAAGCCACATTCCCCAGCATCAATTATGAGTTCTTCTGACAGGGACTATTGGAAAGCAGCGGGTGACTTGTTTATAGGGCTACCAGAAGCCTGTCCATAAATGAATGATGAGCAGGGCTGTCAGGGATTTTTTTATGAGCTCTCGACACGTTCTTTGCACATCTTAACTTTCTCTTGTTTCACTGTGTTTGTCATTCTTTTACTTTCTGACACTGGATATTGAGAATAATAACATGTAATGCTGGTTCTATCAATTTTGCTTTAGCAGCTTTATAATGCTCATGGTAGAAATCTGAGTGTCCTACAAGGTCGAGCTGTAAAGTGCGCAAAGATAATAGTCCTATTGTTGAGTAAAAATGTTAGCATTGAGGAGCAATGTTAAACACTTAAGGCCCTGTTACACGCAACGACATATCTAACGATATGTCATCGAGGTCATGGAATTCGTGACTCACATCCGGCGTCGTTAGCGACGTCGTTGCGTGTAACAGCTCCGAGCGAGTGTTAACGATCAAAAATGCTCACCTCATCGTTGATCGTTGACACGTCGTTCATTTTCAAAATCTCGTTGGTCGTTGTGCACGCAGGTTGTTCGTCGTTCCTGAGGCAGCAAATGTGCCGCCCTGTGCTTGGCTACAACCGAGCCGCCCGGGTCCAGACCTTCAGTGGGTGGCTCGAGGGTCTCCGGACCCGTGGGTCCTGCGGTCACTCCGACCAAAAAGGGGTTGGCGGTTTGGGGATGTAGGTGTACGGCCGGAGCTGTGTTTTAAGTTCGTGACACCACCCACGGGATGTGGTGAAGGTGGACACCACCGCTGCAGTTACGGGGCACCCGGGGGAGATGGTATGCAGCAAGTTGTTAACCTCTCCGTGGGCAGGGATGGTGGCCCCGGGACCCGTTCGGGGGTGTTTTGGCGGTGCAGGGAGATGGGCGGCCGGAGGTTGAACTCACTAATAGAATGAAACACTAGAGTCTCTGGTAAACCAAGATGATGGTGGTCGGTGCCCGCAGCCGGCTGCAGTTGGGTTCCCCCACCAGGTTGGTGGTCTCTGCCTTTCTCCTGCACATGTTTGAGTTGTTGGACTACCTGCGCTTGCAGCGTCAGGAGTCCACTCCCCGGCTTGTGGATATCGGAAGAGCCCGTTTGCCTGCAGACACTGGCCTGTGGGATCTCTGAGCCTTGGCGGTGGCTTTCTATCCCCCTCATTTGGCTGTTGTTTTCTATGAGGAACTTTGGGTGGGAAAGGACCTAAAGTCCAGACCGCAATCAGTTAATTAACTCAGTCCAGTAGTTTCTAGACCTCGTTTCAGGATCTGAGTACACCCTCTTGTGCTCCGGTTTCTGAGTCGGTTCCCCGGGTCGGTACCGGCGGGCCACTACCATGTCCCGATCCACCACGGTTCCACCGAGCCGTCTTCCCGGCTCCTGCAGACAGAAGCCTCCGTATGCCTCCTAGCCAAAGGTGCTTGGGCTCCAACCCTGGCACCTGTCAGTCTGTCACAGGGCTGACCTACAGGCCTGTCCTCCTCCACTCAACTCTCAAAACAAACTGTTTGTGAACTGTCTTGTTTTTCCTCCCTCAGGCTCTCTGAACTTCTCAGTGGGCGTGGCCAACCACCTGGATCCGCCCCCTGGTGTGTTTATCCAGCCCTGAGCGAGGTGATTAGGGTGTTATGTGGTTGGCTGGTGTTACCTAGTGAGGGGACTGGTGTTGTGCGGGGCTCTATCTGGCTTGTCCAGGGTGTCACACACACATCGCTATGTGTGACACCCCGGGAACGACGAACAACAGCTTACCTGCGTCCTCCGGCAATGAGGTGGGCGTAACTTTCCTGTGGCAGCTCTCCACCCCTCCGCTTCTATTGACCGCCTGCCATGTGACGTCGCTGTGACGCCGCACAAACCGCCCCCTTAGGAAGGAGGCAGTTCGCCGGCCACAGCGACGTCGCTAGGCAGGTAAGTCCGTGTGACGGGTCCTAACGATGTTGTGCGCCACGGGCAGGAATTTGCCCGTGACGCACAACCGACGGGGGCGGGTGCTTTCACCAGCGACGTCGCTGCGTGTACAGCCCCCTTTAGGTTCTACAGTTTTTGCTTTCATTCCCAATTTAGGAGAATAGCTTCTCTGGCTCTCCTGTCTCTGTTAGTTCCATCCATAGACAATGATTAGAGCAGCATTGCACGTACTTGACCATGCTGTCCTACAAAAATGGGATATTGCCGCCATCATTCTAGTAATTGGATGTTGATTCCAGTGATGAGAGCTCCAGTAATCACAGATTTATCATCTATCCTCTTTAAAGTGGGTGGATTGACTGCAGATTTTGACATCCAAGCTAGTCCCCTTGAATTTCATTTCTGGTATATAGATAAATAAGAAGGTTCACTTAGTTATCTAAAGGAGCATCTGTAATGCCTTGGTTTCTGGACTTGATCCAGTGACCTCTTGCTGTGTGGTTGGATTCCTTCCCTGCAGAGCCACAGCCTGGTCAGTCTCTGTCCAACTGCTGATGGTTCTCTTTTATTTTCTTCCCTTGCTTTACTGCTAGTCAGATGTTTCTCTCTTTCCCATTTTGTCTCTGCTTAGGTGGAGCTTTTTATACTCACCTTGCTCAATCCTTCTTTGCTGGTTAAATTTCTAGGTAGATTACAACTAAGGAGTTCCAGCACTCCAGGTAAGGGATTTTGCCGGCTAGGCAGAGACCAGTTGTGTTAATGTTCTGTGTTTGCTCATTTATCTTACCAATGCCTTTTCTTTGTGCTCAATTAGTCTGAAGGTTGGTTTCCCTTGCTTTTATTTATTATTCTTCTTTTTCCCCCTTTGTGCACGTGCTTTAAGTTTCCACACCTTGGATCCAATATCATTAATATGTTTTATTAAAAAAAACCTTGGCGTGATAACTGGGCTCGAGTAAACTTGGCCAATTTTATTTGCAAAATAACTCATTTTTTTCCCAAAAGTTTTTTTCAAATGTTTCATGTTTTCTTTGCAGTAAAGCATTTTAACATTTCAATGTTCACCATATACATCTTTCTTTTTTCTCCTTCCCTCTACTTGAATGCAGCTGCTATTTTTGATAATGTATGCTATGTTCAGTTTTCACCAGTTCAGACTATAAGATTAGGAAGTGTCGTCAATTCTTGTATTTTGTAATTAATATGTTTTTGTCATGCTTTTGGATTTTACCACTTGAGTCTGTGTTCTGTGGTTGGCTTTTGTGTGCGCTAGTTCTAAGCAGATCTACCTTTTCTTTGGCTGTTTAGTTTTTGTTATATTTGCTTTTACTCTATCAGGGTGACAGGTGTATTCATTTACTCGAAGGCCTGCCCAATCATCTATAGGGTGCTGCTTTAAAGACTTTCCTTATACTAGTATTTCCTGTGTCACAAGGAGGTTTTTACAAACATCGATGACTGTCATGGTGGCATCAGGATCTGTGGAGACTACAGATTATGGCACTATACCTACCAACTTCTCTGATGTCTCTAATCAGCACAGGCAAACTCAGGAATTGAACCACAGACTTGTAGTTAATAGGCAGTCTAGCAAGAGTTAATTTCTGTTGGCTGCTTATTAGTCTTCTTTGATCACATGCTGTGGGGGATCCAATCACATTCGCTCCCCTCCTATATATACTGGCTGGACGTTTCATTTAATACCAGCTATAACTTCTCTATACTGGTCTAGTGAAGTGTTGTGATCCAGACACACTGGTGGTTTTAGTTCTTCATTACTGTGAGCAGTTATGGTGTTAACCCTTGTTGTCCTTTTGTTGCTACCTTACTTATCTTGCTTTTATCCTTTGTTTCTTACTGTTTGTTCTTGTGAGTTTTCAGTGTGTCTGAGTTTTGTTTTGTATGTGGTTTTGAGTAGTGTGAGGGGTGCAGTTTTTAGAATGGTGTCACTTTTGGGTATTTTCTGTCACCTAGGCCTCTTAAAGTCACTTCAAATGTGACGTAGTTCCTAAAAAAATGGTTTTGTAAATTTTGTTGGCAAAATGAGAAATTGCTGGTGAACTTTGAACACTTCTAAGAAAAAAAAAAGTTATGTTTCAAAAATTTCACTGATGTAAAGTAGACATGTAGGAAATGTTATTTAGTAGCTATTCTGTGTGACATAACTCTCTGGATTAAGGCGGGCTTTACACGCTGTGACATCACTAGCATCGGCTAGTGATGTCCAGCGCGATAGCACACACCCCCATCGTACATGTGATATATGGTGTTTGCTGCCGTAGCGAACATTATCGCTACGGCAGCTTTACACACACATACCTGGTCGGCGACGTCGCTGTGACTGCCGAACAATGCCTCCTTCAAGGGGGAGGTGCGTTCGGCGTCACAGCAACGTCATTGCGACGTCACCAAACGGCCGGCCAATAGCAGCGGAGGGGCGGAGATGAGTGGGACATAACATCCCGCCCACCTCCTTCCTTCCGCATAGCTGGTGGATGCAGGTAAGGAGATGTTTGTGTTCTTCACACACAGCGATGTGTGCTGCCGCAAGAACGACAAACAACATCGTACCTGCAGCAGGAGCGACATTATGAAAATGAACAACATGACACAAATCAGCGATTTTTGTCACTTTTGTGCTCGTTCATCGTCACACCTAGGCTTTACACAGTGCGATGTCGCTACCGGCGTTAGATGTGCATCACTAACGACGTGACCCCAACGATATATCAGTAGCGATGTCATAACGTGTAAAGCCCCCCTAAGGGTAGAATAATTACAATTTTCAAAATTTTCTAAATTTTCGCCACATTTCTGACATTTTCACAAATAAATGCAGAAGATATCCTGAAGTATAATATATCATGAAAAAACATTCTCAGAATCACCAGGATCCATTGACAGTTATAACCTGTCAAAGTGACACTGGTCAGAAATTAAAAAATTGGCCCGGTCACGAAGGCAAAAACAGGCTCCAGCATGAAAAGGTTAAAGAAAGGGGGGGCCCAGGCACAATTTCTTCCACATTGGCCTCAAGTTGTCAGTGTCCGCCCCTGCTTTCTGGCAATCTAACTGAAAGCACAGCTACAGGGAAGAAATTAACTTATATTGTCCTGGGAGCCACTTGATTCAGTCATATATGTGGTGCAGGGACCAGTTATAGTCATCAGTATAACATCGGTGATTTTGATTCCTGAGGAAGTAGTTCTTAATACTCTGAAATGTTTTGAATAATAAAATCACTAAGCTTTTGCTATTCCCGAGTGATCTCCTCATTCCACATGGTAGCGCGGGTTAACCCTTTGCTCCATTGAAAATAAAATAATAAAAAATAAACAATATACACTTATCTGGTATCGCTGATATCAGAAATGCCCGATCTATCAAAATATAAAATCAATTTATCTGATCGGTACATGGCGTGGCAAGAAAAAAATTCCAAACGCCAAAATTAAGTTTTTCGGTCGTTGCAATATTGCCTTAAAATGTAATAACAGGTGATCAAAACTTCACATCTACACAAAAATGGTATCATTAAAAAACATCAGCTCAAGACGCAAAAAATAAGCCATAACTGAGCCCTAGATCTGAAAAATGAGAACGCTACAGGTTTCGTAAAATGGCGACAACAACGCAATTCTTTTTTTGGATACACTTCAGAATTTTTTTTAACCCCTTAGATAAAACTAAAAGTATATATGTTTAGCATCTACGAACTCGTACGAACCTGAGGCATCATACTGACATGTTAGTTTTACCATATAGTGAACAGGGTAAATAAAAGACCCCCAAATCAATTGTACTTTTTTTTGCAATTTCACTGCACTTGTAATTTTTTTTCCCGGTTTCAAGTACCTTATTTGGTAAAAATAATGGTTTCTTTCAAAAGTACAACTTGTCTTGCAAGAAACAAGCCCTCATATGGCAAAATTGACGGAAAAATAAAAAAGTTATGGCTCTTACAAAAAAGGGAAGAATAAACGAAACATGAAAAATCACTGGGGAAGGGGTTAAGGATAACAAAGTCAATGTTTTGGCGTGGCCACAAAACCCTCATCTCAATCCTATTGAAAGTTTATGGGCAAAGCTGAAAAGGCCGGTGCGAGCAATGCTGCCTACAAACATGGCTCAGTTACACCAGTTCTGTCAGAAGGAATGGGGCCAAATTCCTACCAACTATTGTGAGAAGCTTGTGGAAGGAGATCCAAAATGTTTGACCCAAGTCATACAGTGTAAAGGCAACGGTACCAAATACTAATGAAATGTAATCGCAGAAAGTAATAAAAATGCCTTAAAACATTCTCTCTTATATTATTAGGGCATTTGGCAAATATAAATAATTTTGGTTCCTAATTGACCTAAAACGGGAAAGGTTTATTCTGATTTCATGTCAGATAGTGAGAAAAACATGCAGATGTGTCTTTATAGACAGTGTATGTAAACTTCTGGTTTCAACTGCATCTGGAGTTAAATATAATTTTTGCACACAACAGGTTTCCTTTAAATATGAAAATAGCTAGTGGTAGTTCTACCAGCCAAACAACCTCAAACACATATCTTTAAATGGGGTTCCTGATTAGGCCTCTTATCCCAAGTCTTTCCCTGTTCCCATTGGCACTCCTATTTCAGGGTGCCAATGGGTTCTCATGACAGCCGGTTGTCAGCTAGTGTCATACCAATGATCCTATGAACGCTGGCCGTGAGTCGGCGTTCATAGGAGACCGTGATTTCTGCTATAGAAAGCAGTGCTGATGCACTGCTCTATATAGCATAGGTAATCAGACAACCGTAGCTTGAAGTCCCCTAAGGGCACTAGTGAAAATAATAAAAAATTAAAAAAAAAAGTTAAAAATATGAACACCCCTCCACAAAAGTTCAAATCCCCCCTTTTGCCCCATTAAAAATAAGACAATTATAAAACAGATAAACACATATTTTGTATCACTGAGTATGTGTGGTCTATCAAAAAATAATAATTTATAAAAAAAAATAATTAATCTGAGAGTAATGAAAAAAAAATTAAAGATGCCAGAATTATGTTCTTTGGGCCGCCATAAAGTTATAATAAAATACAATAAGAGACGATTAAAGCATTATATCTATCCAAAAATGGTATCAGTAAAAACATCAGCCCAGGGCGCAAAAAATAAGCCATCACTTAGCTCTAGACCCCCCAAAATAAAAATGTTACGGTTCTTGGAAAATGGCGGCAAAAGCAAATTTTTTTTTTACAAACTTCTGAATATGTTTTCACCACTTAAATAAAAAAATATAAAAATACTATACATTTTTGGTATGTACACGTACTGACCTGGAGAATCATACTACCAGGTCAGTTTTAACATATAGTGAACATGATAAATAAAACAAAAAAAAATAATTGTGAAATTGCTCTTTTTTGCAGTTTCAATGTACTTGGAATTTTGTGCCTGTTTTCCAGTACACTATATGGTAAAATGAATGGTGTCATTCAAAAGTACAAGTCGTCCCACAAAAAAAAGCCCTGATACAGCTTTATTGATGGAAAAATAAAAAACGTTATGGCTTTTGGAAGAAATGAAGGAAAGAACAAAAGTTCAAGAATGGAAAATGGCCATGGTGTGCGGGGGTTAAAGGGTCAATAGTGACTTTTAGGATTTCTATCCCAATAGGTAAATTATCTCTTCGGAGAGGAAGGAGACAAACCCGAGTGCCACCTATTGGAAATAGCAACCCTAAAAGTCAAAAGTGGCCCTTTAACGAGCCTATTCATATGACCTAGGATTTATACCAGATCAGAACCTCAATTTGCAGACACGATGTTTCGGAATGATTGTCCCTCGTCAGTGCAAAGTATGAGATCTGATCTGGCTGTATGAGAAGCTCTACTGGGGTCTAAGGGAAAAAAAATTCTTCTTGCGGAGACTGACAAACCAATCTGGCTGTCAGTGAGGAGTCTTATAGCTGCAATGTTTCTCTGGGAAATATTCAAATTGTCTCTTCAGGGAGGGAGGAGACAAACTCTAGTGCCACCAATTGGAAGTGTCGCGGGCAGAGGAGGGGACGCTGCGCTCTCCCACTGCTCGGGTCCGGCCGCGGGTGCTGCTGCTCGGTGGTGGCTCGAGCGGTGGGCCGGATCCCGGGGACTCGAGCGGCGCTCCTCGTCCGTGAGTGAAAAGGGGGATTTGATTGTGGGGATTTATTGTCCGTGACACCACCCACGGTTGTGGTGATAATGGTGACACCACCGCTGCTCTGGACGGGAATCCCGGGAGCGGTGACAGGGAGCAGCTTGGTTGTTATTTCTCCCCTCCGTGGGTAGGGGGTTGGTTGTCCCGGGGCCCGGTGATGGGGTAGGGATGAATGGCAGGCGGGTTACGGGGCCTGGCGAGGTGCAGGGTTGCGGGGGCAGCGCTGTGCCGCACGGCACGGTGGTACTTACTCAGCCCAATGATGCACACAGAGTCTCTGCTGAAACAAACGGCTGGATGTACGGGCCACACAGGTGGCTGCAGTGTTTTTCCCCTGACCCTGGTTGGTAGTGTAAGTCCTTTCTTTCGCCTCCGTGCACGCTCCTCCTGCGCTCCGGTTTCCAGCTGGCTCCCCGGTTCGGTACCGGTGGGCCACTGCCCAGCCCCGGCTACCTATGGTTCCACCAACTGTCTTCCCGGCTCCCTGCAGACGGCCACTACCGTCTGCCTCACTCTCTACCCGAGGGTCCTAGGTTCCAACCTAGGCCCCTGTCTGCTTCTGTCTCCCTGCAGACCTCCACTCTCTTCCTCTCCTAGACTTGTCTGGACCTGCTTCCTGCCTCAGGCCAGCTAGACTCTTCGGTGGGCGTGCCTATCTGCTTGACTCCGCCCACCTAGTGTGTCTGTCTGAACCCGAGGGAAGGAATCAGGTTTCACTGGGAATGTTTGCCGTGAACTGCTGGGGGTGGGGGGGTGTGTGTGTTGTTACCTGTGGCCCCTGGCTTGTCCAGGGCGACACAGAAGTAGCAATCCTAAAAGTCAAAAGTGACCCTTTAACGAGCATAGCTGACACTAGAGTTCCAGTCGTGTTCCTCTCTGGAGTGGCAATTTGCATATTTAATTTTCAGGGGAGCGTTGCATGGCCTATAAGTCTCCTTGTTGGCTCGGTGCTTTTCACAAAAGGAAACATTACCAATTAGTCTCTCTTCTTAAAGAAACATTCCATCTTTCCAGCTGCACAGCTGCGTTATGCTGTGACATCCATCAAATTTACGATAGCATGTGTTCTGAAGAAAGGGATTTATGCCACGGCATAAATCCCTTTCTTCAGAACTCATGCTATCGGATATTTTGGGGAGTTGCAGCTAACCACTGCAATCCGGCTAATATAGTGGTTGTGACTGGCACAACCACTATAGGTGAGTACACTTCATTTATTCTTAAAGTGATTTATCGGTTAAAACCCTATTGCGCTTTTCTTGTCTACAGTCTATTACTACATCCATCAAATTTACAAATTCCACAGACGAGGTTACATAGGGAGATTACTTTCATTATGCAAAGACAGATTGATTACACATCACCAGTAAACCTAAAATCATTAGGTGATTGCCAGAGGCAAATGAGCCTCAGTAAGGAGGGAGATTTGCTCTAAGACAGTTTGAGGTTCAGATTAGCGGCCCATCAGATTGTCCGCGACTTTGTGCAAGACTACTTAGGATTGATTTAGCATTGTCTGCTTTAAAATCATGAGAAGTTTTACATCTAGATGCTTATCTAAATACATCAACTTCATCAGGTGGATGTCCATTCTACCCCTGTAGAACATTATCATGGATGGCCCATAAGAATTGCAGTAATGACTGTTAGGATGACTCCATTTAATTCCAATGGTAGATTCTACTGTATGTCAAATAATAGTAAGAAATATGAAGGATTATGGATGACCTCATTTGTTTGCTTGTTTCATGTTTCCCCAAGGTCCTGCAATCCTCCGAGATTACACAGCAACAGGGAAACAAGCAGCTAAAATAAAATGAGATCAGCTATTGAATGACAACTCAGCATTTCCAGCTCTGCTCTCACACACAGTAGAGTTTTTAATTTTCCATGGATTAGGAGTGTAATAGAAGCAGACTATGTGTGAGCCATGGGGCCCTATCAGAATGGGGGACCAGATCTCATTGGTCTCATCTTGTGTACAGAAATCCCCTCTCTACAGAAATTGAAGGTGGAAAATTAGCCCAAGAGTCACATAAGAATGTACAGAAGGAAGTAATTACCAGGTCCTGAACTGTGTAATGAACAGATAAACCTGGTATAATCGGAGCTTGTTTTGATCTGTTTTGAACACCAGTGGACCGGAGCAGGCGGATGAGAAATGCCCACCTAGGGGTCTAGAGATCCCGGGGCGGGAAGAGAGTGCAGTTGAGTTGAGTGGAGGGGAGTTAAGAGTTGAGAATGGAGAGTTGAAGTTCAAGGGGAGCAGTGTAGCTCCAGTGAAGTGCGAAGCCAGAGTGGAAAGTCGTCAGGGTTGGAGCCCCGGCGTGCTGGATAGGTGGCAGATGGTGGTCCATATCTAGCAGGAGATGGGAAAATGGCTGCCGGAGATCCGAGGTGGACCGGGACAGGGTTGGAGACCGCCGGTACCGACACTGAGAACCGACCTGGAAAACGTGCACAGACGGGGTACTTGGACCCTGAAGCCAGGACCGGAACCAACGGCCTAGCTAATTAACCAATTGAGGGCAGGATTATAGGTCCTGTCCCAACCAAAGTCCCACAACAGCAGCGGTGGTGCCACGCTTCACCACACACCGTGGGTGGCGTCACAAACAGTTTACGGCAAATCCCGTACAAATACGTCCCCTTTTATTTGAAGTGTCCATGCGACCCCCGGGTCCGATAGAATCCCTCGAGCCACACTGCGGATCCGGACCCGAGCATCCCGGCTGCTGGCACGGGGGCGGCACACAAGCGCTTGGAGAAATCAAGACAGCACACACACTTGTGGTGTACTGACAGTTTCTGTTTTATTACATCATGTGACCAGCTTATATAGTATCCCAAACAAAGAAATAATTATGCACCAATAGGAGCCGCAGGGGTGTGTGTACAAATGTGAAACGTCCCCGCCCATCAGTGTTAGCTGAGCCCTATGACATCATTCAGTTATAAGACAAGATGGATTCTAAACAATACAAAACAGCTTGTATTCTCTCACAATATTGTTACTAGCTGTAGTACCTGGCGTTGCCCGGGCTAGTAACTACTAACTAGGGATGGGCGATCCCGATCTGTAAAGATCGGGGATCATACCGATCATATAGTGATCATGTACATGATCCCAACCACGAGCTTTCCTGGGAAGCTTGTGTTACAGATCGGGTCCAGATCGGGTCCAGATCGGGTCATGGGCTGTAAAAAAAAAAAGCACATTATTAGAAAACATTGTCATTATACTTACAGGTCCTGCGACGCGTCCTGCAGACTCCCGCCCGCTCCTGCTTCTGAGTGCAATCATGACTGTGCCGCCGGTAACCAGCAGTGACTTTGCAGGACCTTCATGACGTCATAGTGTGGCAACCCTGAGACTCCAGCGTGCCACAGGGTAATGCATCTCTTGGAGGTTTGATACCCATCCTGGATTCTAAGGACTCCTGTGCCGATAAAAGCCACTAACAACACACCAGCACTATCAGGTACACACATACATCCCAAAACCAGGCTGGGAGGCTCCCTTAGCACCAGGTGACAGGGCTGGGCACTGAGATGACAGGCAGCAAACTGGGGAGGGAGAGACCCAGCAGGGGGGAGGGGACAGTGATGTTGTAGATGGGAGTTGGCAGGAAGTGAGTCAGCGTTAAGTCTGTGACAGAAAAGAGAAAGGAGAGTTCTGTGGGACCCGCGGTCTGGGTGATGTGAGGATTGGGGTCCAGCCTGGCCACCGCTGTCGGGTGGACAAGAGGAGCAGTCAGAAATAAGCAGAGGACAAGAGAGCAGTGAGGGGCTAGAGAGGCCAGTTGGAGCTGGCAGGGCCCGAAGCTGCTTGAGTACCTGTGTGAAGCCTGGGGCTGGTAACTGAGTTCAGCCCAGGCTAAGTCTGTTAACCGCTGGTGAAACTAAAGATGCAGGAAGGGTTCATCTCACACAGTACCGGCATGGGAGTCTAAGAAGAAGAGATTCCCTGGATTCCACCTTGGTAGAAGACAGTACCAGGCAGCTGCACCTTTTACCGTGAGTAAAGTGACATCAACTGCAGCACTTGAGTGGACTGAATCATTGCCGGCACACTGCATTGTAACGCCAGCTCCAAACAATACAATCCATGGACTGGTCTCCGTTATTATTCCCCCTGAGCTCGGGGCCTTCCCTACCTGTGGAGGGACTGACACCTTGCTGCTTCACACCATCTGCCCCGGTCCTCCTCACAGCAGCGGCGGTACTCCCATTACCGCAACCCGCAGGTGGCGTCACGAACATTACTTCCTTGTAAATACCTCCTTCATTAAGTGACTTCTAGCCCCCGGATCCGGGGACCCTTGAGCCACAGTAATCCCGGATCCAAGCAGTTCGCCTGCTCCAGGGGCGGCACACCTCGATCTTTGGCATCACGAACAGGATCGGGCTGGGCCCACTAACCTGGGTGACGTGCGCCTTGAAAAACCTGAACTGTGGTGCTAAAATTTTGTTTCTGCCATTTTCTGCCATTTTGGTGCCCAAAAAGGACAACTACGCCCCCTTCCCCACCAAAACAGCGCAAATCCAAAGCTCCGCCCCTCATCCTGAGAGCGCAGACGGAAGCTGGAAAGCTTGGTGACGAAAACCAAGGGGGCGTAATGGGATCTGAGAGTGGAAGTGGCGCAGGGATGCCAGGACTCTGCTCATAAAGTTCCTGGAACCTGCAGAAGGATGTCGGCAGCAAAGGACTGGTCACCGGAGTGTGCTGCTCCCGGAACCGCTACCTGGATTGAGGAGGAGACGGAGCAGCTCTGCAGGAGGATGCATATGCAGTTCCTTTTCATGCTGGACCACTGGAGAGTCGAGATGAGGAGCGTGGCTGCGGTGGTACGGGCCCGCGAGATGGAAGCCCTGCGCGTGGAGCGGGTAAGCAGCTACCCAGTTCCGGTTGAACCGGCCTACCCGGCCACGGAATCCGGTCTGCCCCCGGCCATAGCGACTGCCATGCCACCTCCTCTACCCTCGGCGGAAGCTGAGCCCCCAACACCGACAGCGGAATCTCCAGCCCCCGCAGAAGGCAAGCAGGCCGTAACGCCTCCGGTCCCACCATTGGCCAGACCAGACCCGGCCGCATCACCAGGCCTGTACCTCGGTATGGAGCACCCGGACTCTGCTATCCTGGCTGCGGAACAGACGGTTTCTTTACCTACAGCTGCAGAAGAGCGACCTGCAGGCTTGCCGGTCCCACTGTCGAGCGGTTTCCCGATTGCCGCCGGGGCCGCAGGAATTAGATTACAGCCAGTTCCCATGCAGGAGGCGGAACCTGAAGTCAGCGCCCCCTATTGCAAAAGACAGCAGCAACAGCTGCATACTGAAATATCTGTTCGAGAGCAGCACCAGAGGTAGCTTGCCGCACGCACCAACAGAGAGAAGGAGCATTTGAGGAAGACCACCTTCCGGGTCCGAGGACCACGGTACCATGGCCAAGTGGAGCGCTTTGGCCCCATTAAGGGGTGGGAGTTCAATAAAGAGTCGGGCCTTGCTGCTGGGGTGTTTGTCTCAAGGAGGGATGTGGCAGAGCACCTTCCAAAGGGGCACCCTGATCGAAATCTGGAACCGGGTGACCTGATTTCATATTGCCGGCATTGCGTGGAGCGGGGCTGGTACGTAATTGATAATTAAAGAAGCACTCCTCTTAATATATAACAGTCATCATATTATATAACACTGTGTACTTACAATTGCTCATTTTTACCTTTCTACCTAGATAATTCTTCTCTTTTCCATTAGGTCTATGACTATGACATTGTGACGCCCTGGAGCCCAGTCACCTTTGGCAAGGAGGCAGACGGTGGTGGCCGCCTGCAGATGCTGGGATTACAGCCAGTGGAACTGTAGGGACCGGGGTCGGGTGGTGGCCCGCCGGTACCGAACCGGGGAACTGATTGGAAACCGGAGCACCAGGAGGGGTACTCAGACCCAGTACAAAGCCCCGAACCGACAGGGCCGAGTCAAATCAACTGATTGAGGACTGGACTTAAGGACCTATCCTACACAAAACCCGTTAGAAGACAACAGCCCAACCATACAGGGTAAAACCACCGCCAAGGCATAGAAACCCAAAGGGCCAGCATCTGCGGGCAAACAGGGCTCTACCGGCAACCAGCAAGCTGGGGAGAAGACTACCGTTGCTTAGGCATAGGTGTCAAACATTCATATAAAGAGGTGCAGAAATAGGCGGAAACCACCAACCCGTTCAGGGAGAAGCTGCAGCCGGCTGTGGGCCCCGTTCATCATCCCGTTTGGTTTACCAAAGACTCCAGTGTATTGTGTCATAGTGAGTACACCAGTGCCTTTGGGCCGTCCACCGCGCCGCACCGCACCAGCATACGCCTGCACCCGCTCCCTCGCCTCAGCACCTCCCTCGGGTCCCCGGGACCATCACTCCCCTACCTACGGAGGGGTCAACACCAAATTGCGCAACACCGTCCCCGGGAAGCCTAGTTAACGGCAGCGGTGGTGTCCATGTATTCACCACAACCTGTGGGTGGTGTCACGAACTTTCATCCCTTATAAACCGCCGCGGCCCCGGCCGTGGAACTGCCCCCACTGAAGTCCCTGCGTGTAGCGCCAACCCCCCTTGCAGAGGGACGTGACCCCCGGGTCCGTGAGGAGCTCGAGCCACCACCCACCGTACGAGCACGGATCCAAGCGGCTCGGCGGTCGCAGCCAAGCCCGCAGGGCGGTACAACATCATGTGATTTAAAACAGACTACCTGAATCCTTCTAAGCGCTGTGTACAAACAGGAAGTCTCTTTTCTCATTAGTCCCTGCAAAAGTCCTAACAGGGGGTAGGAACAGAGCAGCTGGGTCAGGAGTTGAAGAGGGTGATGACTCATTCAGAGAAAAGTGACTTTCTTTTTCTACATAGAGCAGGAAAAGAGAAGTGTGACCCATTTGGCATTTTCCAGATTTGCTTGATGTTCAGCCTAGCCTTAAAAGAGACTATAGAATAATGATATATATCTAAGTACAGTGTATCAAACACAAAGCTAATAACTGCATAGAAGTAATCTCAAGTACATAATAGTCTAGATAGTATAGACTGTGAGCCCTCGTAGGCAGGGTCCTCTCTCCTCCTGTACCAGTTTGTGCCTTGTTTTGTTTATGATTATTGTTCTAGTCCCTATTATGTGTAGCCCTTTCACATGTAAAGCGCTATGGAATAAATGGCACTATAATAATAATAATAGTAATAAAAATAATAATAAAGAAATAATGATATATACAGTAAATTGTAATAAATTAAGAAATATCACAATAGGAAATACCAGAATATTTTTATCAACTCTATAAATAGGTATTGATATAAGAATATATATTAATTTACATTAATTAGTTGACAGACTTTATTTAAAACCCTATCGAGTACTAAGGTTGTTAAAGGGCTTGTCCACTACTGGGACATCTCTTTCTCATTCCGCAAGTTTCCGCAAGTTTCCCCCAATTAAAATAAAAATAAACTGTAACTAAAAAAAAAACATACTCACCTCCTGTGCTGGCACCATACCAGCTGTGCCGGCTCTCGTGTTACCACGGCTTACATGAGGTTGTGATGTAACGCAAGCCCCGCGATTCTCTCTCCCTTCCTTTGGACAAGACAAATGATTAATCAACAGGAAGTGGGAGCTTCGGTTGTCCACTCACTTTTTGATCATTAATCATGGTACCACTACAGATAGTGAGTATAGACTTTTTTATTTTATTTGGGGGAAGCATGTGGAATGAGTAGCAGTTGTCCTTGTAGTGGACAACCCCTTAAACATTGTTTTCATACAATACCCCACTTTTGCCATATCAATACACAGCGACTAGACAATAGAGACACAAGAGGATTTTGCCTCTGGAACCCAAGTACCAGATGTTTAAGTGATATGTTAAAAAATTCCTTAAATGTATACCTCCAGTTATGTGTACACAGAGTTCTTTGAGGTGTTCAAATATAATAAGTTTTTCAAGCAGACTCTTCATCAAGATACAGGAGCTTTTTTTTAGAAGTTTTCAGAGGAGTTTTGCAGACTTTCTTTTTCCAGAGATGTTCTTTGTCACCTTTTCATTGGGAAGTGCCTAGTTTGGAGCAGTTTCATCCAAAAAAGTAGATGATTTTATCTCTCACTTTTCATCCATATATAATCCATGTTGCATCCATTCTATTGCAGCAACTATTAATAATTTGCAAGACCATTTACAGCTTTCTGTGTTAAAAAATTGCAATATATTCATTAAAAATACAGTTGTTTTACGAATGTTCCGTATTGAATTTGTCTTTTTCTGCACACACATAAGCGGGCTTTACACGCAACGACATCGCTAACGACATGTCGTTGGGGTCACGGAATTCGTAACGCACATCCGGCCTCGTCAGCGACGTCGTTGCGTGTGAAACGCAGGAACGACCGTTAACGATCAAAATTACTTACCTAATCGTTGACCGTTGACACGTCGTTCCTATCCCGATTATCGCTGCTTTTGAAGGACGCAGGTTGTTCGTCGTTCCTGCGGCAGCACACATCGCTATGTGTGACACCGCAGGAACAAGCAACATCACCGTACCTGCGGCCGCCCACAATGAGGAAGGAAGGAGGTGGGCGGGATGTTCGGCCCGCTCATCTCCTTCCCTCTGCTTCTATTGGGCGGCCACTTAGTGACGTCGCTGTGACGCCGCACGAACCGCCCCCCTTAGAAAGGAGGCGGTTCGCCGGCCACAGCGACATCGCTAGGCAGGTAAGTATGTGTGACGGTGATTTGCCCGTGACGCACAAACGACGGGGGCAGGTACGCTCGCTAGCGATATCGCTGCATGTAAAGCCCGCTATAGAGTGGAATGGGCTAGTCTGACCTAACTCATGGAAAAAAATAGTGTATGCTGCATTTTTTTTTCTTATGCAGATTCGGTCAGTAAAAATAAATAATACCCCATTGAATAACATTGGTAATAGTTTTTTTATGGGCAGCTCTCAAGGTGAAAATAAACTCGTCTCAAGTCCCTTAGGCTTTATTGTAACCAAAGAACACATCAAACTCTACTGCAGCAAATTTCCAGTTTCATTGGATTGTCGGACTGTGAGAGCCTAGTTGAGATGGATCAATAAGTAGATTATGTCACCATCTAGTGGATATCCATGGGAACTTTATCAATAGCATTTGAAACATAATTTATCAGTCAGATATATGAAATGTTTCTTCTTACTTTACATTTATTACTTTAGTATTTATAAAATGCAGAATTACAATTGTTATTATCTATCATCAGCCACTTTCAGGAAAATGATTGTTATGGTTCGTATACAATGGACGTGTGCTATCAAATGTTTTATCGGATGGCACTCAAATCAAGGTTAAATTATGGGGCAGCGCTGATCAGTGCTTCTTTTCTCATGCCGATTTGGATGGCATCCAAATACAATCCGATTACCGCGGTTCTTAGAATGGAGAAGATGGAGAAATTTTGATTTCCATCTACTCCTCACTTGTGATACTATTCTTTCTTTCGAGAGAAATGGATCACACTAAACTGACACACAGATCAGAGTGTGATAGGAGTGTCATTTTAGATATTTTAAACGATTCTCTAGCAGAGATAATATATACTCGTATGACCACACCCTTAGCTTACATGTTTATTTATTTAAAGGGAATCTGTCAGCAGGTTTTTCTACCTAATCTGAAAGCAACATAATGTAGGAAAGGAGATTCTTAATCCAACGATCTAACACATAGATTACTGGCTAAAGTCATTCTGAAACAATCACACAATTTAGATTCAGAAACACAGCAGAGCTGTTCTGCAGACACCAGGCTCTCAATAGAAATTGTGCATTGACTGGGAAGTGTGTCAATCACAGCAGGGGTGTGTTGGACTGCAGGAGTTTCTAGCACTGTAATGGTAATCAAAGGATAATAAAACCTTTAGTAAACAATTGCACACACACTGATAAGAGAAGCACAGTTGCTTTTTGTGTTTTAACTCTTACAGCATGCTGTCCTCAGCTTACAAGGCGAAAACCTGCGGAAAGATTTCCTTTAAAGTACCACTCCAGTGTTTTTTTTTTTTCAGTGCTGGGGTAGTACTTGCAACTTAAAGCCCTTGACCAAAGTATTATACTCACGCGCCAACATCTTCCCTTTTTTATCAGTGTCGCTCTGGTCCCAAAGCGCCATCATGTGACCACAACTTCTGACTGCCCGATGTCAGAGGTAAGAGTTACAAGCACTCAATATAAGTTTTTAAGAGAGAGAATGAGGCTCTCATGCACTTGCATTGAAAAGTAAGCTCCGGCTGGCTCCAGCAAACACTGGAGAGATCCGGCAGATCACAACCTGCTGAAGACCAATGGGAGCAGTGGTGATTAAAGGTGAAGATGGCAGCAATTAGATATAAGACTAGGGTCAGGGAACTTAGATTAGAATCACTATTCTAATGGTAAAATAGAAAGGTGCTGTTCTACTTTAAATAGGTCCAAGAGTTGTGAGGGGCATGTTTGTAGGTCCATTATACTATATGGATGACTGTGTTGGGGTCACTATACTTTGCCGGGGATGTTGAGGGTAGGTACAGAGGGGTCCTCATACTGTATAGAGGGTCCTGTGAAAGAATCATACTTTATGAGTGCAATGAGAGGGGAATCTTTCTAAGAGCTCATGCGCACGTTGCGTCCTGACCAGTGCAGAAATAAATGCACCCTCTGGCAGACTTGACGCTGCGTTTTAACAAAAAGAATGCATGAAGCATGTATTTTGAATGCATTTTGCATGCATTTTACATGTGTTTTGGATGCATTTTTGTCAGTGCGGTCCCCTGGCAATTCAGCTCTGCTACATGCCAGCTGACAGCAGACACAGACAGAGTCACGCGATGAGAATGAACTCGAATGAACTTCACCCGACTTCATTGTCATCCCGCGGCTCTGTCTCTATGTGCTGTCATGAACTCAGATGAACCTCCAAGGTCAGTTCAAGGACACAGGAGTCCGCAGCAGTGACGTCAGAGCTTCACCCGAGTTCACTGACATCGCGCGTCTCTCTCTCTCTCTGTGTCACAGCCTGATTTGCAGTCACACATGAAGAACTCACCGGTGACCGCAAATCCCCTGAGTGACTTAAGTGAGCAGCGTGATCAGCGGTGCCGTCACTCAGGTGACCCGCGGCCACAGCTGGAGTCCTCGACCTGATGCTATAACACACTGTCTCTTCTGCACAAGAAACTCTCCCTACACTATTTTCAGGTACAATGCGCTGAGCATGGTGTACCGCCCAGCGCTCGGCCGCAGCCGAGCCGCTCGGATCTGGGCTCGTTGGTGGGTGGCTTGAGCGCCTCCGGACCCGGGGTCACTTCGCTCTGAAAGGGGATGCTGGCACTTTTGGTGGGGGTTATGTAGGTGCACGGCCGGAGCCGCGCTTGAGTTCGTGACGCCACTCACGGGATGTGGTGAAGGTAGACACCACTGCTGCAGTTACGGGGCATCCGGGGGAGATGTTATGCAGCAAGTTGTTAACCCCTCCGTGGGCAGGGATGGTGGCCCGGGGCCTGTTGGGGATAGCTGGGTGGTGCAGGGTGATGTGCGCAGCCGGAGGGCACTGTTGTACTCATGATTAGTAACACACGCAAGTCTCTTGTAAACCAAGATGATGGTGGTCGGTGCCCGCAGCCGGCTGCGGTCGGGTCCCCAACCCGGATGGTGGTCTCTGCCTTTCTCCTGCACCGTGTTGTGTAGCTGTAGACTGCCTGCGCTTCAGCGACGGGAGTCCGTTCCCCAGCTTTGTGTATGTCGGGAGAGCCCGTTTGCCCACAGACGCTGGCCCGTGGGATCTCTCTGCCTGTGCGGTGGCTTTCTATCCCCCTCGGTGGGCTGTTGTCTTCAGTCGGGACTTGGGTGGGAAAGGACCTATAGTCCAGACCGCAATCAGCTAATTAACTCAGTCCAGTGGATTCTGGACCTCGTTTCAGGGTCTGAGTACCCCCCTGTGTGCCCCGGTTTCCGAGTCGGTTCCCCGGATCGGTACCGGCAGGCCACTACCCTGTCCCGGTCCACCACAGTTCCACCGAGCCGTCTTCCTGGCTCCTGCAGGCTGAGGCCACCGCTTGCCTCCTAGCCAAGGTGTTCGGGCTACAACCCTCACACCTGTCCCTCCGTCTCCCCTCCACTAACAACTCCTCCTAACTACTACTCAACTCAACTGACTTATTTCCCGCCTCAGGCTCTCTGCACTCCTCGGAGGGCGTGGCCAACCGCCTGGTTCCGCCCCCTGGTGTGTCCATCAAGTCCTGAGAGGGATGACTAGGGTTTTTGTGGTTGGCTTATGACTCCTTTTTAGGGGACCGGTGTTATGCGGGGCACTACCTGTGACTACCTGGCTAGTCCAGGGAGTCACACTCCCCTTTGGTTAACCACAGACCATCCACGGCCTGTCCGACCACCACCGTTTATTTTGTAACTGGAAAAGATAAAAGTTTTAGAACATTTATAAATATAATAACATATTTACATTATGAAGGTTTAGGATTCATGCCTTGACGGGAGGCATTTTGCTTAAACGTTACGGAACATTTTCATTAAACCGGGAACGGGACGGGTCCTTCCATTTGCCCACCCAAGCAAACCTGCACCTTTATGCTGCCTCTAAAACCAGGTCAGCACCCCTTTTCCCCAGTCCAGGAATCGGGTTCAGGTCCGGGTATTGCCCACACGGGCCGGGTAAAAAGTTCCTTACCCAGCAGTCTCTCAGAGGCCCCACGCCCTGTCCGGAGGGTTGTCACCGGTCTCACTGGTGACGGGACCCCGGCCTACTCCGCCGCAGGCCTTTCCTCCAACCAGCCTCTCCGGAGACCATAGG
Source organism: Anomaloglossus baeobatrachus (assembly GCF_048569485.1). Lineage (NCBI taxonomy): Eukaryota > Metazoa > Chordata > Amphibia > Anura > Aromobatidae > Anomaloglossus > Anomaloglossus baeobatrachus. Next base: position 704,369,743 of record NC_134354.1, on the reverse strand, counting down.
ATGGGAAAGGTGGTCCGCGACTATTTACAAACCCAAAAGTTATTGGGTGACCTGCAAGTTCTCGGCCATGTTCATTTTAACGGGCAATAACAGGGGATCAACTGTAGCGGGAATCAAACAAGTCCCAACGGGCAGTCTGGTAGCCGGGATCCGCTACCTAGCTCAACATTCTTCTTCATCCTCCTCAGGACTGTATGGTGGGGAAGGGGACTGGGTGTGCCTCCGGGCACTGCGGCTCACCCTCCTCTTCACATCAAGGGGCGAACCAGCCCCTCTCCCCGCAATGCCGGGTGTAGTTCACGAGCTCCCGGGCTCCAGGTCACGGTCCGGGTGACCCATCGGAAGGTGGGAGTTGACGTCCCGCCGAGATACGAATATCTCCGCCTCCAGGCCCGGTTCAAAGATGAACCCCTATCCATGCCGGGGGTCAAACTGCCGGACTTGACCTTCATGGGTCGGGCCCCGCACCCGATAGGTGGCACTGCGGAGATTCTCCTTCTCCCTGATGGTCCAGGCCAGCACCTCTGCCTTCTTTTCCCGGGCCGTGATCTCCCGGCCCAGCTGGCGCTGCTGCCACTCCCAATACGGAGCGTCCTCATGCTCTAGTTCCCTCTGCGCGGGGGTCTGACCCAGTTGGAGATCCCCCATGCCGGCTACGACCGGCACTTGTTGCACTGGGGAACTCCGCTGTGACGCGGCCTGCACTGCTGCCTCGCAGCGGCAACCCCGCGACGCCTCAGCCGAGGCCTGGAACCTGGGAACACCCAGCTTTACTTGCTGGGCCCTCTTCCGGTCTGCATCCACCTCCATCTTGGCCGGGTGGACTGCCGGGGCCTGGATCTCTTTGGGCGCAGCCACTTCCGGGACTGGCGGTTCCACACCGGGAACGGGCATCTTCCGGGGGTGAATCTTCCACGGGAGCGGGATTGGTGCTGGTCTGATGATTGGCCGTCCGCGGGCTGCTTCCACAAGCGGGTCCTCACGGGCGGATAGGACGGGCTCCGCTGCCGGTGTCGGGGGGCAGCGGACCGAGTGGGGAAGCAGCGGCAACTGGTACAGGCGGTGAGGGAGGCAACATGGAGGGCATGGGCTGCATCGGCCGGTCCCTCTGGGACATAGGGGCGTGGGTCGCTTACCTGCTCCTCCAAAATTGCCTCTACTTCACATACCCGCATGGCCACAGCTACCTCCTCCATCTCGGCCATCCACCGCTCCATTAAGAAGTGCACCTGGGCTTGCAGACGGCAACACATCTGTGTGGTCCGGGCTTCTACCCACGCCGCTGTTCCGGGCGCGGGCTCCGGGCTTGCTGGACGGGTCAGCCATGTCGCTCGCTCGGGATACAAGAACCCAAAGGGTGGCAGGGTCCTGGAGTCCCTGCCCTTTATCAGCTGGGTCACATGTCGCTGAATCTTCACCCGCCCCCCCCCCCTTGGTCTTTTCATGGCACTCCCTTCTTTTGCTGAGTAGTCTCATTTTCCTGACCGTGTTCCCAGGGGGTGGGGCTTCGGCTTTCGTGCCCTTTCTGCGGGGAAGAAGACTCTGGCGGGAATCTTAGCGCCAAAAGATGGCGGATTGTGAAAACTTTGCAACGGATCACCGCTGACTTCACTTCACTAGGTAACTGAATGGGTTCAAATCCTGTTCGAATCCTGTTCGTGACGCCAGAAGAGTCGATGTGTACCGCCCCGCGCTCGGCCGCAGCTGAGCCGCTCGGATCTGGGCTCGTTGGTGGGTGGCTCGAGCGCCTCCGGACCCGGGGTCACTTCGCTCTGAAAGGGGATGCTGGTGCTTTTAGTGGGGGTTATGTAGGTGCACGGCCAGAGCCGCGCTTGAGTTCGTGACGCCACCCATGGGATGTGGTGAAGGTAGACACCATTGCTGCAGTTACGGGGCACCCAGGGGAGATATTATGCAGCAAGTTGTTAACCCCTCCGTGGGCAAGGATGGTGGCCCCGGGGCCCGTTGGGGATAGGTGGGCGGTGCAGGGCGATGTGCGCAGCCGGAGGGCACTGTTGTACTCAGTAACACACGCAAGTCTCTGGTAAACCAAGATGATGGTGGTCGGTGCCCACAGCCGGCTGCGGTCGGGTCCCCAGCCCGGATGGTGGTCTCTGCCTTTCTCATGCACCGTGTTGTGTAGCTGAAGACTGCCTGCGCTTCAGCGACGGGAGTCCGTTCCCCGGCTTTGTGTATGTCGGGAGAGCCCGTTTGCTCGCAGACGCTGGCCCGTGGGATCTCTCTACCGGTGCGGTGGCTTTCTATCCCCCCTCGGTGGGCTGTTGTCTTCAGTCGGGACTTGGGTGGGAAAGGACCTATAGTCCAGACCGCAATCAGTTAATTAATTCAGTCCAGAGGATTCTGGGTCTGAGTACCCCCCTGTGTCCAAATGAATGTATCAGCTCACCGTGTAAGGCTCAGTCCTGGTTTCGTCCTGGAACACGGGCAGGCACTGCCACAGCCCGGTAAATCATGAAAGAAGAAAGGATGTCCAGCTCTTCAGGCCCCCTGTGTGCTCCGGTTTCCGAGTCGGTGCCCCGGATCGGTACCAGCGGGCCACTACCCTGTCCCGGTCCACCACGGTTCCACGGAGCAGTCTTCCTAGCTCCTGCAGGCTGAGGCCACTGCTTGCCTCCTAGCCAAGGTGTTCAGGCTATGACCCTCACATCTGTCACTCCGTCTCCCCTCCACTAACAACTCCTCCTAACTACTACTCAACTCAACTGACTTGTTTCCCGCCTCAGGCTCTCTGCACTCCTCGGAGGGCATGGCCAACCACCTGGCTCCGCCCCCCTGGTGTGTCCATCAAGCCCTGAGAGGGGTGACTAGGGTTTCTGTGGTTGGCTGTAGACTCCTTTATAGGGGACCGGTGTTATGCAGGGCACTACCTGTGACTACCTGGCTAATTCAAGGCGTCACAATGGCTTCATCGGATCTTATATAGACGCGATGGCACTATGCTTCCAGCCAATCACAGTAATGGTAGTAGCCAACATGGCTACGGCATTACCCTGATTGGCATGCAATCTCGCATGTTTATTGGCTGGAAAAAAGCAGTGAAATATGCAGGGTGGAGACTTGAGCATTGCGACAAAGGAGTAGGATACTCAATCAAGTATCAAGCATCTTAAGTACCTCAATGCTTGATCGAGTAGCAAGCAGTGCCAAGCACGCTCGCCCATCACTATTCATGTGGTATGAAAACTTTTTCACGGCACTGTATTTGATTTTGTTCCTTGGCAGTGTCTAGAAGCTCCTCAACTAAGAAGTAATTTTGCTTTTACGGAAAAAAAAAATAAAACTGCAATATGAAGACTTAATTTTCCTACAAGTGATTCCAATATTTGTGTAGAATAAATTAGCTGTTGTCGACCATTTCCTGTCCAGACTCCTTCATGCAGTATACATGGCATCTGGTTATCGGACTCCTCCATTTTCTTAACAATGAACAGACACCAGATACCCATATGCTTTTCTGTTACCATGGGGAAAACACATGAGATCCTCTGTTACCGTCTGTATCGGTGATGAGGCTTTGTGTCCAGACCTGAAGGCTGGGATAAAGAATGAAGAAATTTTCTTTTGTAAAATGCTGGTACATCGAAATATTTAGCGTTAAAAATTAAGTTCTCTGCAAGAAGTTCTTGGTCCAAGGTCAATCTCATTATCGAAAGTCAGTCGGAAGTCCAAGAAAGTTCTGGTCTACGAGGCTTTGGGTCTTACCTTATCGAGGACACAACAATTCACATGTATATTGAAGTTGTTAAGCATATTTGTTCAGAAGAAATCATGCTGAGAAAACTTCAGTCGGCTCTTCATCCAAACTCTTGCAGTCACGACCTTACAGAGAGCAGCAGCACTTATAATGGCACAATTTCGCCTGTTCGTCTGGTCCGCAGCACCTCAATGTATGTAGTTGGAGGAGGAAGACCAACTAATGGTGAGTCTTTAAAAAAGTATAAAAGCACCACAAATATTGAGTCGTCAGGATGCTGCTACTACAAAGACGAGGACTCTGCGTGGTTGTTTGCCAAGACCCAGGATTTTCTCCAATACCTCCAGGATCTATTAGCTCTCAGGAAAAAATATCTGGCTAGTCTACATAATTTAAGGTGCATAACGGGAGCAGCTGAATATTCACCAGTATCAACCAAGTCATCCAAAACCGGAAAAAAATCATCACCACACGAGACGGGTGACGGAAAGGTAAGAGGATGCTGACATAAGTCAAGTAATTAACAAACATAGTTAGTCTTTCTTAGGCTACATTCACACATCCATGTCTATATTATTTTTCTGTTTTGATTACTTATATAGTGCCATCATATTGCCCAATGCTTTACAGACATTATCATCATACAGCCATGTAAAAGAGACCATAGTTCCCTCTGTGTTTCATCCGCTATTCCTCATGTCCTTTAAAAAACTGAAGCAGGTAGACTGTCCAAACTCTTAAGGGGGCTTTACACGCTACCATATCGTTAATGTTTTATCGTCGGGGTCACATTGTTAGTGACGCATATCCGGGGTCATTACCAATATCGCAGCGTGTAATACTTACCAGCGACCTTAGGCGACCTCAAAAATGGTGAAAATCGTTCACCATGGAGAGGTCGTCCCAAACTCAAAAATCGGTAAGGGTTGTTGAGCGTTGTGGTTCATCGCTCATGCGGCAGCACACATCGCTATGTGTGACACGAGCATGAGCGAGGAACGTCTCCTTACCTGCCGCCGGCCGCAATGCAGAAGGAAGAGGTGGGCGGGATGTTTACATCACGCTCAGCTCCGCCCCTCCGCTTTCATTGGCCAACCACTTAGTGACGTTGCAGTGACGTCGCTGTGATGCCGAACGTCCCTCCCCCTTGAAGGAGGGATTGTTCGGCAGTCACAGCAACGCCGCCGACCAGGTAAGTATGTGTGACGCTGCGTAGCGATAATGTTCGTTACGGCAGCGATCACTAACATTCACATGCGCGACAGGGGCGGGTACTTACACGCTCGCTATCACTAGAATTTGCTAGCGATATCGCTACCGTGTAAAGCCCCCTTAATTTATCCATTGACCCTTATCAATTGATTAGTTAAAAACAGATGGAACATAAATGGAACTCTGAAATACAAAGTATGTCTTCCATGTTTACATTTTAATCTGACTGATTAGTTTGAACTTTAATCGCCACATTTGGTCTGCCAAATGGATAAGACATAAATCTCACAAACCGGAGACGCAGATCCATTTTTAAATCTGATGTGTGTATGGATCAATAAAAGTCTATGGGTCAGTGTGCTGTCTGTTTAAAAAAAATAGACAGAATATGGACGTGTACAAAGAATGTGTGAATGCAGCCTTAGGCCTCTTTCCCACGTCCGTGTTTTCGGTACGTGGGACTTTCGTTTTCAAATGTACCGGAGTACACGTAGATCCATTAAAATCAATGGGTGTGCACTCCGTGTTTTTACATGCTCCACACAGCGACATGTCCGTTTTTCTCTGGCAGCACTGATGTCATACTGACCATGCACTGATGTGATCCGTGTGACATCAGTGAGACATGTACTGGAAAAAACAGGTGTCTTTGAAATAAAATTATCTTCTATACTCACCTGTCTCCAGCAATGCTTTTTCCTGGGCTACTGTCACTTGCTTCTGGGCCCGCTCATTATGCTCATGCATATTCATTACACTGTGGACCATGAAGCAGCAGCGCCGCCGGAGACAGCAGCAGTGGGAACAGGTGAGTATCGAAGTTCATGCTGTCCGTGTGCTATGTGGATGTCACACGGATAGCATACTGACAGCACACACTGAACACACACACGGACACACAAACACACACACATACGCACCTACACCACAGACCGTGCAAAATGTTTGTGTTTTGCATGGACGTGTGAAAGAGGTCTGGGTGATAGATACTTTGAGGATTTTATAACTGCATATCAGTTTCCACAGGTATGGCCACTTAGACTCTTGAGTGACAAATTCACCTTATTTTGTAACGATGCCTATCCATGGTCCCACCCAGAGAGTGGAAAATGCTATTTTATCTGGTTAACAACCTATAACTTACATTTTCACTATACAATGGAACCTTGGAATACGAGCATAATTGGTTCCAGGAGTCAAAGCAAATTTTTCCATAGTAAATAATTGAAACACAGACAATTCACTCCACAACCCAAAAATATTTACTGTATTTATACAAACTTATTACAGTAATACAAAATAATGTACTGTATTCATATAAAATTATTACCATATACTAATACAAAATACTGTGCAGTACAGTAAAAAAACATATAACACAAATTCAACTGCACATTAGCTTACAATAGAATTGTTGGTGTGCTTGAGGTACAGTATAAGCAATGTGCCCTACTGGTTAGCAGAAAGAAAGTACAATACTGCATGCACAAATGCAAATTCATAATCATGTTATATAGTATATACTGTACTGTAGAATGGTATACTGTGTACAGTATACAGTACATATGTACAGAAAGTTACCTCTAGAGCGGGTCAGAGCGCGGTGAAAGGACGGAACCGGAAGTGTGCACGGTGAGTATTTGCTCTTGTAGCGTACCACCATGCCTTAGGGTACTCGTCACTGGGCCAGTGGTTCCTTGGGGTAGCTGTGACTGGCCTGACCCGGTTCCGTGACCCCATCGGCTACATGTTAAATAAGAACGGCAAACGGACAAGTGTCAAATACAGATGGGGATGGAAGTAGGGTGACGGGCCCCTGGGAAGCGTGTCACCGGTTTCAGCGGTGACTGGGGTCTCGACCTCCTCCCCCGTCGACCCTTCCTGCGACTAGTCCTCTCCCAGGGGCAGTACTGGATGGGGAATGGGGATGCTTTGCAGCGCCACCCACGGTATGCGGCCAGAAACTAGCAGTCGCTGGACAGTCTCTCTCCGGGGCAGGTGTTATGTGCAGCCGGGATGGTATCGCTCCCCATGGACGGAGTGGGGTACCCCGGGAGGTTGATGAGAATGGGGGCTGCAGTACTCAGGAGCGCCGGAGCACAGGGCAGCAGCAGTTACTCACAGAGTCACCAGATGCGGGTTCCAGTCACTTTATTTACTGGCTCAGGTGGTATCGCACCCCGGGTGCTGCTCCTCGCCATCAGAGACTCCGGTCGCTTCCCGGGCAGGTCAGAGGCTGGATCCGGGTTGATAATCTGTGACCTCTCTCCTCCATGCACAACTCTGTACTCTCCCCCTGTCCTGGCCCAAACGGCAGGCAGCCTGGGCCTCTCGTGGGTCGGACTCCTATCTAGAGATGAGCGAACCGGTCCCGGTTCGGCTCGAGGTCGGTTCGCCGAACGGAGCTCCCGTTCGAGTTCGGCTCGTCGAACGTTCGACGAACCGAACTCGAACTGCATAGGAAACAATGGCAGGCAATCACAAACACATAAAAACACCTAGAAAACACCCTCAAATGTGTCCAAAAGGTGATAAACAACTCACAACACAACACAAACACATGGGAAAGTGACAAGGACATATACTCATGCGAAAACAAAAGAGCTGGACAAGGAAAAAGAGGAGGACACACAGATATATGAGTATATGCAAGGAAACATCGATGCCATTACTGTGCAACTTGAGCCCTGCTCATTTTAGGCTTCCAATCTGGATAAATTGCCTGAGCTCGACACGTACGCCTTGGGGATCTTGTCGTGTCCTGCAGCCAGCGTTCTCTCGGAACCTGTCTTCAGTGCTGCTGGGGGTCTGCTGGCAGATAAGCACACGTGTCTGTCCACTGACAATGTGGACATGGCTCTCAGAGGACTTTTCTTCCCCTGGGTCAGCCAGGGGACGGGAAAGGTACGCGTATTTTTGAGAGTGCTTCATGCAAAGCATCTTTTTCTTTTTCAAAAGGGGGGTCAACCGATGCCAGTCAAGTGGGGTGTGTGTGGCCCAATTAGTGGCAACGAGGGAGACTGTGGTTGGAGTCCCCTCGCTGTGTTTCTAAAAAAACCAAGATGAACAAGTCATGGCTCTAAGAGGAGTTTTCTTTCCCTGGGTCAGCCAGGGGACGGGAAAGGCACGCGTATTTTTGAGAGTGCTTCATGCAAAGCATCTTTTTCATCTTGAAAATTGGGTCAACCGATGCCAGTCAAGTGGGGTGTGTGTGGCCCAGTTAGTGGAAACGAGGGAGACTGTGGTTGGAGTCCCCTCGCTGTGTTTTACATGCTTTTAGAAGGGCATGACGTGGCTTGGAGGTTGACTTTCAGCATCTGCAAACTGTTGGCTACCAAAAGGCTGCCTTTCCAACCTTTTTAACCGAGGATTTTCGAGACCTTATGCTTATCGCAGTGCCCCAAGAGTCGATGCCCAGGCGCCACTCCTTCTCCAACAAAGGCGTGCACGCGCTACACCAGCATGTCGCACTAAACATCACTGATTCCTTGAGAAACTGTGTGTGACAGGGAGCATTTCACCACAGATAATTGGCCCAGTAAGCATGGACAGGGGCATTACATGTCACTGACTGGGCAATGGGTTACTGTGGGGAGAGATGGAGAAGGGTCTGCTGTACAAGTCTTGCCGTCCCCACGAGTTGTGTCAATCCTTCTGTATGTAGAAGTTAATACACTGCTTCTGCCTCTTCAACCTCGTGTGGGTCCTCCACCTTGGCCCAAACCCTGTGTGGTCAGGCCACCCTTCCTTGTAACTGCGCACAAGGAATACCACACACCTCCTTACTATGCTGGCAGCAGAGCTCAATGCCATCAGGCGGTCAAAGGTTTACTTTGAAATGTATGGGAAATGTGAGTCACACCGCTGAGAAGTTGTGGACGGTTAGCTCTGGAGACCGAGTTTCATCAATGGTTGTCTCCACTCAACCAGCAGCCAGGGAAGGCCGGGTGCGACAATGATGCAAACAAGGGTGCGGCCCTTCGCTGTGACAATGTGACACACGTGCCTTGTGTGGCTCACGTGTTGAACCTGGTTGTCCAGCAATTTTTAAAGCACTATCCTGGCCCACATGGCCTTCTGCAGAGAGCACGGTGTAACGCCTTCCTTGATCCACACACTCAGATGGGCTGTAAATGATAGGCTAGAGGGAAGCCACTCACCAAGCAGGACCCCTAGAACCCTGAAACCCTTTAACCCCTTGTGAGACTGTGACCGGGGTTATCTATGACGGCCGGTATGTCTCGCCCCGGTTGTGCTCACTCCATGATAGAAAGTAGATCCACTCCAGGGTTAATGCTGTTTCCCTACAGGCTGAAGGAAGGGTTAAATGGAAACAGGAACGAGGGCAGGTGTGCCGGGTGTGAGGGAGTGAACAGAAATCCCTGAGTTCTCTGCTGGAGAGGCACATGTATATTGTTGTGGACTTTTGTTTGGACATTAAACCGTGTGCTGTGAACCTTAATGCCTGGATCCCGTGTCTTCTGCTGCGCAGCCGACCGTGCTACCTCACATATGGTGGAGAATCAGCGGGCATGACAACCGGTGAGCTGTAGCATCCATCCCTGGTGACCCAGCAGCACATGTCCTGGATTCGAGCGGCTATACTACAGCCCAAACCCGGTGACGCCATGGAGGACATACTAAAGCAGCTGGCTCAGGCTACTGCACAGCAACAACAGATGAATACACACCTGATCCGGAAGTTGGATCGTCAGCAGCAACAGCACCAGCAATCCTTGAAATTGCAGGAACAGAGGCACCAAGAACAGATGGTCCTCCTGGCCAAGTCGATCCGTGCCGGACCGGCAGCAACAACCCCGGGACCGGGTGACGACGGCAGCGTCCGGAAAGCGGTGAGACAAGCGTTGCAAAAGATGACCCCGGGGGATGATGTGGAAGCGTTCCTGGCGGTGTTTGAGCGAGTGGCCGAGCGGGAAAAGCTGCCGACCCCCCAGTGGGCTGAGGTATTGTCACCCTATCTGACGGGGGAACCCCAAAAAGCGTACCTGGACCTCTGTACTGAGGACGCCATTGACTATGTGACCCTGAAAGCCGAAATACTGGCTCGGTTGGGGGTGAATACCTATGTACGGGCTCAGCGGGTAAATCAGTGGTTCTATGACGAAGCCAAACCCGTACGCTCCCAGGCCTATGACTTGTTGCATCTTGTAAAAAAGTGGTTGCAGCCTGACACTCTGAGCCCGGCGCAAATGGTGAAAAGGGTAGTAGTGGATCGTTTTGTGCGCACTTTACCCATCACCGTTCAACGGTGGGTAGAACAGGGTGACCCGAGTACCCTCGACCAATTAGTGTCCCTGGTAGAGCGGCATGTGGCTACGCAGGACTTGATACGGGACACTGAGACTTTGCGTACCGCCCGTCGGTCCAGCCCCTCCAAGCCTAGGGCCAAGGACCCACCGCTGACAACGGTGCAGGAGTCCCCTACCGTCCCGTCTGAGGCCGCGCCCGCCATTCCTGAGGTCCGGAAGGTTCTGTACCCTAAACGACAACCCGTCAAGGGGGTTTCCGTCCCCATTAGATGTTGGCGGTGCCAGCGGGTGGGACATATGGAAGCCCAGTGTCCACTCACCACGGAGCCCATAGATTGTGGGGTTACCCGGCGGGGTTCAATGTATGCTCAGGTGGTGTGTACCGCTGACCTGGTCTCCCCAGAGACAGAGCCCCACTTGTGTCAAATACAGGTGAATGGATGTCCGGTTACAGGATTGTTGGATTCCGGAAGCTTAGTGACCCTTGTGCGATCAACCCTAAGGGCTAAAATAAAGGCCACCGGACGTACCGTGGGGGTGGTTTGCATACATGGGGACCGCCGAGACTATCCCACGGGGATTGTCACCATCACAGCACCTTGCGGTCAGGTGCAACATGAGGTGGGACTTCTTAACACTCTTCCTTATGACGTGATCCTGCCCTATTTTTGGACTTTATGGAGGGGACCCCCTAAGTCCCCTCAGATATTGGTCAGTCCGGGACCTGAGCCCTACAATCCTGAATCCGGGACGCCTGCCGTAGGGGTCACCATGATAGGGACAGAGTGTGAACCCGATAGGTTACCCCTAGAGGTATTGGCAGGAGAGGCTGAGATGGTCGAGCCCATCCCGGAGTTGGAGGCGTCCCCGGATACGTTTGGGACAGCCCAACTCCAGGACCCTACGTTAATACATGCCCGGAGTCGGGTGACAGTAGTTGACGGGGTGGCACAGCTGCCCGGTGCCCAGGTAAGGTACCCCCATTTCGCTCTTAAGCAAGATTTACTCTACCGGGTAGATGAAATACGGGGCGTGGGGGTAGAACAGTTGGTGGTGCCCCAGCCGCATCGCCGGCGGGTCCTCGACTTGGCTCATAAACACCTGATGAGTGGCCACCTAGGGGTCAAGAAAACGCAGGAGTGAATATTGCAAAGGTTCTATTGGCCCGGGGTCTTTGGGGAGGTAAAATGGTTCTGCGAAACCTGCCCGGAGTGTCAGCTTACTGCACCCCTGACCCATTTTCGCAGTCCGTTGGTACCGTTACCCATTATAGAAGTCCCTTTTGAACGGATAGGGATGGATCTGGTGGGGCCCCTCGTAAAGTCCGCTCGAGGGCACCAACACATCCTAGTGATCGTTGACTATGCCACCCGGTATCCCGAGGCGATACCTCTCAGACATACTGCAGCAAAGCTTATAGCTCGGGAGTTGTTTGCTGTGTTCTGCCGGGTGGGGTTGCCCAAGGAGATCCTTACGGATCAGGGGACCCCGTTCATGTCTAAAGTGACCAAAGAGCTATGCCGGCTACTCCAGATCAAGCAGTTGCGTACGTCTGTGTATCATCCTCAAACGGACGGTTTAGTCGAGCGTTTCAATAAAACCCTGAAAACCATGCTCAAAAGGGTGATTTCAAAAGACGGGAAAGACTGGGATATGATGCTTCCCTATTTGATGTTTGCCATACGAGAGGTGCCACAGGCATCCACGGGGTTTTCGCCTTTTGAATTGTTATACGGGCGACATCCCCGGGGATTGTTGGACCTGGCAAAGGAAACATGGGAGCAAGAGCCCACCCCCCATAAAAGTGTGATTGAACACATTTTGGGTATGCAGAACCGCATAAGCGCGGTCATGCCAATTGTGAAGGAGCATTTACAGGAGGCTCAGGCCACGCAAAGCGGCCACTACAATAGACAAGCCACCGTGCGGACCTTTAAACCCGGGGATCGGGTGTTGGTATTAATTCCCACGGCGGAGAGTAAATTCCTGGCTCAGTGGCAAGGCCCCTACGAGATACCGGTAGGCGGAAACCTGAACAAATATACCATGTCAACCTATTAAAACCTTGGCAGGAACGGGAAAGCCTGATGGCTGTTTTTTCCCCATCTCCCTCCTCTTCGGGTCGTTCACATCCGGCTCCAGCGAACTCCGGAGAGGACGAACCGGAAGTAAGGATTGGAGAAGCTCTCACCAAGACTCAGAGGCGAGAGGCCAGACGGTTGGTTCAGCAGAACCCCGATGTCTTCTCCGAGCTGCCCGGTAGGACCAGTCTGATACGACATGATATTGTCACCGAGCCCCACCTGAAGGTACGCCTGAAGTCATACCGGGTACCGGAGGCTCGACGACAAGCCATATCGGAGGAAGTAAAGACAATGTTACGCCTGGGGGTCATCGAAAAATCCCGGAGTGAATGGGCTAGTCCGATTGTCCTAATACCAAAACCCGATGGCTCCTTAAGGTTCTGCAATGACTTTAGGAGATTGAACGAAATATCCAAGTTCGATCTCTACCCCATGCCCCGGGTGGATGAGCTGATTGATAGGCTGGGACAGGCGCAATATTTTACCACGCTCGACCTGACCAAGGGGTACTGGCAGGTGCCACTGACGGAGTCCGCCAAGGAGAAAACCGCTTTTGTTACGCCGGAGGGTCTCTTCCACTATGTTGTCTTGCCTTTTGGGTTACATGGCGCTCCAGCCACGTTCCAGAGGTTGATGGACTTAGTGCTGGAACCCCACCAGGCGTATGCATCAGCGTACCTTGATGACATCATTATTTACAGCTCCGATTGGCAGACCCACTTGGAACAGGTACAAGCGGTGGTGGACGCGCTTCGAACAGCTGGATTGACAGCCAATCCAAAGAAATGTGCGTTGGGGCTCACGGAAGCCCGCTACTTGGGCTACGTAATAGGCCAAGGAGTGATTAAGCCCCAAATTAACAAGGTTGAGGCGATCCAGAAGTGGCCTAGACCCCTGACCACGAAGCAGGTTAGGGCCTTCCTGGGTATCGTGGGGTACTACAGGAGGTTTGTAAAAGATTTTGAGGGACTATCAGCCCCCTTGACGGACCTTCTCAAAGGCAAGAAGTCCGTCATGGTGCGCTGGACTCCGCAAGCCGAGGACTCCTTCCGGGCCCTGAAGGGGGTCCTGTGCGGACAGCCCGTTCTGGTCAACCCTGATTTCCGGAAGGAGTTCATAGTACAGACTGACGACTCGGAGGTCGGCCTGGGGGCAGTGCTGTCTCAGGTGGTTCAGGGGGAGGAACACCCCGTCACCTTCTTGAGTAGGAAGCTCACCCCTCCTGAGCGGAATTATAGCGTAGTGGAAAAGGAGTGCCTGGCGATCAAGTGGGCCTTGGAGTCCCTACGCTATTACCTGCTGGGACGTCAGTTTCGCTTGGTGACGGATCACTCTCCACTGGTCTGGATGAGGTCCGCCAAGGAACGGAATGCCCGGGTTACCCGGTGGTTCCTTTCTCTGCAGAACTTCCGGTTTACGGTTGAACACCGGGCCGGTAGGTTGCAGGGCAACGCCGATGTCTTGTCCCGCGGCCCGTGTTTGATGGCAGGAGTTCAACCCCGCACGCTTGAACTGAGGGGGGGGGGTATGTGAGACTGTGACCGGGGTTATCTATGACGGCCGGTATGTCTCGCCCCGGTTGTGCTCACTCCATGATAGAAAGTAGATCCACTCCAGGGTTAATGCTGTTTCCCTACAGGCTGAAGGAAGGATTAAATGGAAACAGGAACGAGGGCAGGTGTGCCGGGTGTGAGGGAGTGAACAGAACTCCCTGAGTTCTCTGCTGGAGAGGCACATGTATATTGTTGTGGACTTTTGTTTGGACATTAAACCGTGTGCTGTGAACCTTAATGCCTGGATCCCGTGTCTTCTGCTGCGCAGCCGACCGTGCTACCTCACACCCTATACAGGGATTAGGAATTACACAGGGCCCAAGGTGATCGATACCTGTGGAAGGCTGCAGTTCCAGAGAATAATAGTCAGGCAGGGTCAAAACATTAATTGAGTAGCAGGAACAGAATGGGACGGCCAGGACTTAATCAGAAAACAAGCAGAGGTGAAATGCGGATCGGCCAACAAGGTACATAAACAGCAAGCAGGAAAAGTAGTCAGGTAACAAGCACACAAAATCATAAAACTGAACTGGGGGTAAAAGTAACCAGAGGTTCATAGCTATGTCTGGCAGTGGTCTGCAGACAGGATGGGCATAAAAAACGGTGTGGTGTCTTCCCATTGGTTGTAGCTGAATGATGGTACTTCATCTGTGAGATACCCACCAGCTACATTCAGCCAGAGATTCTGCATCTGTCAAGATAATGCAGCCCAGTGGGTGAGCATAACCTGCGTCCACCTGCGCCGCTGGCATCGACTCCTCTCCCATCATCAGCACTATGCATGAAAGGAACACGTTGTCGCCTGGCGACCGGAGTACAAATTGACGGAGCGGACTCCGTTGGTGACTTAACAGCCGTGTGCGGCAATGATGCAAACCTGGCTGCGGGCCATCGTCAGGGCAATGTGAGACACGTGCCTTGTATGGCTCACGTGTTGAACCTAATTCTCCAGCAATTTTTAAAACACCATCCCGGCCTACATGGCCTTGTGCAGCGGGCACGCTCGCTATGTGCTCACTTCCATCGTGCGCACACAGCAGCTCAACAACTTTCGTCGCTACAGAAGTCTTTAGGTCTGGTGGTTAAACGCCTGAAATGCGATGTTCCGACACGCAGGAATTGGAATCTGCACATGTTGCAGCGTTTGTGGCAGCACCGCCGAACCCTGCTGCAATACGTTATGACATATAGCCTGGGATAACTTGATCCAGAGGTGGTGCAGATCACGCTGCTGGAGTGGTGTCAGATCAAGGACCTATGCACCCTTCTACACAGTTTACAAATGTCGACGAAGATGTTTAGCACTGGCGATGCCATTCTCAGCATGACAATTCTGGTCATCTACATGATGGAGCACACTGTAATTATTATTCGGAGTCAGGTGTTGGGACAAGAGGAAGGGGAGGAAGTACAGGAGGAGTCATATGCGGAAGTGATAACAAGATCTACGAGGTCCAGATGGTCAGCGGCACCTAGACGGCAGTCATGGTGAGGGAGAGGGATTAACAAGGGCGCATAGTATCAGCAAAAAGTGTTGAGGAAGGTGCAGGAGCCCATGAAGAAATGGAGGACGAACTGGCGATGGGCATGGAAGACTCAGCAGATGAGTGAGAGATTGCTCACATTTTGGTTGTGCGAGGTTGTGGGGAGAGGGCAGAGGAAGGAGGCACGATTCTCACCATTCTGCCACCAACACACCAAGGACTTGGTCCTCCTGGATGCACAAGACACATGAGCGCCTTCTTGCTGCATTACCTACAACATGACCCTCGGATTAAAAAACAAAAACCTCAGAATTAGAATTAACAGATCCATACCGTTTTTATAACATTGCTATTTCTATACTATGGTTCCCAAAACTTACAATAATCCTACAAACGACTCATAGTATATATAATCAAAAAATATATTGTCCAAGTGGATTCAATATCACTTTTATTAATTTAATTATTTTTTATTATTTTTTTGGATACACAAAGTGCAAAAAGTGCAGCATAAAAACAAAATATACGTTTGGGTAAACAGAAAAACAGGACAGTGCGACCCAAGGAACAGGCAATAATCAACATAATTTGTATAATGATCTTTTGCGCAGCATTCACAAGAGCAATATAAATATATATACATATAGATGTACCCAGGAGATATGCAACCCCAGATTAAAGTGCTTATTTATAGTGCTGAATTGTCAAATGACATATTTCATCTTATTGCACTTCAATCATATTGCACATATCCCATCATGTGCAATATACAAAACATATATAGAGGAATGGTTTGGATACAACACTTAACTATAGTATACGTATAGCTATTATGAACATATTGCACATTTACCATTGATCAAAAGGTAGATCTTCATTGGGCAAAACCCATGGTACAAAATTGTACTGTACACCATGCTCATTATAAATGGTAAACACTGTGGCTGAAAAAAACAGCAGGGTGGAAAGATTATATATGGTTGCACAGCACTGTTAACATTTTATGCCTGGCCCACCACTTGGTGGGCCAGGCATAAAATGTTAACAGTGCTGTGCAACCATATATAATCTTTCCACCCTGCTGTTTATACAATTTTGTACCATGGGTTTTGCCCAATGAAGATCTACCTTTTGATCAATGGTAAATGTGCAATATGTTCATAATAGCTATACGTATACTATAGTTAAGTGTTGTATCCAAACCATTCCTCTATATATGTTTTGTATATTGCACATGATGGGATATGTGCAATATGATTGGTGGGCCAGGCATAAAATGTTAACAGTGCTGTGCAACCATATATAATCTTTCCACCCTGCTGTTTTTTTCAGCCACAGTGTTTACCATTTATAATGAGCATGGTGTACAGTACAATTTTGTACCATGGGTTTTGCCCAATGAAGATCTACCTTTTGATCAATGGGAAATGTGCAATATGTTCATAATAGCTATACGTATACTATAGTTAAGTGTTGTATCCAAACCATTCCTCTATATATGTTTTGTATATTGCACATGATGGGATATGTGCAATATGATTGAAGTGCAATAAGATGAAATATGTCATTTGACAATTCAGCACTATAAATAAGCACTTTAATCTGGGGTTGCATATCTCCTGGGTACATCTATATGTATATATATTTATATTGCTCTTGTGAATGCTGCGCAAAAGATCATTATACAAATTATGTTGATTATTGCCTGTTCCTTGGGTCGCACTGTCCTGTTTTTCTGTTTAGCCAAACGTATATTTTGTTTTTATGCTGCACTTTTTGCACTTTGTGTATCCAAAAAAATAATAAAAAATAATTAAATTAATAAAAGTGATATTGAATCCACTTGGACAATATATTTTTTGATTATATATACTATGACCCTCGGATTGTACGAATTCAAAGTAATCCTGACTACTGGGTTGCCACACTGTTAGATCCCCGGTACAAGACAAAATTTGGCAAAATAATTCCTGCCATAGAAATGGACGCATGTGTGGCGCCCCTGACCTGGTCAGGCACCACTGAGTACTGCACCCATGCTGGGGACAGTACAATACAGGTAATCCAGAAGGCTGACCGAGGTGTGACTACACAGGCGCATAGTGATCAGGTCTCACACATGTACCTTTGAGAGGACCCCTGGGGATCCCAGGAGGGGGAAAAGCCTTCACCTCCACTGGAATAGTGGAGGGGGCCAAAAGCCTCCATCTCCTCTCAAGGGGTGTGGTAAGAGAATCTGGTTGCTAGGTGGCGTAGGCAGGCACAAAAGGGAAAAGAGAAGGAGGAGTAAACAGTCTGCAGCAGAGTGTGGAGGAGTGAGGAGCAGGAAAGTGAAGCTCTGACAGGAGCAGCAGTGAAGGTCCCAGATGTGAGCCGGTTCAGAGCAGAGTCCAGGGAGCTCCGAGAGGAGCTGACCCCTTCCCCTGGGCTGCTGTAGTCTGACAGCGTCCGCGCAGTGGCTACCGACGGGGGAGAACGGTCACCTAGGAGGGCTATCCGAAACCCATCTCCAGCTAGAGAGAGAGCACAGAGTGGGAAGTAAGAAGACTGCTAGGGAGAACCAGGCCCAAACGGGCGGCAGATCCCGGAGTGGGGATAGATCCACCTTTCCCTGCTAAACCTGCCGGTGTGGGGCCCTCAAAGCCCACACCACAACACCACAAAAGCCGCAGCCACGTAGCCACAGTTAGGGCCCATAGCTCACAGGAGGCAAGCAGCTGGTGTGAGCTGGTCCAGGCCACAAGCAAACGGCAAACGAAGGGGAGTGAGGCTTCAGCAACTTCCCTGGGTGACCCCCATAGGGACTAAAAGTCGGGGTCACCCCAAACCACCAAGGGCTAAGGAAGGCGAGTTGGTAGTCACCATCAGAAGTCAGCCTGAAGGATACCTGGTTCCCGCCTGGTTCATCCCAGCTACGCCCGGGTTACTCACCCTGCCACCTGAAGTGAGTAAAAACCCTGAAAGACATTCTGCCTGTGTGGAGTTATTCTGCGCCTTGTGGTTCTACGCACCTACACAGGGCCCTGGGGCTTGCCTCACTCTCAGGAGGCTATTCCAACTAACTGCACTCACCATCAGCCCCAGGCGTCCCTCAACCTGCAGTGGCGGTCCCTACTGGCCGCAATACTGAGAGTGGCGTCACGACGAGAAGAAGATCTCCTACCTGTGACCAGATCCAGCCGAGTGGAGTCCCTGAAGGTAATGCACCGACACAACACCTGTGGGGCTTCACACATGTATACAGGAGTATCTGCAGAAGGTGGTACGCAATCTTAGATCTGCTTTTCCACTAAACACCAGTGCTGCACAGAGTGAATCTCAACGCTTTGTCATGGATAGGAGGAAATGGTCTTTTACTTGTCCACATCTGAGGGACCGAGGGCTGGCTGCTGTGCTGAGATGGCGTTGAGTACGGTGTCCCTGCAGAGTTGCACTTTTGGTCATATACAAAATGAGTTGAAAAAGGACAGATGCTGGTGGAAAGGGGAACTGGTGTGTTGGAAAGGGGAAAAAAGTTTTTGTCCGTGGATTTGGTGGTTAAGCAACAGTAACATTTGCTGAAGAAACACCATCTGTTACAGTGGGACTGGCAGATTTGGATAAGGTGGTATATACTATGTTACCGCTATATACCGAAAATTATTAAGAAAAGAAAGAGAAAGGTATATATCCCCATCAGCAGTCAGTGTCCACCGTGCTCCCAGATGGAAAAGGAGAGGTTGGCAACTGGAAGGTTTGGTGGAGGATACAGAGCTGTGTGGCTATGAAACTAATAGTAGCCTGAACCGAGTTAGACGCCATTCGGATCTGGAGACTGGGAGCCCTGTTAGCGTCACAGGGTCCACATGCCCACCCAGCCCAGGAACTCCCTGTTAACAACACAGGGGCCATTGAGTACCGCTGACCGTGTGTGTAGGGGCCACACCTGTGGACAGCAGGTGCATCAGCAGCAGCAGGCCTGTTAATGCCACTGGGCTGCACAAGCAGGACTGGTAGGACAGGAGCTGGTCTTAACCGTTCTGCGTTACCAACTGTGGTGGTGGCCTGCATCGACACCCTATCCCTGCCTACCTCTGGCCTAAAGCCGCAATGGGTTCAACACATGGAGGTGTGCTCTTTTGGAGCATAATAGAAGACTGCGCACCTCCTTGTTGGCTCCAGCCCGTTTTATAACCTGGGTCTGCCCCAAACCAGGGTGGACCACAATGCACCTCCTGGAGACAAAAGCAGAGTGACATGTCATGAATGGCATAACTAGCGTCCTATTTGGAACCGCAACTTCAATGATGACCTCATGGCTGCCATGACCCAAACACCTCACCAGTCATCGTCTGACCATCAATAATGCGGTGACAAGTCATAGGGGCGGGCCTCTGCAAGCCATTTGGGAGTGGCCTGGCCACATTGTCAGGACACCTGATGCCCTGTGGTCTATATGGGACCCCCACATCAGGGGCAGGGCCAAAGAGTTCATTACCGGACATCGTCTCTGATGCAGTAAGTGCCTGAGCATGCTCAGTAGCATGAAATACAGTGTCTGAAAAAAGACTATCAGCTTTATGGTGTCTAGGCACAACACAGGACCTAGACCCGGCACGGAGTGCAAGTACCTGTGCAAAGAGGCTTTTCGCACTAAGTGTGGGAGCATGCGCTGTATCCCGAAATGAAGACTTAGCCTCAGCAATGGCACAGTCAGGCTGAGCATACTCACTAGGCGAAACACTGTAGTTAGGCTGCGGCTGGGGTAAATCGGCACACGCATGCGCACTAGCTGCCTCTCCACACTTAGACGTAGAGGAGAAAGCAGCCAGCTGGACAACCCAAGGCCCAGCCCTAAATGGCAGCTGACGCCTGGGCACAAATGAAACCGCAGCAGGCTTCAGGTTACAGGTTTTGTAACAACAAATACCATCCAAAAGAACAGGTGTACTTCTTCCCATGGATAATCTGATATGATCCTTTTTTTCACGGACACAACCATCGCTAACAAATGTAGATGAGGCCAAAACAGCAGCTGCTTCAATGGATCTGAAGTGCTCCATAAAGTGGCCTCTCCTCCACCCCAATTTCAAGATCCCAAATACTCCATTCCTCTGTGGTGTCAATCCAATCGCACTTGCTTCCTACCAGCTCTCAAGTTTCCACCAGCCCTGCTGAGTATGGGGTAACAGAGATGGTTGAGTTTGCATAGCTGTTCAGTCGCACTATAGCCTGCGAATCAGAGGTCAGCTCCAAAGCTGCAATGAGTACAGACAAGGAAGTTATTATTTTTATTATTATTGATTTATAGTATAATTATTATTATAGATTGATTTATAGAGCACCATTGATTCCATGGTGCTGTACATGAGAAGGGGGTTACATGCAGAATACATATACAAGTAACTATAGACAGACTGGTACAGAGGGAAGAGGGACCTGCGCTTGCGGGATTACATTCTAAAGGATTTTTGGGAGGAGACAGTAGGAGTGGTGTAGGTTGAGCGTCAAGTACGTATGGTGGTGGTTTCATTGAAGGTTATAGTCATTTCTGAACAGATGAGTTTTCAGATTCAGTTTGAAGCTTGCGGGTGTAGCAGATAATCTGACGTGTTGAGGTAGCGAGTTCCATGAGACAGGGGAAATGATCTGCGCAGATGGCCAGAAGCTTTGTGAGTGGGATCCAGGCCCCGATGAAGAAGGTGCTGAGCCTAATCTACACCCTCATTTCCAAAAAGTCAATCCTCCTGGTGGAGACAATGGGGAACATGATGAGGAGCACAGATACCTGATTGGAATGACAACTTTACTATTCGGTCAGGGCAGGAAGAGGTTTTCTCGGAGGACTCAGGACGAGGGGAATGAAAACACACAGGGTTATTGATGAGGTTGGAGACCACACTTACTGTCAAACCAAAGTCAGCCAGTCGATGAGGTCAGCGGACGAGGTGGAGGAGGATGCTACTGACGACGAGGTTACGTTGCGTCTTCCTGGCCAGAGACAAAGTACTGGAAGCAAGTCAACAACTGAATTCTGGACCACAACTTTGACTCTGAGCAGAAGTCGTGTTGGCTATGCAGGTCGCATGGGCTGTAAGCCTTGCCTAGCCTGTGAATTTATGGACATCGCAAAGGATCACCCAAGTCATGGAATCTGTAAGATTTGTCAACAATCTGTAAGTAGAAGGCAAAAACTCACACCTTTGAGTTGTTCCTCCTTGAAGTGTCACATGGATATGAATTGATAGCGTGAAGGTGTATTGCTCAGCTTTAGCCACTGTCAATGCAACATGCTTATTTGCCATTGCATGCATTGTTGCAGACTACACACAAGGGGCTGCTGTTTTTTTGGATCTGCCTTGGTTTGGTCACTATAGCAATATCAAATTGCTCTTCGGATGTGGACTTGGAGATGCTGTCTATGAACAGAAGGAAAAGCTAAAGATGTGTGTTACAGCAAGGAGCCACCGCGGAAACACTTTGTTGAATTGTGAGGGGAGTCATGTTGTACTTTGATGATGAGCCCCGTAATGCCAGTGAGCAGCATCCTGAGCCACAGACCAACATTCTTACAGTGCTGTCTATACTGTTTACCGTGAGAGGAGCGTAAAGTCTGTATTTCTGGAAACTGGACATCACAGTACCCGGGTACGGTAGGCTGTGCCCAGACAATAATGCGGGCACGCAACACTTTGTTTTATTAGCAAAACACATATCTGTTCTGGGTAGGCCAACTATATAGACAATAAGACTTGCTGCCTCTGCACTGTCAAATTGTCACATACAGTTTAAATCATAGAGGGACAGCAACACATGTTTGCATTGACTGTTGCTTTTCAAGATTTCCATGACTGTGTTGCAGAGCTGTGTGGTTTGCATTCACACTGTTATCATCTGCATTATCTGTGAGGCTTCAGCTAACAAGGGTATTCAGGGGGGGTAATGTGTTTTGACTATGTTTAGGTAGATAACTTGGAAGCTCTTGTGATGCACCACTGGTAAGTCGTGTTCACACACACACACACACACACACACACGCACAAACACACAATTACTGCTACGCAGAGGGATTAGCAGGTAGTAGGCAACAGAATAGATTGTTCAATTATTTAAATTGTATGCATGGTTCTTATTGTTTGTTTTGGTAAAGTTAAACAATCATTTATCAACCCAACTGCCTAGAGTCCTTTTCCTGTTGCCTGGTTTTGCTGCATACTGGGGAGCCCACCCTGTACACAACTTAAAATGAAGCATAAGTCGCAATGTGAATTTCACTGTGCTACAATGCAGCCTAGCGTGCCTGTGCAACCACCGCCTGCCCCATCAAGTGCATCTGCGTGCTTTTCATCCTCTGTGACTGTGGGGACAGCAGTCACACATGGTTTTCCACTCCTTTACCCGCAACAGGGAATGTGATTGGCAGGTCATCACTTGTTTTGGAAGTGGAAACAGAAGGTATTGTTGAGAACCATCATTGGATGCAGGCTACATTATATCCACGCCTGCACCTTCGTCACAGATTGGCTGGACTACCTGCAGTTAATAATTGCATTCCAGAAATGGAAAGGAGTGTAGAATGCACATGTGTTGCACCTTGCTTGGCAGCAAAGGAACACTAACTTAGTATTCCAGACAATTTTAGGATGGCAGAAAAAGAGTCAGCTCTTTGGGAAAATTAAATAGCGTGGCAAAAGTGGACAGATGGGTACAGTGGCCGTGTTCTGTGGGTACCAGGACAGTAAAGGAAGCATCACTTTCTATCCCTCCTAATGATCAAATGCAGCAAGGAATTCCCTGAGTTTGCTATAAAATTAGCATAGCAAAATGTGCATGAGGGTAGAATGCAGAGGTGCTTGAGATTGCTTGGCACAAGTGGCACAATAAAGGAGTCCTACAGCCATTTTTTGTATGCCACTAAATGGCAGTATTTTTTGCTATCATTATAGCTTATTAAAAACAGAGCAGGAGGGTGTCATGCAGAGGTGCTGCACATAGCTTGGCACCAGTGGGGCACTAATGGAATACAACAAACAGTTCTATGATGCCACTAAATGGCAGTATTTTTTGCTATCATTATAGCTTATTAAAAACAGAGCAGGAGGGTGTCCTGCACAGGTGCTAGAAATAGCTTGCCACCAGTGGGGCACTAATGGAATACAACAGCCAGTTCTATGATGCCACTAAGTTTACTCAATTTTTGGTATTATAACGTCTTAGTAAGTAACAATGAGTTTGACTGTGCAATGCAGGCAGACGTGCTGCAAATATCTTTGCACTAGTGGGACTATACAAAAGTCCAATAGCCACGTTTAGGATGCCACTAGGTACGCTCAGTGTTTGCTAGTATAAGGGCTTAGTAACAATAAGTTTGAGTGTGCAATGCAGGCGGACGTGCTGCAAATATCTTTGCACTAGTGGGACTATACAAAAGTCCAATAGCCACGTTTAGGATGCCACTAGGTACACTCAGTGTTTGCTAGTATAATGGCTTAGTTATAATGAGTTTGAGTGTGCAATGCAGGCAGACGTGCTGCAAATATCTTTGCACTAGTGGGACTAGACAAAAGTCCAATAGCCACGTTTAGGATGCCACTAGGTACACTCAGTGTTTGCTAGTATAATGGCTTAGTTATAATGAGTTGGAGTGTGCAGAGGACAGGAGGGTACAGTGCCAGGATTGTGGGGCTCTGGGTAGAGGAAAGGAAGCCTGCCTTTCTATTCCCTCCTAATGGGGAAATGCAGCGAGGAAATCCCTGACCTTAGCTACACAGACGCTGTCTCTGTTTTCAGGACCTGTCACCTATGGCTCTGACCCTGCCGGTACGAGCCCTTAAAAGGACTGATAGAAAGTGCTATCCCTATGCTGTACAGCGCTGTGTATGGAGCGTAATATAGCAATATCGGCGATAGGAGCTGCGCCAGTGATGTCTGACACCAAGGACGCAGAAGGCAGATAATGGCGTGCTGGAGGAAAATGTCCGGTTTTATAATGCAGGGACATGTGACATGGACATCCTATCACACATGCCGTTGCTTCTCTGGCTAAAAGTCCACTTAGCTGTGTGTGTGTCTAGGATTGGCTGACATGCTGGCCCGCCCCACTACACGCGCGCGCTTAGGGAAGGAAGACAAGGAAAAAAAAAAATGGCGATCGCCATTATACAAACAGCAGTGATCTGAATGCGCTGTTCCCGCACACTATACACTGAAATT
Organism: Anomaloglossus baeobatrachus; assembly: GCF_048569485.1. Lineage (NCBI taxonomy): Eukaryota > Metazoa > Chordata > Amphibia > Anura > Aromobatidae > Anomaloglossus > Anomaloglossus baeobatrachus. The sequence continues at coordinate 704,345,233 of NC_134354.1, read as the reverse complement.
TCATAATAGTGTGAGTCACAGAGTGACTTACACTATTACAGCGGAAATCCAGCTAGGAATTAGCTGTTTTTTTGCTGCTAGAACCGTTCTCGAACGTATCTAGAACTATCGAGCTTTTGCAAAAAGCTCGAGTTCTAGTTCGATCTAGAACAGGCCCCAAAATCACTCGAGCCTAGAACTGGAGAACCTCGAACCGCGAACCGCGCTCAACTCTACTCCTATCCCTTTTGCCGCGGCCACCATGACTAGGGCTCTGTAGCTCTCTCTTGTGCTCAGTCCCTTTCTCTGGCGACTAGTCTCTTCTTTTCCATGATTACAGGTACCGGGTTCTGTCTCTATAGATGTTACTGGCCCCCAGCTTGGTAGTGCTATCTGCTCGGTGTTAAATCCAGACAGCTCTGCTCTGCCTCCCTGAAGGCCTGATAGCTTCCCTTCAGGGAGCAGCACATATCTGCTCTGTCTTGTGTCCAAGCTATTCTGCCTAGCTAAAGTGAAACTATCTATTTTCTACCCCTAACTACTCATGCCCCCACCACTTTCTCAAGTTGCTATGGCAACCTGGGCTGGCTAAGAACTGACTGAGTAACTTCCTGTGTCTGTAGAAACATTATTAACCCTTTCCTAGTGAGTGCTTCTCCCTGCTGTATGGTGGTGTGAGGTGTGTGTAGAACTTACTAGATTAGCATCTTGACCTGCCAGGGAAGGATATAATGATATACCCTATAGCGACCAGTCTTAGGGGCACTACACTCTTATTGCAAAGCATTGATCTTAAACCAAGTTACACATTTTTAGAAAGCTTTGCTTGTCTTGCAAAACGCTCTCAAATTAAGTTACTCTTAATCCAAGGTTCCACTGTAGTTCTTTAAGCAAAGTATGATCACAGCTCAGGAATTGACACTGCTTCATACCAGGCAGATGCTGAAAATTTCTGCAGTGTATCAAAAAAGAAAAAACTTTCAAAGCCACAGGGAACCAATCTGCATGGGAGAGTAGATGAAAACTCTGGCCCCTTGGCGGCTTTTTCCCACCAGCTCCATTTGAGCATGTATATAGATACACCTGTCATTCATTGTCAGCAGGCGGGCAAAAGCATATAGAGCATGACCTACTCCAGTCATCAGGAGCCATCAACAGTGCATGTTTTTAGTATTTCCTAAGTATTCCCACGTGAACATTCCATCACTTGAGCAATACTACAGAAATCCTAAAAATATGCACTGTTGGAGGCTCTTGAAGACCGGAGTTGGGGAACACTGTTTTAAAATATGGTGCAGTGTTTCAGAGTCAAACATACAGTGGTATGAAAAAGTGTTTGCCACTTTTTGATTTCTTATTCTTTTGCATGTTTGGCACACTTAAATGTTGTAGATCACCAAACAAATTTAAATATTAGACAAAGATTAGAAAGGTAAGCAAAAAATGCAGTTTATAAATGAAGATCTCTATCCTTTAGGTGAAAAATAAATCCAAACCTTCAGGGCCCTGTGTGAAAAAGTGATTGCCCCCTAAACTTAATAACTGATTGGGCCACCTCTAGCAGCAACCACTGCAATCAAGAGTTTGCAATAACTGGCAATCAGTCTTTTACAACACTCGAGCAATTTTGGCTTATTCACCTTGCATAATTGTTGTAATTCTACTTCATTGGAGGGGTTCCAAACATGAACCACCTTTTTAATGTCATGCCACAGCATCTCAATTGGAGTAAGAACAGGACTTTGACTAGGCCACTCCAAAGTCTTAATTTTGATTTTCTTAAGCTATTCAGAGGTGGACTTGCTGGTGTGTTGCAGAAGTGGACTTGCTGCATAATCTAAATGCTCTTCAGCTTGAGGTCATGAACCGATGGCTGGATGCTCTCCTTTAGGATTTTTTGGTAGACACCAGAATTCATTGTCCCATTTACCATAGCAAGTCTTCCAGGTCCTGAAGCAGCAAAACAGCCCAGACAATTACACTACCACCACCATATTTTACTGTTGGTATGATGTTCCTTTTTTGGAATGCTGTGTTACTTCTATGTCAGATGTAATGGGACATACACCTTCCAAAAAGTTCTACTTTTGTCTTGTCAGTCCACAGAGTATTCTCCCAAAAGTGTTGGGGATCATTAAGATGTTTTCTGGCAAAACTGAGATGAGCCTTTATGTTCTTTTTCCTCAGCAGTGGTTTTCATCTTTGAACTCTTCCTTGCAGGCCATTTTTGTCCACTTTCTTTCTTAGAGTCATGAAAACTCACCTTAGCTGAGAAAAGTGAGGCCTGCACTTCTTTGGATGTTGTTGTGGGGTCTTTTGTGATCTCTTTGATGAGTCATTGTTGCACTCTTGGGGTAATTTTGGTCAGCCAGCCTCTCCTGGGAAGGTTCACCATTGTTCCATGTTAACGCTATTTGTGAATAATGGTTCTCACTGTGGTTTGCTGGAGCCCCAACACTTTAGAAATGGATTTATAATCTTTTCCAGATTGACAGATCTCAATTATTTTTTTCTCTCATTTGTTCCTGATTTTCTTTGGACTGCAGCAGGATGGCTAGCTTTTGAGGATCTTTTGTACATGTCACTTTGTCAGCCATGTCCTATTTAAGTGATTTCTTGATTGAGAACAGGTGTGGCAGTAATCAGGCCTGAGTGTGGCTAGGGAAAATGAACTCAACTTTCCAAAGATGGGATAAACCACAGTTAATTTATGTTTTAAGGGGGCAATTATGTTTTCACACATGGCCGTATAGGTTTGGATTTCATTTTCCCTCAATAATAAATACCTTCATTTATAAACTACATTTTGTGTTTACTTGAGTTATCTTTATCTAATATTTAAATTTCTTTGGTGATCTGAAACATTTAAATGTGACAAACATGCAAAGGAGTAAGAAATCAGAAAAGGGGCAAACACATTTTCACACCACTGTACATGGCTGAAACAATTTAGCCAGTGTCTGATACAGTCTTCCTGTGGTTCGGACACCATTCATCAGCTCTTAGGTTCTCATTAAATTTCCCTTTCAGTCTCTGATAGTAGCATTTAAATGTTTCCATTGCCGCCACGTGTGTATATTGGCCCCCATCAACCCTTTGCAAGCTGATTGTGGGAAACAACTGGTTTACTATGCTAGCTGAAGGCCTGCTAAAGCTCTATTTATGTGCCATCTTGGTTATCCTTTGCAGCTCGGCCATTGGCTGTGCTCAACTGGAGAACTACAGTTTCACTATACACTGCAATATTGTGGTATAGTTCAAGTCCTCTTAGGGGAGTAGTGATGAAAGAAATAAAAAGTTTTTCAAATTTTTCTTTAAAAAAATATGTAAAAGTTGAAATCACCCCCCCTTATCACCCTTCAAAAATAAAGTTATGAAAACAAAATAAAAAAATAACAAACTATATTTGATAGCAGCGTTTCTGAAAAAAGTCCAATGTGTCAAAATATTAAATTATTTGAGAATTGCCATTTTTCAGTTGCTGTGCGTTCTCAAACAAGTGAAACAAAAAGCAATCACAATGTCATACGTAGCCCAAAATGGTACCAATAAAAACACCAGCTCTAGGCACAAAAAAACAAAATCTCACACAGCTCTACCAATGGAAAAAAAGGTACTTGTCTCATAAAATGGTGTCAAAAACTATTTTTTATTTCAGAATTTTTTTTAACTCTAAAACAATAAAAAACTGGACAACTTTGATATCGCCGTAATTGTACTGTCTTGGAGAATCCTATTGCCAGGTTTTCTGTTACAATGTATGATAAAATTAATGATGTCATTCAAAACTACAACTCATATCGCAAACATAAGCCCTCATATAGGTACACAGACTGACAGCCTGACGTATTTTCATTCCGTATGTAAAATGGACCACATACGGACAGCATAGGGACCGACAATACGTTTCTGGGAATTTAGCCTTGCTAAGGATAATTGTGACGCCCTGGCCTATCAGGTCGTCACAGGGTATTCTGCAATCTGCCCTTCTGCACAGTATCCACCCTCCTTGGTTACGGGTCCTGGTCCTTTGGTGTTGCTAACAGCTTAGCCAATCAAAATCCTAGGAACACTTCCCACTTTAACCTACCAGACACACCATTGGGGGACCTGAAGGGAATAGGGCTGCCCACATGGGGGGTTGGTGAGGGGAAAGTGAGGAAAGTGACAGTTGAGTAGAGACAGTCGAGTCGAGTAAAGTGAAAGGAGAGGAGGTGAAGTGACTCTCCGAGAGGGAGAGGTCACGGAGGAGAGCTCCTGTGTACTAGGTGGCAGACGTTGGTCTGGGCCTGGTAGGAGCTATCACCGGGCAGGGGCCAGGGCACAATGGCGTACGTGGACCCCAGGCCGGAAAGTAGCTTCATGCGTTCCGGTAATTTACCCGATGGGGGTGAAGACTTCAAGTATCATCCCCAACCCACTCCAAAATCGGCATAGGACTTTCCCACTACAGTCCAAAGAAATCCTACACGTGAACCCTGAGAGCAAGCTCACTCCGTTAGCCATACGGGTGAGCAGGACCCGAAGAGTTTTATACCCACGGGTCCAACAGAGATGAAGGTGCCAAGGACAGGGCCACAGACTAACAGCAACACTAAGGGCACGGACCCAAGCGTGAGCCCTACAAGCTACAGTGGTGCTCAGAATTCTGGTTTACAAGCTGTCAGTTTAGTTATTCCAGGGCTGAGTGAGTACATTGAAAACCCCTGTTCCTATCCCCAACGGCACCCAACTACCATCTCACCAACAACGGGCCCCGAGACACAAACCCCCTACCCACGGAGGGGTTAAACATTAGGCTGCCACACCATCATCACCGGGCTCCCCAGCGGCAGCGGTGGTCCCTCACATTACCACCACTGTGGGTGGTGTCACGAACTTTCCTAATCCCCTGTACATAATCCCCCCTGTTGTGAATGTCAGTTGTGCTTTTGCTGCTGTGAGGCTCCCTCTTGTGGCCAGGAATGATTTAGACAGAGGTGTGTTGAGCAATGGGCGTTTCCATTGCTAACTCTCTGCCTATTTAAATCCTGGTCTGATAGCAGGCTATGCCGGATGTCAGTTGTTCTTTGTTCACCAGCCTGCTTCTTCCTGCTCCAGACCACATCTACCCCAGATAAGTGCTTGGCTCTTTATTTGTTGTTTGGTTCATTTTACTCTTATCTGAGTTTGTCATTCACTGTGGTTGTTTTCAGTTTATTTGCATGCAGGGATCTTCCCTCTCTGTTGCTTAGCTAGGAAACTCCCTGCTGCTATGTTTGGAGTATTGCTCCTATTAGTCCTTGTGTTTGTTGCTTCTTGAATTTGTGATTCTTCCTGCTTTCTGTTCATTGGTATGACAAGAGCGCCTGGTATAGGACAGAGTTCAGATCCAGCAATCTGAGGGCTTTTTGTACTATCAGGTTCTTGGATTGTTGTAGGATTTTTCTCTGGCCACCATCAGTCCCTTTCCTATCCTGTTCTATTTAGTTATTGGGGGCCTCACCTTTGCTCATCCTATCATCTATCTGTGTATTGTGTTTTCCTATATCACCGCAGTCTTTGAATGTGGGGGGCTTGCTATTCTTTATCTATTTTCTGAGGCAGAGAGTTATTCATCTTTCCTTCCTTTAGGATAGCTTGTTCTCCGGCTGGGTTCGCGGTGCACAGTATGTTAGTTCACCCCTCGGCTACTTCTAGTGTTGATGGTTAGTAAGGGGATGGCGGCCAGATTAGTTGCCAATGCTCTTGTCACCTTTTACCAATGATTTTTGGTGGTCTTCCATGGTTCCGGAGCATAACACTCCACCTTTTTCATTCGAGTGGCCATGCAACCCCCGGGTCCGGAGACCCCTCGAGCCACCGCGGATCCGGATCCGAGCAGCAGCAGCCTGGCTGCTGGCACGGGGGTGGCACATAATCCAGCCCCTTAAAGACCGGGAGCAGTAAAGATACATCCTAGCAGTTAGGGGGAGGGGGATCCGCACACGTTAGCTGATTTATACAGCTGACATGTGTGCCTATCAATTACGAGTAGATCCGCAATTTGCCCGCACCTGTTAACCCCTTAAATGCTACTGTGAAACTGTCCCAGCTGGATTATAATAGTGTTCGTGGTGTTCGTTTACTCAGCGCCCTACACCGGAAGTTATGTGACGTCATCACATGGATCCGGTGGTTGTCATGGTAGCACAGGGTCATGTGATGACTCCTGTAGCTCACATGACTCACTTCCTGTCTCACATGGCTGAGAGCTGGTTGGTTGGTTTATTGTTAAGAGAATTTGTTCGTAATAACTAGGAATGATCAACTACCTCAAATATTCGGCTTTGCGAATATTTGCCGAATAGGTCGCCGCTATTCGAGTATTTGCGAATATTCGGTGCGCAATGTAAGTTTATGGGAAATCTGAATAACAACTGTTCGGAACTATTCGGGCTTCCCATAGACTTACACTGCGTATCGAATATTTGCATAGCGGCAACCTATTCGTCAGAAATTCAAGAAATCGAATATTTGAGGTATTCGATTATCCTTAGTAATAACCTTCAGTGATTGCATGTACTTGATCAGTCAAGTGTCACTGTGAAATGTGTCAACTGCTATTTGATTTCTTTTGCCTTGTACTCCTGTATTGCCTATTGCCTAACCTCCCGTGAGCCTCGGGAATGCTTGCGTCGACACTTCTGGAAAAGCACAGGCACTGGTGGTGAGTATAAGCTTTGTTATTTTAATGGCGCCAAATATGGGGAATGAGAAGGGGTTGTCCAAATACTTTAGAAATATTTTGTTCATTGTGTTTACACAGGTTTCAAAGGATAATGAAAAGCCAAGTACCAACTCAGACATCATGGACGCTATCGCTTATTTTGATTCAGTAATTGCAGATCTAGACACGGAGAGGAGAATAAGGACGGTACCAAGTGATTTCAAGCATGCAGATGTTGACTTTGATGGTTTGTGTTTTTACAGTATTATTACTAGTTCAATGAAACAGTTATTTGCAAATTAAAAGTTTTCCCTTTTCCCAATGACTGGTGAATAACCTGCAGATCGGTGGAACTCCGACTGATGCAACCTATCCCAAGAGTGGTTATTTGAAATTCTCCATCAGAGTGTGCACTTGCTCTTCACTCATTTTCTATGGGATAGGAGAAGATACCTGAGACCAGCACTAATTTTTCTGGAATTCCCATAGAGAATGAATGGAGTCTAGCATGTACGAGTATGTAGGTGTCTTCACTGTGATAAGCTTATTACTATTACTATTTTACAGCTGGTCTTGCTGAGTTTACATGAAGAAGCAGCTCTCTTCATTATTTTACACTTGAGATTTTGTGACCTTAGAGACACAGACTTTCTAAGAGTGCAGTGGAACGTGTAAAAAAGTATCAACTGTAAAAAAAATAAAACAAAAACACACAATATATGAATTTTGGCGTTTTGTACACTCTTATTGTAACCCTTGCTAAGATAAGGATTAGGGTTAGACATTGGACTGGGTAGCAGCTATATAAAAACACAAAAATGTAATAAAAAAAGTTAAAAATCTTTTGTACTACTTGTGATACTATGGAAGAAGACGTAGTTGCAGAAGTCGCATGTGCAAATGCGGAAAATAACTTTAGTACTTTTTTTGTAAGATTTATGGGGAAAAAAAGAATACCTAAAACAGATATCATCCAAACAATACCCTGCTTCTTCTGAAAACCAATATTAAATTCATGGAGATACATATATTTTGACAAAGCAAGAACATGTTAAATAAATGTGCAACATAACTGGGTCTAAAATGCATGAAAGGGAAGGGGCTAAGTAAAAATTGCAGCAATATTGCATATATTCTTGATAAAAATAATATTTTACCATTTTGTATGGGAAGTTGTTATGCAGCCCTACTGTTGCAATGAAAAATTTTCACTCCAATTATATTAATAATTAGTTTGACCTACTGCCTCATTACCTTTAAGGTGAGGCTCTACAGCCAGGTATTGTGTTTTGGGATTATATTATTTATCTGTGGCCACTGCCTTGTTTATATACTTATTGTGCATTCTATTTTCAGTGCCCTGATACTTAATTGGGGATAAGTACAGGATTACTATATCCATTCCCCTATTTCATTCATTCTTTTTCTCTTGTCATGTTTTCAACCTTTGTTTATGTCAGCTTTATATGTTTTGTATCAATAAAAGACAAGTTTATATATAAATATATATGTCCCCTCCTGGTATAAATGTCCCCATTCTGTTCCCCTACTGGTATATATGTTCTCTTTCTTGAATATTTGTCCCATTCCTGAAATCTATTTCCCCAATCTGGTCTATATGTCCCCTTCCTGGGCCCCTCCTAGTATATATGTTCCCCTCCTGGTACATATGTCCCCATCCTGATATATGTGTCCACTTCTTAGTATAGATGTCCCCATCCTTGGCCCCTTCTTGTATATATGTCCCCCTCCTGGTATATATGTTCCCATCCTGGGCCTCTTTTGGTATATATGTGCAATCCTGGTATATATATCCCTCTCCTGGGCCCCTCCTGAAATATATATATATATATATATATATATATCCACATACTGGTTTATTTGTCCCCATTCTGGTATATATGTCCCCCTCCTGGAATATATGTCTCCATCCTGGGCCCCTCCTGGTATATATGTCCCTTTCTGGGCCCATACTGTTATATATGTTCCCATCCTGGTTTGTTTGACCCTTCCTAGTATATATAGTATATATGTCCTGCTCCTGGTATATATGTCTCCTTCCTGGGCCCCTCCTGGTATGTATGTCCCCATCCTTAATTATTTGTCCCCTTCCTGGTATATATGTGTTCCTAGTGGTATATACTGTATATTCCCCCCCTTCCTTTGCTCTTCCTGGTATATGTGTCCCTATAATGATTTATTTGTCCCCTTTCTGGTATATATGTCCTACTCCTTGTATATGTATGTACCCTTCCTGGGCCCCTCCTGGTATGTATGACCCATCTGTCCCCATCCTGGTTTATCTGTCCCTTTTTGGTATACATGTCCCCCTCCTGATATATATATGTCCCCATCCTGGGCCCCTCCTGGAATATATGTCCTCCACCTGGTATATATGTCTCCATCCTGGACCCCTTGGGGTATATATATCTTCCTCCTGTTATATATTTCACATCCTGGTTTATTTGTTCCCCTCCTATTATATAGGTTCCCCTCTTGGTATATATGGCGCCTCCAGGGCCCCTTTTGATACATATGTCCCCCTTCTGGTATATATGTCCCCCTCCTAGTATATATCCCCTCCTGGTATATATGTCCCCCTACCCTGGACCTTTCCTGGTATATATGTCCCCCCCTGGGCTCTTCCTGATATATATATATATATATATATATATATATATATATGTCTCCTTTTTGGTATAAATGTCCCCCTCTTGGTATACATGTCCCTATCCTGGTAAATATGTCTCCGATTTGTCTCTAACACAAAAACAAAAACAGAAATCATTTTACTCACCCTCCCAGGCTCCCACCCTATGCAGTGTCCTTTCTGCCCCTTGGACACACATCCAGCTAAGGCAGGAGTCCCTGTGATTGTCCCACCCCAGTCTTCAGCTCCTCCAAGGAGCACTTACCATTCCCCATTGCGTCTTTGCCAACTCTGTGGCTTTGTGTTACCCACAGTGGTGTGATGAGGTAGCACAGTATGGCACAGGTTGCAAATTATAATTTTTTTATTATCCACACGTTTCTTAAAAAAAGCACCAGACTGGGAAACACCTACCCATTAACCACGGAACTTTCCGCGTGTGTACGCTATAGGTAACAGTATAACGCCTACTCCTTCTGTCCACCCCACAGCCTCTACTTGCCTGCTACCCCCTCTGCAATGCTGTTCTCACTCTCCATGTCACCTTCTCAAGTTGGGTCAGTGACTTTATAGTCCACTTCTGGAGTTTAGTCCTCCTCCTGACTTGTTCATTTAACAATGGAGTCTCATCATCATCCACCTGGCTCCCCACCATCATCTTTTTCTTACCATGGATGCTCACATATTTGGGCATCACCGCACATGATCTCCTCATCTCCCTGTTGAATTGTGCTGAGTGTGAGGCCACAATCAATACATGTGAAGAGCTCCTCAGAGAGTCCCAGTGTGGGATCACTTGTCTCCTGAAACTTGCCATGATGACAGGAAAGAGGATCAGGATGAGGATTATGTGGTCCAGATTCTTGGCTAGTGAAACTGGACGTTGTGGTAGACAAAGTGGTGATTAGAGATGAGCGATGTTCGAGGTTCACCAATTTCATGTTTGAGTGAATTTGGGGGGTGTTCGAGTCGTTCGACGAACTCGAACGATTTGGCAAAAGTTCGGTAGTTCGAGTTACGTTCAAGAACGGTTCGATCAACAAAAAACATAGCTAGTTACTAGCTGGCTTCTCACTGTAATAGTGTGAGTCACTGTGAATCATGATATTATCAAATCTCAGCATATAGTGTGCGGGGGGGACAGGGTTTAGATCAGTGCTGCTGCAGAGTGCTGAAAGAATGCCGATCACCATTTTTTTTTTTAACCGCGCGTACAGTGGGGCGGGCCAGGCTGTCAGCAAATCACAGACACACACACAGCAAAGTGGATTTTTGCCAGACAAGCAACGGCATTTGTCATAGGCTGTGCATGTCCCACATCTTTGCTCTATAAGATCCGGCCATTTTCCCCGTCACCGCCATTATCTGTCTGCTGCGGGTGGGTGACAGTCACTGCTCCTGCTCCCGCTGCTGCTGCTGTGTGCGCTATAGACATACAGTGCAATCTACACAGCGCTTTAGGGATTAGGGACTACTTGTAATTTCAGCCCTTTTCAGGGCTGCATTACAGCCGTTCATAGGCATTGTTGCTAGGCAGGTCCGTGCAACGCTGTGCAGGGCTTTAGATAACAGCGTCTGGCTACATCAGCTCAGGCAATTCCTTGCTGCATTTTTTCATTGGCAGGGATGGAAACTGAGGTTTCCTTTGCTGTCCTGCTACCTACAGCACCTCTGCATTCTATACACCTACCCATTTTTGCTACGCAATTTTTATAGCAAACAGTGCTGACACTTAGTGGCATACTAAAAGTGTCAGGGATACTAACTTAGTGTTCCTCTGGTGCCAAGCAAGGTACACCACCTCTGCATTGTACACACCTGCCCATTTTTGCTACGCAATTTTTATAGCAAACAGTGCTGACACTTAGTGGCATACTAAAAGTGTCTAGGATACTAACTTAGTGTTCCTCTGGTGCCACGCAAGGTACACCACCTCTGCATTCTACACACCTGCCCATTTTTGCTATGCAATTTTTATAGCAAACAGTGCTGACACTTAGTGGCATGCTAAAAGTGTCTGGGATACTAACTTAGTGTTCCTCTAGTGCCAAGAAAGGTACACCACCTCTGCATTGTACACACCTGCCCATTTTTACTACGCAATTTTTATAGCAAACAGTGCTGCCACTTTTAGGAGCATACTAAAATTGTCTGGGATAGTCAGTGTTGGTTCTTCAGCTGTCAATAAAGCTAGACCACCTCTGCATTGTACACCACCTCTCCATTTTTGCTACGACATTTTAAGTGTCCAATCTGCTCACAAACAAAATGAGTGGCAAAAGAACAGATGCTGTTGGAAAGGGGAAAAGGTGTGTTGGAAAGGGAAAAAAGTTTTTGTCCGTGGGGGAGGTGGTAAAGCTACAGTAACATCTGCTGAAGAAAGGCCATCTTCAAGCAAAAGTAAGATGTCTACTACTTTCGTGGACAATCTGATGTGCTCCCTTTTTTACGGAACCGAACTACTGTAACAAAGGTAGATGATGCACAAAAAAAGAACATGCTTGAATGGATCTCAAGTGCTCCAACAAGTGGCCTCTCCTCCACCTCAACTTCAACATCCAAAAAACAACAGTCCTCTTAGTTGTCACCCCAATCGCACTTGCTTTCTCCCAGCTCTCAAGTCTCCACCCGCCCTGCAGAGTATGGTGTAACAGAGGTGGGTGAGTCTGCAGAGCTGTTCAGTCACACTCTAGCCTGGGAATCAGAGGTCTGCTCCAAAGCTACAGTGAGTACAGACCAGGAAATGGTCTGCAGTGATGCCCAGAAGCTTTGTGAGTCTGATTCAGGCCCTGATGACCAAGTTTCTGAGCATAATGTAGACCCTTATTCACAAACTGTAACACCTCTTGGTGGAGACAATGAGGAACATACTGATGACGATGAGACTCAGATACTGATTGGAATGACAACTTAACTATTCAGTCAGGGCAGGAAGAGGTTAGGTCTGAGGGCGAGGGTAGTGCAAATACAACGGTTGATGATGAAGTTCTAGATCCCACTTACTGTCAACCCACAGTCAGGCACTCGAGGAGGTCAGCAGAGGCGGTGGAGGAGGATGAGACTGACAACGAGGTTAGCTTGCGCCTTCCTGGACAAAGACGGAGTACTGGAAGCACGTCAACAACTGCATCCTCAGCCACACCTCTGCCTCTGAGCACAAGTCGGGGTGGCTCTGCAGGTCACATGGGCTCTAATAGTTGCATTGCCTGGTCTTTTTTTGACATCGCAAAGGATCACCCAACTCATGTGATCTGTAGGCTTTGTCGCCAATCTGTAAGTAAAGGCCAAAAACTCACTAGTTTGACTACTTCATTCATGAACCGTCACATGAATAACAAGCATAAGTCCCAGTGGGAAGCTCAGTGTGCTACAATGCGGCCTAGCGGAGCGGGTCAAAAACTGTCTGCCCCTTCAAGTGCATTCGCGCGCTCTTCATCCTCTATGACTGTGGGGACAGCTGTCACACATGTGTTTCTACACAGACCTTCCACCTCTTTAACCACAACAAGCAGTTTGCTTGGCAGATCATCATCAGTTGTTTTGGGAGGGGAAATAGGTGCTGTTGTAGAGCTCTCTCAGACATCGAGAACACCAATTTTGGATGAAGGCAATATCATGTCTCCGCCTGCACTTTACTCACAGACCAGCAGTTTTCCAGGGACACCCTACTCCACACCGTCTCCGCACAGCAGCCAGATCTCGGTCCCTCAGATGTGGACAATTAAAAGGCTATTTCCTCCGAGCCATGACAAAGCTAAAAGGTTGACTTTCACCCTCTGCAAGCTGTTGGCTACAGAAATGCTGCCTTTCCGCCTGGTGGACACAGAGGATTTTCCAGACCTTATGTCCATTGCAGTGCCCCAGTACCAGATGTCCAGTCGCCACTACTTCTGCAAGAAAGGCGTGCCTGCGCTACACCAGCATGTCGCACACAACATCACCGCTTCCTTGAGAAACTCTGTGTGTGACAGGGTGCATTTCACCATGATACTTGGACCAGTAAGCATGGACAGGGGCGTTACATGTCACTGACTGGGCACTGGGTAACTATGGTGCGAGATGGCGAAGTGGAGAAGGGTCTGCTGTACAAGTCTTGTCGTCCCCACGACTTGTGCGTCAATCCTCTGTATGTGGAAGTTCCTCCACTGCTTCTGCCTCCTCAACCTCATCTGGGTCCTCCACCTCCGCCCCAAGCCTGCCTGGTCAGGCCACCTGCGTTTTAACTGCGCACAAGGAATCCCGCACACCTCCTTACTATGCTGGCAGCAGAGCTCAACGGCATCAGGCGGTCTTTACGTTGAAATGTCTGGGAAATAAGAGTCACACAGCTGAGGAGTTGTGGTCAGCTCTGGAGAGCGAGTTTAGTAAATGGTTGTCTCCACTCAACCTGCAGCCAGGGAAGGCCGTGAGCGACAATGCTGAAAACCTGGGTGCGGCCCTACGCCGGGGTAAGGTGACACACGTGCCTTGTATGGCTCACGTGTTGAACCTTGTTGTCCAGCAATTTTTAACCCACTATCCCGGCCTAGATTGGCTTCTGCACAGGGCATGGTCACTCTCTGCTCACTTCCGCTGTTCAACCGGCGCAGCTGACCGACTTGCATTGCTTCAGAAGTCTTTCGGCCTGCTGGTTCATCGCCTAAAATGCGATATGCCGACATGCTGGAATTCGACTCTCCACATGTTGCAGCAACTGTGGCAGCATCGCCGAGCCCTGGTGCAATACGTTATGATGTATAGCCTGGGCCAACGAGATGCAGAGGTGGGGCAGATCATGCTGCTGGAGTGGTCTCAGATCCAAAACCTATGCACCTTTCTGCACAGTTTCGAAATGGCAACGAATATGTTTAGCGCTGACAATGCCATTATCATTATGACAATTCCAATCATTTACATACTGAAGCACACTCTAAACACTATTCGGAGTCAGGGGGTGGGACAAGAGGAAGGGGAGGAAGCACAGGAGGATTCATATGCGGAAGGGCTACCAAAATCTGTAAGGTCTAGACGTTCTGCATCACCAAGGTGGCAGGCATGGGACAGTGGGGGAGAGGGATTAACAAGGGCGCATGGTAGCAGCCAAACTGTTGAGGAAGGTGCAGGAGCCCAGGAAGAAATGGAGGATGAACTAGCGATGGGCATGGAAGACTCAGCAGATGAGGGAGACCTTGGTCAAATTTCGGTTGTTCGAGGTTGGGGGGAGATGTCATAGGAAGAAAGCACGGTTATCACCTCGCCGCCACAAACACAGCAAGGACTTGGTCCGCAGGGATGCACAAGACACATGAGCGCCTTCTTGCTGCACTACCTACAACATGACCCTCGGATTGTCCGAATTAGAAGTAATGATGACTACTGGGTTGCCACACTCTTAGATCCCCGGTACAAGTCCAAATTTGGCGAAATAATTCCAGCCATAGAAAGGGACGCACGTATGCAGGAGTATCAGCAGAAGCTGCTATGCAATCTTAGCTCGGCTTTTCCACCAAACACCAGTGGTGCACAGAGTGAATCTCCCAGTTGTAACTTGCCAAACATGGGACTGTCTTGTCATTATCAGTCAAACTGTACCAGCAACACCGTATCTGGTGCTGGTAACAGCAATTTTATGGAATAGTTTCATAATTTTTTTAGACCATCCAATGCAAGGCCACAAGAGACAAGAAGTCTGACACATAGTCAACGGCTAGAGAGGATGATACAGGAGTATCTCCAAATGAACATCGATGCCATGACTGCAACTGGAGCCTTGCTCATTTTGGGCTTCAAATCTTGAAAAATGGCCTGAGCTCGCCACTTACGCCTTGGAGATCTTGTCGTGTCCCGCAGCCAGCGTTGTCTCGGAACATGTCTTCAGTGCTTCTGGGTGCGTGCTGACAGATGAGCGCAAGATGAACAAGTCATGGATCCGCAAGGACTTTACTACCCCTGTGTCATCCTGGGGAGAGTAAAGGCTGGCGTATTTTGGAATGTGCTTGATACAAATCAACCTGTCAAGTTTGCAACTGGGGGACAAGTGCTGCCACTGATGGGGTGTCTGTGTGGCCAAATTTTTAGAAAAAAGGGAGACTCTGCTTGGAGTCCCCTTGCTGTGTTTTTAACAATGAGCCAAGATGAACAAGTCATGGTTCAGCAAGGACTTTGTTTCCTACCCCGGTGTCATCCTGGGGACAGTTAAGGCTGGTGTATTTTTGAATGTGCTTGATGCAAATCAACACATCCAGTTTGCAACTGGGGCACAAGTGATGCCACTTAAGTGGTGTGTGTGGCCCAATTTTTGGAAAAAAGGGTGACTCTGCTTGGACTCCCCTCTGCTGTGTTTTACATGATTTTAGAAGGGCATGACATGACTATATCTGTGTCTCCTCCTCTTTTTACTTGTCCAGCTCTTTTGTTTTCGCATGAGTATATGTCCTTGTCACTTTCCCATGTGTTTGTGGTGTCTTGGGAGTTGTTTGTCACCTTTTGGACACCTTTGAAGGTGTTTTCTATGTGTTTGTATATGTTTGTGTTTGCCTGCCATTGTTTTCAATGGGGTTCGAGTGGTTCGTCGAACGGTTTGTCGAACGTTCGTCGAACAGAGCCTCCGTTCGACGAACCAAATCAAACTCGAACGCCAGGGGGGGTGGCTCATCTCTAGTGGTGATAGGAAGCAGACTGGAAGCATCATCTGTTATCCACCCCACCACCTGTTTGCAGTATTTTGGCTTCAACAGTGGTATTCTGCGCCTCCCTGTAAAGTTGGAAAGGAACTAAGTCTAGATCAGTTTGTTTTGTTCCCGCAGCAGGCACATTTGGCCCTGGCCCATGCCCATGGCCTCTCTGTGCATCACCATCAATGGGACATTCACTTCCCTGTTCCTTACCACATGCCTTGCACATTTTAAATGAGGTATGCAGCTAAGAGAGGATAGATCCCTTTCTTCCATCTACTCCAACGCCATCTTCCTGGGTTCTGCAGCAGCCTTCCTCAACACGTGGTTATAGTGGTTGTGTCTTTAACACAACCACACCAGGTTAGTGCACCCTTAAAATCCTTTCTGGTACCACAGGATAAGACACCATTTGTGCCCCCCTTCTTTGTCATTTCAGTTTCACAACATAAGAGCAGTATTAACAGGGACTAGAATAGAATATATATACTTTATCAATTGAAAATATGACAGAAGCCAGGGTAGAGCAAATTGCCCATTACTGGCTACAGGCAACTAGAAAATGTATAAAAATGCAAGAAGAATAAAGTGTTAATGCTTGAGTATAAATGTTTTATTTGACAATCTGTATGTGGCGCCCTGGACTAGCCAGGTCGTCACAGGTAAGACACTCACACACCCCCACCTCCGAACAGTTACATTAGCCAGACACAAAATCCTTGTTGCCTCACTCCAGGGTCTGATGTCCACACCAGGTGGGGCGGAGCCAGGCAGTTGGCCCCGCCCACAGAGGAGTTCACAGGCCTGGAGGTGGGAAAAGGAGCAGACAGGGTTAGGAACTGAAAGTGTAAAGACGTGAACTGACCGTGTCTGGGTTTGTGGCCCAGGCACTGACAGCAAGGTTGGCAGACGGTGGTGGCCGTCTGCAAAAGTGGTGGATCAACGCGGAACCGTAGGACCGGGGTCGGGCGGTGGCCCGCCGGTACCAAACCGGGGAGCGAAGTGAAGCCAGCAAACTCAGGCAGGGCCTTCGGACCCCGACCAGGCTTGGAGCCGCCGACAAAGGTCAAATCCGATAGTGACCGGAACCCCAGGGGTTTCCTAACAATCAAGTCCCGTTGGAAGGCAACCGTCCGCACCATAAGGATATACAGCTACCGCCACAAGCTAGAGATCCAAGGGCCAGCGCCTGCGGGCAAAACGGGCTCCTCCGGCATCCATACACCGGGGAGCGGGCTACTGTTGGGAAGCCATCGGAGCCAACACAGTACTAAGGTGCAGGGAAAGACAGCCGCTATCACCTGTCCGGGGGAGACACTGCAGCCGGCTGCGGGACCCATCCATCCAGCCGTTTGGTTTACCGGAGACTGTGTGCATCTGATGCTGAGTGAGTACACCAGTGCCATCCGGCACCGCGCCGCGCTGTCCCTGCAACCCTGCACCTCACCAACCCTGCCTCTCCGTCACACCACCGGGCCCCGGGACCACCAACCCCTACCCACGGAGGGGGAAAACAACATCCCAACTGCTCCCCACCATTGCTCCTGGGATCCCTGTCACCAGCAGCGGTGGTGCCGATCTTCACCACAACCCGTGGGTGGCGTCACGGACTAAATCCCCAAACAAACAACCCCCTTTTCACTCACGGGCGAGGAGCGCCGCTCGAGTCCCCAGATCCGGCCCACCGCTCGAGCCACCGAGCAGCAGCAGCAGTGCCGGACCCGAGCGTTGGCGAGCACCGCGCCCCGCCACCCGCGACTACTTGGCGTCACAAACAGGATTGTGCCGATCTACTTACCAGTAGAAATGCAGCTTGCAGTCCCCGCCGGCGGCGTCTGGCCGAAAAATTTCAGATTCCGCCATCTTGGGCGCGAAGATTTTCCCGCTCGAGTGTCTCCTCCGAGCAGAGGAGGCGCGAAAAGCAGGGCCCCGCCCCTGAAGAGGGAGTGTCAGAGGAATACCAAGGGGGGAAGGATGGCGTCCGGCCGCATGTAGCCGAGGCCATAAAAGCAGGGACGCCAGGACTCTGGAAACCATCTGGTTCCTGGAACCCCGAAGCCGCAGCACCATGTCAACCCCGCCTGCACCGCCCGACGCCCAGCAGCCCGCGCCCGGAACTGCGGTGTGGATGAGGGCCTGAGTAACCGAGTCTAACCAACGCCATCGGAATGAGATACGTCTCCTCGCGGAGCAGTGGACCGCCGAGGTGGAGGCGCTGGCTGCGATTGCCCAGATGCACGAAATGGGAGCCGACGTGACGGAGCTGGTGAGTGACCCACGCCTCCATGTCCCACAGGGACCAGCCGCTGCGGCTGGGAGACCCGGTCTGATCCTGGCCCTTGTACTGTCCCTGCCGTTACCCATGGGAGCCGCCAGCGCTGACCTGCCTGGCCCGCTGTCCCGTACTATGGCGGCGGGACCCGAAGTGCTGACTTCAGAAGGTCCAAAGGTCGGAGAGATTGAGGAGACCGCAGGCCCGGATGCTGCTGCAGCTAGTGTTGACCCGCCTGCCACGGAGGGAAGGAGAGCCCCGGCAGTCTGCCTGGCCCAAGAGGAGATGTCTGATCGGGTGGAGACCGGTAGTGATAGCTCTGGCCCCGATACAGAACCGGTCTCGGAGTCCGAGGAAGCGGGTGAGAGTCGTCTCAATGGCAGTGCGCCAGTAGCTTTCTATGTCCCGCGCGGCAGTGGGAACGGATACCGGGCGGCCCTCTCCCACCAGGCCTGCCACCGGATGTTTGCAATATTGACAGCGGAGGGCGAGGCCACCTCAGAAGAAGAGGTGGAATAGGCAGCGGTCCGCCGTTACATACAGTTGTCCCCGTTGGGACCCCCAGCACCGTTGTTCCTGTTAAAAAACTAATCTGACCGAAAATTCACCTGATTCCGTCCGAGAAGAAGACCGTCCCTGTTGGGACTGGAGTTGTCCCTGTTCAGTTAACCACCTCCATACCCACATGAGAAACTACTCATGAACATGGCCGAGAACTAGCAGGCCACCCACGAACTTGTGGGCTTGTAAATATGTTGTGGGATGGATCCCGTTGCTGCCTCCAGAGAGGCTGATTTGGAGGATGGGCCTGGAGGAAAGTGATGGCCCAGGCCCGCCACTACCGTAACCGGTGGCGATCCTCCGGGGGTCAGGGGTCCCCCTTGGACGTGGGGTCCCCTGAAGTGACAGTTGGGTGCGAGTGACGTACCCCTTCCCGCTCGGGCAGCCTGAACCTGGACTGGGGTAAAGGGGTGCTGCCCACTTCTTAGGGGCAGCATCAGGGCTAGGTTGCTTGGGTGGGAGAGCGGAAGACATCCGTCCGTCCGTCTGTGACTAAGGACTAGTTGGTTTTATTTTCAGTCCGAAACGCGTAAAGCCCTCATGAATTGTGCCTTTACCATGCTAGTTATTTTTCGGTCTTCACCATGTTTTTAAAGATGTATCAATAAAGATCTGAATGTTTTAAACCAAGGAGGAATTGTGCTGGATCGCTCCCTCTTTTTCCCTTTTCCACATCTCTACTACCGGTCAGGATAGACCGTAGGATCCCAGGCACCCGCAAGGCTGATCAGTCCGGGCAGCAGGTGAGCTGAAGATTTTTTTGTTCATTCATTACCATTTGACTTGCTCTTTTCTTCAGGCTCCGTATAACACAAAATCTGAAGAGTCACATATTTATACACAACAGGACTTAAGGGTACTTTACACGCTGCAACATCACTACCGATATATCGTCGGGGTCACGTCGTTAGTGACGCACATCCGGCGCCGGAAGCGACATCGCAGCGTGTGACACCAAGGAGCGACGATCAATGATCGCAAAATTGTTCACGTTGACACGTCGCTCCTTTCCTTAATATCGCTGCTGCCACAGGTACGATGTTGTTCGTCTTTCCTGCGGCAGCACACATCGCTATGTGTGACACCGCAGGAACGACGAACATCTCCTTACCTGCGTCCACTGGCAATGCGGAAGAAAGAAGGTGGGCAGGATGTTACGTCCCGCTCATCTCCGCCCATCCGCTTCTATTGGCCGGCCGCTTAGTGACATCGCTATGACGCCGAACGCACCTCCCCCTTGAGGGAGGGATTGTTCGGCGGGCACAGCGACGTCGCAGAACAGGTGTGTGCGTGTGACGCTGCCGTAGCAATAATGTTCGCTACGGCAGCCATCACCACATATCGCATCAACGACGGGGGCGGGTGCTATCGCTCGCGACATCGCTAGCAATCGCTAGCGATGTCGCAGCATGTAAAGCACCCTATAGAATAGTGCAGTAAATAAGACAAGTTATGTGAAGCAGAACTATCACTATGGCAAGAGGACAAACTGTTGTGGCCATAAATATTGCTGCAGTTTATAGATAAGCAGTGTTTAAGTTTTATTGTCTTCTGATTGGGGTCTCGTCCAGAGCTAGGATGCCCCCAGATGGTCTGAGGAGAACTCTTCTTAATTGATGTAAAAAGACATAAATCCATGTGACACATTCATTCCTGCTCTGAATGTGTCAAAGGTCATCATATGTTTGTACTCCCATACTCTTCTGTCTCTCTGGAACTTGAAATTTCCTTTCAATACCAGCAATTTCATGTCCATGATGTTGTGGCCTGGGTTACAAAAATGTTTGGCCACAGGTAGATCTATTCTTTTTTCCTTAATTGTGTGGCGGTGAGAATTCATCCTTGTCATGAGCTGTTGTCCAACTGGGGTCTGTATTTAGGGGAGACAGGACATTCTATGTCCTGTTGTGTATAAATATGTGACTCTTCAGATTTTGTGTTACACTGAGCCTGAAGAAGAGACCTGTGTAGTCTCAAAAGCTTGCTATTATTACCATCTTTTCAGTTAGCCATTAAAAAGTATCAACTACTGAGGACTCTCAGTTCTTTTAAACTATTTTTTTATCTCTACTGGCTAACACGGTACAAAGATATATTTTACCTGTATGAAAGTTTCAGCATAATCCAAAGTGTAATGTCCCATGACGTCCATCGATTCTTATGGAGCTTTGTTTTGAGAACAAGGCTCCATAGGTCACTTCTGGTCAGTGGCAGACCCAGAATTTCCGTTCTTTGTGGTTTTTCTAACTAATTCAGTGTAGGGACTCACAAGTGTGAGAATCCTTGACGAACGGATTGCGAGCTTACATATTTTGGGCCAAAATATAAACTAATATCTCACTATTTGAGGTATGGCACATTTTATCCATTTTTGCAGGATGTGTGTGGACCTTTTGAATTCAGGTGGTTAAATGGTGAGCCTGTCATGTGTTATGTACTCATAGTGCTAACTGACCCACCTGGACCTGGTGTTGTGCGTCATTTATAGGCCATTATTCAGACACTGTGCGACTCGTGTATCCGTGCGAGATGCACCTATATAGTGCTGTTTAGCCCGCCTGACCTGGGTTTCTGGCGTCATTTATAGGTTACAGTTCAGACACTGTGCATTTCACTCATTATATGATGGGCTCCCAGTGCAAGCCTTATTAGTGTGCATGTCTTATGCGAAGCAGCCGCCCCTCCCCTCTAGTGTGGAGGTTGAGTGGCTGTGACATCAGCATCTTGCACCTTGGCTGCAGCCATCTTTATGAGGAAGGCTCACCAGATTCTGTGTGTGCACATATCATTTGTCTTGGCTCCTTTTTGGTGTTTTTTTGATATAGTTCTTTGTGGTTTTTCTGCATGGTAGTGACCTCAGGAGCCTCGTTCTCAGGACAATCTTAGAACGAGACTCCATAGGTCCCTAGCACTATTAATCCAGGCTACAAAGCTGCTATTTTTCCATTTCAGATGTTCTGCACAAAAAAGAAACAGCAAAAAAAATCCAAGTACCATCTGTCTGCTTTAAACAAGTAGCTATGTATTAATTGTATCACCATTACAATACAGAGACAATTCAAACAACACTTTAATCACTATCAGTTTGAAGGCAGAAACTAGAGGTTTGGTTTCATTTAACAATTGATTTCCTTATTGTAATGTAAAACTTGTTTCTTAAATGGATTTACATAAATTCAGAGAGTAATTATGAGGCAACATGGCCATATGACATAAAGAAGAGCATCTATCACAGTATGATTAATGTGTAATTATATAATTATGCTTTATGATTATTGAGATGAAACTTGCCAGATTTATGGATGTTACAACCTTACCTACCTGTTTCTTATCATTACATATAGATCTGTTCCTTGGCAAAGGTATTATTAAGCCTATTAGTGTTTAGAGTTGTTTCATCATTTCATTGCACTCTATTCTTCATTTTCTCCTTCTCCTCAGTGGCCACCAGCAGCAGAGAACATAGTTTACATTCAAACTGGATTCTAAGAGCACCAAGGAGAAGCACGGAGGAAGTCCTAAGAGCATCCATATACAGCCAGTCCTGGAGGTGCAGCATGGGGAACTCAAGTATTAAGAGAATAGAGCGGTATCCAATCTACCTGCCGAAAGCTGTAGAAGGAGCATTTAACACATTAAAATTCAAACCTCGGCCAAAAGTAAAGTAATGGAGATTCACCCCTAGCTAAGGACTATGTATCTTGGTGCTAATGGCCTACATGTAATGAGCCCTGATTCTGTCTCATAGAATCTGTTTGTTCTACCGTACTATACGTGAACACTTCTGTCAGGATAGGCCATCAACGTCTGATCAGTTGGAGTGGAACACCGGGACCGCCAATAATCAGCTGTTACCAACACCAGAAGTTGCCGGAGCATTTACGTCACCTCTATTTCGGCCATGACCCCTAACTAGACAGTGGATATGACTGCAGATCCCCCCTCTTATTTAAATTAACTGCAAATTCACACCCAATTAAATGAACTGCAGATCCACTCCTTATTCAAATTAACAGGGGATGGATCTGTAGTACCTGTCCAAGGCTGTGTTCTGGCAGTATCTGTCACGCTGTACAAAGGGCTAGTAAGACGTAGTACAGTGTATTCGCCACTAGGTGGCAGCAGAGTAGTGAAGGAGAGTCAAAGTAACACTGTAACAGAAAGGCAGCTGAAGTCGAGCAGAGTAACTTCAGCAGGCAGATAACAGACGAACCACCAGGGGGCAATAGAGTAGTCAAACAGTCAAGGTCTAGCCAGGAAAGTCAAGTCACTGCAAAGGGAGGATCAAAAGCAAGTCAGAAAACAGAACCGAGTCGAAAGCCAGGAGATCAGGAATGCAGAGGGAAACACAAACAATTGACAAGAGCGGGAAGTCAGGGACCGGGACAGACAGATGAATGGGGGAGGGTACAGGTCAGGGCATGGTAACAAGGAGTCAGATCAAACAGCAAATCTCACTAAAGCCAATCACCGGCTGCAGAGCAAAGCTATAACCAGCACAGAAATGCAAGTGCAGAGACCAGATATAATGTCTCCTGAAACCTGGCTGATGGGAGTTTACCCCTGACATGACCAGGCCGGATCTGAGAAACTCTGGAGCGGAGAATACCACTCCTGGATCATGACAGTATCAAAGAACGTCTGGCCACCAGCGGCATTGGTAACAGCTGATCAGTGGGTTTCACCACCATCAATCAGATATTAATAGTCTATCCAAAGGATAGATATCAATAAAAAAAAGTAGTCTGCCTCTTTAACGCAACAAAAATAACAAAAACTTTTATCTAATTTCAGACCCATTTTACTAGCATCCAATTCTGTGCAGAACATTTAAACGTTTTGTAAGCAACACTGAGAGGAAGAACATCTACAAAATAAGATGCTAAACAGGAAATATATACAGTGTTCAGCATAAATGAGTACACCCATTGAAAAGTTAGACTTTAATCAATATCTCACTGAAGACAAGAACTATTTCTAACATTTTCACAAGACTGATTTTCTTAAAATATTTTTTAACACATGACATGGAAGTAAGGTCAATAATGTAATTTCTGTTACAAAATCTTCAGTTTTACTCAAATTAGTTGGAGCAAAAATCACTACAACCCACATAGAAAACTACTACATCAAGTATTTTGCATGACTGTCATGATTTTTAAGGAGAGCACCAAGTCTTCTAGGTATGGAGTGAACAGGCTGGCAACATATTGCAACAGCTATCTTTTTCAATTCTTCAAGACCGACCACATTTAGAGCCTGGATGTTGATTGGAGAGTGATGTTAAACTTGTCTCTTTAGGATTTCCCGTAGGTGTTCGATGGAGTTCAGGTCAGGAGACACTTGGCCACTGAATTACTTTTACCCTATTCTTCCTCAGAAATGCCAGATATATGTTCTGGATTATTATCATGTTGGAAAAGTGCACGTCTACCAAGGGCACAGAGTGAAGGCAGCATCTTCTCCTGCAATATAGAGCAGTACATCTGTGAATTCATGATTCCATTAATTAAATGTAGCTCCCCGACACCAGCAGCACTTATGCACCCCATTAAGGATACTGACACTACCATGTTTCACTGTAGGCATGAGGAATATTTCCAAATTACATTTTTCAAAATACTTGGTGCCTACAGTGAAACATGGTGGTGGCTGTGCTGTACTTACAGTATGTGCTCTCCGTAAAAATCATGGAAGTCATACAAAATACTAAATGTAGTAGCTTTTGATGTTGAGTGTATTCATTATTTCATCAAATAATTTGAGTAAAACTGAAGATTTTGTAATGAAAATATTATTATTAATCTTATATTAATGTTATGAGTTACAAAAATGTTCTATGAAACTCAGTCTTGTGAAAGTTTTGAAAATTGTTCTTGTGTTCAGTAAGATGTTGATTATATTTTACATATTTATGCTTAGCACTGTATACACACATTACACACACACATAATATAATAAATATATATATATATTATACTATTCATGCACGCATGTCTGTTATCAATTTCCCTTCTGTCTCTGTGAGAATTGAGAATTATCAAAATTCTCAATTCTGAGGTACAATCTGTATTCAGTGAAGACTTTCCCATTACTGAGATGGGAGATGGCAGTTGGTGCTGATGAGATTCTATGTAGATAGAAGAGGAAGGAAGGGGTGCAGCTCTGCCTCTAGCTCCTCCCTTTGCCTCTAGCTCCTCCCTTTTCATCTAGCCCCCCTTCTGCATCTAGCTCCTCCATTTTCCTCTATCCCCTCCCTCTGCATCTAGCTCCTCACTTTTACTTTAGCTCCTCCCTCTGTATATAGCACCTCCCTTTTCCTCTAGCTCCTCCCTCTGTATATAGCACCTCCCTTTTCCTCTAGCTCCTCCCTCTGTATATAGCACCTCCCTTTTCCTCTAGCTCCTCCCTCTGTATATAGCACCTCCATTTTCCTCTAGCTCCTCCACCTGTATATAGCACCTCCCTTTTCCTCTAGCTCCTCCCTCTAGCTCCTCCCTCCTCCTGTCATCAAGGAATTTCCTCAGTAACAGCCTCCATCTCCTATCTCAGCAATGGGAAAGTCTTCACCAACTACACATTTTACCGCAGAATTGAGAATTTTGGTAATGACTGATCAATTCTGGCAGAGAAAGAAGCAGATTTGTCTGATAAGAAATATTACAAAGTTCCTTATTTTCATGTGTACTATTCATTTCTGAAATAAAAATTAAAATGACGGATGCACTATAAATATAAGCTGCATGTGACTGCAACTTGCAGGTGACATGTCTGTGATTTTGCTTTTTTTTGTTGTTGTTTTTAACAGCCAAAGCATAAATTTTAAATAGTCTCACGACAGGAAAGTCAGAGACAAGTTGCGCAAGTGTTTTTGACCACGAGATTGGTCGAAATTTGCTGTCTGGCTGCACATCCCCTTGAAGCCCTAACATTACTACCACAAAATCACTCATGCCAAGCTTGATTATCACTTTTTGGCCGGAGTCACACTTGCAAGTGACTCGGTGAGTCTCGCATCAGTATCACCCGGAATGGCCGCACACTCTCTGAACAGGAGCGTTTCAGCTGCATAGAAATACATGCAGCAGACCTGATCCTGTCAGGAGAGAAGCTAGCCGTACCGGTGATGCGATCCGATAATTGTGCGAGTCACACATTCGTGTGACCGCAACCTTTATGGCAGACCGTGATGATACTGAG
The DNA here is from genome assembly GCF_048569485.1 of Anomaloglossus baeobatrachus. NCBI lineage: Eukaryota > Metazoa > Chordata > Amphibia > Anura > Aromobatidae > Anomaloglossus > Anomaloglossus baeobatrachus. The sequence continues at coordinate 704,319,230 of NC_134354.1, read as the reverse complement.
GGAGCACATAAAGATTTGGTGATCCAGAGCCCTGTAAACCTCCTCCTATCTGCCAGCATCCTCAGAACCTCTACTGATTTGCAATCGTAGAGTAACGCACCCATGATGTTGGCAGACCTTCTAATCAGAAGGGTCACTAGGGACATCTGCAGTTAGGAGGATATTTTCTGGGCTATGGTCTCCATTGTGGCTGCTGTACCAGGATCCTACAAATATGCAACTCTACTTAATCCCTTTACTACTTTCCATATTATCAAATATGACTGATGTGATGGATAGAGTGTGATATAGGACCTCTGGGGCCTCACAGCAACCTCCATAGTAAAAATAGAAAATAATAAGTGTGCATAACCCAGGGATCGCTGTCGGAGTAATGTTCACTCAACCAACAGACATTTTTTCTGCCTCACTGATACACATGAACGCTCGGTCACACCAGGACAACTCCTCTGACAAACAATAAGAACACAAAAATCAAGGGGTGGGGGATGAGGGGTGGTTAAATTCAAAGTGCCCCAAAAGATCACATTGTGAGGCCACTATACACATTATGGTGGTTATGACCTACTTTAATGTCTTTATAATTTTCTTTGTGTTTACACTTTTATATTTTAGCAGACTCTGCCCCTAAAACATGTTACTGAATACAGGTCTTTCATATGGCAGAATCAGTCCGCTGTTGTATGGATGCCATTGTTTTATTCAAGATTTCATACCCCAAACTTCAATGTGCCACGTTGATTGATGACAGCATGTATAGATGCTGGTAGAGGAGGGGAAAAGAACTGTATATAATGTATGTCATGAATGATGTATTCTTCAAAACTTGCTTGGTCTTCCAAAAAGCCGTTCTCATACGTATTGACTACGAATAAAATTATTTTTTCTATTGAAAATATTGTCTATATTTTGTTTTTAAGTGATCATTTTTTTTTTAAACAGCGCTGCTCTGATTCATCAAAGCCAGAATTCTGGCATAAATTGCTTTGAAAAGTGTTAACATATTTTGTGAAACTTGCAGATGCGTAAAAATGTTTTAAATTCTGGGGCTTTAATGCCAGTTTATCTCAGCTCCACCAAAATGGGAGAAGTTGGGGCGGGAGGAGAATGGGGGTGACACCTCATCATGTCTATTTCAGGACGAGCTAAAGTGTTTTATGTGCTAGAGATCTTAAGGGCCATTTACACGCTGCGACATCGCTAACAATTTATCGTCGGGGTCACGGTGTTTGTGACGCACATCCGGCGTCGTTAGCGAGATCGCAGCATGTGACACCAAGGAGCGACCTTCAACGATCGCAAAAGAGGTAAAAATCGTTCGTTTTGGAGAGGTCGTTCATTTTCCAAAAATCGTTGTATGTGCAGTAACGCGGTTGTTTGTCGTTCCTGCAGCAGCACACATCGCTATGTGTGACACCGCAGGAACGAGGAACAACCTCGTACCTTCGACCGCCGCCAATGAGGAAGAAAGGAGGTGGGCGGGATGTTACGTCTCGCTCATCTCCACCCATCCGCTTCTATTGGGCTGCCGCTTAGTGACGTCGCTATGACGCCGAACGAACCACCCCCTTAGAAAGGAGGCGGTTCGCCGGTCACAGCGACGTCGCTAGGCAGGTAAGTACATGTGACTGTTCCTAGCGATGTTGTGCGCCATGGGCAGCAATTTGCCCGTGACGCACAACCGACGGGGGCGGGTACGCTCGCTAGCGAGATCGCAGCGTGTAAAGTACCCTTTACTCTTTTTCCAGACTGGAGTAAGAATTCTTGTGTTCTGGTCATGCATTAAAAAACACAAAAAAATTACATTCTTGATGAATAGGGGTCAGTGTCTTCAAATAGCTTTCAACACATATATACTCCAGTGTGTTCAGATAGTTTTTAAAGTTTTGTAGTAAGCCGGAGTATCCAGATAAAATTTTATGATGAGAACATTCCTACAAATTTCATATTGATATGTCCTTTCCTCAGTTTAGAATCCAGGACCCCAGAGCTGCAAGTCAAAAGTGGTAACCACAAAGCAGGGCTGTGGGCATGAGCCCACTGAATAAAGACACCTAACCTTACAAATACTAAAAGGATGTGAAGTAAAATGACATAAGTCATAATTTCTTAATTTGAACAAAAAGGGTTACAGTCTTGGCGCTAGGGAGGTCCCTGACACCAGAGAGCGGGGTCACCACCTGCACCCACCCGTGGCCGAACCCTGCACTCCCTGACGTCCCTATACGGGTTCTTTCACCCCGTCACCGGCAACATTTCTAAGCCCTCATTTGCTCTAAACTCACCCTGGCTAGTGAGCAGGCCGACAATACAGAAACACAACAGTAGGAAAACGAACAGGGGAAACAGATAAGAAAATGGAAAACACTCTACACAGCTTCAGTGCAGCAAACACCACCACTGCACACAGGGCCGGCTCCAGGTTTTTGTGGGCCCCGGGCGGAAGAGTCCCAGTGGGCCACCTCCACACGCAGACACACACATACACAGATATGTACATATACATATTTAAAGACAAACTCACAAAAATATATATATAAACAGACAAATCTATACAGTCATATACACTGACATACATAGATACACATCATACATGCATACAGGCAGACACACACAACTCTGCTGGATACATACAGACACACACTGCTCTGCTGCATACATACAGACACACTGCTCTGCTGCATACATACAGACAGACACACACACTGCTCTGCTGCATACATACAGACACACACTTCTCTGCTGCATACATACAGACACACACAGCTCTGCTAGATACATATAGACAGACACACACTGCTCTGCTGCATACATACAGACAGACACACACTGCTCTGCTGCATACATACAGACACACACTGCCCTGCTGCATACATACAGACAGACACACACTGCTCTGCTGCATACATACAGACAGACACACACTGCTCTGCTGCATACATACAGACACACACTGCTCTGCTGCATACATACAGACAAACACACACTGCTCTGCTGCATACATACAGACAGACACACACTGCTCTGCTGCATACATACAGACACACACACTGCTCTGCTGCATACATACAGACACACACACTGCTCTGCTGCATACATACAAACACACACTGCTCTGCTGCATGCATACAGACAGACACACACACTGCTCTGCTGCATACATACAGACACACACACGCGGCTCTGGGGGCCCACACACGCGGCTCAGGGGGGCCCACACACGCGGCTCAGGGGGGCCCACACACGCGGCTCAGGGGGGCCCACACACGCGGCTCAGGGGGGCCCACACACGCGGCTCAGGGGGGCCCACACACGCGGCTCAGGGGGGCCCACACACGCGGCTCAGGGGGGCCCACACACGCGGCTCAGGGGGGCCCACACACGCGGCTCAGGGGGGCCCACACACGCGGCTCTGGGGGGCCAGTATATACGGCTCTGGGGGGGAGGGCCAGGGCATACATCTCGGGGGGAGAAGCCCATACAGCTCACCAGGGCCCATAAATCGGGGGGCGGGGAGGGCACATACAGATCGAGTGGAGGGGGAGGGGTGTACCACATACCGCTCAGGTCACGGTGGAGAGGGGGTCCATACAGCGCTGGAGGGAAGCGCTGTGCTGGGGGTCGCTTGCTGGCACTGCGCCTCCTTCATCTGTGGGACTGAGCAAGACGCCGCATGGTAATCCGACAACAGATGAAGTTCAAACCAGGAGGACGCAGCGAACGTTGTTGTCTGTGCGCCTTAAAGGGATGGCAGCTGCAGATTCCTGCCGAGGACTGGGGGCAGCAGAACTGACTAAGGCGAGTGGGCCCCCCAGCTCTTGAGGGCCCCGGAATTTGCCCGGGTGTGCTGGGTGCTGACCCTGGCCCTGACTGCACACAACACAACAAATGTCTTCCAGAGCAGGCTCCTTCCAAAGAGGACCACATAGAAATGAGTATGCAGTTTCTATCACAGGCATCAGCTGGTCAGGCACATGACCTTAAATAGTGAAGGGGAGTGAGCTCAAAGAACAGCACCTGAGATTGAAAACTACAGCCAGCAGCCAGGCAGGAAAGGTTGATTAACCCTTACAGCACTACTAGCAAAAAGATGTTATTCAAGTAACAGCAGTGGATCTGCCAGAAGCAAGGCGCTGTGACCTACTTCGCCCAAGGTCTCCCCCATATGGGACAACTCATGAAAAGTTCTATCTGAATTATAGTCAATATTAATCAATTTTGGCTATGGATACCGTGGCGTTCTCAGTTCCATTCTTCTGTTTCATTATACAAACCGTGAACAGAAACTAATGAAGGAAAATGGATCCTCGAAATAAGAGACACAACTGCGCCTTACAGACCCCACTGATCATAATAGGGTCAGGTTGGTTTCTCTTAAGAGTATTCCTCATTGTAATAAAAAAAAAGCACAGCATTCTACTTTTTTAGCTGGTGAAAATGATAACTGTTGAGATAGTCTCCTGTCAGAGGATCTTAGAGAAGTGTGAACCTAGCTGTACCTTTCCAAATAATGGTTAAATCCAGATTTAAAAAAAAAGTCCTGCAAATACTTTAAAACAAACCCAAAAAGTACTCAGTTCTTTAATCTCTTGCCGATCCAGGTTTGGATGGACTCTGGCCATTTTTCTAAGATGTCAACATGTGACCAGTGCAGGCAGTGAGTGGTCATTGTGGTACCGTACCATATCTCTGCTATCATGACTCAGTGCTAATGTTAGTAAACTAGCATTTACAGGAGTTTTTTTTTTTTACTGAATACCCCTTTATTAAAGTGGCATTCACGAAAGACTACAGTCACTTTATGGGAGTCCAGACTTATGAATCCTCAGAGTGTGCACAGTGTGCTTTGTCAGGATTGTCCAGTGCCGATGCCTTAAACAGGCAGTCACATGTCCACAAGTATACAATATGCATACTCTCTGACACATTCTGACTAGACGTACGCAGACTCACTCAATACATGTGAAAACGTAAGGTCACATGACTACACGGTCTCCACAGAGAATCCTGACAGCAAGCACTGTGCGCGCTGTGAGAATTTACAATCTGCAGTCACAGAGAGTTACTATAGGCTTTTGTTGACAACCCATTTAAGCATCACATTAAGGTCATCTAAATAAAACTACATCATTTATTTACCATTGCTAGATGTTCATTTTTTTACCTCTACAACAAATTTAGATAAGATTGTATGTAGGTTTGACATATTTTATATTAGATATTTTAACATTTATTTTAAAGTAAAGGGAACCTGTTAACTAATACTAGAGACACAATAATTTGCATACACTTCATATTGATGCCTATTATTGATGAGAGCCAGAAATAGTATTAAAAGGTTTCTCTTCACAAATGGCAAATGTTATGATGTGTAATGTCCAGCAGATGGCGGTATAAATGCATAACCTCGATATTGCCTTATCCTGCCATAGAGCTGGCGCCTCTGAAACTCATCTTTTCAAAATATGACAAATACCTGTCATGGTCAGGAATGCTGCCTTTAAACTACAATACTGAAAGGCGTTGTCCCACATAAACGCCAAAAAAAAATTCAAGCTAATCTGTGCTGTATTGTCATATAAATCACCCCTACATTATTTTTTTTTTGTTTTCTAACTTTTGTTCCTTTTGAATTATCACTTTATTCTCTGCAGCTTTGTTTACATGCAGTTCAACCAAACATGAAATTTTCCTGTGCCAAACCTCACAGTCAAAACTAGCACCACCCGACCTCACTGTCCAGCCCCACCCTCTGCACACCCATTGGCAGTCAATATTCTGCCCCAGCAACTGACAGATAAAATGCATATCATGTAATGAAGACTATACATAGCCCCCAATGTGAGTCTATAGGATATATACACACATACACATATACTCACGCACATACACCCACACACCTAGAGTTATATAATATATATAATCCCCCCTCATAGACTCTGTCTCCTCTGCCCCCAGCGCCCCCCTCCCCCCGATCTGTCTCTCACCCATGCACTGTTTTCTCTCCCCCTGCAGTCTCTTCTCTGCCCCCCCCTCACCCCCCGGTCTGTCTCTTACCCATCCACTCTGTTCACTCCCCTTGCACTCTCTTCTCTGCACCCCCAGCACCCCTCCCCCTCTCTGTCTCTCACCCGTACACTCTGTTCTCTGCCGCCCCCCTCCCCCCGCTCTGTCTCTTACCCATACACTCTGTTCTCTCCAACTGCACTCTCTTTTCTGCCACCCCCTCCGCTCTGTCTCTCACCCGTCCACTCTTTCTCCCCCTGCACTCTCTTCTCTGCCGCCCTCCCCGCTCTGTCTCTCACTCGTGCACTGTCTTCTCTCCCCCTGCACTCTTCTCTGCCTCCCCCCTCGCTCTGTCTCTCACCCATGCGCTGTTTTCTCTCCACCTGCACTCTCTTCTCTGCCCTTCCGCTCAGTTTCTCACTTGTGCACTCTTTCTCTCCCTGCACTCTCTTCTCTGCTGCCCCCTGCCCCCCGCTCTGCATCTCACCCGTGCACTTTTAGCACCCAGGGATATGGTGTACTCGGTTCTGGGCAGTACAGGTGTTGGCCGTAACCCAGTTCCATGCCCTGGGCCCTTTTTGTAATGGGGATATTTACAGGGAAGAATACGATAATGTACACAAGTGATGCCACTTGTGGTGTTGCAGCTGAGTGTAGGGAGCCGACGCTGCAGAATGTCTCTACTGGGGCTGGTGGTATTGGCAGCTAGAGTGGTAGACTATACGCAAGTAGGGTTTTGCCCCAGAGGGTGTATGCTGCAGTGGGCGTCGAAAGAAGGTAGTCCACACAGGTGTTCAGTGCAACTGGTTTACTCACTGCTGGTAGATGTTGACTGGTTGCCCAAGGCCAGCTGGATTTGCCTCCAGGTCCCATTCATCCCAGTGCCAGTTTGGTTCTATAGTACCTTCTTCCCCTACACCTGTCTCTGTTAAGTGGGTCCCCGTGGTTTGGAACAACGGGGGGGTCCCTGTTGTGTAGTTTGTCTACTTCTGTCCGCCTGACGGTAGCGTGAACTCTGTGGGGTTGGAGTCTCTGGTCCTGTCCCTGGTTCTCCCATTGCTACTGAGTATTCGGATTCTTTAGGATTAGCAAGGTCCTTGATGGTCCTCTTGCTCTGCAGGTGTTAACAGGTCGGCCTGGAACTCTTTCCTGTCCTAGAGTCCTGTACCCCGTCAGTGTGTAGTTCTGGGAGTACTCCACCGGCAACCACTTCTCCTGTGTACCAGGTCACCGTTAACACGCGTCAGACCGTCTCCTCTGTCACCTCTCTCACTCTACACTGTACTCTGTACTCTGTACTCTCTACTGTCTTCATGTGTTCTGACTACTCTCCACAGTCTGCCCCTCTCTCATGGTCAACTAGTGGACTGGATTGGCTCCACCTCTAGACGGCCATCCATTGGTCCCACCCTAGCTGGGTACCATTGTATAGGGGATTGTAGGGGAAAACTGGGATTACCTGGGTTTTTATTGGTACCGGCACTGGGGTTCTGGGTCCCTAAGGGAGTAGGCCCTGCATCCTTGTGGGGATACAGAACCTTGTAGCACCCTGATGGTTTCAGGGGCACTACACACTGTCTTCTCTCGCCCTGAACTCTCTTCTCTGCCTCCCTGCTCTGTCTCTCACCCATGCACTCTGTTGTCTCCCCCTGCACTCTCTTCTCTGCTGCCCCCCTGCTCTGTCTCTCACCCGTACACTCTGTTCTCTCCCCCTGCACTCTCATCTCTGCCTCCCCCCCTCCCCCTGCTCTGTATCTCACCTGTGCACTGTCTTCTCTCCCCCTGCACTCTCTTCTCTGCCGCCCCCTCCCCCCGCTCTGTCTCTCACCCGTGCACTGTCTTCTCTCCCCCTGCACTCTCTTCTCTGCTGCGCCCCTGATCTGTCTCTCACCCGTGCACTCTTTCTTCCCCTGCACTCTCTTCTCCGCCCTAACCCCGCTCTATCTGTCACCTGTGCACTGTCTACTCTCCCCCTGCACTCTCTCCTCTGCCGCCACCCTCCCCCTGCTCTGTCTCTCACCCGTGTACTGTCTTCTCTCTCCCTGCACTCTCTTCTCTGCTGCCCCCCGCTCTCTCACCTGTGTACTCTTTCTCCCCCTGCACTCTTTTCTGCTGCCCCCTCTCTCAGCTCTGTCTCTCACCTGTGCACTCTGTTCTCTGCCCCCCACTCTGTCTCTCACCCGTGCACTGTCTTCTCTGCCCCTGCACTCTTTTCTCTGCCGCCCCCCCTCCCCCCATTCTGTCTCTCACCTGTGCACTGTCTTCTCTCCCCCGCACTCTCTTCTCTGCCGCCCCGGCTCTGTATCTCACCTGTGCACTGTCTTCTCTCCCCCTGCACTCTCTTCTCTGCTGCCCCCCCCCAACCCTGTCTCTCACCCATTCACTCTCTCTCCCCCTGCACTCTCTTCTCTGCTCCCCTTCCCCCATTCTGTCTCTCACCCGTGCATTCAGTTCTCTCCCCCTGCACTCTTCTCTGCTGCACCCCCTCCCCCCGCTTTGTCTCTCACCCATGCACTCTCTTCTCTGTCTGCTACCCCCTCTCTCTCACCCGTGCACTCTGTCTCCCCTTGCACTCTCTTCTCCACCCTCCCCCCGCTCTGTCTCTCACCCATGCACTGTCTTCTCTCCCCCCTGCACTCTCTTCTCTGCCCCCCTCCCCCGCTCTGTCTCTCACCAGTCCAAGCAGCTCTCTCCTCCTGCACTCTCTTCTCTGCCCTCCCCCCGCTCTCTCTCACCCGTGCACTCTCTTCTCTCCCCCTGCACTCTCTTCTTTGCTCCCCCGCTCTGTCTCTCACCCGTGCACTATCTTCTCTCCCCCTGCACTCTCTTCTCTGCCCCTTCCCCCGCTCTGTGTCTCACCGGTCCAATCTGTTCTCTCCTCCTGCACTCTCTTCTCAGCCCTCCCCCCCCCGCTCTGTCTCTCACCTGTGCACTTCTTCTCTCCCCCTGCACTCTCTTCTCTGCCGCTCACCTCCCTCCGCCCTGTCTCTCACCCGTGCACTCTGTTTTCTCCCCATGCACTCTATTCTCTTCCCCCCTGCTCTGTCTCTCACCCGTGCACTGTCTTCTCTCCCCCTGCACTCTCTTCTCTGCCGCCCCCTCTGTCTCTCACCCGTGCACTGTCATCTCTCCCCCTGCACTGTCTTCTCTGCCCCCCCTCTCACCCATGCTTTATCCTCTCCTCCGTGCTGTGATAAGTAGCCTGCTTACAGTTAGGTGATGCAGAGCTCAGTGCTGTTGTTCGCTAGTGTCAGGTGACGTCCCTGCTCTCTGCTCCTGGCTGTATTCATCATAGTGTGAGGAGAGAGACAGCACACAGGGGAGGGGGGACAGAGTGACCTGGACTTCATAGATCACAATGAGCTGTGGCAAACATCGCTGACAGTGTCCTAGACAGAGAGGGCAGCCCTGTTTGTCCAGGACCCGGGCACATACATGGCACAGATAGCAGCGTACAGGGAGCGGGAGAGAGTAGGAATGTGGGGAGGGGGCGGGGAAGGATGAGAGGGGCGGGGGCTCATCACACTGAACCAGGTCGGCTGTGATGCTGTCAACAAGGTCCAGCCCCTGTTGACATATCATCACAGGAAGCAGCAAAATCACGGAAGGAGCAGTCACATGACCGCTCTGAGCTGGAGGCGAGGGGCTGACAGCAGGGTAAGTAGGTAGATGCTATCTACTTATCTGCCCCAATGTAGCCAAATAGTGAAATAAGAAAAAATAAGTAAAATAAGCTAAATAAGCTGGATAACCCCTTTAATATTATTATGTAATGTGGTAGACATCTAGTTTTCTGCTTCAAATTTTAAACATCAAATGTTTTGGACTTTTTTACACTGAATTATAATAAATTAGCCATATATTAGTCAATCAGAGGTTGTCACTAAACAAACTTTGGTTTTTTGCTCTTTTTATTTACAGCGATATTGCCATGTCTGCAAAACTGACAACAAGAATTGCAGCCATATTTGAATTCACTTTACAATCAATCCTGGCCCAATGAGAAGCTAATGCATATGACAGTCAATATGTCTGTATGTCTTGTTATCACTTCTGTAAAATGGGGAGAAAAAATCTACTGATCCACTGATTCAAAGCTATATAGCTACTACCACTATCTACTGATTCAAAGCTGTATAGCTGTTTTATGTATTATGTGATAATCTTTTAGCACCTAGCCAAATCAGATCTCCTACTTTGCACTGATGAGCGGTAAACATCCCAAAACACTGTGTCTACAAATGTAGTTGTGCTTTTATCCTGAGTCATGTGGTAAGACTGATTTCTAAGTCTATATCAAGTTTTAGAATTGCTGCTTCCAATAGGTGGCGCTAGTGTTAAAATCCTCTTTTCTCTAATGAGACAACTTGCATAATTATTTATAATGTCCTATTACAACAAACTCGATAGTTGCAATCTACTCCAGTAAATTGATGGAGGTCTCAATGAGGGGTAAAGTGATTGTCTCTCAAACACAACTCTGATTCAAAAAGAAATCAGCCAGCAATCAGCTGTTGGTTCAGCCTCCCAAACTCTAGTCAATAAGCAGTCATTCAGGGGCCTCTTGAAAAGTGGCGCTGAGGAATAAGTAAATAGCGCCACCCCATGAGTGAAAATCCCGCTGGTGAAAGATCGACATGACAGCTGAAATCTGTATGCATTATCCGGTAACAGATTTGTAACCGTTTGGGGCCGATTTAATCGCAACAGCGATACCTAAGTGAATAAATGGGAGTTGAAGAAACAAAGATCAAAATAAGGCTCAGATGACATTTATCCTGCACTCTCTGCTGAGCATTGACATCAAGGTTTCCATGTAAATCCCCAAAAACTCAATTGGGACAAGACCCTCTTTGGAATCAGAGAGAGGCACTTTGGACTCCATTTGGTCTCTGTTCCAGCGGTGTCCTATCATTTTATGCAGTGCTTTTTTTGCGGGGGAACGTGCCGATACGGCGTACCAGAAAATCTGAAGAGCGCCTCTGGCTCTGTCCACATGGCTAATTTGTAAACTATACAAATTAGCCATGTGGAGCGGAGGCACAAGCCATAGGCGTCTCTAGGGGGCACTGTCGGGCTGCCTGATGCGGCGGTGTGGAAGTCTGCCGGGGTGGGAGCCGCTATTCTCTGAGCGTGGTTGTCACGCTGACAGCCGCACTCATAGAATCTGCAGCGCGCGGCTCCCACTGCTCAGTTGTCCTTGCATCTGTCAGACGCGAGGACAATTGAAGCGGTGACGCCGGCGCTGACTTCCGAGTCAGAACAACGGCTGTCATGTGATCAGGTCAACTGATCAGACTGCTGACCCGGAAGCCAGCGCTGCAGCGCGGAGGCGGCAGAGACACGCTGATAAGTGCTCCATTGTGGAGCTGAAGAAGACATGGAGGAGGAACATTATGGGGTAAGAGGGGAGTATTTATGAAACAGTATGGGGGAGAGAGGGTGGGGAGGGAACTATCTGTGGACACACTATGGGGGGGACAAAGGTTGGGGAATGGGAACCATCTGTGGACACACATAGCGACAGAGGGTGTGGAGGGGGCAATATGTATATACACAGTATGGGTGGGGGAGGGAACTATCTGTGGACAGAGTATGGTGGGAAGAGAGGATGGAGAGGGGGAAGTATCTTTGGACACATTATGGGGAGAGAAAGGATGAGGTTTCATGAATGGGGAGAGAGAGGATAAGGTTTCATGCATGGGGACTGAGAGGATGAGGGGTGATCCATGGGGACAGAGGATGAGGTTTCATGCATGGGGAGAGAGAGGATGAGGTTCATGCATGGGGAGAGAGAGGATGAGGTTTCGTGCATGGGGAGAGAGAGGATGAGGTTTCATACATGGGGAGAGAAATGATGAGGGGTGATGTATGGGGAGAGAGAGGATGAGATTTCATGCATGGAGAGAGAGAGGATGAGGTTTCATGCATGGGGACAGAGAGGATGAGAGGTGATGCATGTGGACAGAGAGGATGAGGGGTGATGCATGGGGACAGAGAGGATGAGGGGTGATGCATGGGGACAGAAAGGATGAGGGGTGATGCATGGGGACAGAGAGGATGAGGGGTGATGCATGGGGACAAAGAGGATGAGGTTTCATGCATGGGGACAGAGAGGATGAGGTTTCCTGCATGGGGACAGAGAGGATGAGGTTTCATGCATGGGGACAGAGAGAATGAGGGGTGATGCATGGGGACAGAGAGGATGAGGGGTGATGCATGGGGACAGAGAGGATGAGGTTTCATGAATGGGGACAAAGAGGATGAGGGGTGATGCATGGGGACAGAGAGAATGAGGTTTCATGCATGGGGACAGAGAGTATGTGGAGCGAACTGGAAAGAAATTTTGAGGACACAGAATAAAGAGTGACATGGTATGAGGAGCAAGTGTGCAGGATGGGGAGTGAGGTAGAAAAGTATATGGACACACAGGAGGTAGTGAGGAGATAGTAAGGGATGAGAAGAATGTGAGGGGCACAGAATAAAGACTGGGTAGTGGAGGGGGGTGGTATGGAGAGAGGGCAGAATGGGAGGACAGTTTGAGGTTATAGCAAGGAGGGGGAGTGTGATGAAGGCACAGTATAAAGACTGTGAAGTATAAGGGGACACAGTAAACAGTAGGCTCACTTTGGAAAGAGGGAATATGTAGGCCATGTACCATAAGAGGGACAGTGTGGGTCATATTTTGTGCAGAGAATACTGTGAGGGGCCATTATGTATTCTGGGGCACAGTGTAGGGCAGATATTTTCAAGTAGAAGTATTATAATCATTCTGCTTCTTTTAGGGGCATCATGTCGGGATGTGTTACAGAAGACCGGAGAAGTGCGAAATCTGCAGAGACGAGATGTGAATGTGAAAAGTCATCATTGCGTCAGGACAAGATGAAGAATAGAAAGAAATGACCAGAGACAACATCATCTATAAGGTCCAGGAAAGGAGAAACACGAGTTTTTGTAGTGCAAACAATACATAATTTATTTAGTGAATATGGTGACAAGGGCTTGAAAGAGTTAAGATGAACACTAAAAGCCGGATCAAAAATTAGATTTTACATGTACCGAATACAGTAGGTCCAATACATCCATAAGAAATGTCCCTCTGTTTACAACATATAAAAGTATACAAAACCGTATTCATATATAATCCAGAGGGAACATTAGTATACCCAAATCAATAATGGCTGTATCAGGGCCAATGGCAGGCAAGAGGGCATACAGTCAGATGGATGGGTCCAATACATCCCCAGGGAATGTCCCTCTGTTTACAACATATAGATGAGAGTGTACAAAAACATATTCACATATGGTACAGAGGGAACATTATTATACCCTAATAGAGAGTGGATGTACCAGAGCCCATGACAAATGCAGGAGCATGCAGTCAGATCATTCATAACATTCAATCATTAGCGTTCCTAGTAAGTCCAGGGTTGTGATAAGCAAAATGCAGGAAACATATCCGACCACAACTCATACCCCTTATCTGCCAGGCCCACGTCCGATAACAGGTACTGTAGTAAGATTTTTGGTCCGGAAAGGAGGCCCCAAATAGCCCTAAACAGAGGGACATTCCCTGGGGATGTATTGGACCCATCCATCTGACTGTATGCCCTCTTGCCTGCCATTGGCCCTGATACAGCCATTATTGATTTGGGTATACTAATGTTCCCTCTGGATTATATATGAATACGGTTTTGTATACTTTTATATGTTGTAAACAGAGGGACATTTCTTATGGATGTATTGGACCTACTGTATTCGGTACATGTAAAATCTAATTTTTGATCCGGCTTTTAGTGTTCATCTTAACTCTTTCAAGCCCTTGTCACCATATTCACTAAATAAATTATGTATTGTTTGCACTACAAAAACTCGTGTTTCTCCTTTCCTGGATTTAATTAGGAGTTTGTGCCACCTGTGTGATCCCTGGATAGACAGGGACGCCGGGTATATGACTAGTATGGTTTTCTGGAAATCTGTTATGATATCATCTATAAGGTACCTGAATGTAAATGTTTATTTGTGATACTGACAATGTCTTATCATTAGGTCTTGATCCCACTTGCCCATTGCTTCTGATGTGAGTGCAATGGGACCCTCACTGATCAGCTGTTCTTGGTGCAAGTGTCCGGAAATGCTTATTTCTGGATCTGCTCCGTCCTCTGATGGTGTCCGAGGCCGGGTACTGCACATCCGCCTCTTTGATTTTAACAGGAGACTGCTGCCACTATCAGAAGACGGAGCAAGTCCAGAACTGAGCACTTCCGGCCACCTGCCACCACCGGCACCTGGAGTATGGAATTGGCGGGGTTGCCAGGTGCCGGACCCTGACCAGTCAGACATTGGTGACCTATCCTAAGGAAAGGTCATTAATGTTAAAGTTGTGGACAATCTCTTTAATAAAGTCTTGTGCCGTCTGACAAGTTAAGGGTTACTATATTTTTATTTATGTTGCTAGGAGCATTAAAGGGGTTGTCCAAATTTGTGATGAGTCTGCAGTCACCCTGTGTGTCACTCTGTGACTGCAGCCTTCTAAATTCTCACGTGCTGAACAGACTGCCTGCCTCCCCCCCCCCCCCCCGCTCCTCAATGTCGGCCGGCGGCATGCCTGACAGCACCTAATGCTATCAAATTCTTTGAAGTATCTATCGGCTCAAAATGCTCACTATACCCCTGGATAAAGATCTTTAAGGATTTAATTTACAAAATGGGGTCACTTATGGGTCACTTATGGGGGGTTTCTGCAGTTTAGGTATCTTAGGGGCCCTGCAAATGCAACATGGTGACCGCAATCTATTTCAGCCAAATTTGCTTGCCAAAATCCAAATATTGCTTCTTCCGTTCCATACCTTCCCATTTATCCCATTTATTGAAGCGCTCATAAAAAAAACGGTTACAAACTGTGGAGATCTTTTATGCTGATACCTGTTGGAAAAGTGAGAAATTTGGTGCTAAAGCAACATTTTTGTAAAAAAAAAAATTAAAATTTTTAATTAGACAACCTAATTTTATCAAATTCTGTGAAGCACCTGAAGATTCAAAAGGCTCACTATACCTCTTGATAAAATTCTTGACATATCTAATTTCCAAAATGAGGTCACATGTGGGGCAATTTCTGTGATTTAGATACCTTACATGCCCTGCAAATGCGACATGGTGCCCGCTATCTATTTCAGCTAAATTTGTGTTCCAAAATTCAATTGGTGCTCCTGTAGCACCCATGGGGCAAGGGGTTAAATATACTCATCGCTGTGCCGGTGAAGTCGGATCTGGGGATGTCACAGGTGGCCCTGCCCGGCTTCGTGGCTCTAAGGTGTACAATAAAAGGGGGAAGATGATTGAGAATGGGATCGAAGTTTGTCTCGTGATGCCACCTGTGGTATGCGCCCAGGGATTAGCCGCCGGTGCAGGTGATGGCCTCTGGGGCTGATGGTGTCGCAGCAAAGATGGTTCTGCTCCCCACAGGTGGAGCGGGCCCTGGGAAAGATGATAAGGGATGGTAATGGCCGTTGGCGCCGAAGCGCGGGACACCAGCTCCGGCGATGAAGGACGGACATGGCAGTTGCGGTACCAGGTCTTTACTCACTGTCCTTTGGTTGCCCGGGAGTACCAGCCTCTGTCGTGTTGGGCACCAGCCGATCCCGGATAAGATAGAGGTAGCCACCGGTATTTGAAAGTGTCCTCTCCCAAGGGATGTCACTCCAGAAGTGAGGAACCTGGGCTGAGCTTCCTGTTCCAAGCCACAGGCTCCGTGAAGAAAAAAGAAGAAAGTGGTGTCGTGCTGCCAGAACTGAAGTCCTGACTTGACTGAAGTTTGTGTAAAGAGTTGCTCCTACTTCTACCCCAAGTGGTGCCCGCCCCCCAGGTGGTTGTCCTAGTGACCGGGAAAGTCCCATGCATCAGGATGGCCACCCCCCAGCCTACCCTAGTCCAGTCCCCAGTGGGAGGGTGCCTAAGCTGTATGTAAGGTGAAATGTGAAAACATCGGTGGTGTACCTCCTCCTTAAGCGGGCTTTACACGCTGCGACATCGCTAATGCGGAGTCGTTGGGGTCACGGAATTTGTGACGCACATCCGGCCGCATTAGCGATGCCGTTGCGTGTGACACCGATAAGCGATTTTGCATCGTTGCAAAAACGTGCGAAATCGCTAATCGGCGACACGGGGGTCCATTCTTAAAAATCGTTACTGCAGCAGTAACGAAGTTGTTCCTCGTTCCTGCGGCAGCACACATCGCTGCGTTTGACGCCGCAGGAACGAGGAAGCTCCCCTTACCTGCCTCCCGGCCGCTATGCGGAAGGAATGAGGTGGGCGGGATGTTACGTCCCGCTCATCTCCGCCCCTCCGCTGCTATTGGGCGGCGGTTCAGTGACGTTTCAGTGACGTCGCTGTGACGCCGCACAGACCGCCCCCTTAGAAAGGAGGCGGTTCGCCGGTCACAGCGACGTCGCCGGACAGGTAAGTATGTGTGACGGCTCTGGGCGATGTTGTGCGGCACGGGCAGCGATATGCCCGTGTCGCGCAACAGATGGGGGCGGGTACCCACACTAGCGATATCGGGACCGATATCGCAGTGTGTAAAGTAGCCTTTACTCAACATGAATTCTGCACCGTAAGTGAGGTGCAGTACCCTGTGGCAACTGAAACCGCAGGGGCGCCACACTCCTTCCCTTCTGAACTTCGCCGTTTGTCCAAACAGAGGTTTCTGACCACATGTGGGGTATCCACACTCTCAAATGACACCGGGTAACAAATTTTGGCTTCCATTTCATCATGCTTTTTTTTGTAAAAGTGAATAAATTTGGGCTATAGCAACATTTTTAGGTAAAATGTATTTTTTTTTAAATCCAATTTGCATTACTTCCTGTGAAGCACCTGAAGGGTTAATAAACTGCCTGGAAGTGGTTTTGAGCACTGGGAGGGGTGCAGTTTTTAGAATGGTGTCACTTTTGGGTATTTTCTGTCACCTAGACCTCTCATAGTCTATAAAAAATGGTTTTGTAAATTTTGTTGGAAAAATGAGAAATTGCTGATGAACTTTGAACCCTTTAAACTTCCTAACTAAAAAAAATGATGTTTCAAAGATGTTGCTGATGTAAAATAGACATGTGGGAAATGTTATTTAGTAACTGTTATGGTCATCGAGGGGCCACGAGCGTCCAGGGGTGGACCCACTGGATTGTGCACTGGACTCCCCGAAGGTGCAACCCGCAGCAAACCCCTATACAGGGACTGTGTGGTGCACCAACGGAAGGCCTAAATACACGGCAGCCAGGGACCTGAGGAGCTAGTCTCTTAAGGACGGGTAGAGTTTCTTAATGTCCAATATTGGAGTACATAGTTGCAGCAGCACAAAGATGGTGGCAGAGAGGTCATGACAGATGTGGCAGCACAGCAGTGAAGGCTCAGGCGTGTCGACACAAGGGTAGTGGCTCTGATGTGGCGGCACAGTGGTGATGGCTCAGGCATGTTGGCGAAAGGGTAATGGCCCTGATGTGGCAGCACAGCGGTGGTAGAGAGCTGGCTCTAAGGCTAGGGCCCCACGTTGCTTTTTACCTCCTTTTTTGCTGCTTTTTCAACTGCAGCATTTAATGCCAAAATGGATGTGTTCTGCTTTTCAAGCAAAGTCTATGGGAATTTGGGTTTCTTGAACCCACTATGCAGTTCAAAAATGCGCCTTTTTGTGGCAGAAATTTGGGCAAAAAGTTATCTTTGCAGTTCAAAACTCAATTGGCAAAAACAACTGACATGTCAGTTGTTTCTGCCATTTGAGTTTTGAACTTTTGAACATGAACTTACAGAAGAAGTACGCGCGGCCTGGAAACAGGAGTATCAAAGTAGGCTGTGGAACTGCTGGGCAGGTGAGAGGGAGGACGTCGGAGACTGGGAGCGGGGGCATGCGTGGATGCCTCTCTGGGACTGGGGCCAGGCGCTACAGTAACTATTTTGTGTGCCATAACTCTCTAGATTAAGGCCATAAAAATTCAAAGTTTGAAAATTGCTAAATTTTTGTCAAATTTATGATTTTGTTTCACAAATAAACTCAAAATATATTGTCCTAAATTAACCGCAAACATGAAGTACAATATGTCAGGAAGAAACAGTCCTGAGAATCCCTGAGATCCGTTGAAGCGTTAGAGAGTTATAACCTCATAAAGTGACAGTGGTCAGATTTCTAAAATGTGTCCTGATCGTTAAGGTCAAAATTGGCTCTGTCACTAAGGAGTAAAACACAACAAATGCAATAAAATAATAATAATAATAGTAATAATAATAATCACATGTAAATAAAAATGCTAACACTTTAAGACATGCTATCATAGAAAATGGAAAAATTATATTCTCATAAATTATGGAAAGTTCTAGCAGTTCTGACTCCAATAAGCTATGATTTTAACTAGAGCATAGCTTTCACTTATTGTCATGTATACATTCTCCCTCCTACAAGCAGGTGTGTTCACACTCCAGGTGTCTGCATATAATCATTTTCCTTGGCATCAATTAAATTATACCACTGGTGACAGAGAGAAGATTTCATGAACTCACTAACAAGCTGTCTACATACAGTGGCGACATAATCACCATATTAAGAACTATGGTAGGTTTTGAAATGATCTAATGCAGAATTATCTATCTACTATCTATCTATCTATCTATCTATTTATCCATCCATCTATCCATCTATCTATCTATATGCTAAAATGCAAAATGCTATGTTTGGCAGGAAACTAGCATTAGACATCACTCTGAAAACACCATCCCCACTGTCAAACATGTTGGTAGCAGCATAATGTTGAGGGGAGACTTTTCTTCAGGGGCACCGAAGCTATTCAGAGTTGATGGGAAGATGGATGGAGTTAAATTCATGTCAATTTATATATCGATCACTCACTTTTTATCTACACCTTTCTAGTTATCTATCCATCTGATATGAAATTTGCATATAAAGTAATTTGACTTTATTATATTCTGAATTTTACAACTTAAGTTACCATTTATTATGAGTAAATAATTCTATTTTTCTTATAGTATGGATTCATTAATACCTGTTTAAAATCACTTGTGATAGAAAAATTTGGAGATGATACTTGGCAAAAATTAAAGTAAGTGCAAAATATTTCTAGGTATTCTTCATGCACATTATTTGTTCCACTTTGGAGTGATTTTTTTTTGGGTGGTAAGAGAATATAATTTTTACATACAGTGATTTATTGTCTATTTATCACATTATCAAAAGAGAATAAGTTGTCGAAAGTTGCAGAAGCAATTGAAGGTATTCTATTTACTTTGCAGAAGTCTTGCTGAGGTCCAGGATACATTTATGACTCATGAAGTTTATGATGATGGTATTACAATGAGAATGGTGAAAGAAGCGTGCAGAATGCTTAGTAAGTGCCGATTATTGGAATCTTAATCCTTCATGAAAGTTTAAGTCAATCTTTGCCCACCTTGCCTGACAGCTCCAAAGTGACCCTCCTCCCCGCTGAGATCTCCCGCTGCTCAGTACAAGCTGCAGCTATCGGTCATGGTGGGTGAGAGGAGATTGAATACACTTTTAACTCATGAATTATTTCATTCCACAGTTATACTTTTGCACAAGATAGACACTGAAATTATTTTAGTGGTGTGTGGCCATATTTTGAGACCGATAAATTTTACAATTTTTGCCCATAGACTGGTCCATTCAAACTCATGAATATGCTTCCATGTAAACCAAGCCATTCATCCTTCTATCAACTGTGTCCAGCTCATCTGTCCTTGCTGAACAAAAAGCCTCCTCATAATGCTGACACCATCATGTGTGACAGTGGGGATGGTGTTTTCAAAGTGATGTGTAAGTTTTCCACTACACATCGCATTTTGCATTTAGCCCGAAAAGTTGTACATTGGTCTCATCTGGCCAGAGCACTTTCTTCCAAATGCTAGCTGTGTCCCTTACATGGCCTGTGGAAGAAGGTTCACTGATCAGATGAGACCAAAGTAGAACTTTTGGGACTAAATGCAAAATGCTATGTTTGGTGGGAAACTAACATTAGACATCACCCTGAAAACACCATCCCTACCGTCAAACATGGAGGTAGTAGTATCACTTACTGGGCTGTTGGCTGTAGTTTTGATATAATCCTTGTTTTATCTGCTGCAGATCCAGCAGGTTTCTGAATGCTGTGCTTTGTATAACTCCTCTGACACCACTAATTGACAGCTTTCTGTGTACACTGTGCATAGGCAGAACTGGCAATCAGTAGTGGTGGCTAGGTTAATGAATATGGATGACTATTTGGCAGCAGGATTACTAGTCCTAAATTGATAATCTGCTGCCTGATGTCATCAAAACTACAGCAAGCAGCCCAGTAAGTGATACATCGCTGGAATCAGGATCTCTGTCTCTACATTATGCTCCTCTTAAACTGGATGGCAAAAAACTGATGATAGATTCCATTTAAGATAACTATGTTCCACTTTTACTTATGTCTCATTTTGGGTAATTATGTACAGTTAATGCTGTTATTTGGTTCACAGATGTATCTGAGGAAGAAGTTCTTAAGTTATTTGGAGTATATTTCTTCTCCTTCTGTAAGCAATCTGGATACGATCGAATGTTACGAACTTTGGGAGGGAATCTAACTGAGTTTATTGAGAATCTTGATGCTCTTCATAGCTACCTCACACTTTCTTATAAGGTAATTCCTTATATAATATTCTATCATATGAAGTGACGATGTAGTGAGGGATGAGACTTTTAAAGGGAGCCTGTCACCACTTTATTGGCCTATAAGCTGCGGCCACCACCACCGGGCTTATATACAGCATTCTAACATGCTGTATATAAGAGCCCAGGCCGCTGTGAGAACATAAAAAACACTTTATAATACTTACCTAACGGTCGTGCGGTTGGCCATATGGGCTTTTCCGTTCTCTGGTGCTGGCGCCTCCCCTTTCAGCCATCTTCATCCTCTTTCTGAAGCCTGTGTGCATGACGCGTCTACGTCATACACGCTCTCCGATCCTGCGCAGGCGCACTACAATACTTTGATCTTCCCTGCTCAGGGCAGATCAAAGTGCGCCTGCTCAGGACCTGAATGCCGGCGAGAGTGGATGACGTCGGACACGTCATGCACCGCGGCTAGAGAGGAAGGAGGACAAAGATAGCTGAAAAAGGCGGCGCCGGCACCGAAGAACAGAGACGCCCATATGGCCAACCGAGCGACCGTTAGGTAAGTATTATAAAGTGTTTTATGTCCTCCCAGCGACCTGGGCTCTTATATACGGCATGTAGGAATGCTGTATATAACAGCCCGGTGGTGGTGGCCGCAGCTTATAGACCAAAAAAGTGGTGACAGGTTCCCTTTAAGAAGGGACTGGATCCCATTTAGATTACTGGAGACAGAACTACATAAATACATTTATTAAAGAGATAATGTAAGAGTTTATAATACAGCTGGTAGCATCATCAGATCTCAAACATTTTAACACTGGATAAGTCATAAGGACCAGATCATCAAGAGTACAGAGAATTTCAGAGTAACCGGTGCCAAATTCACTAATTGTTGCACACCACTTAATAAAATTGATGCCTCTACGATAGATGGTGGTGTACTCTTGCACACGCTGCGACAGAAATACTACTCCAGTCAAAGACTAGAGTTGCATTTCTGGCCTAGAAAATGACTTGATTAATTCCACAGGAGGCATACCCATTCCCTCGCTCCTCCAAGCTCAGAGTTGACCCAAAATGGCATGAAAATACAGAAAGTCGTAACATTGTTGCACAACTCCATGTTGTGCAAACATTTTGTGACTTTTCAAAGGTTGTGTGCCACTTTTTTGGCAGAAAATTTTTGATCAATTGGCCCCATAGTTTTAATACATTTCCAGATATGTAGTGTTAATCGTATGACCCATTTCTAAACATACAAAAAGTAAGATTGGACTTGGGAAATGTTTGCTATTCCTGAATTCTACCATATTCAGTATGCCCATGCCCAGAAGGACTTCACCCCAAAAGGACCAATATTTATATTTGACATTATCCAGGACACTGTCATTTATGAATTTCAGATTATATCTATATATTGAATTGTCTACAGGAAATGAATGCTCCTTCCTTTCGAGTGGAAAAGACAAGTGATGGGACCATGCTCCTTCATTATTACTCTGACAGAAGAGGCCTATGTCACATAGTCCCAGGTAGGAGCTCATATTAGTTCTCATTTTCATAGCATTTGTTTGCACCCTTGTCGGTACAGCTACAATTTAAAGTATTTTGGTCTTGGCCTCCTCAAGGTTTCATATTGTTTTGTTAAGGAAAATGAAGATGATTAGCTAAACTTCTTATTTATGCAAATTATTTTGTTAGGAGATGGGCTTCCCACAGGGGATTTTGCTTAACATCTGGGTTCAATTTTATATTTTACAACTATAAGAATTAATTGAAGTCCCCCAGGCTAGAACAGGAACTATGGGTTTTGTTAATATTAGGGCTCCTTCATAGATAAGGGCACACCTTAGGTTCGAGTTCAATTTACGAAAAACTAAGGTTTGGGTTCGGAGTTCGAGTGAGGTATGAGTAGGAATCTCAAGCGAGCAGCGCTGTGCTTGGGTATGAGTGATGCTCAGCCCTCTGCGAGCCGCGTGCAGTGTTTGATTGGCTCCCTTTTGGGCTAAAATCAGCGTGATAAGATGTAGTGTGCACACACAAAACAAAACAAAAAAAATTGCATACCCCGCCCACTCCGCCCTACAAGTGTTTTGCTTATGGGCCATTAGCAAAACATTTCTGGGGCATGGTAGGCAGGGTTATGCAATCCGAACCCAAATCATGCTTTTTTTTATAAATCGAACTCCGAACCTCGAGCCTAAGGTTCGAACATCTCTACTTGTTCACACATCATTTTTGGGGGGACATGTACTAAACGGTAATTTTATGGATAGATCAAGCACGTATTATAATGAATGTGCCTTTTCACATGTGTTTTTTTTATTTGTCTCATGTTCTACTTGGATCTCTGTTGAGGATCAAACTCTCCAATGAAAGTGTCATGATTCATGCACGGCTCTGTCATTCCTGATTCACTGCATGTATCCAGCCTCCTGGGGTCATGTCGCTATCTCTTGGTGGTGCTGTCTCCTGGACGCCAGCAGTGATATTTCCAGCTTGGCATCTTGCTACTCCTGTGAGAAGTACTCTGCTCTGTTTTCCTACCTTTGTCCTGACCCCTTACCTGCCGAACCCCCATTTCTCCGGCCCTGCCTGACCTCCGTCCCCCCTTTCCTGCCTGTCCTCCATCCCCCCAGCCCTGCCTGACCTCCGCTGTCCCTGCTTGCTCCATCCTCTGTCTGTCCTGCCCAGATCTCTGTGTTTCCACAGTTACCCGGTCTTCTATCCTCCCCAGTGTGTCTCCTGTGTAGTTGGCTTCCTGGTATCTGACCTCGGCTCTGTTCTTGACTGTGACTAATTTTGTGCTTCCTGTTCCAAGATATGATTTCTCGGCATTGACCAATTTCTGTTTGACTTCTCTGCCTATTAGTTTGGCAACCTCTGGTAGGCTTCTGTAGTATTACACTCAGATTAGTTTTCCTGTCTGAGTGTCTGCGCCACCTACTGGTAGTCTGACAGAAAGTCAATGGCGCCATGAAAAAAAAGGAAGGCACACAGATATCATCTATGTACTGTTCATATTTTACTGTCTATAGGGTAGGAGAAGATAAAAAAAATTCTTCATGAGAAAAACAAGGATTGTAAAACTTAATACATGAACAAAAATGGGGTCAGCACACTGGAAAAATCCAGACTGTTTTCCCCATATAAACAAAATGGTGTGAAACCGGCCTGATGAGCTAAATTTGTTTAGCTGTTTTTGGTTTTTTTCCCTTCCCTCACTTTCTTCAGGGGTGAGTATGGCCAGGCTGAGTTGTTCTGTAATTGGACGTATTATTGGAATTTGTATTGCTAGTAAAGTTCAAATACAAGTGTTTTTTTTTTGTTTGTTTTTTAAAAAGAATGATGTTATACAGATTGTATAAGTTTTAATTTAAAATGTAAACTTGACTATATAATATTGAATGATAAGATAATACTTACCGTAGATCACTAAAATGAGTACACCCCTCACATTTTTATAAATATTTTATAATATTTTTTCATGGGACAGCACTAAAGATATTGAACTTTGACACAATGTAAAGTAGTCAGTGTACGGCTTGTATAACAGTATAAATTTGGTGTCCTCTAAATAACTCCACGTACAGCCATTAATGTCTAAACCGACAGCAACAAAAGTGAGTACACCCCTAAGTAAAAATAGCCAAATTGTGCCCAAAGTGTCAATATTTTGTGTAGTCACTAGTGATGAGCAAGTACTAAAATGCTGGAGTGCTCTTTAGTCGAATTGAACAGGTTGGGCACTCAGTGGTTTGCACATGTAAAGAACCCGATCTCCGAACACGAACTCTGCTTTGCTTGTAAAGTCTGTGTACCAACACCGAACCTCGGGTCCGCTCATCTCTACTTCCCAGCCATGTAACCTCTGCAGCAATGCTGGCAGCACCCATACATCTATTTTGAAAAGACATCCTATGGATATGACGCTGAGCATGTGCTCTCAACCTTTTTGGCTGACCATGGCGAGGCCTGTTCTAAGTGGAACTTGTCTTGTTAAACCACTGTATGGTCTTGGCCACTGTGGTGCAGCTCAGTTTCAGTGTTTGCAATCTTCTTATAGCCAAGACCATCTTGATGTCGAGCAATAGTTCTGCTTTTCAGATCCTCTGATAATTCTTTGCCATGAGGAGCCATGTTGAACTTCCAGTGACCCAGTATGAGAGTGTGCGTGAGCGATATCACCAAATGTAACAAACCTGCTCTCCATTCACACCTTATTTATTGTAACTCTAATGAGTCACAAGACATTGGGGAGGGAAAATGGATACTTGATCTCAATTTGGGCTTTTTCACTTAGGGGTGTACTCACTTTTGTTGCCAGCGATTTTGACATTTATGTTTGTGTATTGAGTTATTTAGAGGTCACAAGAAATTTACACTGTTATACAGTGCCTTGCAAAAGTATTCAGGCCCTTTGAATTTTCAACCTTTTCCCACATTTCAGGCTTCAAACATAAAGATAAAAAATGTAAATTTCGTTCACATTCACAATTGTGTCCCACTTGTTGTTGATTCTTCACCATAGCATTAAAATTTTTATCTTCATGTTTGAAGCCTGAAATGTGGGAAAAGGTTGAAAAATTCAAGGGGGCCGAATACTTTCGCAAGGCACTATACACGCTGCACACTGGCTACTGTACATTGTCTCACGATGTCATATCTTCAGTGTTGTCCCATGAAAAGATATAATAGAATATTTACAAAAATGTGAGGGGTGTACTCACTTTTGTGATATACTGTACATAAGTGATTCCTAAGAAAGTGATAAAAAAAAAACAACAAAAAAAAATGCTGTAGTAGTAGTTTTTAATTATAGATTAATATTCTCTTCTATTAATTGTTCTCTTGGATTTCCAGGGATTATAGAATCCGTGGCAAAAGATTTTTTTAATAGTGAAGTAACCATGAGAATAATCTACCAAACCGAGGAGAGGGAGCGCACCGGAAAGAGAGAACATGTCATATTTGAAGTTTTCCAGAAGATTGAAGGTCTTAAGAAAAGCATAAAACCAAAAGAAAATTCTGAAGACAAAGAACATCCTTACCAAGCCCAGGTAGAGCCAATTCATAGTCATACAATAATATTGTATAATTGGAATTACATTGTACTGTAGCTCCTGATTGGAGTCCGGACATTTCTTGTGGAGGGGCACGGCAGCTGGAAGATTCACCAAATTCATTATGAAGCGCACACCTTTTAATGAATGTGACATATCTTCCTCCAGCAAACTCTTCTTCAAGGCTGGCATAGAAAATGAATGAGCGCCAAACATTATGGCTATGCGCACACGCTGCAGATTTGGTGCAGAAATTTTCTGCACCAAATCTGCACATTGTGTAGGTGCGGTTTTTGATGTCATTGTAGTCAAGGGGGGAAAAACCGCTGATAACCGGACCAATAATTGACATGCTGCAGATTTTTTTCTGCATCAAAATCTGCACAGAAAAAAAACGCACCGTGTGCACAGCAAATCCAAAATCCCATAAACTTTGCTGGCTTCGAGAGAGGTATGTAGATTTTGATGCAGATTTCAAAATAACCGTGGCAAAAACTGCAAACTGTGCACAGGGCCTATAAGGCCCCAATTAATCAAGATTGGCATTTTGCCCTGTAATCTACACCACTTTTTGTGGAAATTATGATCAATGTTTTGGTCATTTTTTTAAATGCTGGCAAAGCCAGCCTGGACTGATATTAAAACACCAAAAGTTGCTATATTTTACCACGTTTTAGCACAATTTTGTACCATTTCAAGCAGTTTTATGCCAGACAACTTGCAAAAACTGCTTGATTAATCTGGGCCAACAAGCAAATCACTGTGCAAATAAAGGGCTCATATGCATAAGTATTAAAAAGTGCTCCCTGTTGTACCCTACCGTGTTGTGTCAGAGGCATAGATGCGAATTCTCTCTTGTTATACTGAGTCGGTCCTATCTTATGTAATGAAGATGATTATGCTGCCATTTAAGCTCACACTAGGGTGCACCATTCAATGCTGGAGGGGGTATAGACTTTTGCAGAGATACCGCTCACATTTCACTTTAATAATCTAAAACAAGGTCATAGGGAATTGCTTGCCATCTGTTCCCTATGCTTTCTTCCTGTTTTATAGCTCTGTGACTGATATTTCCTTGTAAGATGGCTTGGAAAACTGTTAACATTGTCCATTCCAGCTTGTAACTTTTCTTATATTGGTATTATGCATGCAATTTTGTGTAAATTTCTTTACTGTGTGCTGCTACACTCCCTGACAGAAGTTCTGTCGCTTATTCATGTTATGTAAATAAAAGTTTAGAACCTGACTTTAAATTCATCCATTGGCTTTATAAATTACTCTTTTGAAAGCTGAAACCCTCCCAAATTTGGTTTAGGTTATGAAAATAAAGTTGCTGCAAAGCTGAAATATTGATCATTTAACACTAGAAGTCCCAGAAATTTCGAGCTCCCACCTGAAGTCCCGAAAGAGGGTCAAATGGCCCTTAGGGGGTACTTCTCACATACCGAGATTGCTAGCGAGATCGCTGCTGAGTCACGTTTTTGTGACGCAGCAGTGACCTCATTAGCGATCTCGCTATGTGTGACACTGAGCAGCGATCTGGCCCCTGCTGTGAGATCACTGCTCGTTATACACAGTGCTGGTTCATTTTTTTGGACGTTGCTCTCCCTCTGTGAAGCACACTTCGCTGTGTTTGACAGCGAGAGAGCAATGATCTGAATGTGCAGGTGTGGCGCCCCAGGACCTGGTCGCCACAACAGCATTGCCCTCCCAAAGGGTTAATGCTGAGCCTGGAGGTAATTGGGAGATCCATTGGCCAGCAAGTTTAACACCCAACGCAGTTCTCCCTCCGGCCAGCAGGGGGAGCTCTGAACCTGGGATTCCAGGGAGCATCCCCTTAAGCCTGGTCTGAGAGAGGAAGTAGTGTTCAGTCTGTAGAGAGCAGTAGGAGTGAACAGACGCAGAGTGAGCTGTCCTGTGAATCTGGGGCCTAGAGCTGGAGCAGCTTGGCCCAGAGAAGCAGGAGTAGCTGAGAGGCAGCAGAGAGACTCGGACATCGGAGTCTGTGGCCACCAGGGCTTAAAATACTCCCTGGTAGCCGAATCCGAAGGGCAGGAGAGCTGCAAGCACCTGGCCCAAAAACATCCCAAAAGTACAGCTGCAGCATCAAGGCCGGTGTGGATTACAGCAGAGAAGCACCAGAGAGAGAGCCTGCGCAGCCTGCTACAGAGGGAAAGGGACGCACCAACAGTCCCAGCAGCACAGAGGGCCATTGCTGGATTCAGAGAAGCAGGGTCCTATCGTAACAAAGCAAAGTACAGGAGTAGGCCTCATACTCAGCTGGCCAGAGAGATCACCCCAAATACTTCCAGGCCGACCGGATCCCCATCACCACCTGTAACGGTCTCCCAGGACTGGACTGTTCCCAAAGTAAAGAGGAAAAGGTAAAGAGACTGTTGTTTATGCCTGGTTCTTTCATCGCCTGTCGGCCCTGCACCGTGTTAGCCACACCACCTCATAGACTTCCACGAGCACCAACTGTGCCCCGGGCAATGCTCCACCTGTGGGGAGCAGTACCACCATTGCTGCCATAACACCACCCCGGAGGCCTCACACGGCAGCGGCGGCTTAATAGCCGCATACCACAGGTGGCGTCACGAACACAAACTTTATTCACCAAGCCACATATTTTACTGACACCCACCAGGGCCATGGAGCCGGGCCCAGCCACCACTGACTACCACCGGACTAGTCCGGCCCGGCACCGGGTGTCCCACAGCCCTGGGGTGGGCGAGTCACAGGGAGTAGGGAGCTGGCGTCTGGCAGCCTGCGGTAAGCTGTAACCAAGGCAAATATCGGGTAACCAAGCAAAGCCCTTTGCTTGGTTACCCGATATTTACCTTGGTTACTAGTGTCAGCCGCTCTCACGCTGTCAGTGCCGGCTCCCTGCTCCCTGCACAATTAGCCAGAGTACATATCGGGTAATTAAGCAAAGCGGTTTGCTTATTAACCCAATGTGTACTCTGGCTAGGAGTGCAGGAAGCCAGCGCTAAGCGGTGTGCGCTGGTAATCAAGGTAAATATCGGGTAACCAAGCGCTAGGTTACCCGATATTTACCTTAGTTACCAAGCGCAGCATCGCTTCCACATGTCGCTGCTGGCTGGGGCTGGTCACTGGTCGCTGGTGAGATCTGCCTGATTGACCGCTCACCAGCGACCATGTAGCGACGCACCAGCGATCCTGACCAGGTCAGCTCTCTGGTGGGATCGCTGGGGCGTCGCTAAAGTGTGACGTGCCCTTAGTCCAAACTGAATAGAACTAACTAGAAACTAAATGGCTAAACTCAATGGAAAACAACAACCTCCTGTGGTGCGACAGTAATGGCCTTAATTACAGGACAAAAGACGGTGATTATAGGATGTTAGCTAAAATCCTTCAGGTCATTCGACTCGTCTCTGGGTTCCAAAGGTAGAAATGTTAAATGACCCCTCTCTGGGACTTCTAGTGTTAACCCTAGAACGCATACCTGGGGCCTCGCAGGCCTGCTAGGTTACTTGTTTTCTATGGTTGAGCTTTCAAGGGTTAATGAACATAGAAAGGTCTAATTTTGGCAAGACAAAAGTTTTGTTGCCTTGTCATATAATGCACCCAATCCTAGTTTACATCCTCACCTGTGCTCACTAAATGATTGCTTAATTAGTGGGTGTGTATGAAAAGAAACCCAGCACCCCAGACCTTCACTTGAACTGGAACTTGACCTCTGACAACATGCCAAAAATCCACCCTGTTACCAAAACCTTGATTATCAAAACGCTGAACACCAGATCCACTGGAGAAGTGGCTGGCACCTTTAACCCCTTCAGCCCCGGGCACTTTCCGTTTTTGTGTTTTTGTTTTTTGCTCCCCTTCTTCCGAGAGCCGTAACTTTTTTATTTTTCCATCAATCTTGCCATATGAGGGCTTGTTTTTTGCAAGACAAGTTTTACTTTTAAATGAAACTATAAGTTTTACCATATGGTGTACTGGAAAACAGCAAAAAAATTCCAAGTGTGGAAAAACTGCAAAAAAAGTGTGATGGCACAATAGTTTTTGGGATGTTTTATTCACGGTATTCACTATATGGTAAAACCGATATGTGGGTATGATGCCTGAGGTTGGTGCGAGTTTGTAGACACCAAACATGTATAGGTTTACTTGTATCTAAGGGGTTAAAAAAAATTCACAAGCTTGTCTAATAAAAGTGGCGTACGTTTTGCGCCATTTTCCAAAAGCCGTAGCTTTCTCATTTCTTGAGATCTATGGCTCATTGATGGCTTATTTTCTGCGTCTAGAGCTGACGTCTCTAATGGTACCATTTATGCGCAGATGCTACGTTTTGATCGCCTGTTATTGCAATTTGCCTAAAACTTGCGGCGACCAAAAAACGTAATTTTGGCGTTTGGAATTTTTTTTGCCGCTACGTCATTTACCAATCAGTTTAATTGATTTTATATTTTGATAGATCGGGCATTTCTGAACGCGGCGATACCAAATATGTGTATATTTATTTTTTTTTTAACAATTTAATTTTCAATGGGGTGAAAGGGGGGTGATTTGAACTTTTAGTTCTTTTTTTTATTTTTCCGATCGCTCTTCCCTATTTGCTGATCACAGCTATACAGCTGTAAACAGCAGATACGGTCACTTCCTGCTTCACTGGCCTCCGGGCCGAGTGAAAACGAAAGTGACTCGTCATAGCTGCAAACGTCATCACATGACCCTGTGCTACCATGGCAACCACCAAAAGTCACGTGAGCACTCACGTGACTTCCAGTGGGGGCGGCGGTAAGTAAAAATCGTGACCGCGCGTATATACATCTCGCTGCCAGACTTTGACAGTGAGATGTAAGGGGTTAATGTTACGGGTGATATGCGATTCCACTCGTAACATGCAGGCACACATCTCAGCTGTTGAAAACAGCTGATATGTGTGCCGATCGCCGCATCCTGCCCGCGGCAGGGGGCGGGGCTTAGCGGCACACGCTCCATGACGGAAAGATCCGTCAAAGGTCGTTAAGGGGTTAATGTCAAGTACAAAGAATTAAAAAAATATTTGAAGAGACTAGAGATGTTTTTGGCAAGCCCAGGTCCGGCAGACCCCGCAAGACAACTGCTCAGGAGGAACGTTTCTTGGTTAGAAAATCCAAAGCCAGCTACTTTTCCACTGCAGCAGAGCTCCAACAGGCCTGGTCACCTCAAGTCCCTGTGTCAACTAGAACAGTTTGTAGGATTCTGTCTCAAAATGGCCTCCATGGTCAAATCAGTGCCCACAAGCCAGCACTAAACAAAAGGCAATTAAAAAATCGTGTGGTGGCATTTGTCAAGTCCCACAGCCTGCTAAACAGATGGACGCTGGATAAGTGGCAGAAGGTGGATTTCTCTGATGAATCTTCAGTTGAATTACACCACAGCCACCGCAAATACTGCAGGAGACCTACTGGAGCCCGTATGGATCCAAAATACACCCAGAAAACAGCTAGGTTTGGTGGGGGGAAGATCATGGTCTGGGGTTACATTCAGTATGGGGTGTGCAAAACATTTGCAAGGTGGAAGGCAATATCAATAGCCTAAAATATCAAGAAGTATTAGCTACCTCTTACATTCCCAATCATAAAAGGGGTCAAATTCTGCTGCAGGATGGTGCTCCATCTCATATATCCATCTCTACAACAAAGTTCCTCCTGGCAAAGAAGATCAAGGTGCTCAAGGACTGGCCAGCCCAGTCACCAGACATGAACATCATTGAGCATGTTTGGGGTAGGATGAAAGAGGAAGCTTGGAAGACAAAACCAAAGAATCTAGATGAACTCTGGGAGGCATGTAAGACTGCATTCTTTGCTATTCCTGAGGACTTCATCAATAAATTGTATGAATCATTGTTGAACCACATGGCTGCAGTCCTTCAAGCTCATAGAAGTCACACAAAATATTAAATATGTATCTTTGTATTAGAAGTTAATTATTTGTTTGAATTTCACATTACTTTCTGGGGGCGACTAAACATTTGTCTTTGCAAAATCTGACCTTTCTGTGTTCATTAAATGATCAATATTTCAGCTTTGCAGCAACTTTCCTTTGAATTCCTTTGCGAATATATCCAATATAAATTGGGGGCTACCCAGCCCCATGCATTTCTTTTGTTACGGATTTTGGAAACTCCAGTATTTTATACATTATTATCAGCAGTCATACAGCTAAATAATTTGTAAACAATGACAGCTGAACAAGTGGATGAAGAACATCAAGAACATCGAGTAGTACAACAATGTTGCGGAGTATTATTTTCGGCATAGGAAGGAATCTGTCCCACTAGGTCTGTGTGCACGAGCGTACATTGAGTTGTCATATTTTATATCCAGCATTAGAGTGCCTTTTGTGCAATGGTGAAAAGACTAAACTTCTCAGAATGTAAATCATCTTATTTGACCATTGTGTCTAGTAGTAATCTGGAGCTGTCATATACTGGTATAACATGTCATTGCTTTAGCATGTGAACATAGACCAAGAGTGTACTACTGGAGAAATAACATTGTACTGGTGGGAAATTTCTAAGAAAAATCATTTTTCTCTTTTGTTATCAGATTTGCAGATGGAAGGTTTTTAATATTTTATGTATTTCTTTTAAACAGGCTCATGGAGGAGTGAATCAATTGAATAGCAAAAATACTTCAGCGTTAAAGAAATCTCACTGGGACATCATCAGAAATGTTGTCAGGTTTGGAAAAGGTTAGTGAAGTGTTATGGGTGACTAGGGGACACAGGGAGACCTATACTGGCCCTAAGATTGACGCCTCTGTGCTCACCCTCAACTCGGAGGTACCCTTAAGAGTAGGGAGGTCCGGGCCCCCGACCTGGCCCCGTCTTCTGTTCGTTCCTGACCTAATACCCCGCACCCCCCACCCAGTGGTGGGCTGCACACAAAGTAATAAACCTCCCACAAGACAAAGACACGGGGGTAAAACAGAAACTCATCCACAAAGCAAATATCCACTAAAGAGAAACAAAAAAAACACCGTAGGGGATAAATCAAAGGGGAAGGAGAAAGTCACACCAAGGAACTTCATACAGAGCAAACAATAAAGGCCCCGTCACACTAAGCAACATCGCTAGCAACATCGCTGCTAACGAACAACTTTTGTGACGTTGCTAGCGATGTTGCTTAGTGTGACATCCAGCAACAACCTGGCCCCTGCTGTGAGGTCGTTGGTTGTTGCTGAATGTCCTGGGCCATTTTTTAGTTGTTGCTGTCCCGCTGTGCAGCACAGATCTCTGTGTGTGACAGCGAGACAGCAACAACTAAATGTGCAGGCAGCAGGAGCCGGCTTCTGCGGAGGCTGGTAACCAATGTAAACATCGGGTAACCAAGAAGCCCTGTCCTTGGTTACCCGATATTTACCTTTGATACCAGCCTCCGCCGCTCTCACTGTCAGTGCTGGCTCCTGCTCTGTGCACATGTAGCTGCAGCACACATCGGGCTAATTAACCCGATGTGTGCTGTAGCCAGGAGAGCAGGGAGCCAGCGCTAAGCATTGTGCGCTGCTCCCTGCTCTGTGCACATTTAGCTGCAGCACACATCGGGTTAATTAACCCGATGTGTGCTGTAACTAGGAGAGCAAGGAGCCAGCGCTAAGCATTGTGCGCTGCTCCCTGCTCTGTGCACATTTAGCTGCAGCACACATCGGGTTAATTAACCCGATGTGTGCTGTAACTAGGAGAGCAAGGAGCCAGCGCTCAGTGTGCGCTGCTCCCTGCTCTCTGCACGTGTAGCTGCGTGCGGTGGTAACCAAGGTAAATATCGGGTTGGTTACCCGATATTTACCTTAGTTACCAAGCGCAGCATCTTCCACGCTGCGCTGGGGGCTTGTCACTGGTTGCTGGTGAGCTCACCAGCAACTTGTGTAGCGACGCTCCAGCGATCCCTGCCAGGTCAGGTTGCTGGTGGGATCGCTGGAGCGTCGCAGTGTGACATCTCACCAGCAACCTCCTAGCAACTTACCAGCGATCCCTATCGTTGTTGGGATCGCTGGTAAGTTGCTTAGTGTGACTGGACCTTAAGGGGTGCTTCACACACAGCGAGCTCGCTGCCGAGATCGCTGCTGAGTCACGCTTTTTGTGACGCAGCAGTGACCTCATTAGCGATCTCGCTGTGTGTGACAATGAGCAGCGATCTGGCCCCTGCTGCGAGATCGCTGCTCGTTACACACAGCCCTGGTTCGTTTTCTTCAAAGCCGCTCTCCTGCTGTGACACACAGATCGCTGTGTGTGACAGCAAGAGAGCGACAAATGAAGCGAGCAGGGAGCAGGAGCCGGCGTCTGACAGCTGAGGTAAGCTGTATCCAAGATAAACATCGGGTAACCAAGGTGGTTACCCGATATTTACCTTAGTTACCAGCCTCTGCAGCTCTCACGCTGCCTGTGCTGCCGGCTCCGGCTCTCTGCACATGTAGCTGCTGTACACATCGGGTTAATTAACCCGATGTGTACAGCAGCTAGGAGAGCAAGGAGCCAGCGCTAAGCAGTGTGCGTGGCTCCCTGCTCTCTGCACATGTAGCTGCATTACACATCGGGTTAATTAACCCGATGTGTACTGTAGCTAGGAGAGCAAGGAGCCAGCGCTCAGTGTGCGCGGCTCCCTGCTCCCTGCTCACACTGGTAACTAATGTAAACATCGGGTAACCATACCCGATGTTTACCTTAGTTACCAGTCTCCGCAGCTTCCAGACGGCGGCTCCGTGCAAGCGCAGCGTCGCTTGCACGTCGCTGCTGGCTGGGGGCTGTTCACTGGTCGCTGGTGAGATCTGCCTGTTTGACAGCTCACCAGCGACCATGTAGCGATGCAGCAGCGATCCTGACCAGGTCAGATCGCTGGTCGGATCGCTGCTGCATCGCTAAGTGTGAAGGTACCCTAAGTCACTGGTCAGCAAACGGAGGATCGCCATGGACACCAGGATATCACAACAGCTAAGCAGATGCTATCTTCAGCGATAACTCAGAAGACTCCCCAGTCTTAAGTAGGAGGAGATCAGCTGATGGTGGTGATTAGCAACCTGGTTCGCTGAGAAGCCACACACTGCTCCAGGAGGCATTAACTCCTAAAGTGCCTATAGCAGTGGTAATATAACAGCCAACGCCCGGCAGAACAGAGCTACCCAATAGAAGCCAGATTGCTTGTTGGATTCTGAAATGTGTACAGAGTCCAACCTGCTAATCATAAACTGCGAGTGGTGATCCAGGCAGCGCATGATAGGTTGATTGTCCGACTCAGTAGTGTATACAGAGTCCGACATGGTAGCAAACACGGATATGGACAGTGCATGACATGAAGTGCCAGGAATTATAATCAGACTAATCAGACAAGACATTGATAGAGGACTTCATGCAAAGGCTAAAAGTTGCAGAGGCAGAAGATGTGACGCGCCCACGGGGTCTTGGGGGTTATTCGTCACTGTACCGGTGTCGGTTTGGGATGTCACAGCGGCTGGTTCCTGAACAACCTGAACACTTGTTGAATGCGGAGTTTTGGTACAGATATTGCTTTGCTGTCCTTAAGCTTTACGTTAAAGTCCCTCATGTTGCTGGAGTCAGCCAAAAGTCTAATGTGAATAGGGGCTTCCTCACTCTCTCCACACATTTCAGACTGATGCACTTTGCAGACACAGTAGTTAAGCCTTATTCAGACATTTTTACATTACAGACATCTGAATTAGGCTTTAGGGGTACTTCACACACAGCGAGATCGCTACTGAGATCGCTGCTGAGTCCCGTTTTTTGTGACCTCAATAGCGATCTTGCTGCGTGTGACACTGAGCAGCGATTTGGCCCCTGCTGTGAGATCGCTGCTCGTTACACACAGTGCTGGTTCGTTTTTTTATTGTTGCTCTCCCGCTGATAAGCACACATCGCTGTGTGTGACAGCGAGAGAGCAACAATCCTGAATGTGAAGGGAGCAGGAGCCGGCGTCTGACAGCCTGCGGTAAGCTGTAACCAAGGTAAACATCGGGTAACCAAGGTGGTTACCCAATATTTACCTTCGTTACCAGCCTCCGCAGCTCTCACGCTGCCAGTGCCGGCTCCTGCTCCCTGCACACGCTAAGTTAAGCAGTGTGAGCTGGTAACTAAGGTAAACATCGGGTAACCATACCCGATGTTTACCTTAGTTACCAGTGTCCGCTGCTTCCAGACGCCGGCTCCGTGCAAGCGCAGCGTCGCTTGCACGTCGCTGCTGGCTGGGGGCTGGTCACTGGTCGCTGGTGAGATCTGCCTGTTTGACAGCTCCCCAGCGACCATGTAGCGATGCAGCAGCGATCCTGACCAGGTCAGATCGCTGGTCGGATCACTGCTGCATCGCTAAAGTGTGAAGGTACCCTTACACTAAGTAGAGCTGAGTCAGTGTTCCGAGCACAACAGCATTGTGATGCCTTGGACTATCAGGTCGTCACAGGGCATTTTGTAATCTGCCCATCTGTGCAATATCCACCTCCTCCTTGGTTATGGGTCCCCAACTACACGGTGTTGCCAACATCAGTCAATGAAAGTCCTAGGTACACTCTGCACCACACCCACCAGACACAACAGTGGACGGCCTGTGTGGAATAGGGTCGCCCACTTGGGGGGGTTGGTTAAGGGGAGGTCAGGGGTGTCAGCATGGGTTCAGTTTAGTTCAGAGAGTGAAGGAGAGAAGGTCAGGAGCTGGGCTCCTTAGACGCAACTAGGTGGCAGACAGTGGTCTGGGCCTAGTAGGAGCTGGACCCCCGGTCGCAGGGGATCGTGACAAGGGGCATGGAATTGTCGAGGAAGACAGCCGGTGGCCTTGTACCATCACCTGGCTGGGACCAGGGCACGACGGGGTGCGTGGACCCTAGGTGAGGGAGTAGCTTCAGGCAACCTGACAATTTACCCGACGAGAATGGAGCCTTCAAGATCCGCTCTCCACCCACTCCAAAATCAGGGTACGTGGACCCTAGGTCAGGGAGTAGCTTCAGGCAACCTGACAATTTACTCGACGAGAATGGAGCCTTCTGATCCACTCTCCACCCACTCCAAAATCGGGGGTACTAGCGCAACGAGTTTCCACAAAAGCGTGAACCCTGAGAGCAAGCTCCCACAGTTAGCCACACTGGGGAATGGGACCCGACTAGTTTTATGCTACCGGGAGCACCAGAAGAGAGTACTTAGTGCCAGGAGTAAGGTCACAGATCACCAGGCAACACCATCAGGGATGGGACCCAAACTAGCTCCCCTCAGCGGCAACGGTGTCCAGAACTTTGGTTTATCCAGTTGTCGGTGTCAGCTCTGTGGACTGAGTGAGTACGCAAGTGACCCCCCTTTGCTCCCCATAGCACTCCCCAAGCACCATCACCGAGCACCTGGGGCATCCCCCCTACCCGTGTAGGGTTCTAACACCTGGCTGCCCATTCCATCACCCACGGGTACTCCGAACTGCAGCTGTGGTACTCCAAATTACCCCATACCACGGGTGGCGTCACGAACTTTAACACAATCCCCTGTAAATACCCCCTTCATTTGAGTGGCCGCATGACCCCCATGTCCGGAGACCCCTCGAGCCACCGCGGATCCGTATCCAAGCAGCCCGGCTGCTGACACGGGGGTGGCACACCTCAAAAACCTGGCATTACGAACAGGATACGAGCAACCTGGATGATGTGCGCCTTAGAAGTCAAAATCCGCCAATTCCGCCATCTTTTGGTGCCAAAACACTGTCTTCTCCACAAAAGCGCGAAGCAGAAGCCCTGCCCTTCATCCTGAGAGTGAGCCTGGAACCGGAAGTTCCCAGAGGGCTACAGCATCGAGGAGAGTGCTGAGTAAACACCGAGGGGGTGTGACGGCATGTAACAGCAGCGGAAGAGAAGCAAGGACACCAGGACTCTGCCATAATGTTCCTGGACAGCGCAGAGTGAAGATTGTAGAAAGGCGCGGCTGTTCAGCAGAGGATACAGCTCCCAGAGCAGCTTTACGGATGGAGATGCAGAGGACGGCCACGGCGTTTCAAACTTGTGAGATCGGAGTCCCACGAGAGGAGTGGGTAAGCAGTTACCCAGTCCCAGTTGATTTCACTAATGCGGCCGACGCGCCTGTGGGATCCGAGCCACCCCCGTTCACTGCAGGCACTCAGCCACCGCCACCTCCGCCCTCCACCACAGCTGACCCCGAGGCGCTGCCCGCAACACCGGTAGCAGACCCCTCGACTCCTGAAAGA
The DNA here is from genome assembly GCF_048569485.1 of Anomaloglossus baeobatrachus. Lineage (NCBI taxonomy): Eukaryota > Metazoa > Chordata > Amphibia > Anura > Aromobatidae > Anomaloglossus > Anomaloglossus baeobatrachus. The sequence goes on along the minus strand of NC_134354.1, from coordinate 704,281,309 downwards.
GATAACCAGTCTGTGGCCTCTGACCAGATTGACCTGGTTGCCGTGGGCTCGAATCCGGAGGAGATGAAAGAAGGCGATTCAGGTTCCAGTACCCCAGAAGCTGCATGGGTGCCACGTTTTGGAGGAAATGGCTGTCGGATGTCTCTGTCATCGCAAGCACTAATGGTATTGGAGATAATGGAGGTGGAAGCGGAGTCCACTTCAGCTGAAGAGAACTCAGTCAGTACCATGGATGTGGTGGAGCCTATATGTCGTCGCTGTGATTTACCAGGGCATTTTGCAAGAATGTGTCCAGGAGGTGCCCGACGTTAAAGGGGATGGAACCTGCAAGTTTTAAAGTTTTGTGTGGACTGTCACCTTTGTTGAACGTTCTCCAGTGTTCCGTGGAGGAGGCTGTCGGGGATTGGCTGAAGGGTTCCTGATGGAAGGTGACAGACAAGTTCTGCTAACATTAGACTGCGCCCTCCTTGTTGAACCTTTTTCCACCCTTTGTTCAGTGAAAAGGCTAGCAGGGCCTTGGACGATGCAATGCTGGTAGATGACACCAGAAGGCCCCGGTAGGGGTCGGCGCAATGGGTAACGGCTACCAGGTTGCTCAGGACTGTTAGGAGTCGTCTTTTGCAACACTCGGGACCTTAACCTGGTGACGGACCCATAATAGGTTTGCAGAGGGTCAGGTTTGTTTGGGTGACGGGTTAATGGGATCTGGGACATTGGGACTGGACTGTAGCAGGAAGAGGCTGCAACGGAGCAGGTTGAGCCTCCGCTACTAACGAAACCGGTAGCGTTCCATCGTTGGAATGATGAACTCTAAATTAAGCAACGTTTAAGTGTCCAGCCTCCCTAATGAGGGAAGTATTTTGTAAATAAAAATGTTTTTCTATTTTTACAGTTGAAAAAAAATAATAAACCTCTGATGTCCTGTAGCTTGAGGATGAGCTACGTTTAACCAAGGGGGAATGTGACGTCCTGGACTATCAGGTCGTCACAGGGTATTATGCAATCTGCCCTTCTGTGCAATATCCACCTCCTCCTTGGTTATGGGTCCCCAACTACACGGTGTTGCCAACATCAGTCAATGAAAGTCCTAGGTACACTTTGCACCACACCCACCAGGCACACCAGTGGACGGCCTGAGTGGAATAGGGTCGCCAACTTGGGGGGTTGGTTAAGGGGAGGTCAGGAATGTCAGTGTGAGTTCAGTTCAGAGAGTGAAGGCAGATATAGCAACATGTGATGATAAAACTTAACCTTTAATTGGGTATACTAAAATGAAACCAAATAATAGTGATCCCAACACCATTAAAAACCAAAGAAAATGTTGAGGCCAATTGATTCATATATTCATGGCGTCAACATATTTCAAAGTACGGGGGTACGAAACAAGCGTCACCCCTTATCAACAAAACGGGAGCATGACCTCATATATCAACCACTCTTACTGGCACTTCCAGCAAACTGAATTAATTATGTATAGCTTGCCGAACATGCATATGATCCTCATGGGGATAATACGCCAATAAGCTCAATCAGTAAAGCAAATGAAATGAATGAGCGCGATTATTTACCCAGCTGGTTATGCATGTATGACATGCCATCAAAAGCAGATTGAAACACAAATCGACACCTGACCCAATCGGTAATGGTGCCAAATTACAAGGGTGAAATATAATCCCTCGCCCTGCTGATCATACGTGTTGCACTAAACCGTGGGGGGGACGAATTGGGCAGAAACATGTATCATAAATAGTAATCTCCAGGGAATGCTAACCCCCAAGTGGGTAACCTATATTAGATACATGTAACATGCAAACAGGCAGATAAGACGACTCAAAGTCAAAACCACCGTAAGTGGAACAATCTCACCCGATTCATTCGTCCCGCCGATGGATCAAGGTTCTCCCGTGTTGTTTGGTCCAGGAACCGACACGGAGGGAGTCATGGCCTGGTCACCAGCCCTGTTTGGGATTTAACTGACCCTTAAATTGCGCACAATGACTCCCGCCCTTACAAGGGCAGTCCACAGCTGGCCCTGTTGTGGCTGACCCTTGGTGAACAATAACAGGTGACTCCCGACGCGTTTCTCAATATCCGTTCATCAGGGGAGGCACAAAACACCTGTGACTTCAATGGTGGCTCAACACAGAGCTATAACCTATACGGCCTGGTATCCCTGAGGATATGTGATGTACCGGGGTTAATAAAGGATAATCAGTCCCACCCCCAGAATAACATACCCCACCCTACTTAATCATATGGGAGGTGTCACAGTGAAAGGGAAAACCCGGATTGCGCATCAGGTTAACCCATATGTAAATGATCCAAAGAGGCGATCAATTACTGTTTATACACATGTAGCGCTGTGTCAGCTTTATTATGTATGCATTATTCTTACCAAGTCTATGGACGGACCGTACATTGTCTTTTGATGATCAGACCGCAAGACGCTTCCTGGTAGTCTCGTCACATGGGCGGTCATGTGGGTGGACACGTGGGTCGGTGACGCAAATCACGTCACAGAACCCTGGACGCGCATCGTAAGTTCGTCACTGGTCGGTGGAACGCAGGACTTCCTGGTTCCCCGGTCACGTGTGAATACATAAGGGGTGCATTACCTCAATGGAGTACACAGGAGGCATCATAAGCGTCTCCTGGATATCAGATCCGTACTACCTGACATAGCGTACTAGGTATTCGTGGCGAACGGATAATTACAGCACCCACATATCTCTGTCAGGGGCTATGTATTCGTCACATGACAGAGCGAATGGGCGTGTGCAAAATCAGACCTCCAGCCAATCAGCACATTGTCATTCACGGAAAGAGATTCTTCAGCAAAATTATATCCACGTATACATGTATACCAAAGACGTCTTACTGCCCTGTAAATGGAGGTGCAGAGCCACAATTTGTGAAAAGAAAGTGGATGCACAGCCCGTCTACACAAACATAAATAAGATCAGATCACTCATATGAAATACATTCATGAAGTGACACCAAACAATAGATAATGTATATATATTAGGTGGAAGTGTCCACAGCAGGACAAATCAGTTATGGATCACTAAGTGTTATTCGAACTGCTTGCCTGAATGATTTAATTCCAATACATTATGATCATCCAGATGTACCATGGAACAATGGGGGATGGATGGAAAATGGGGGAGGGGGGGGGAGGGAATGAAGGGAATCACTAAACTCGTATTAATGAGGCAAAAAGTGATATAAAATGACTTGCAAGGGCAGTCAAATAATTGTTTCAAAGAAATATCAGGACAGAAAATCCTGATAGGGGAATTGAAATGACATTTGCTAGAATCCTAAAAGGGGAGCAAAAAGGGCCAGTGGAGGCGGGTGTGAAGCTAAATAAAACATCCATAGTTCAATTGTTCATTTAAACCGGAGGGGGAGACCGTATTAAGACGGAAAATCCATCTTGCCTCTTTTTGTAAAAGCAAACGGTCCCAGTCCCCCCCTCTAACCGGTTTCTCAATTTTTTCAATACCGATGAATTTAATGACGTCTTTTTTCCCGCCATGAGAGACATTGACATGACGTGCCAGAGAAGTATCCCTGTCATGTTCAATGTCCCCCATGTGGTCTCCAATGCGCCTACGGAACTCCCTCCTTGTCTTTCCGACATATTCGAGTCCGCATGCGCCTGTAGCTTTATAGACAACGCCCTTTGTACGGCAATTGATGAAATCTCGGATGGTGAATGATTCCAAGGTCACATTTGACACGAAAAACTTGCCTGGTGAGACAGACGAGCATGATACGCAGTCACCACATCTGTAACATCCCTTCAAATTAGATCTGAGCCAGGTCTCTTGCTTTGGTTCCACAAAATGGCTGTGGACCAGTCTGTCACCTAGAGATCTGCCTCTCCGATATGTAACTTGAGGGTAAGGACCTACTGATGTTTTCAGGTCTTTGTCCATTGTCAGGATTGACCAATGTCTTTCAAAGATGTTTCTGACACGATGAGCACCATTGGAGAAGGTAGTGATAAATCTCGTGACAGAATCACCAGTTTCTTTACTGGATGGTCTTAATAAATCAGATCGGGTCTTGGATCTTGCCTCCTTGAAGGCCTGATTCAACACCTTTCCAGGGTAGCCACGATCAAGAAATCGCCTCCTGAGATCGTTCGCTTGCGTCATGAAAGAGGCCTCATCGGAACAATTCCGGCGAATTCTATAATACTGTCCCTTCGGGATTCCCCTCCTGAGGGGAGCCGGGTGGTTGCTGTCCCACCTCAGGAGGGAATTAGTGGCAGTTGGCTTCCTATAGGTGGACGTACTCAGGGTACCATCTCTCGTCTTACTGATGAGGACATCCAGGAATGGCAAAGAGATAGGGTCCGCCTCGTGCGTGAAGCGGAGGCCTATCTCATTGTCGTTCAGTTGGTTAACAAAGGTGGTCAGATCGTCCCGAGTGCCGCGCCATATGACGAATATGTCATCAATATAGCGCGACCATAGATCGATCTGATCAGACAATCCTCCATCACCGCTCTCCCCGGAGAAGACAACAGTCTCCTCCCACCAGCCCAGGAGCAAATTAGCGTATGAGGGAGCACAGGGGCTCCCCATCGCGGTGCCCCTGAGCTGGTGATAGAACCTCCCGTTAAAGGTGAAGATGTTATTCCTCAAACAGAAATCCAATGCTTTCAGCACAAATTCATTGTGGAGCTGATATTGGCACCCTCTCATAGAGAGGTAATACTTAACTGCCCTAAGTCCCACATTATGTGGGATTGAGGAATAAAGCGCCTCAACATCGATGCTCACCAGAAGGTCGCCTTCCCTTACAGAGACCCCATCTAATTTCAAGAGGAGGTCGGTGGTGTCCCTTGTGTAAGACGGTAGTGATTCCACAAAAGGTCTCAAAATGATGTCTACGTACGACCCAAGATTCTGACATATCCCACCAATACCGGAGACAATTGGTCTACCCTTTAACGGACTAAGTCCCTTATGGATCTTGGGCAAACCATAGAAGGTTGCCATGATAGGGTGGTCTGGCAACAGGAATTGATGCTCCTTTTTGTCTATTACCTTATCGGCAAGACCTTGGTCAAGAAGATTTTTCAACCCAGACAACAGGGAAGTAGTAGGATTATCCCTCAGGACAGCATATCCCTCCTTGTCTGAAAGCAGATCATGGCACATCGCAAGATACTGTGCTGGGTCCAGGACGACCACGTTGCCCCCCTTATCAGAGGGTTTTATGACAACGTGGCGGTCCTGTTCCAAGGTGCGTATGGCCATGATCTCTTCTTTGGTACAGTTGTAATGGGTGAAAGTATCATGTTCGCTCATCATTTTTAGATCTCTAGATACTAGGTTGACAAAAATGTCTACTGTCGACATATCCTTCTGTACAGGTGGCATTTTAGTACTTTTCTTTTTAAACACTGAAAAAGGACCCTGTCCAGAAAGATTAGGATTAGTTTCAGAGAGACCCTCCAACAGTCTGACATCAGGCAGCATATCTGGAGGAATACCTAGTTCTTCACTTAATTTATTGTCTTCCATGTGGAAGAACTTCCTCCACTTCAACTTACGTGCAAAAAGATGTAAATCTTTAATGCACGAAAAAAGGTCAAAGTCAGTGGGAGGGACGAATGAGAGCCCCCTTTCTAGGATCGCTATCTCAGTTCCACTAAGAGGTCGAGATGATAGGTTAATGGCCTTGGGGCCTATGCTTGTTCTGGACCCCTCGTCACACCCATTCGGCTCCTCAATGGATACGCGCTGTCTAAAAAATTGGTATTGTATGAAGGTTGAGATCTCCCTCTCCCTCTCTGTCCACGACCTCTCCCTCTGTTCTTGTTTCTACCACGGAAATTATTATGTCCCCCACCTCCTTGTTCGCAATCAGATAATTCAGTAGAGGTGGAGGAAATATCCAGGTGTTGTTGAGGTTGGAGAGTCTTATTCGTCAGAAAGAGATATGCCTTATTTTCGCGAAAATCTTGGGTATCACGCATATATTGTTTATGCTTGCGATCCTTGATCAGGTACTGAAAATGCTCAATCGTGTTTTGTAAGTTAGTCTCCTTTTTAGGGAAGTCAGTCTCACCAGAGTATTTCTTAACTATGGATATCTGTTCTCTCAGACTATCATTAAGACCCAATAAATTTTGCTTCTCCTCATCCAAGAGAAGCTTCATCAGTCTGAGAGCACAGTTCGTTGCTTCTCTCTCCCAGTTCTTAATAAAGTCAGGGGCTCTGAATCTATTTCCCGGGTTAAGGGTGATCCGCAGGCCTCTAGGCACTATTCCTTCTTTAATATAAGTCTCCAGGCTTTGTACTTCCCACCAGGAGATTATTTGGTCTTTATATATTTTAGTCAAATCTCTAAATGCACCGTTTAGAGTGGGTGTATATTTTTTAGGTATGGTGCCCTTATCCGAAAAGACCCCCTTTGCGTCCTCAAGCCACTGATCCGTATTGAACTCTCCAGAAAGGAAACTAGCCATGTCAGTGTGTTCAAGATATGAAATTAGCAAATTCTACACCAGTAGGTGTCAGAGAAAAAATTCCAACATGTACAACAATTAATGCAGATATAGCAACATGTGATGATAAAACTTAACCTTTAATTGGGTATACTAAAATGAAACCAAATAATAGTGATCCCAACACCATTAAAAACCAAAGAAAATGTTGAGGCCAATTGATTCATATATTCATGGCGTCAACATATTTCAAAGTACGGGGGTACGAAACAAGCGTCACCCCTTATCAACAAAACGGGAGCATGACCTCATATATCAACCACTCTTACTGGCACTTCCAGCAAACTGAATTAATTATGTATAGCTTGCCGAACATGCATATGATCCTCATGGGGATAATACGCCAATAAGCTCAATCAGTAAAGCAAATGAAATGAATGAGCGCGATTATTTACCCAGCTGGTTATGCATGTATGACATGCCATCAAAAGCAGATTGAAACACAAATCGACACCTGACCCAATCGGTAATGGTGCCAAATTACAAGGGTGAAATATAATCCCTCGCCCTGCTGATCATACGTGTTGCACTAAACCGTGGGGGGGACGAATTGGGCAGAAACATGTATCATAAATAGTAATCTCCAGGGAATGCTAACCCCCAAGTGGGTAACCTATATTAGATACATGTAACATGCAAACAGGCAGATAAGACGACTCAAAGTCAAAACCACCGTAAGTGGAACAATCTCACCCGATTCTTTCGTCCCGCCGATGGATCAAGGTTCTCCCGTGTTGTTTGGTCCAGGAACCGACACGGAGGGAGTCATGGCCTGGTCACCAGCCCTGTTTGGGATTTAACTGACCCTTAAATTGCGCACAATGACTCCCGCCCTTACAAGGGCAGTCCACAGCTGGCCCTGTTGTGGCTGACCCTTGGTGAACAATAACAGGTGACTCCCGACGCGTTTCTCAATGTCCGTTCATCAGGGGAGGCACAAAACACCTGTGACTTCAATGGTGGCTCAACACAGAGCTATAACCTATACGGCCTGGTATCCCTGAGGATATGTGATGTACCGGGGTTAATAAAGGATAATCAGTCCCACCCCCAGAATAACATACCCCACCCTACTTAATCATATGGGAGGTGTCACAGTGAAAGGGAAAACCCGGATTGCGCATCAGGTTAACCCATATGTAAATGATCCAAAGAGGCGATCAATTACTGTTTATACACATGTAGCGCTGTGTCAGCTTTATTATGTATGCATTATTCTTACCAAGTCTATGGACGGACCGTACATTGTCTTTTGATGATCAGACCGCAAGACGCTTCCTGGTAGTCTCGTCACATGGGCGGTCATGTGGGTGGACACGTGGGTCGGTGACGCAAATCACGTCACAGAACCCTGGACGCGCATCGTAAGTTCGTCACTGGTCGGTGGAACGCAGGACTTCCTGGTTCCCCGGTCACGTGTGAATACATAAGGGGTGCATTACCTCAATGGAGTACACAGGAGGCATCATAAGCATCTCCTGGATATCAGATCCGTACTACCTGACATAGCGTACTAGGTATTCGTGGCGAACGGATAATTACAGCACCCACATATCTCTGTCAGGGGCTATGTATTCGTCACATGACAGAGCGAATGGGCGTGTGCAAAATCAGACCTCCAGCCAATCAGCACATTGTCATTCACGGAAAGAGATTCTTCAGCAAAATTATATCCACGTATACATGTATACCAAAGACGTCTTACTGCCCTGTAAATGGAGGTGCAGAGCCACAATTTGTGAAAAGAAAGTGGATGCACAGCCCGTCTACACAAACATAAATAAGATCAGATCACTCATATGAAATACATTCATGAAGTGACACCAAACAATAGATAATGTATATATATTAGGTGGAAGTGTCCACAGCAGGACAAATCAGTTATGGATCACTAAGTGTTATTCGAACTGCTTGCCTGAATGATTTAATTCCAATACATTATGATCATCCAGATGTACCATGGAACAATGGGGGATGGATGGAAATTGGGGGGGGGGGGGGAGGGATTGAACTATGGATGTTTTATTTAGCTTCACACCCGCCTCCACTGGCCCTTTTTGCTCCCCTTTTAGGATTCTAGCAAATGTCATTTCAATTCCCCTATCAGGATTTTCTGTCCTGATATTTCTTTGAAACAATTATTTGACTGCCCTTGCAAGTCATTTTATATCACTTTTTGCCTCATTAATACGAGTTTAGTGATTCCCTTTATTCCCTCCCCCCCCCCCCCCCCATTTTCCATCCATCCCCCATTGCTCCATGGTACATCTGGATGATCATAATGTATTGGAATTAAATCATTCAGGCAAGCAGTTCGAATAACACTTAGTGATCCATAACTGATTTGTCCTGCTGTGGACACTTCCACCTAATATATATACATTATCTATTGTTTGGTGTCACTTCATGAATGTATTTCATATGAGTGATCTGATCTTATTTATGTTTGTGTAGACGGGCTGTGCATCCACTTTCTTTTCACAAATTGTGGCTCTGCACCTCCATTTACAGGGCAGTAAGACGTCTTTGGTATACATGTATACGTGGATATAATTTTGCTGAAGAATCTCTTTCCGTGAATGACAATGTGCTGATTGGCTGGAGGTCTGATTTTGCACACGCCCATTCGCTCTGTCATGTGACGAATACATAGCCCCTGACAGAGATATGTGGGTGCTGTAATTATCCGTTCGCCACAAATACCTAGTACGCTATGTCAGGTAGTACGGATCTGATATCCAGGAGACGCTTATGATGCCTCCTGTGTACTCCATTGAGGTAATGCACCCCTTATGTATTCACACGTGACCGGGGAACCAGGAAGTCCTGCGTTCCACCGACCAGTGACGAACTTACGATGCACGTCCAGGGTTCTGTGACGTGATTTGCGTCACCGACCCACGTGTCCACCCACATGACCGCCCATGTGACGAGACTACCAGGAAGCGTCTTGCGGTCTGATCATCAAAAGACAATGTACGGTCCGTCCATAGACTTGGTAAGAATAATGCATACATAATAAAGCTGACACAGCGCTACATGTGTATAAACAGTAATTGAGCGCCTCTTTGGATCATTTACATATGGGTTAACCTGATGCGCAATCCGGGTTTTCCCTTTCACTGTGACACCTCCCATATGATTAAGTAGGGTGGGGTATGTTATTCTGGGGGTGGGACTGATTATCCTTTATTAACCCCGGTACATCACATATCCTCAGGGATACCAGGCCGTATAGGTTATAGCTCTGTGTTGAGCCACCATTGAAGTCACAGGTGTTTTGTGCCTCCCCTGATGAACGGACATTGAGAAACGCGTCGGGAGTCACCTGTTATTGTTCACCAAGGGTCAGCCACAACAGGGCCAGCTGTGGACTGCCCTTGTAAGGGCGGGAGTCATTGTGCGCAATTTAAGGGTCAGTTAAATCCCAAACAGGGCTGGTGACCAGGCCATGACTCCCTCCGTGTCGGTTCCTGGACCAAACAACACGGGAGAACCTTGATCCATCGGCGGGACGAAAGAATCGGGTGAGATTGTTCCACTTACGGTGGTTTTGACTTTGAGTCGTCTTATCTGCCTGTTTGCATGTTACATGTATCTAATATAGGTTACCCACTTGGGGGTTAGCATTCCCTGGAGATTACTATTTATGATACATGTTTCTGCCCAATTCGTCCCCCCCACGGTTTAGTGCAACACGTATGATCAGCAGGGCGAGGGATTATATTTCACCCTTGTAATTTGGCACCATTACCGATTGGGTCAGGTGTCGATTTGTGTTTCAATCTGCTTTTGATGGCATGTCATACATGTGTGAAGCCCCTCAGGTGTTGTGTCGGTGTCGGTGCATTACCTTCAGGGACTCCACGTTGCTGGATCTCCGTCACTGGTAGGAAATCTTCTGTTTGATCGTGACGCCACTCTCAGTATTGCGGCCAGTAGGGACCGCCACTGCAGGTTGAGGGTCGCCTGGGGCTGATGGTATGTGCAGTTAGTTGGACTAGCCTCCTGAGAGTGAGGCAAGCCCCAGGGCCCGATGTAGATGCGTAGTACTACAAGTCGCAGAATGACTCACACAGGCAGAAATGTCTTTCAAGGGCTTTACTCACATTTGATGGCAGGGTGAGTAGCCCGGGCGTAGCTGAGATGAACCAGGTGGGAACCAGGTATCCTTCAGGCTGACTTTATGAGGGTGACTACCAACTCGCCTTCCTTAGCCCTTTTTGTGTTTGGAGTAACCCCGACTTTGAGTCCCTATGGGGGTCACCCAGGGAAGATGCTGCAGCCTCTCTCCCCTTCGTTTGCCGTGTGCTTGTCGCCTGGACCAGATCACTCCAGCTTCTTGCCTCCTGTGAGCTATGGGCCCTAACTGTGGCTACGTGGCTGCGGCTTTTAGTTGTTGTGGTGTGGGCTTTGAGGGCCCCACACCGGCAGGTTTAGCAGGGAAAGGTGGATCTATCCCCACTCCGGGATCTGCCGCCCGTTTGGGCCTGGTACTCTCTAGCAGTCTCCTTACTTCCCACTCCGTTGCTCTCTCTCTAGCTGAAGATGGATTTCGGGTAGCACTCCTAGTTGACCGTTCTCCCCCGTCAGTAGCCACTGCGCGGGCGCTGTTAGACAGCAACAGCCCCACAGGTCTGCTCCTCACTGAGCCCTATGGAGTTCTGCCCTAACTGACTCACTGCCCCTCCTCTCCTGTTCTTGCCTACGCCACCTAGCAACCAGACTCTCTTACCACACCCCTTGAGAGGAGATGGAGGCTTTTGGCCCCCTCCACTATTCCAGTGAAGGTCAAGGCTTTTCCCCCTCCTGGGATCCCCAGGGGTCCTCTCATGGGTACATGTGTGAGACCTGATCACTATGCGCCTGTGTTCCACACCCCTGTCAGCCTTCTGGATTACCTGTATTGTACTGTCCCCAGCATGGGTGCAGTACTCAGTGGTGCCTGACCAGGTCAGGGGCGCCACATTCCCCCTTAGTTATCACCAGCACGTCCTCGGGCTGCAAGACAACATTTTAAAATGCATAAAACATTAAAACATATAAAACATTTTTTTAAAAGCACCAGGTACCATACATCACCACCCTCCACCCACAAGTCCGTTAACCCACCCAAACCCCTTTCACGTTGGCCGCGACTTCAGCCACTTCTGGCAGGATGTAGAGGCGGCTTTCATGGGCTGGTGGTTTCAGGGTATACCTGGCCTGGTGGATCCGCGCCTTCAGCCTCTTCTGGCAGGATGCAGAGGCGGCCTCCACAGTTGGTGCTGACCAGGTACCCTCTTTGTGGTGGAGAGCCAGGCCCCATAAACAGGCATGCTCTCTGGTCGCAGGCGAGCCAAGGCCCTATATACGGACGGGCTCCTCCTGGTTGCAGACGAGCCAAGCCCCTAAACAGGCTGACTCCGGTGGCGGTGGTGCCCTCTGGTGTAACTATTTACACTGCGAGAGTTTGTGGCTATAGCCAGTTCATAGCCTTAAGGTTTATGGTTTTCTCACAATAGTTTTTGTGGGCACATGCTTAAACGTGAACGTTGCTAAACAAAACTTTTCAAAACTTTAACTGGTAACTTCTTTCTTTACTTTACTCCTCCATTTCACCAGGGCTTGGGCCTGTAGGGCTGCGGCACCTGTTGCTTTCTTGGCCTCTTTCTTCATCTGTTGTTGTCTCATCTGCAGGTTCCTTGTCTCTGCTTTCTCTATCTTCATCTGTTTCCTTTCCTGTATCTGTTTCTCTTTCCTGTAGCATGGGGTGGCTGTAAGGTTTACTGGTACATAGTGCTACGTCAAGCGCGTACAGTCCTCTTTCGCCTTCATGCATAGTGAATTGTACTGAATCCCCCATCTTTAGGTTTCTGCCAGGGTGTCCTCTAGGCAGATGAGCGCTCACGTCTCTTCTGTTGACAAATATCCCTTCTTTGATACCAGGGTCTACAATAAAGCCATACCCGCTTTTCAAGTTAAAGTCCTCCACTACTCCTCTGCAAAGGGGTCCTCTGACCTGGGCTTTGGACCTTCTCAGTAACCTTTTCTCCTGTAGGTCTCTGGCCATGACTTCTCTCTGCTCTGGAGACTGTGGTGCAGGGGACAGCGTTGTTCTATTGCGACGCCTTGTCCTGCGGGCTGGGTTTTGCTGGGCTGTTACCTCAATGCCTGCAGGGCCCCAGGTGAGGTTTCTGGGCTGATCTTCGTCAGCAGACGGTGTCAAGTCCTCCTCATCCCAACGTGAATAGGGTAACATCTCCGGCTCTGAGTATTGCTCCACTGCCGGTGGCTCCGGAGTCAGCTCCTCAGCTTCCTGGCCTCCTCTCCCCCTTAGTTCTTCGCTGCACTCTGGTTGTGGTAGCGCTGGAGATGAGTGGTCCTCAGCTGGTCTGGGCGGTGGACTCTCTGGCGCGGCTGCTGCAGGGGTTGCCGGAATCTCCTTGGGGGTATGCGGAGGGAGCAGATACCGATCCACCATCTCTTGTGGGAACTGGGCCTCTAGGTCAGCCTTCAGCTTCCAGTATTCGGGGTCCTCTCCTATCAGGGTCTTCCTAGCAGGGACCTCTTTGGACTGGGGAGCGGTGTCTGCTCTGGCCTTGCAGGCCGGGGTAAACGATGAGGTAATCTCTTCTTGGCGGGCCGCGCCTGGCATGGCGGCGGCCTGGTCTTGGCGGGCCGCGCCTGGCATGGCGGCGGCCTGGTCTTGGCGGGCCGCGCCCTGGATGGCGGCGGCCTGGTCTTGGCGGGCCGCACCCGGCATGGCGGCGGCCTGGATCAGTGTCGCTGTTGCAGGGGGCTCTGTGCAGGCTGGGCTGGACGTCGCTGCAGCAGTCTGGGCTTGGCGGGCCGCGCCTGGCGTGGCTGCGGCCTGGTTCAGCACCTCACTTGCGGCGCGGACGAGCGTTGCTGCGGCGGTGGGGTCTCGGCGGGCCGGGCCTAGCAGGGCGGCGGCCTGGGTCAGCGTTACGCCTGCGGCGCGGATGAGGGTCGCGGTGGCAGCCGGTTCTTTGCGGGCCGGACTGGGCGTTGCTGCAGGGACCGGGTCTTGGTGGGCCGAGCAGGGCATCGCTGCGGCCGCTGGGGCTTGGAAGGCCGCACCTGGCGTGGCTGCGGCCTGCTTCAGCGTCGCCGCACCGGACGCCTCTTCGGGGACCGCGGGCGTGGCAGCAGGGGTCGGGGCACTTGCGCTGGCCGGGGCATCACTCGACTCACCCACCGGTGGCAGCATCGGGGTCTGCGTCATCGCCGTCCTGTCTGGCACTCGGCGCGCGGCTCTCCTTTCATAGGCCCGAACCGCCGCGGTCATCTCCAGCATTTCCATCCGTTCTTCCCGGATCTGCTCCACGACCCGGGTCTCCAGTCGGTCGCAGAACTGGGCCAGCTCCCGGTACCACCAGGCAGCGGAGCCTGGTTCTGGGTTCCTGCGGTCAGACGCCATTTCTTCTGCGCCCTCTTCTGCACGACTCTCCAGCTGTGGACTCGCCGTTGCCTCTGATAGCAAGCTGTTCAGTTTCTGCTCTGCCTCTTTCAGCAGCTCCTCTCCCAGCAGCAGGCTTCTGGCTCCCTTTCTGTCCCGACGTCTCTGGACGCTTCCACTCTCATAGCTGGCAAGGTCAGAACTCTGCAGGGGATCTCTGGGTAGCCACACCTCTTCGTGGGCGGTAACTTCTTCCAGCGCGGGCTGCTGTTGTTTTTCAGCGCGCTTTTCATGGTGGCAATATGGCGGCGCTTCCAATTTTTCAAGCGGACCGCCCAGGCACATGGTCACCTGTCTGAACAGGTCTAGTCCTTATCCTGTTCGTGACGCCAGATGTGAAGCCCCTCAGGTGTTGTGTCGGTGTCGGTGCATTACCTTCAGGGACTCCACGTTGCTGGATCTCCGTCACTGGTAGGAAATCTTCTGTTTGATCGTGACGCCACTCTCAGTATTGCGGCCAGTAGGGACCGCCACTGCAGGTTGAGGGTCGCCTGGGGCTGATGGTATGTGCAGTTAGTTGGACTAGCCTCCTGAGAGTGAGGCAAGCCCCAGGGCCCGATGTAGATGCGTAGTACTACAAGTCGCAGAATGACTCACACAGGCAGAAATGTCTTTCAAGGGCTTTACTCACATTTGATGGCAGGGTGAGTAGCCCGGGCGTAGCTGAGATGAACCAGGTGGGAACCAGGTATCCTTCAGGCTGACTTTATGAGGGTGACTACCAACTCGCCTTCCTTAGCCCTTTTTGTGTTTGGAGTAACCCCGACTTTGAGTCCCTATGGGGGTCACCCAGGGAAGATGCTGCAGCCTCTCTCCCCTTCGTTTGCCGTGTGCTTGTCGCCTGGACCAGATCACTCCAGCTTCTTGCCTCCTGTGAGCTATGGGCCCTAACTGTGGCTACGTGGCTGCGGCTTTTAGTTGTTGTGGTGTGGGCTTTGAGGGCCCCACACCGGCAGGTTTAGCAGGGAAAGGTGGATCTATCCCCACTCCGGGATCTGCCGCCCGTTTGGGCCTGGTACTCTCTAGCAGTCTCCTTACTTCCCACTCCGTTGCTCTCTCTCTAGCTGAAGATGGATTTCGGGTAGCACTCCTAGTTGACCGTTCTCCCCCGTCAGTAGCCACTGCGCGGGCGCTGTTAGACAGCAACAGCCCCACAGGTCTGCTCCTCACTGAGCCCTATGGAGTTCTGCCCTAACTGACTCACTGCCCCTCCTCTCCTGTTCTTGCCTACGCCACCTAGCAACCAGACTCTCTTACCACACCCCTTGAGAGGAGATGGAGGCTTTTGGCCCCCTCCACTATTCCAGTGAAGGTCAAGGCTTTTCCCCCTCCTGGGATCCCCAGGGGTCCTCTCATGGGTACATGTGTGAGACCTGATCACTATGCGCCTGTGTTCCACACCCCTGTCAGCCTTCTGGATTACCTGTATTGTACTGTCCCCAGCATGGGTGCAGTACTCAGTGGTGCCTGACCAGGTCAGGGGCGCCACACATGCATAACCAGCTGGGTAAATAATCGCGCTCATTCATTTCATTTGCTTTACTGATTGAGCTTATTGGCGTATTATCCCCATGAGGATCATATGCATGTTCGGCAAGCTATACATAATTAATTCAGTTTGCTGGAAGTGCCAGTAAGAGTGGTTGATATATGAGGTCATGCTCCCGTTTTGTTGATAAGGGGTGACGCTTGTTTCGTACCCCCGTACTTTGAAATATGTTGACGCCATGAATATATGAATCAATTGGCCTCAACATTTTCTTTGGTTTTTAATGGTGTTGGGATCACTATTATTTGGTTTCATTTTAGTATACCCAATTAAAGGTTAAGTTTTATCATCACATGTTGCTATATCTGCATTAATTGTTGTACATGTTGGAATTTTTTCTCTGACACCTACTGGTGTAGAATTTGCTAATTTCATATCAGAGAGTGAAGGAGAGAAGATCAGGAGCCGGGCTCCTTGGATGCAACTAGGTGACAGGGTCTGGTCCTAGTAGGAGCTGGACCCCCAGTCGCAGGGGATCGTGACAAGGGGCACGGAACTGTCGAGTAGGACAGCCGGCGGCTTTGTACCATCACCGGGTTGGGACCAGGGCACGAATGGGTATGCGGACCCTAGGTCAGGGAGTAGCTTCAGACAACCTGACAATTTACCCGACCAGAATGGAGCCTTCAAGATCCGCTCTCCACCCGCTCCAAAATCGGGGTACTAGTGCAATGAGGGGGATAGGACTTTCCACAAAAACGGTCCAGAAAATGCCAAGCATGAACCCTGAGAGCAAGCTCTCACAGTTAGCCACACTGGGGCGCGGGACCCGACTAGTATTATGCTACCGGGACCACCAGAAGAGAGTACTTAGTGCCAGGAGTAAAGTCACAGATCCCCAGGCAACACCATCGGCTGCCCCATTCCATCACCCCCGGGTACTCCCAACTGCAGCGGTGGTACTCCATATTACCACATACCACGGGTGGCATCACAAACTTTAACATAATCCCCTGTAAATACCCCCTTCATTTGAGTGGCCACATGACCCCCAGGTCCGGAGAACCCTCGAGCAACCACGGATCCGGATCCGAGCAGCCCGGGGCGGCACAGCATGATAATTATAAAGCTGTGCTCTGAACACTTCGATGACAGCGGTTTTGAGATCATAAGCTTTTCTCACCACTGAAAGAAGCCACCGCTGCAGCCCTGCTCTCACCACTTGGAGTGGTGACTTATTCCAGTGGTGAGAGCAGCTCGGTAGTCTGGCATTAGTAGTAGAATGTTAGGCTGCAAACCTGTGCTCTTCTCACCACCATTGCCTGTACTCCTGTCACCGGTCACTGCTGAACACTGTGTGAGCAGTGAAAAGGGAAAAATGTAGCTCAAAGGACAACTCTGGACTACAATAAAATGGTACTTGGCTCCCATGTGGCATGTACCAGTTCAGAGCTAAGGCAACCACAGCTACAGGAGATGTGGTGTAACATCGACCATATTATTGTCACGATAGTCTCCCAGCTGTTTTGAGACTAGTGACAGCCTTAGGACTGGAGCCTCCCATCTCCATCTTTCCTCCTCATTTAAACGAAGCTTCCTTTCTTTTGACATCTCATGAGTTCATTTCTGGTTTTGTTACCAGCAGCTCTGAGCAGGGCAGATCAGCCGTAGCTGCTTTGGGCCCATGCCCATTTAGATTAAATACTGGAGCCTTCCCAGCAGTCCTTGCTGCTGTTAGAATCATTTCTACTTTGGCCAGCCTGGTGGAAGGAACTGCTGAGGTTTTCTCCTGTGCCCATCCACCTGCTAATTTAAAGTCAGTTTGCTACGGTGAAGTTTGTTGTTTTGTAATCTTCTGTTTATTCCCCCATCTGTCTTTCCTTTCCCTCCATGTTTATTACTGTAGTGGCAAGTCTAGTGTACTCGCCGGCCTACTCACTAGGCAGGGTGAGTTTAAGGTCAACTGAGGGTCCAAGGTATCCTGCTCGCCGACAGGTGGAAAGAACCTGTATAGAAACACTAGGGAGCTCAGAAGTGATTTTGAGGTGAGTTTAGAAGGTACCTCCTCACCCCTCTCCCTAGCGGCAGGGACCTCCGTTGTATTGTGACCCCAGTGTTTCCCCTTTTTTGTGGTGTCTTTTGTAGTGCCTCAGATGCCCGTTGGTCTGATCGCATGTGTGACACGTTACATACAGACATCTCCTACTCAGTGCGTGACACTTATGGCCTAGGGCTGCCATATTTGCTGGTGTGTAAGTGTCGTGCTCTCACACACCAGCAAATAAAAATGGCAACCCTCAGCAGCTACAGAAAAAAAAAATCAATCAATAAATAAATGTTAAAAAAGTACTTTTCCTTTTGTATTAAAAGTAAATGATCATATATGTAGTAAGTATTAATGCAGCATTACAAGTCGTACACATTATCTATAAATAATAGCCAGTTTGCTCGAGTAATTGAATCTTTACACCTCAGGCCTTATTTATAACAATCAGCAGAGGTGTAAAGTGGAGGAAGCCCAAAGACAAAGCAGCCAATCAGATCACATTTTTTATCTTTTGCAAACAAACATGATTATGATATCAATAAATGTTGTTGTCGTATTATCTGTTTTTCAGGAAGTTTGTTAAATACCTTTCAGCCCGTTTACCCCAGCAAACTATGGATGGATGAAAAGGCGTTCTGCAATGAGTTTCCCTTCCATATTGTGTTTGACCAACAAGTAAGGAAAATGCAGATATTTTTTCATAACATTTCAAAAACTGGGTTCTCTATGAGATGCTAACTGAAATTGTATGTTTTATCCACAAAAACAAACTAGAGGATGTCCGGCTGTTCTTCTACAAATTGTCTCTTCAGGGAGGAAGTAGACGAACTCTGGTGCCACCTCTTGGAGGTAGCAATCCTATAAGTTAAATGACCCTTTAACAAGCCTTGTCATGACTAAGGGCCGCTTTACACTCTGCGACATCGCTAGCAATTGCTAGCGATGTCGAGCGCGATAGCACCCGCACCCGTCATACGGCCGATATGTGGTGATCGCTGCTGTAGCGAACATTATCACACTTCACTTCACTTCACTGTCACACGCACTTACCTGTTCAGCAACGTCGCTGTGACTGCTGAACAATCCCTCCCTCAAGGGGGAGGTGCGTTTGGTGTCACCGCGACGTCACTAAGCGGCCGGCCAATACAAGGGAAGGGGCGGAGATGAGCGGGACGTAACATCCTGTCCACCTCCTTCCTTTCTCATTGCTGGCGGACGTAGGTAAGGAGAGGTTCCTCGTTCCTGTGGTGTCACACATAACGATGTGTGCTGCCGCAGGAACGACGAACAACATCGTACCTTCAGCTGCAACGATAATTGGGAATGGACCCCCATTTCACGATTAGCGATTTTGAATATTTTTGCAACGACTCAAAATCGCTCATAGGTGTCACACGCAACGACATCGCTAATGCGGCCGGATGTGTGTCACAAATTCCGTGACCCCAACGATATCGCTTTAGCGATATCGTAGCGTGTAAAGCGGCCCTAAGGAATTACTTAGGCTGTTCTTCTCACACTGGACTGAATAGTCACTTCACCACCGATTTCTTATTAATTATTTAGTGGACATTTTCTGACTGCTCATTACACTGGGGAATATGATTTGAATACAACACCTCCTAAGAAAATACAAGAACCTGATCACCAAAATACAAACAATATATAATCTTAGGAAAACAGGGTAGATAAGTGCAATGCATATTAAAGACAAATGTTTAAAAATTTGATTACACATAATAAAATTTAGTGAGAATCACAGTCCCCTGCATGGTAAAATCGTGTAACGCAATGTAATACAGCCCTGAAGAGACAACATAAATACAGTATTTCACAAAAGTGAGTACACCCCTCACATTTTTGTAAATATATTATTAGATCTTTTCCTGGGACAACGCTGAAGATAAGACTGATACAATGTAAAGTAGTCAGTGTACGGCTTGTATAACAGTGTAAATTTGGTGTCCTCTAAATAACTCAACACACAGCCATTAATGTCTAAACTGCTGCCAACAAAAGTGAGTACACCCCTAAGTGAAAATAGACAAATTGTGCCCAATTAGCCGTTTTTACTCCACGATGTCATGTAACTCAATACTGTTACAAGGTCTCAGGTGTGAATGTGGGGCAGGTTACATTTGGTGTTATCTCTCACACTCTCTCATACTGGTCACTGGAAATTCAGCATGGGACCTCTTGGCAAATAATTCTCTCAAAATCTGAAAAAAAGAATTGTTGCTCTACATAAAGATGGCCTAGGCTATAACAAGATTGTTATACAAGCTGTACACTAACTACACATTGTATCAAAGTGTCATATTTTCAGTGTTGTCACATGAAAATATATAATAAAATGTGACAAGTGTACTCACTTTTTGGATATATTGTAGCTATAATAGCATACGTTGCACATTTATCCACTACAATCTCCCCTGGCATGCTTGCATAAACATCAAAGAATGGTCAATACAAAAAGTAGAGATGATAGGAATATCGGACAGTGCGAAAATAATTTAGAGAGCAGAGAGGAGATACAATATTACATTGGTCAAGGTAGCGGCAGGGTGTCCAGATACCCACCACACCTTCTCCACAGAAAGTTCCTTGTGCTATCCTCAATTATTGGTACTATACTTACAATCAACTATTACAGCAAGCTTCAACTCCCATCTAACTAATAGTATCATCCTGTATTCAGCTCACCATATGTCACGATTCAGTTTAGACTCTGCTGTACAGAGTTGTATTCGTCACCTGCTCCTACGGTCAGTGTTTCACTGTGCTTGACCGGTGGGAGGAGCCTATCCTTCTGTGCCTTGTTCTCGAGATCACGCCGCTTTATCAGGATGTCACAAAAACTTTGTGGAAAATAAGGAGTGTTAACATGTCATATTCACGGTCTCCCGTCGAAGCACACGCGAAACACGTGTTGGGACCGGTTTCACATGTGAGGTTGACAGACTCCCCCCTTGGGGTTCTACACTTACCACGGGTAGGTCTTCAGGTGCCACTCTACCACCAATGTATGATTGTCTATGAAGCTGGGTACTATACATATCTATCCTTGGTGGCTATGATGTTTTTATATTGGCCCTGATTTAGACCATAATTTTTGTGGGTGTTGTTAGTGTACAAGTACTTTTTTGTCCTACTGGTCCAAGGGGTATATACTTCTACTTTGTTTAATGTGAATACTTGTTTATGTGCTTCCCTTGGATCTAGGGACATCCCCTTATTTATGCAGGGACCTTCATGGGACCCCTTTTTCCTCCTCTTATCTTCTTAAGACCTGGTTTTTAATCATGTATGTCCAATTATTAATTGTTTACCATATGTGACTATAATGTTTGCATTTTTGTAATAAAATTATACACTTTTTCACAATTGTGGTACCAGTGTTTAATCTTCAACATGTTAACACCCCTTATTTTCCACAAAGTTTTTGTATTATACCATGGGGTTCATGTATATTACCATTAATATGAGGTCCGCTATACTTGATGTTTGCTTTCTTTTTATCAGTATGTCGCCTCCTTTGGTGCGGCGCCCGTTATAGCCCTGCTCTACTGCGTACTTTCCTGATCCCTGTAAGTTCTCTTGATTCTGCCTGCTACCTCGTCCTACCTCCCTGACTTCCATCCTCCCTGTTCAGTCTGACCTGCCTGACTCCCGTCCCTTCCGTCCTGTCTTACCCTCCGGTCTTCCTCTCCTGCTCCTTGTTTGTTGTTCCGTCCCTGCGCCCCCTCCTATGGCTTGCTCTCCCAGTTCCCGACCTCCGGCTCCCTCTTCACACTGTCCCGCCTACTCCCTTGTACTGTGTGACCTCCCGGCTCTGATCCTGCTTGTACGAATTCTCTGAGTAATCCATTTGTGATTACTCTTGAGACACCTTGTGGATCCATAGTCCTGTTACACACACACCAGTGTTCCGGCTCCCCCTAGTGGTGGCTTAACACTATATTTATCACCAACAGCAAGAAGATGCACATTCACATCTGCTCTTCTGTGCATATAGGGCAACCTCCAAAAGTCATCTGGAGACATTCTCTCATAGCTGTATGTTATACCTTGTGCTAATGCACCAAGCTGGCAGACAGCCACGAGCCACAAAACATAGATCCGCAAGCCACATGTGGCTCTCGAGCCACAGGTTGGGGAGTCGGGACCCCTGCACTATAGCATTGATGCTATAGTTAAATGTATGAAGCTAACAGAGACAGTTCTATAACTGATGATTGAAGGCAGTCTCACGCTCAAAGCTCTAGTGGATGGTGAGATATGGAGCCTGAAAGTCAAAAGTTCAAAACATTGTTACCCTTTTGCAAAGTGTATTTTTCCATGGAATATTGATTTATGTAAAATTTGTTGAAATAAAAGTGAGGAAAATCAAACTGTACTTCTGACTATTTTCTCAATGTATTGTGTTATTAGCATTATCCATATTTAGATATTTTCTCGATTTTCTCCTGTCACCAGCTGAAGGTAAAGCAGGCCGGAGTAAACATTCAGAAATATGTCCCTGGAATCCAAACTATGGACATCAGATTAGATGAATATTTCACCATCGTCCACCCTCAGGTTACTTTCACCATTTCAAACATTAAGATGTTCACTAATAGTCAGTTTGTGCTGAAGACAAAGCGAGAAATGATGCCGGAGTCGTGGAGGAAGCAGCCCACACTGAAGCTCAGAGGTGATATGGTCGTATCTTTCTTCATGTATTTGTATGGATCTCAGTGGTACAGACTTGATATAAGGACAGCATACACTGCCTGTCCTGCGGGATTCATAATTATTGATATTGAGCACAGTGAATACATTTCAGCTTTTTCTGCTTCTTTATTTTTTGTACCACTCTGAATATGCCACGTATAGGTAATCTGTTGCCCCATTTGATATTTCTATCCTATTAATATGAGCATACAGGTTATAGAATGCTGAAAATAATCATACCTGTCTGCCTCATATCAGATGCCTTCTTGGGGAAAAATCATCTTTTATCCCTATATAAATGAGGTCTTCCAGGCTATGGGGTAGCTGTTGCCTCCTTGCGTCATTAACATAGCTGTCACCTTCCATCAGCGTCACAGCATTCCTGTGAAGTACAGTTATGGGCCTGACATCCTGCATCTGCATACCACAATTGCCAATGTTCCACTGTAGTGTTTTGCCCCTCTATGGGAATTGGCTTCATTTTTCTTCTGCTCAAGCGTCGGATCACTGGAGCGGAAGTAGCAGTGACTCTCCAGCGCCTGCGCGACAGAAGGGCGTAACACTACAGTGGAACGTCGGCAATTGCAATGCCCAAGCACGGGATTTCAAGACCACAAGTAGACATTACAGGGATACTGACAGGAGGCAACAGCTGCTAAAGAAGCAAGGAAGCAGTGCTATCTTCCAGGCAGAATCCACTCAATAACCTGGAAGACCTCATTTACATATATGTATAAAAGATGATTTTTCCGCAAGAATTTTCCCTGGACTATCAGGTCGTCACAGAGTATTGCACAATCTTCCCTCCTGTGCAGTGTCCACCTCCTTCTTGGTTAAAAGTCCCCAACTAAATGGTGTTGCCTACATCAGCTAATCAAAATCCTAGGCACACTCTGCACCACACCCACCAGACACACCAGTGGACGGCCTGAGGGGACTAGGGTCGCCCACTTGGGGGGTTGGTTAGGGAAGCTCAGGAGTGTCAGGAAAAGGGAGAAGTAGTTTAGAAGTGAAGGAGAGAAGAGGTGAGGAGCAGGGCTCATGAGTAGTTACCTAGGTGGCAGACGGTGGTCTGGGCCTAGAGAGATGGACCCCGGTCGCAGGGGATCGTGGCAAGGGGCACGGAACTGTCGAGGAGGACAGCCGGCGGCCTTGCACCATCACCGGGCTGGGACCAGGGCACGACGGGGTACGTGGACCCTAGGTCAGGGAGTAGCTTTAGACAACCTGACAATTGACCCAACGAGAACGGAGCCTTCAAGATTCGCTCTCCATACACTCCAAAATCGGGGTACTAGCGCAACGAGGAAGATAGGACTTTCCACAAAACCGGTCCAGGAAATCCCAAGCGTGAACCCTGAGAGCAAGCTCCCACACTTAGTCATAGTGGGGAGCAGGACCTGGCAAGTTCCATACTACCGGGACCAACAGAGAAATAAAATTAGTGCCAGGAGGCAGGTCACGGATCACCAGGCAGCACTAATGGGGACGAGACCCGAACTAGCTCCCCTCAGTGGCAGCGGTAACCAGAACTTTGGTTTATCCAGTTGTCGGTGTCAGCTTAATGGACTGAGTGAGTAAGCAAGTGACACCTTCGCACCCAACGGCACTTCTCCGCTCACCATCACCGAGCCCCGGAGTATGCCCCATACCCGTGGAGGGTCATAACACCTGGCTGCCGCATTCCATCACCTCCAGGTACTCCCAACTGCAGTGGTGGTGCTCCAAATTACCACATACCACAGGTTGCATGACAAACTCAAACACAATTCCCTGTCAATACCCCCTTCATTTAAGTGGCCGCACGACCCCCGGGTCCGGAGACCCTCGAGCTACCAGTCACCAGATATGAGCAGCTCGGCTGCTGGCACAGGGGCGGCACACCTCAAATTCCTGGCATCATGAATAGGTTAAGAGCAGGACCCACTTACCTGGGTGACGTGCACCTTAGAAGTCGAAACCGCGAGTCAAAACTCCCGTTTCCCGCCATTTCCACCATCTTCTGCCATCTTTTGGCACCAAAACGCTGTCTTCTCCACGAAAGCGCGCAAAGTAGAAGCCCCACCCTTCGTCCTGAGAGTGAGCCGGAACCAGAAGTTCCCAGAGAGGTGACAGCACCAAAGTGAGTGGTGGGCAAAAACCGAGGGGGCGTAACTGCATGTAACAGCGGAAGAAAAGCAGGGACTACAGGACTCTGCGATAACGTTCCTGGACAACGCAGAGGAAAGATAGTGGAGCGGAGCTTGACACCGGAACGTGCTGTTCCCAGGACCGCGACCTAGATTGAGGAAGAAACGGAGCAGCTTTGCAGAAGGATGCGAACGCAGTTCCTGTTCATACTGAAGCACTGGAGGGAAGAGATGAGGAGCCTGGCGGTGGCGGTGCAAGCCTGTGAGCTCGAAATCCCACGTGAAGAAAGGGTAAGCGGTTACCCAGTCCCTGATGATTGCCCAAATCCGGCCGATGCGGCTGAGGGATCCAGACTGCCCCCGCTCTAGGCAAACACTCCGCCGCCACCAACCCCGTGCTCGGCGGACGCCGAGCTGCCTGCTCCCACCATGGCAGTGGAACTTTCAGCCCCCGTATATGGAGATGCAGCTGCAAAGCCCCCGGTTCCGTCACCCGACCAGGTCACGACAGTGGTCACCCCGACACTGGCCCGACCAGACCCGGCCGCATCACCGGGCCCATCCTTAGAGGCGGAGGACCCGGACTCTGAAACCCCGGGTGCGGAGCAGTCAGTACATCTACCAAGAAGAGCGGAGGAGGAACCTGAGGAGTTGCCGGTTCCACCACCGCGCGGCATCCCAACGGCTGTTGGGGCTGCAGAGGTGCACCTAAAGCCTATGCCAGCTAGGGAGCTGAGACCAGACGCTGACGCCCCCTACTGGGAACAACACCTGCCAAAGTTAAAACCGGAGATGACAAGTCAAGACCAGAGGCAGCGGGAGATGGTTGACCGTGCCGAAAGAGAAAAGGAGCATTTGAGAAAGGCTACCTTCCGTGTCAGAGGGCCGCGGCGCAGGGGCCATATCAAGCGGTTTAACCCCAACAAAGGGTGGGGTTTCCTCTGGGAGGCGAGTCTCTCTGAAGCAGTGTTTGTCGCTCAGAGAGATATAGAGCAACATCTCCCGAGGGACCACCCGGGTTGTAATCTTGAGCTGGGAGAGGTGGTCGGCTACACTCGGCATTGGAATGAGTGGTGCTAGTATGCCCTGGATGTGAAGCGGCTCGCTATGGTTGATGAGCAGGTTCTACCAGCCGCCACCGTTGATTACCAGTCTCCATCTGAGCGGTACCTGTAATATGCAAATGAAAACTGTTAGGTATCTGTGTTTCTTTTATTATTTTTCAAAGTTTGTTATTTTTCATATAGAGAAAATAAGTGTTTTAATCAATAAGGTTTGAATGAACACAGAAAATTACCTGACTTGCGGGAAGACTTTATAGTGTGTACACCAGGTGCATGGACTTCGTTTTATTTAAGCACCAATGTTAATAGTAAAAATGGACCATGGTCATAGGACTCGTTGTGACCAACACAGACTTGTGTATTGTACATAGTTGCACCTCCTGTGCCCACCAGAGTCGTCTTTTGCAACACCCGGGACCTTAACCTGGTCACGGACCCTCAATAGGTATGCAGCGGGTCAGGGTGTTCGGGTGGCGGGTTAATGGGATCCGGGACATTGGGACTGGACTGTCACAGGAAGGGCTGCAATGGAGCAGGTTGAGCCTCCGCTACTAATCTAACCGGTAGCGTTCCATTGTTGACATAACAAACTCTAAAGTTACGTAGCGTTGAAGTACCCAGCCTCCCTAATGTGGGATGTATCTTGTTAATAAAAATGTTCCTTTTCCTACTTTTGCAGTTTAAAAAAAATAAATAAATAAAACCTCTGTTGTCCTGTAGATCGAGAACAAGCTACGTTTAACCAAGGGGGAATGTGATGCCCTGGACTATCAGGTCGTCACAGGGTATTACACAATCTGCCCTCCCGTGCAGTATCCACCTCCTTCTTGGTTATGGGTCCCCAACTAAATGGTGTTGCCTACATCAGCTAATCAAAATCCTAGGCACACTCTGCACCACACCCACCAGACACACCAGTGGACTGCCTGAGGGGAATAGGGTCGCCCACTTGGGGGGTTGGTTAGGGGAGGTCAGGAGTGTCAGGAAAAGGGAGAAGTAGTTTGGAAGTGAAGGAGAGAGGAGGTCAGGAGCAGGGCTCCTGAGTAGTTACCTAGGTGGCAGATCCTCGAGCCACCATTCACCCGGATCTGAGCAGTTCGGCTGCTGGCACGGGGGTGGCACAAAGGCATCTGCTATGAGGCATACAGGTATGATTATTTTCAGCATTCTACTACCTGTATGCCCATATTAATAGGTTAGATATGTCAAATAAGGAGAAAGATTCCTTTAAACATGAGTTGTTTTTATCTACAGATGGAAAGAGGCTGACAGGGCGTTTACACAACCCAGTGCTTAAAGTGAATCTCTCAGCAGGTTTTTGCTATGTAATCTGAAGATTATCACATGTCTCATACATAACTAGATAAGAAACACTCGCCAAATCCTGTTATTTTAACATTTGAACCAATAACATCAAATACCAAACAAGAGGAAGAGGTGCAGATGTCAATGAGCTGGACAGTCCAGATTGACATCCTCAAGTGTTGAATCTAGTCTTGGCTCAGTCTAACTCATACATGATGAAAGATGCTAATGTCCCAGTTTCCCAATCTTCACACCTCAATTTGCTTATGGTTCCTCTCTTCTAGGCATAAGATGATGTTGTGGGGACATATAATATGGCGTCAACCTGTATGGGTTTGCTGGGAGAAAACCTGATCTCTCATAGGGCTCCCAATACTTTGACTGTTCATAACTGACCTCCCTTGGTCTTTAAGATGCTGTAGAATTAGGCATTCACTTTCTCTCCTTGCAGAAACTCTTCTTGTGTGTTAGAGCATGCTGCCTAACTTACTGTCCCTGGGTGTTCCTTCTCCCCTCACCCAAATCTCATCACTGTACCAACAATGAAGTAATGGGACAACAAGACAACACCATAGAGGCTAAAACAGAATGAAGGAGACACAAAGACAGCATGTGGGACATGAGGGGAGATGGGACATGAGGGTGACCAGAAGAGAGGTGTGGGAGTGCACTGACAGTCATCCTCCATCATCCTCCACCATACGCACCCACTTTACAAACACTTTAAAGAAATAGTTTAAATATTTATATATTCTTTCTTTATATGCCTTCAAAAGGATTGTCTGGCATTGCTCACTCCCTCATCGGAAATTGATCTGAGCCAGACAACCCCTTTAAATTCTTGTTCCCTTTTTCAAAGCTACAATGACTCGTGATTATGATCTATTTATGTATTCATATCTACTAAATATTTCTTTAAAGGCCATATGATATGGATGGATTCTATAGAATGTATGATCTACATGTGTTCTCCAAAGCTGCGAAGTCTGCAGGAGCTAGAAGAGAGGAACATGCACATTTCAGATATAGCCAAACACGATGTAACAAGAGACCTCATTCTCCTGAACCATCAAAGACTGGCTGAAATTGAGTTATCCAACCAGCTGGAGCGCAAGAAGGAAGAGCTGCGTGTGTTGTCCAAAAACCTGGAGACAGAGAAGAAAAAAACGGAGACATTGCTGTATGCTATGCTTCCTCAGCACGTGGCCAATCTGCTAAAGGAAGGCAAAAAAGTGCAAGCAGGTACTAGTAAAATTACCATGCCTGATGAAGAGACCTGAGTATTCTCGAAAGCTTGCTATTATTACCATCTTTTCAGTTAGCCATTAAAAGGTATCAACCACTGAGGACTCTGTTCTTTTAAACAAACTTTTTTTTTCAAGCAGGTACTATACAGTGTGTCCACCACCATTAACTTGAGAATGGCGGCAGCTATAGGAATAGAAGTGGTGTCTAGGTATAGTAAAGTAGCCATGCGCTACGCAATGAAACCACCTATTGCGCCACCTGGTGGAAAACAACGGAGTTAGCATTTTTATCTTGAAAGCGGAACAAGATAGAGAAAAAAAGTGAATTACAAAGCTGTAGGGCATCATCAATTCAATACGAATCGACACTTTGCATACAGAAATGCTATGATTAGAATGTATAAAACTCACAAGCCTGCGGACGTGAAGCGATACCTCATGGAGACCTTCCTACAAGTCATTGGGTATGGTGGCTGTGTGGAGTGGCCTCCACGCTCACCTGACCTGACCCCACTGGACTTCTTTCTGTGAGGTCACATCAAACAGCAGGTGTATGCGACCCCCCCACCAACATTGCAGGACCTACGACGACGTATCACAGATGCTTGTCCAAACGTGTCACCTACCATATTTCACAACGTGCAGCAAGATACAGTATGCTGTCCAGAGTCCAGATGTGCATTGCAGCTGACGGTGGCCACTTTGAGCATCAAAGTTAAATGAGCGCCATATGTGTGACCAGCATTCAATGTTTTGGGGGGGGGTCATGGTTTTCACATCATAGCATTTCTGTATGGAAGGTGTCGATTCGTATTGAATTGATGATGCCCTGCAAATTTTTAATTCACTTTTTTTCTCTATCTCGTTCCGATTTTGAGATAAAAATGCTAACTCCGTTTTCCACCAGGTGGCACTATAAGTGGGTTCATTGCATAGCGCATGGCTACTTTACTATACCTAGACACCACTTCTATGCCTATAGCTGCCGCCATTCTCAAATTAATGGCGGTGGACAGGATATGGGTGGACACTGTATTTTTCCTAATGAAACTTGTTCAAAGATTTTATGATCAATGTTGGCCTGCAAGCTGTTGTTTGTATTTGCATCTTATTGTTTCCTGCTGTCTTAAGATTGGAACAATTTTTTTATACTCTCTTGTAACTCCAGCCTTAAGCGGGCTTTACACGCTGCGACATCGCTAATGCGGAGTCGTTGGGGTCACGGAATTTGTGACGCACATCCGGCCGCATTAGCGATGTTGGTGCGTGTGACACCGATAAGCGATTTTGCATCGTTGCAAAAATGTGCAAAATCGCTAATCGGCGACATGGGGGTCCATTCTTAAAAATCGTTACTGCAGCAGTAACGAAGTTGTTCCTCGTTCCTGCGGCAGCACAAATCGCTGCGTGTGACGCCGCAGGAACGAGGAAGCTCCCCTTACCTGCCTCCCGGCCGCTATGCGGAAGGAAGGAGGTGGGTGGGATGTTACGTCCCGCTCATCTCCGCCCCTCCGCTGCTATTGGGCGGCGGTTCAGTGACGCTTCAGTGACGTCGCTGTGACGCCGCACGGACCGCCCCCCTTAGAAAGGAGGCGGTTCGCCCGTCACAGCGACGTCGCCGGACAGGTAAGTATGTGTGACGGCTGTTGTGCGACACGGGCAGCGATTTGCCCGTGTCGCGCAACAGATGGGGGCGGGTACCCACACTAGCGATATCGGGACCGATATCGCAGTGTGTAAAGTAGCCTTTAGTTAGGTTTAAAAAATATATGTCTATCAAATTCAACATTGCAAACATCATTTCTAGATACTGTAGTTCATATCTAACTTATTATTACCCCTTATAGATAACTCAGTTCTAAATTATTCATAACCCATTTATATATTTTTTTAATGCTTTCATACTGTTTGCCATTACTATTTCTTGTGATTGTGCATTCCACAGTTTGACTACTTAACTGTAAAGAATCCTTTCCTACACACATACTCACAGATTCTTTCCTTTTCCAGGTGAGTTTTCGACATGTACGATTCTATTCAGTGATGTGGTGACATTTACTAACATATGTTCTGCTTGTGAGCCCATCCAAATAGTTAACATGCTTAACGCAATGTATTCAAGATTTGATCGTCTGACAAGTGTGCATGATGTGTACAAGGTAAAAGTCAGCGCAGTTCTTCAGCATTAATATCTATAAGTTCAGCAGATGTACATTTGTATGAGGTGGGTGGTAATGGTGCTTCTGTAATTCTGTATACTGAACCTCCAATATAATATAGAGGCATGTAAAAGCATTTTTTGTTGGATTCATATAAAACAAAAATAAAAAAAAAAAAATAATAAAAAATAAAATACACCAGATATACAGAGGTGTTACAGGCCCCACTAAGCGTTAATAGCAGCACAGGGGTTACATGACTGCATATTAGGGGCTGCAGAGCCCCTGTGTACCGTCATACATGCGGGGGCCTTTCATTTATCATGCATTGACAAATGACAGTCCTATATCTGTCCTCTAGGTTGAGACTATTGGCGACGCATACATGGTGGTTGGAGGAGTACCGGTTCCTGTGGAAACCCATGTGCAAAGAGTAGCAAATTTTGCTTTAGGTATGAGATTGGCAGCAAAAGAAGTTATTAACCCCATATCTGAAGACCCTATTCAGGTAAATAAAGGAGGCCAATAACTTAGTACCTTCCTTTTATCATATTTATTAAGCCAATTACCATATTTGTAATATAACAAACACTTTATGATTTAGATCAGAGTTGGTATTCACACCGGACCCGTGTTAGCTGGAGTTGTAGGAGATAAGATGCCAAGATACTGCTTGTTTGGAGACACTGTGAACACAGCTTCTAGGATGGAAAGTCACGGGGTTCCAGATAAAATTCACCTGAGTCCAACAAGTTTCAAGTAAGAATGACAAATTCATGTCTAGGAGTAGCTTTTCAGACACAAAGACTTCTTTCTGAAATATGTAGAATTTTGGCAAACATTAATTTTTCCAAGTGAGTTTTGTTTAAAAAAAATAAATAAAATTATCTTCTGCAGCCTGCAGGTATTTCCATACACTGAAGGCTGCTCGGTCCAATTCAGTATAAAAATTGTCAGATGAGCTTTCTTGGTGCAGTCCCTAACCCCTCTCGTAGATCTCGGCTTAGATTTGTGTTCAGGAATGGTCAACCAAGTGAACATGAATGCGTTTAGTGAGAGGACACTTCTGGCAATGGCTTTTATCCTCCCAATCAGAGGGTCTAGCATGGTAAGATTTACAAACTGAGGGTACAGTTCCACTTGCGTATGACTCCTGTGAGTCTCGCATTCGTATTACCCGGTGCAGCCTGACGCTCTCCGAACAGGAGCGCCTCAGCTAGCTGCATAGAAATACATGCAGCCGACTCACTCCTGTCGGGCCGTGCTGGGTGATACCGATGCGACACTTGCGCGAGTCATACTCAAGTGCAACCGTACCCTATGCCTATCTTAAGCCAGCTTTACACACTACAATTTATCTTACGATGTGTTGGCGGGGTCACGTCGTAAGTGACGCACATCCGGCATCGTAAGGTACATTGTAGTGTGTGACAGGTACGTGCGATTGAACGAAAATCCGTTCATCGCATACACGTCGTTCATTCCTCATGGATTGAACGTGCGATTGTGCAATGTTCCCGAGGCAGCACACATCGCAGTGTGTGACACCCCGGGAACATTGAAAAGATCTTACCTGCGTCCCGCGGCTCCAGCCGGCAATGCGTAAGGAAAGAGGTGAGCGGGATGTTTACATCCCGCTCATCTCCGCCCCTCCGCTTCTATTGGCCGGCTGCCGCGTGACGTCGATGTGACACCGAACGACCCTCCCACTCCAGGAAGTGGACGTTCCCCGCCCACATCGAGGTCGTATGGAAGGGTAAGTACATGTGACGGGGGTTAATCGTTTGTGCGGCACGTTCAACAAATTCAACGTGCTGCACATACGATGGGGGCGTTGCAAATCGCATACGATATCGTATGCGAAATTGCAACGTGTAAAGCTGGCTTTACTTTGGCTGCCAAGGAACAACAGTAGATGAATGAAGAGTTTGTGTTTTTAAAATTATTTATTTTTTTTACTGTACGATATAGACCCTTCGGCGTCTGTGATTGGTTGCAGTCAGACAGCTGTCACTTAGCGTGGGGGCGCGCCTGACTGCATCCAATCACAGACGCTGGTGGGTGGGAGTAGCAGTGAATACGTATCAGCCTAATGAGCGGCCCTGAAAGAAGAATGAGAGGCCATGGGAGCAGTGTGACAGCCATGCTGGTGATTGGTGAGTATGAAGCACTTGCTTCTACCCCCTTTGCGCCGGATTCTGGTCCCCTAGGGACTGGCATCTGGCCAGATATCGGGGATCAATCCCCCGCCGGCTTGGGTTGGATCTGCGAATCTTCCCATCGCTAGTGAAAAACACAGGGATAAAACGCAAATAGAATGAATAAACTGCATTTTTTTGTCAGAAGATTGTGAAAGCTACAGACAAAAAAAAATGCAATGTGCGCACAGCAAATCTGAACTCTCAGACTTTGCTGCGAAGTCAAAAGTGAGAATTTCTGACAACAAAACTTCACCAAAAAACGCGTCAAAAAGCTACAAAAAATGCAGTGTGTACATATAGCCCAAGGGTATGTACGCACAGTGCAGAAATTTTCAGGACAAAAAAATGCACTTTGTGGCTGAAAAACGCAAGCGTTTTGGAGGCATTTTTTTTTTAGTGAATTGAATGGCTAGAAATGTTATAAAATGCAAGAAAAACAGACCAACAATTGACATGATGTTTTTTTCTGCACCAAAAACTGCAAGGAAAAAAAACAACGTGCGCGCAGCACTTCTTAGTTTCTCACAGACTTTGCTGGGATAAGGATAGACATGCAGATTTGGGCAACAAACTGCACCAAAAACTGCACCGTGTGCACGGGGACTAAAGGTCTAGTCTGGGGAAAGAGGGGTTTTTTTTTTAAACAACCAAAGTTTCCTCCAGTTCACAGCTACTCTGTCAATGTACAAGGCTATAGTTTTAGGTGATGCCATAGACTATGGACCTGGGCCATGGTGCCTGGGGTTGCCATGTTAGAAGGCACACGGTAAATTTAAAAAATGGCAAATTGGGAGTCCTATTTCAGATTATACCATTACTGGCACTGTCAGGGACTGTATTACATCCGACTAGTGATAACTGTGTATATTCCATTATTTCACGTGATCAGGACTGGAGAGCCTCTTGAATCACTGACATTGTTTCCACATTTTCAGGATTGTTCTGTGGAAGGTCGAACTAGATGGACCTAGGTCTTTTTTGAACCTATGTAACTATTGTAGATGATTTTGACACTTGAATATGATTTGTACGATTCTTGATTTTGACACGAGCTTATACTTTTCTAGTGCCCTGAAACATCAGGACTTTGAAATTGTGGAGAGAGGAGTCATTGAAGTAAAAGGTAAAGGGAAAATGAAGACATATTTCTTGTTAAAGAATTTACATTTATCAGATGAACAAATTATGGGACGGAAAAATCAAGGATCAGAGCAAAATCCTAACTGTGCTTTAGGTATGTGGTTATTTTGTCATGACACCTTATTACGGTAGATTACAATGCATTTGTGGCAGCAGCAATTGGGATCAATTCACATGCAGCAGATTTGTTGCAAAATTTCCATGGCTGAATATCCTTTCCATTCATCTGGATTATTTCTGTTGCATCTGCATGGCTTTCTTCTCCATTCAGATAAATGGGACACTTGCAACAAAACTAATGTTTTTTTTTGTTGATAAACCTGAAACATAGAAGTCGACTTTCAGCTACAGCATTTCCCCAACAGTATAATTTAGGTCTCTTTTATCAAAACGGTCTCATAGGAAAACTGGCTTTGTTGTCCACAGCAACTTTGATAATTGAGATCTATTACTTTTTTTGTGACGCTGCACTGTCATCATTCACTGACATTCCTCTCTTTATGGCATGGGTTTTTATTAGTGATGAGCGAGTACCAAAAAGCTCGGGTGCTTGAGGCTCGGGCCGAGCATCCCAAGATACTCGTGTACTCGGCCCGAGCACCGAGCCCAATGTTATCCTATGGGAGACCCGAGTATTATTCTGAAATGACCCCCGGCAGCATGTTGAAACCATAAAATTGTAAAGTAAAAAAAAAAACGTGCGTGTGTGTGTATGTGTGTATATATATATATACATGCGGAGTGGAGTGCGGGAGGGGCCTTAGCCGAGCGGGGAAGTGTCGGGCTAAAGGCACGGTCATGCTGTGAGGGCCGGCCAATCACTGCAATTCCACAACTAACAGGGCTGTGGCATTGCAGTGGTCTGCCAGCCAATCCCTGCATGAGGGCTGGCTCTCAAAAGAGCGCCAACATGCAGGAAAGAAGACCACGAGTACAGCACAAGTATCGCGAGATTACTCGGTACCCGCCGAGTAGCCCGAGTACAGTGATACTCGTGCGAGTACCGAGTAGTGACAAGCATACTCGCTCAACACTAGTTTTTATTCCTTATGGAAAAATGGTGTGTTTTAAAGTACTCAAGGCTCAAAAGTCAATAATTTTCATGTGATGTTGAAGTTGTACCGTGTTTAAAGAGAATCTGTCATCAGGAATTCACCCTCCAAACTATTTATATGCACATGTAGCTCTTTCAAAGACAAGTCCAACAATACCCTTACATGACCAGTCCATTCCATCATTACTGAGAAATCAACATTTGAATGGTTATGCAAATGAGGCTGAAAAGCTAGGATAGATCAGAAGCCTCCGTCACTCCAGCTCTATTCCCCACCCAGAGCCTAATCTTCTTGCTTGACCGTCCACTCCTTTTGCCTCAAGTTATGCGGGCTTTACATGTTACGATCTATCGTGGGATTGCACAAGCGATCATACCCGCCGCCGTCGTTTGTGCGTCACGGGCAAATCGCTGCCCGTGTCGCACAAAGTCGTGAAACCCCCGTCACACGTACTTACCTGCTGAGTGACCTCGCTGTGGGCGGCGAACATCCTCTTCCTGATGGGGGAGGGATGTTCGGCGTCACAGCGACGTCACACAGCCGCCGGCCAATAGAAGCGGAGGGGCAGAGATGAGCGGGACGTAAACATCCCGCCCACCTCCTTCCTTCCGCATAGCCGGCGGGTGCCGCAGGACGCAGGTAAGCTGTGTTCATCGTTCCCGGGGTGTCACACGGAGCAATGTGTGCTACCCCAGGTACGATGAACAACCGGCGCCATGTTAAATAAACAATTTTTTAAAACTTAGCGACGAATACACGACTCACGATTTGTGAGCAATTCTGCGTCGCTCGGTAGTGTCACACGAGACGACGTCGTGAACGATGCCGGATGTGCGTCACGAAAACTGTGACCCCGACGATGCATCGCACGATAGCTCATCTCGTGTAAAGCCCGCATTACACAATATAGAGAATCAGTCAAGCAGGAGGAGTCGGGGAATAGAGCTGGAGTGACAGAGGCTTCACATCTACAAATAGCTCTTGAGCATCATTTACATATCAATTCCAAATTAAATTTCTTATTAATCAAGGAAGAGACTGATCATATAAAAGGCATTACTGGACTTGTCTTTGAAAGAGCTAAATGTGCCTATAAATAGTTTGTGGGGTCAATTCCAGCTTACAGATTCTCTTTAAAATGTCTGGAATGTGTTCAGATGGAATAGTGATTAGGAGGTAACTTATGACCATTGGTTGCTGATTAGACTTATTTTCCTATAATTGTGTGTGGGCAGGATACATAAATGCCACATGATAACATATTGAGGTCGCTCTATTCTAGAATCAACTGATTTAGGGACTTCAAAGACTTGTGCTGACTCTGGATCATTACTGAAAGAGGAAACAGAAGAGAAGAGTGGTGATCTGCCTGTCCCTACGTCCAGGACCTGCCATCTGCTGTAGATACTCTGAGACGCTACAGTCAACACCGCCAGAGTTCAAATCAAATACACAGCGATGCAACAGAATTCACAGCTTTATAGAGCTTAATGATTTTCAGAAGGGCACCATCATAAGAGTTCAAGACGGACCAAAAATGGGACAAACTGCAAGTGTTGTAACCCCAAGATAGAAGCATGTGGGAATAGCAACTCAGCAGTTAGGCAGTATGGGGCACAGACAAAACTGGGCTGTTTAGTGGTATAGTAAGTGGTCAGTCCCCATTTGCAATACTTACTACTAAGTTTTAAACAGACTCTAATGGTAGACTCATAATGCAGTAAATGTTTTGCACCTGAATCAGTTGAATGCATCTTAATTAGGGATGATCGAATACTTAGATTATTCGGCTTCGCGAATATTTTCTGAATACCTCGCTGCTATTCGACTATTTGTGAATATTCGATGTGTAATGTAAGTCTATGGAAAACCCGAATAATAACTATTCGGTACTATTCGGGCTTCCCATAGACTTACATTGCGCATCGAATAGTTGAATAGCGGCGAGGTATTCGAAAAATATTCACGAAGCCGAATATTTGAGGTATTCGATCATCCCTAATCTTAATACAAAAAATGGACCTTTGTCTCTGTCCAATTTTTCTAGGACAGTGTCACCCAACTCCAGTCTTCAAGAGCCACCAACAGTGCAAGTTCTAACGATTTCCTAAGTATTGAATATGTGTTGGAATTATCATCACCTGTGCAATACTAAGGAAATTCTGAAAAACATGGACTGTGGATGACTTTTGAGGACTGGATTTAGGGAACACTGATCTAGGATATGTTAGCACATTATGATTGGTGGAAGGTATGTGGGGTCAGACTTTGGGGACCACCATTGACCCTATTTAGCACTGCATTGATTCTTAAGTTTTCTCTACACATAGAAAATAGTAGCATATTATGGGTGTAATTTTGCAATACCCCTTTAAGGGTATGTGTACACGCCAAATAGGAATGGTCTCACCAAATCAAACGGGCTCACAAATAATCCAAGTTTGAGGCTCCACGATTTCCAGACGTGCCATATAATGCCCTTCCTTGGTTAATTAATTGCAGATAAACGAATGCTCCCGACGCGTTTCATTGAAGTCACTCTTCAGGGGAGTCATCAAAAGGGTTAAATGCTCTGCATTCTGTCAGTGCAAAATATGCTACTGACCATAGTACATAGATGCCCTCAATGGACGCATGTATCCGTCAGACCGGACAAATTCAAAAGTGCCGCCCTTTTGAATTTGTCCCATTCCTATTTGGCGAGATCCATTTATGTATAAAAATGGCTTCTTAGGCTGTTATAAATTGTTTTGTTTCTTACCCCTTCCCATCTGATTTTTTCTAGAGTCCTCCTCCTGGGGGTGGTTTCTCCGGCTGTGAGGTTTTGGATTTTGTCCAACCATCTTTATGGTGGAATTTGTATGTCTATGGGAATTTTGTGTGCCTCACATTTGGTATTGGTCCATATGAGCTTGGTGACCAAGGACCATCTGTGTTTATTTTTAATACTCATGTTTTTAATCAGTGACCTTTTTCACTTCTTAACAAGCACCCAATAAACGTTGTTTTATTTTTTGTTTTTCTTGCGTCTATAAGAACAAAAGAAAAAAAGAGAGAAAAACCCTATTTGCTAGTTCGACTTTTTGATTACTTTTCATTCATTCGCTGGCTCCACTTCTTCACCTTTTCCTCTAACTATTGGGGGTCCCTCAGGGTTCAGTCCTTGGCCGCCTTCTCTTCTCTCTCTACACGGCTCCAATTGGACAGACCATCTGAAAATTTGGCTTCCATCTTTAAGATGATGACACACAACTTTACACCTCATCTCCTGACCTCACCCCCGCTGTACTACGGAACACTAGTGACTGTCTGGCTGCAGTTTCCAACATCATGTCTGCTCTCTATCTGAAACTCAGCCTTTCCAAAACTGAATTTCTGCTCCCACCATCCACTAATCTCTTTAAATCTGACATCTCCCTGTGTGGCACCATGATAACACTGATCTTTCCTTCACCTCCTCTATACCTTTTCTCGCCTGCTCTTGTTACTTACATCTGAAGAACATCTCTAGAATCTGTCCATTTCTCACCATGAAACAAATACTTTCACTGTGGCCCTGAGCCATTCCCGCCTAGATTATAGTAATGCTCTATTAATTGGCCTCCCCCTCAATACACTTTCCCCTCTCTAGTCCATCCTTAATGCAGCAGCCAAGATCACCAATCTGGCTTATCATTACTTGGACGCCTCTGCTCTGTGCCAGTCATTGCACTGGCTGCCCATACATTATAGGATCCAATTTAAATTGCTTGTTCTCACCCACAAAAGGTCTCCACAGTGCGGCACCCCCCTACATCTCCATCCTCATCTCTGGCTATCCCCGTACCCGTTCTGTACGCTCCGTAAGAGACTTTTGAAACCCCCGGCATCAAGACTTCCCCAGAGCTGCACCAATTCTCTGGAATGCTCTACCCCAAGAAATTAGGGCAAACCACAACTTACATAGTTTTAGGCGCTCCCTAAAACACATCTTTTTATGGCGGTTTATCACATTTCCTAATTGAAGTCCATATATATATATATATATACATATATATATATATATATATATATATATATATATATATATATATATATATTTAGCCCATTTATTATTTATCTGAACATAATTCTCCATCAAACTCTCCATTGCACCCAAAAGCTCTACAACTATTGGCTGGTGACTGGCTCATTTATGTATCCCCCATTTGCTCAAGATGGCTGGAGCATCGTAGTAAATAAGTTCCTGTACTTCTTTGTGTCACCCCCACCTCATTGTAGAATGTAAACTCTTACGGGCAGCGTCGTTATTATTTTTGTTTTAATTATTGTTTTCTCTACAACTATGTTAGTTATGCCAATATATGAACCTCAGAATTGGAAAGTGCTGCAGAATATGTTTGCACTATAGAAATAAAGATTATTATTACTCAATTGTTTGTGTCAATTTTTTTTTTTTTTTTTTTTTTACAATGGTCATTGTATGGGTTAAGGAACAGTTTTACAGCTTAGGTCGTTATGGTGTGGCGACATCAAACATACATTTATTTTCTTTTGCTTTTAATTTAATATGGCATTCAGTGGCAAAATATTTTTCTCTTATTTTTTTCATCCCTCAAAAAAATTATCTAGATACAGCTGACAACTGCTGATGATGGTACCAGCTCTGCTCTGGAGTCAGTGATCTCCCCATCTCCTCTTTTGCCTGTCCATGCGTATGTCACAGTGCACTCAGATGTCATCCGACTGCAGTGCGATGTTTCACACGCACCCATAGACTTGTATGGGTGCGTGTGAGGTGAGAATCACTGACAAACGCAGTGTGCTGCAATTATTTTCTCATGCCAACATGGCATGAGAAGATGGACACCGCCCCATAGTTTTACACTGGTGCAAGTGCAATCCGATGTTTTATCAGATTGCACTTGTCTGTGTAAAACACAAGTGGTACAGAGGCCTTAAATCTAACCTGTCAGGTCCCCTATGCTCCCAGAACAACGAGCAGTTCTGGGTACATATTTCTAATCCCTGCCTAAATGTCCCTGTATATAGTAGCATAGATAAAGGGATCTTTATAAAAAGTATTTCTAAAGATCCTTCATTATATGCTAATGAGCACAGGGACCAGTCGCAAGGGTGTTATTTCCCCTCCTAACTAGTCTGCCCTCTTAGCCCCTGTGGGCATATTAACATTCTATTCAATGTCCAGCGTCGTCATCATCATGGACGCGCGTGCCTGTGTCCGTTGTCACCACCTCCGACGCTGGATTTAGGGTCAGTGCACATGATCATAAGTCCCGATACCTCCGGTCATGTGCACTATGAAGCCGGGTGTACGTGTCCTGGCTTCTGAGAGGTCAAGTGCCCATGACCGAAAGTGCCGGGACTTCTGATCATGTGCACTGAGTCTAAGCCCAGTGTCGCAGGTGGTGACAACGGACAAGTACGCGTGTCCATGCCGATGATGCTGGGCATTCAATAGCATGACATGGTAAGAAGGCAGACTAGTCGGGGGAAAAAACGCCCTTGCGACTAGTCACTGGGCTCATTAGCTTCTCATAAAGGATCATTAGAAATACTTTTTTCTAAAGATCTCTTTATCTATGCTAGTGTATATAGGGACAGACAGGCAGGGATTAGCAATATGCACCCAGAACTGCTTGTAGCCCTGGCTGCATATAGCACCTGATAGGTTCACCTTAAGCGGAGCATAGTAAGAAGCAGCTGGTGATCCAGTGTCAAATGCGGGAGAAATATCCAGGAGAGTCAGCAGTGACCATTAGATTTAGGTGTTATTAGATCATTAAAGATTTTAGTGAGAGCAGTTTCAGTAGCGTGTAAAGAGCAGAAACCAGACTGTAAATGGTCAAGAAGAGAGTTATCTAAAGGCCACTTCACACATAAAGAGATCGCTAACGACATCGTTGCTACGTCACAGTTTCTGTGACGAAACAACGACTTCACCAGCGATCTCATTATGTTTGACACGTACCAACGATCTGCCCCCTGCTGTGAGATCGTTGGTCGTTGCTGAATGTCCTGGGCCATTTTTGGCTCGCTGGAGTCCTGCTGGGCAGGATGGATCTGTATGTTTGACACCTACCAACGATCTCGTTAACGACCTAGATGAGAACTTAAAGTGTGACACGTAGGCGTGTAGTTGCGTCACCTTTTCCACGCCCCCTCTGCACCGATTGGTTGGCGCTGCGAACAGTACTGCGTTCTGATTGGGCATTACTTCATGCTTTGTTCCTTTTTGAGCCTTGGTTTGAGGATAGAACGAAGGAGGGATGAGTCCGGGTGCAGATGCAGCTTCGATCCGAAAAGCAAGCAAGCAACTGTGAACAAAGTACAAATGAGTCCGGGTGGAGTCGCAGGTTCTATCCTCAAAGCAAGACTCAAAAAGGGACAAAGGATGAAGCGATACAAAGTTGCCTTTTAGTCCGGCCGCCTAATCAAAACGCAGTATTGGCCACCAATCGGAGCGGAGGGGTGTGGAAAAGGCGACTCATATGCATGCCTACGTGGCTTACAGCATCAAACACTACACCCCTATTCGAGGTCGGAATCGTTACATAGCTGCTGTGTGACAGGGTCCCAACGACCAATGAGATTGTTATACAGGTCGCTGCATCGTTACTAAAGTCATTGGGAAAATGACTGTGTGACATCTCACCAATGATCTCACCAACGACTGAACAACAATACGGAAACTGTGACGTAGTAACGATCTCGTTATGTGTGACTGGACTTTTAGAGATGGCAATTTAGAGATTAGACCAAACGTTCCAGAGATTTAGAAATAAAGCAGAGATTAGACCCAGGTCTGTAGTTAGCAGCGCAGGACTAGATGAGGTTTTTTTTTTTGTTTTTTGTAACGTAATGGGGGTATGCTGGTGCATTTAAAGGATGGAAAGATATAAAATGATAAAGAGGTTAAATATTTTGGTTAGGCGGTGGTAGAAAGTGACCGAAGATGATGTGAATGAATAGTGTCACTGGTGATGTTAGTAGGGCGAGAAGATGTGAAAAGCTGGCCAACTTCCTCCATGACTTGTCCAGGACTTGAATATGCAAGTTCCATCCAATTCTCGGAGGCAGCTGTGCATGCTGCTATTTTTTTTTCCACATGCCGAATTGGAGTATGAAGAGAAAAAAAAACATTCATCTGCACTGCCACATTGAAGAACACTGGTCTGAGTATAGGACCAAAAATGCAGTAATCTGCACGAGCAATTACACCGCTGCATTTTCCCACGCAAGAGATTCCAGCATTTTCGAAGGCGAAATTGATGTGCTGCAAATTAGAATCTCGCACCGCAGATCAGTTTACGCAGCTTTAATAAGAAGCACAGTGGGCAGGAGATTTCTATTAATTCCATCCACTGTACTTGTATTGTACAGCGTCTCAGCGAAAACACTGCGTCCAAAACACTACTAACACTGATTGTGGCCACAAATAGTCCAGGTTTCTGGTAGAGACTATTAGGCTTTGATCTATGGCAGACTCTAGACACTAGTAGCATTGAGTTCCCTCTGTTACACCTCTGCTAACAAGGGGAATTGAATGCTACTAACATGCATTCCCCACGGGATAACAATCCCTGGGTGAATCACTGCCCTTTCATTTGCTAATGGAAAATGGCATTAGGTCGTGGAATTACAGTGATGGAAGTGTTAGAAGACTTTGGCATGTTCCTCCTGCTGTCCCCAGGATGTCTCAGGAGCTCTGATGCTGTGCACACTGCAGATCACAGCCTTAGGCTACTTTCACACATCCGGTTTGAGCCCTGCGGCTCAATCCGGCTGTGAAAACTATGCAACGGATGCGGTGAAAACACCGCATCCTTTGCATAAGTTTTTACATGCGGCCGGTCCGGTTTTTTCCGGTTGCGGCATGCTACTGAGCATGCGCAGTGGAAAATACCGCATGCGGCGACCGGATGCGGTTTTTTCCGCATCGCGCCGCATCCGGCCTCCATAGGGATGCATTGAAAAATGCGCCGCAGCGGCCGGATGCGGCGCGATGCGGTGTTTTTTGCCGGAGCAAAAAACGTTGC
Source organism: Anomaloglossus baeobatrachus (assembly GCF_048569485.1). NCBI lineage: Eukaryota > Metazoa > Chordata > Amphibia > Anura > Aromobatidae > Anomaloglossus > Anomaloglossus baeobatrachus. The sequence goes on along the minus strand of NC_134354.1, from coordinate 704,238,733 downwards.
AGGGAACGTTCGATCCGGCCGCCGCATCGGCTACATCTGCCGCATGCGGCAAAAACCGGACCGAACGCAAGCCCCTGCAGCACAATGCGGCACTAATGTAAGTCAATGCAAAAAAACCCGCAATCGGCGTTACAAAAGCCGGTTGCGGTTTTTCTGCAGAACGCCGTATTGTGCCGCAGAGCAAAAATCCGGATGTGTGAAAGTACCCTTAGGGAGCACTTACACGAGCCATATGACTCGCACGAGTCTCGCATTGGTATCACCCGGTACGGCCGCACACTCTCCTGACAGAAGCAGCTCTGCTGCATGTATTTCTATGCAGCGGAGACGCTCCTGTCCGGAGGGTGTGCGTCCGTGTAGGGTGATGCCGATGCGAGACCCTTGCGGGTCATACGGCTTGTGTGACTGCACTCTTAGGAGCTACATGATACATGATACAGTTTTAAAATGCATTTTTGGCACACAGTATAACACAGTAAGCCACACCCCATCAGACAATGTCCCATCCTTTTAAGCTAAGCAACATTCCTTTGTCAAAAAAAGGTGCAGAAATTATCAAATACACAAAAAAATTCAGGAGGGGGGTTTGTTTATTCTACACAAAGTGCTCCAGAATTCTATCTACATTAATTTTCTACACTAACAAAAAAGGCAGACAAAAAAAAAACCAAAAAAACAAAAGAAAATAAAAAAGTAAAATTCCTGCAAAGAGGTGATAGGAACAAATTCAACAAATTCTAATGGCAACATAACACACAATATAATGTGATGACTGGGATTGTGGGTCTATTGATAAAGTGAAGACCCTGTTGGATACTTCTCTACAAGTTTTAACAAGTTTTTGACCATTAGATTATTACATGCTCGGGCTCAGAATATAGCATGGAATTTTTTTTTGTATTTTGTGAGCCTCCAGAATCCCCATCTGCTCTTGTGTACCTTTATTGATTGCACATGCTCTCCTGTGTCTCGTTGTGGCTCAATAATAGGTGTAATCATCACATCAGTCACATCACTATGCTAGGTGATAATTGCTTATGGTGAAAAAGGGAATACAGTAATCCCTATGAAAGGTCCTCTAGGACTCGCACACCGACGAGGCTAGGAGCTGTGAACACTCTTAATTGTAAATATTGCTGGGGCAGTAAACATTCAGTGCTCACTATACAGAATACTTACTTTAAGAATGTTCTATAATAAGAACTTGGAGTGTTCTCCACAGATAACTGGTTTTATAACATTCACTTTATAATAAAATTGGATATACATAGAGCCAAATAAAAAAAAAACAAAGCAAGAAAACAAACCAAGGCTTTACTTCTATCGCTTTAAAGGGAATAGTGATAGTATTTTGAACACACCCCTATCACGTGACAAAAGGGACGTCATCCCTGGAAGCAGCCCATACAGTCTAGCACTACCCTGAGCACAGTGTGACCGCTGGTGAGGTTTGCGCGCTCACGAGATTATGGGCGGGTACTTGCTGATAACAATCACAGCCCCGCCCATAATCACTTGCCTGCGCACACGTCACCAGCGGTCACACTGCTCAGTCCCGTGAGACTGGCACTGGGCATGCGCGGGGATGGCTGGAGCGGTGGGCGGTGCATCAGCTATGGAAAGGAGCGATGGGGGCGGCATACAGGACCAGGAGGCAGAATAACTGACGCCAGAGAGCCCGCCCCCATGTCACGTTTACAGTATCTGAATACAAAAAGGTACCACTTTATAAAGTCTTTATTTTGGTCTCACAGGGGGCACAATAATAACAGGGACCTTTCTAGAATGCAGCCCAGGAGCTGCAGAGGGGGAATCTTTTAGGTTTTGGGCGAAATTTCTGCTGACAGGTTCCCTTTAAAGGGAATCACCTATAAAAAATGTTTAGGGTTAAATCTCTGCTTGTGGAGAGTGCCAACAGGAAACTTCTAGGCTAATGACTGCCTCCCTGGGGATTAAGGCTATGTGCACACGTATGATTTTTTTTTTTCTTTTTCTTTTTGGCTGCGTTTTAAACTGCACTGTGTCAATAACAAAATGCATGTGTTTTGCTTCCCCAGAAAAGTCTATGAGAAGTCAGAATTTCCATGCGCACGATGCTTTTTTTCTTTAGGCAGCATTTTGTTTGACAAATATTTGTCAAAATCGTTGCAGAAAAAAAAGCAGCGTGTCACTTCTTCATTGTGTTTTCGTTGCACTTTCCACCCATTGACTTCTCAATCGCAAGACGCACTGTTTAAAACGTGGCCAAAATGCATGCATTTCATCGGCTACTCTGATGAACTCGTGACATCACTGCCACGCCTCCACACACTGCGGAGGGCACCCCTACGGTGACCTGGGCTGACCTTATGAGGTCCAGGTCACTGCAGGGAAGCACACACAGCAGTGTGTGTGCCTTGAGGAGCTGCCCTCACAATCAATGTGGAACATTCGGTTCTCCAATGAATGTGCCAGCAGTATGGGATCTACGTGGGCCCCCTAATTGGATTACAGTACATCAGGATTAAAGCTTTGACAGGGAAATAAATTTGAAGAGGGTGTCTCTTCTCTTTATTTAATGACGTAGGTGTCACGGCAGTAACGTCATGGGTTCATAGGAGTTCACAATGAACTCTGATGAGCCCGTGAAGTCACTGTCATGACACCCGCGGTGGGTGTCGCCAGGAGGTCACCCGAGTTCACTGGATACCCTGATGACCTTCTGCCGTCACTGCACACACTGCTGGATACTTACCTATCCCTGACGATACTGTCCCTGATGCTCAGATCTCCGGCTTCTGCATCCAGGTCCTCGGTGCAGTACATATTCAATGAGCATAATGAGCAGGGGTTGGAAACAATTGACAGCAGCGCCGAAGACTGCAGCGCTGTAGACCGGCGAGTATAGAAAATAATTTTATTTCAAAGACATGTATTTTCTCTGCTTCGTGTCACACAAATGACACCAGTGTGCGATCCGTGTGACACGTGTTACCGGCGAAAAAACGGACATGTCTCTGTGTGTACGTGTGGGGCTACACGGTCCATGTGAAAACACGTCCATGTGAGTAACACCACAGAATTACATGGGTACATGTGGCATTCATGTTAAAAATGGATTTCACACGTAACTGAAACACGGACGCCTGAAAGGGGCCTAAGGGTTATATTTTCTCCTTGTGGAAGGCACCAAGTTGGTGTAGGGATACTTGTAGGCCTTACAATGCTCCCCTTGGAAATTTAAGTATACAAATGAGTGAAAAGATCTCTGTTCGGGGGGCGTGGCCCAGCAGAGCATGGTGCTGGTCACATAATCCAGGAGCTCTGACGACTTCAGGCGGTGAAGCAGCTCACACATCTTACCGGCAGTTCCTTCAGTGGTGAATCTTTCTCCAGGCACTCAGTATCACCCTGGGATCAGATGAGGCGGTCCATAATCGGGGTCCGGAGCTCCCCCAGAAAGGTATCTGACTTCTTTGCCAGAGGCTCCGGGCTGGAGAGGATTTCTAAGATGGCTGCTGCCTCCCCTCATGCTGCAAAGTCTGCAAGGCCTGCACGCTCTGCTACTTCCTCTGCCTCAAGCAGAGGAAGCTCCATGGGGACTGCAGGCACTGTGGAAATGGTAAGCCCTGATAACCAGCCTGTCACAAAGCAGGAGATGAAATCCATCTTTGCAGCTTTCAGGAAATCTATGCAAAACGATATAAAGAGCATGTTGGCAGAGCTGAAGGGGGAAGTTGGAGCTATAGGGAACCACACAGATCATTTGGAGAATAAAATGGAGGAGTTAACAGGGTCCCACAATGCCCTGATAGATGAGCATGAGGAGCTTAAAGCTGAAGTCTGCAAGTTAACATCTAAAATGCTGGACCTGGAGGACAGATCCAGGAGAAACAATGTTAGAATAAGAGGACTACCAGAAGAAGTACATGATAAAGATTTGCTCCCCCTGTTACAGGACTTTATTCAAGCTGTTGTGCCTGAAGCAAAAGGAAGAGATATCTTAGTGGACCGGATCCACAGAATCCCTAAGCCTCAATGACTTAACCCTTCAATTCCCAGAGATACTATTGCCCGCATTCACTTCTATAAAACAAAGGAGGCCTTCCTGCTTAGTTTAAAGAAGAAACCTTCCTTGCCAGACAGATTTGCTTGCCTTTTGGTGTTCCTAGACCTCTCAGCTGGCAGGCTTGCGAGGAGAGAATTCACCCCTTTTACAAAGATTCTACGGGATAAAGGCATTATATATCGTTAGGGTTTCCCTATCAAGCTCATTGTCAGTAAAAATGGTAACACTTGGGTTGCTTCTCTACTGCGTAACTTGGGAAAGTGTTTGAGGACTGGAATATTCCACCCCCTTCGCTATCTACCATGGATAAAGATTCACCCCAAAACAGGACAATTAACCCTGAATGGTTTAAAGCTTGAAGTTCCCATAACGTTCGCCTTTTGAGGTCGTGGTCTCCATTTTTCTGGATTTTTATTTTTTTGTTTCTGCAGAGGGTGCTAGCTAATAAATTTTGTGGCCGCATCCTGCCCACCTGCAGTTCCTGCCTCACGAGTGTCTTTTTTTCGCTCTTACTGTTTTGACTGCTTGTCAGTCCTTGTGTAGCTCCGTCATGTTATGTGAGGAGCAACTTGTTTCTCAGTTTTTCTTTAATTGTTATGTCATGTTATTTGTTGATAGGTCTTGCCTGTTTGTACCGTTTCTTTCTGCAGGGTTAATACTCCAAAGGAAGCAGATTCTCGGCTATCACAGCCACTTCTGGTCTTACATACCATGGGTTTAAAGGCACTGTCTCTAAATGTAAAGGGATTAAATTCTCCGCATAAAAGGTCATGGGTCTGGTCGGAGGCAAGAAAGGCCAGTAGTGATGTTTTGTGCATTCACGAATCACATTTATTAGCCCAGGATAATGGTAGAATGAAAAAGACTATATTACTTACCGGTAATGGGATTTTCCTGAGTCCACGACAGCACCCACGAGAGAGGGATCCGCCCCCTTCAGGACAGGAAACCTACAGATAAAAAAGGGGCAGTCCCCCTCCCTCATCAGTTGGTTGCAGAGAACCGGGAGAGGAACCGCCAATGAATGAATATACAAAATAGACAAATCCCAGGACACCAAATGGTGAAAAACAAACAAGAAAGGGCAGGGGTGTAAAGGGTGCTGTCGTGGACTCAGGAAAATCCCATTACCAGTAAGTAATATAGTCTTTTCCTTTCGTCATGACAGCACCCACGAGAGACTTAGAGAGAATACACTCAGAGGGTGGGAAAAAACTGCGCGAAAGGCCAAGCCTCCAACGGAAGACAGTGGAAGAACAAAGGATAGCCGGCAGAGCCCGGAAAGGCGGACGGAGAGGACCAGGGCGCAGCCGTACAATACCATCGATGGAGACACTGGCCACATCCACCCAAGGGGGAGGCTACCACCCAGGAGAATGATCCGACACTGAGGAGGCCAGAGGAACTCGCTTCACCACAGACGAAAGGGAAACAGCATCACACAGCCATCGGGACAAGGGACGTCACGCCACGCGAGGCCCACAGCCGGAATCCTGAAAGACAAAGAACAAAGAACAAGACCAACCCCCCCGCCAAGGGGCCGACCTAGCGACATAGGCGAGGACAGAGCCCCCTGAAACGAAGGAACGGAGAAAACACCCCGCGCGGGAAAAAACACGAAGACACCCCGCGCGGCAGGAGAACAACCTGAACCGGAACACCCTAAGGAAGGAAGGGCCAACGGACAGGGCCGGACAGGCGCGAACACGCCCAGCAGAAGCAAGGGCGACCAAGAGACAGAGGAACAGGGACAGCACCGTACCGGACGAGGAGGTGAAGAGACTCAGAGGCGAAGCAGGAAGCCTGAGGCGCCAGGCCAGGTGGAAGGCCAGGGAGGCGCAAGGCGGCAGAAGCGCAAGGCAGGAGCGCCGCAAGGAGCAAGCACAAAAGCACAAGGCCTAGAGACGCAGGACGAGAACACAGGCCCACACGACCAGGAGGCCCCGAGGCCCAGAGGCCAAGAGACCCAGAGGCCAAGAGGCCCAGAGCCCAAGAGGCACAAGGCCCAAGAGGCACAGAGTCCAAGAGGCACAGAGTCCAAGAGGCACAGAGTCCAAGAGGCCAAGAGGCACAGAGGCCAAGAGGCACAGAGGCCAAGAGGCACAGAGGCTAAGAGGCACAGAGGCCAAGAGGCACAGAGGCCAAGAGGCACAGAGGTACGGAGGACAAGAGGCCCAGAGGCCAAGAGGCCAAGAGGCCCAGAGGCCAAGAGGCCCCGAGGCCAAGAGGCATAGAGGCGAAGAGGCACAGAGGCCAAGAGGCACAGAGGCACGGAGGCCAAGAGGCAAGAGACAACGAGGCACAAGGGCCAAGAGGCACAGAGGCCAAGAGGTACAGAGGCCAAGAGGCACAGAGGCCAAGAGGCACAGAGGCCAAGAAGCACCGAGGCCAAGAGGCACAGAGGCACAAGGGCCAAGACGACAAAGGCCAAGAGGCACAGAGGCCAAGAGGCACAGAGGCATAGAGGCCGGAGCCAGGAGGCACAGGGTCAGGAGGCCCAAGCCAGGAGGCACAGAGGCCAGGAAGGCACAGAGGCCAAGAAGACACAGAGGCCAGGAAGGCACAGAGGCCAGGAAGGCACAGAGGCCAGGAAGGCACAGAGGCCCAGAGGCCAAGAGGTACAGAGGCCAAGAGGCACAGAGGCCAAGAGGCACAGAGGCCAAGAGGCCGGAGCCAGGAGGCACAGAGGCACGGGGCCAGGAGGCCCAGAGGCCAAGAAGGCACAGAGGCCAAGAAGGCACAGAGACCAAAAAGCCAAGAGGCACAAAGGCCAAGAGGCACAGAGGCCAAGAGGCACAGAGGCACAGAGGCCGGAGCCAAGAGGCACAGAGGCCAAGAGGCACAGAGGCCGGAGCCAGGAGGCACAGAGGCACGGGGCCAGGAGGCCCAGAGGCCCGGAAACCACACAGAGGCCAGGAAGCCACACAGATGCCCGGAAGCCACACAGAGGCCCGGAAGCCACACAGAGGCCCCGGAAGCCATACGGAGGCCCGGAAGCCCCACAGAGGCCCGGAAGCCCCACAGAGGCCCGGAAGCCCCACAGAGGCCAGGAAGCCACACAGAGGCCAGGAAGCCACACAGAGGCCAGGAAGCCACACACACAGGCCAAGAAGCCACCCACAGGCCAGGAAGCCCCACACACAGGTCAGGAAGCCACACACAGGCCAGGAAGGCACACACAGGCCAGGAAGCCACACACAGGCCAGGAAGCCACACACAGGCCAGGAAGCCACACACAGGCCAGGAAGCCACACACACAGGCCAGGAAGCCACACAGAGGCCAGGAAGCCACACAGAGGCCAGGAAGCCACACAGAGGCCAGGAAGCCACACAGAGGCCCGGAAGCCACACAGAGGCCAGGAAGCCACACAGAGGCCAGGAAGCCACACAGAGGCCAGGAAGCCACACAGAGGCCCGGAAGCCACAGAGACCAGGAAGCCTAGAGGCCAGAGGCACCGAGGCAGGAGGCACGAGGCCAGGAGGCAACCAAGGCGCACGGCCAGGAAGCCCAAGGCACAGAGACAGTACACACAGAGGCCCGAAGGCAGGAGGCACCGAGGCCAGGAGGCACAAAGGCCCGAGGCCAAGAAGTACAAAGGCCCGAGGTCAAGAAGGCACAGAGACCCGAGGCCAGAAAGGCACAGAGGCCCGAGGCCAGAAGGCACAGAGGCCCGAGGCCCGAAGGCATAGAGGCCCGAGGCCAGAAGGCACAGCGGACAAAGGCCAGGAGGGACAGCGGCCCCAGGCCAGGAGACACAGCGGCCCCAGGCCAGGAGGCCCAGCGGCCCAAGGGCAGGCAGCACAGAGGACCAAGGCCAAGAGGTACAGAGGACCAAGGGCAGGCAGCTCAGAGGAACAGAGGCACAAGCCAGGAAGCACGAGGCCCAGAGACACAGAGGCCCGAGGCCAGGAGGTCCGGAGGCCAGGAGGTACAGGGACCAGGAGGCCCAGAGACCCAACCCCAGGAAGCGCAAGGCCAGGAGGCTCAGAGGCCCGGAAAGGCCAGAGGCCAGGAGGGCCCGAGACCTGAGTACAGTGGGGGCCAGAGGACACAGAGGCCACAGACACCAGGAGGCCCCGAGGCCACAGAGACCAGGAGGCTCAGAGGCCACAGAGGCCAGGAGGCCCAGAGGCTACAGAGGCCAGGAGGCCCAGAGGCCACCGAGGCCAGGAGGCTCAGAGGCCACAGAGGTCTGGAGGACACACACAGGTCACATGGGCCAGAAAAAACACACAGGTCACATGGGCCAGGAGACACAGAGGCACAGGAGCCCGGAGGCCACAGGGGTCTGGAGACCACAGGGACCAGGAGGTCCCAGAGGCCACAGGGGTCAGGAACCCACAGAGGCCAAAGGTGCCAGGAGCCCACAGGGGGCCAGGAGTCGACAGGGGCCAGGAGTCCACAGGGGCCAGGAGGCCACAGAGGCCACAGGAGCCAGGAGTCCACAGAGGCCACAGGGGGCAGAAGTCCACAGAGGCCACAGGGGCCTGGAGTCCACAGAGGCCATAGGGGCCTGGAGGCCACAGGGGCCCGAAGTCCACAGGGGCCAGGAGTCCACAGAGGCACAGGGGGGCCAGGCGAACACAGAGGCTACAGGGGCCCCGGGCCATGCGGCAGAATCCAGCTCCAAAGTCCGATCAGGAAGTCACACAGCCCGGCCCGAAGCCACGCACCGACCCCGGACTAGCGCAGGCAGGGACTCCGGGACGATCCTCCGTACACAGCCGGGACACCGCCGAGGAGACAGAGCGTGGACGCGGCCCCGGACACAGCGCACCCGCCGAGCAGCCGGAAACCACAGCCCCTCCACAGGGAGAGGCGCCGGCCTCCGAGCACAGATTATTCGCCGTGCAGCGGGGAAGACGCAGGCACGCGTCAGGGAGAGGCTCCGGCCCGACCGCAATAGACTCACCAGCACCGCAGCGCCCGGCCAGGATGGAGGGGACCACGGGCTTCACTAGGAACCTTCCCGGCCGCTCCCCCGGAAGTGCTCCTGTATACTTCCGGGTCACTGCAGCAGGGAAGCGTGCACCTTCGACGCGGCAGGGCCCCCCCCGCCGCGCACACGATCCGGGAGACACCCTGCTGCATGCGTCATATCCCTGGAGGCAAAGCCGGACCAGGAGAAAGAGGACGAGGTGCACCGGAGGACGGAGTCCACGAGGGGAGCTCCACCGACCGTGCTTCCGGATCCAGAGCTCCGCCGTTCCCTTGGAGACCGCACGGACTCAACAGGACCCAGGTACTGTAGGTTCCGATCCCAGCAGGACAGGAAACCAACTGATGAGGGAGGGGGACTGCCCCTTTTTTATCTGTAGGTTTCCTGTCCTGAAGGGGGCGGATCCCTCTCTCGTGGGTGCTGTCGTGACGAAAGGAAAATGTTAATTATTCTCATCAGTTTTTTGCCAATAATGTCCACAAAAGGACGGGTGTGGGAATCCTCATTAAAAGCTCGGTAGCCTTCCAGCTTGAAAGGGTGGTGGGGGACATTGAAGGGAGATCTGTAATTTTAATTGGTCTACTAAACAATGTGCAATTCACTATTGCTTCAGTGTACACTCCCAATGTGGGCCAATTAAAATTCATAAGTAAATTTTTGGAGACTTTTAGGGGAGTGGCAAAAAGTTCCTCGGTGATATGCGGAGACTTTAATGTCCCTATGTGTAAATCTCTAGATTGTTCCCACCAAGCCCCGTCCAGAAAAGAGATGGGCCACCTGATCCGTGAGTTTCGTTTTCATGATATATGGAGATATGCTCATGCAGGAGAGAGACTACTCTTTTCACTCCCTAAGGTTTAATACCTACTCTAGAATATATTATATCTTAGTAGATGATTCGTTACTGTTGGGTTGTGACCAGATTAACATTGGCCCCATTACGTGGTCAGACCACGCGCCCATTATGTTAACAATTTCAGACAAGGGTCCTACCTGGTCTTCCAAATGGAAACTGAATGATTATATCCTCACTAACCAAGATATTGCTCGGCAATTAAAATAATTTTTTGCCATTAATGATAATCAAATGGTCTCGGATGAAACTCTTTGGGCGGCCCATAAGGCCTTTGCTAGAGGTGTCCTCATCAAAATTGCAGCAATGGAGAAAAGGAAAAGGTTAAAAGCATTTAATGATATTTTGTCTAAACCCCAGCTCCTGGAAAGGGCAAACAAGGCCCACCCCTCTGACATTTTCCTTGACTCTATTAGGCTGCTTTCACACCTCCGGTTTTTCCTGTGCGGCACAATCCGGCACTTTGCAGAAAAAACGCAACCATTTTTTTTTTTTGCTGCCGGTTGTGTTTTTTTTGCATAGGCTAATATTAGTGCCGCATGGGCTTGCGTTCCGTCCGTTTTTTGCCGCATGCGGCAGATTTAGCCGATGCGGCGGCTGGATGGAACGTTGCCTGGCACATTTTTTTTGTGCGGCAAAAAAAAAAAACGCATCGCGCCGCATCCGGCCGATGCGGCGCATTTACCTATGCATGCCTATGGACACCGGATGCGGCGCGATGCGACAAAAAACGCATCCGGCCGCCGCATGCGGTTTTTGCCACCGCGCATACTCAGTTGCCTGCCGCAAGCGGCAAAAAACTGGACGGGCCGCATGTAAAAAACGTATGTAAAGGATGTGGTGTTTTCGCCGCATCCGTTGCATAGGTTTCACAGCCGGATTGAGCCGCACTGCTCAAACCGGATGTGTGAAAGCAGCCTTAGAGGTCTGAGAGATCAGCTGAGATCATTTATGCTGTATTCCTATATAAAAAAAATCTAAAAAAGCTTAAATCCAAATTCTATAGCTTGGGTGATAGAGCCGGTAGGGTCCTAGCAAGTCGTGTGAAGAAAAGGGAGGCTCAGATGGCCATTCCCTTTTTGATTAAGCACGACGGGTCCAAAGTTTTAAACCCTACTCATATAGCTAGTGAGTTTAAAGAATACTATTCCCAACTATATAATCTCAAGTCAGATCCTAAAACACACCAGCCCACAAAGGGTGAAATTTCTTCTTTCCTTGCTAAACTAAATTTGCCCAAACTTTCCCCTACGGCTCTGGCTGCTCTTAATGGAGATAGATAACTCCGGCACACTATATGTTTCCCAAGGGAGTTAGAGAAAACACAAACGTAATTGATTTCAAATCCTTTTCTTTAATTCGATGTGCAAAAAAAGTGAAGAAAGTGCTGTACAAAGCAGAGAGTCCGCCAGGTAACGACGTTTCGGCCAAAGGCCTTCTTCAGGTCGGACAGACTAGAATCAACAGGAAACAATAAGTGGAGACGTAGGGTACATATATGCGCTATCGACCGTAAAAGTGTGCACAGTCACAGACAGAGTAGATGATAGCAAATGGGATCAACTTGTATGAGGATGCGGTGGATACAATATTTGGCTTAGTGAAGGGGGGTATCCAAACATGAGATCAAACATGGGTCTCTGTTCGCTGCAACTGGAGGCCGTGCGCAAGAGGGTGGGTGAACCCAGGACTGTGGTAGCTCAATAGACATGTACAGTCCTAATGTGGTCAAACCCTGTATGAGGTGTATAGGTCGTAGTTCATAGTGAAACTGTGGCTGAGGTGGTTTTTCAGAACCATGAGATAAAGGGGATGCTGTATGGTCCAGGGATAAAATAGACAATCAGAGACTGCAGGGAACTAGTCCAGGAGATCACTCATGTGAAGTGACTATGGGAGTCCAGATAGCATAGCTGACAGGCGGAGACTTCAGAGGATTAGCCTAGGGAAAAGGCCCATGAGGTATGGCTATAGAAGTCCAGGAAGATACCAGGCATGTGCCTCTGGTGCAGCGTTAGCAGACCGCTAGGCTAATCCTCTGAAGTCTCCGCCTGTCAGCTATCTGGACTCCCATAGTCACTTCACATGAGTGCTCTCCTGGACTAGTTCCCTGCAGTCTCTGATTGTTTATTTTATCCCTTGAACATACAGCATCCCCTTTATCCCATGGTTCTGAAAAACCACCTCAGCCACAGTTTCACTATGAACTACGACCTATACACCTCATACAGGGTTTGACCGCATTAGGACTGTACATGTCTATTGAGCTACCACAGTCCTGGGTTCACCCACCCTCTTGCGCACGGCCTCCAGTTGCAGCGAACAGAGACCCATGTTTGATCTCATGTTTGGATACCCCCCTTCACTAAGCCAAATATTGTATCCACCGCATCCTCATACGAGTTGTTCCCATTTGCTACCATCTACTCTGTCTGTGACTGTGCACACTTTTACAGTTGATAGCGCATATATGTACCCCACGTCTCTCCACTTATCGTTGTTTCCTGTTAATTCTAGTCTGTCCGACCTGAAGAAGGCCTTTGGCCGAAACGTCGTTACCTGGCGGACTCTCTGCTTTGTACAGCACTTTCTTCACTTTTTTGCACATCGAATAAAAGAAAAGGATTTGAAATCAATTACGTTTGTGTTTTCTCTAACTCCCTTGGGAAACATATAGTGTGCCGGAGTTATCTATCTCCATTGACTCTTTTTTTTTCTCCTGAGCACCTATGCAAGGTGATGCGAGGTCTTTTCTCTTATTGCTGGCTGCTCTTAATGCCCCCCTTACTGAGGAGGAAGTAATGTTTTTTCTAATTCTTACTACTGCTAGTTTGCGCACATCTTGGCTCCATTTTTGGTTAGAACATTCTCACTATGGAGGGATTCATCTGATATCCAATCTGAAAGCTTGGCTGCGACAATCACTACTATTCCTAAACCGGGGAAGCCTCCAACCTCTCCTGGTAACTTCAGACCTCTCTCTTTTGAATTGTGATGTGAAGTTATATGCAAACGTCTGGGCTAATAGACTCCTCAGTTTTGCCGGCCCTGGTCTCCCCTGATCAAGTGGCATTTGTCCCAGGGAGGCAGGCTAGAGATGACACTAGAAGAGTGATTGATTTATTGGATTTTCTTGAGTCCAGTGGTACCCCCAGTGTATTCTTGTCTCTAGATGCGGAAAAAACGTTTGACAGGGTACACTGGGGCTATGTGGATGCCGTTTTGGACACATTTGGTTTCTCTGGTAATATAAAGGATGCTATTATGGCCTTCTACAAAAAAACAAATGCTTCGGTCTGTGCAGCAGGCTTCTATTCTGATAGATTTCACCTTACTAATGGGACCCGCTAGGGTTGCCCCCCTTCTCCTATAATGTTTGCTATAGTCATGGAGCCCCTAGCGGAGTCCATTAGGCTCAACCCGGAAATCTCTGGAGTTAAAATAGGCCCTGTAGAACATAAGATCAGTCTATATGCAGACGATGTAATACTCTCTTGCACGGATAATGAAAGATCATTGATAGGGATCAAAAACACTCTCCTTGAATTTTCTAAGATTTCATATTACAAGCTAAACGAAGGAAAATCGGTTCTCTTCTCAGTTAATGTTGCACCATCTGTTAGAGATAGAATCTCCTCACTTGTCCCATATACCTGGGCCCAGGACGGCTTTTCGTACCTAGGGCTAAGGATTTGTAAACTTTCCAATATTGTGAAATAGAATTTTAATACTCTGTCTATGTCCTTTCAAATGGAATCAAGCAATCACATACATTTCCCCCTTTCCTGGATGGCGAGCATTCAGATAGTTAAGATGATGTTCCTACCAAAAATTATTTATTTATTCCACTGTCTTCCCTTGAGGTTTCTCAAGAGGTTTCTCGCTCTCCTGCAGGCAGTTGTGAGCAGATTTATTTGGGCAGGAAAGAAACCTAGGGTTGGTATGTCTACCTTATTTTATACTTATTCACATGGTGGTCTGGGGGTCCCAAATTTTTATTTGTACCATAAAGCAGCGGTTCTAGAGGCGTTAAGGGCAGGGCTGTGGAGTCGGAGTCGTGGAGTCGGAGTCGGAGCTCATTTTGGTGGAGTCGGAGTCGGTATAAAATGCACCGACTCCGACTCCTAAAATATATAATAAATTGGGGACAGGAGTGCAATGCAGAATGTGCTGAATTTTTTACTAAATAATAACATTTAGTATAATGCTTATATTTAAGTGAAAAATTTATTGTAGTACAATGTGAACATCAGACATTTAATTGTTTTTATGATACAATAATCAAGATATTTGGATAGAACATAAAATATTTATTGGAATACAACTTTAGAACACAAAAAACTAATAAATTGTAAATATGTAATTATATATATATATATATATATATATATATATATATACACAGTGTATATACACACACAAGATATATATGTAATCTACTGTATATTACATATTTACAATTTATTACAGTTTTTTTGTGTTCTAAAGTTGTATCCAATAAATATATTTTATGTTCTATCCAAATATCTTGATTATTGTATCATAAAAATTATTAAATGTCTGATGTTCACATACACATGTTCATGTACTACAATAAATTTTTCACCTAACTATAAGCAATATATGTAGGAGTCGGAGTCGGAGCCGGAGTCGGAGCCGGAGCTGGAGTCGGAGTCGGTGCAAGAGAATTTGAGGAGTCGGAGTCGGAGTCGAAGGTTTGGCTTACCGACTCCACAGCCCTGGTTAAGGGAGTGGTATGATGATTCTAGTACTCACAAATGGGTGCTTGTGGAGAAATACTTGGCCCCGCGTGGGACTTTGAGATTTCTACTGGAGGCGTGAGTACTTAGTTCCTTTGCCCACTCTCTTCCCCTGCAGAAAATGAAAGTGGCATTTTCTTACTGGTCTGATTTGGTCTCTACTCATCAGGTGATTAAATTTGAGTCTCTCTCTATTAGAGCCTTGGAGCTTCATGTGGATAGCCTCATGTTAGGCAATTGGGTGAGGAATGGTATTATGGTCATGAAAGATATCCTCTTAATTCAGGAGTTGAAACCTTTCTCTGTCCTAATGGATGAATTTGGCCTTCACAGAAATAACTTCTAACAGTATCTGCAAATTCGGCATTTTTTAAATTCATATGTATTTCCCTTATCCTGCCATAATGCTGTTTGCTCGCCAACACAGCAGTTTTTTACTTCCTCCTCCTCTCAAAAACACGGCCTCTCGGTAGTATATAAAGTGCTTAACTCCCCCGGTAATTGTCCTAAACAAGCGTATATGAGGCGCTGGGAAGGGGCTCTTCAACCCCAGACCAATGGTGGTCTGCTTCTGGCGACCTGCAGAAATATTCCTCCTGTATCAATCATCTTGAGCAGCTTAAGAAAGTTCACTTTGACTGGTACTAGACCCCGCTGAAGATTTCCAAATTCCGTGGTTCCTATCCCAAATCCTGCTAGAACTAGAAGGGCTGCTCGGGTGTTGGTTCCCTAGGGCACGTGTGGTGGGATTGCCCGCTCATCCGGCCTTTTTGGGAAGAAGTGTCTAACATTATTACCTCAGTTACAGGCCTGGCTGGAAGTTTGAGCGGTCCGCTGGCGGTTTTGGGGATCGGTTTACATATATTCCCTGGCGATTTGAGACCAATTGTATCACACATTCTAATAGCAGCACGTATGTGTCTGGCAGACCACTGGAGAGAAATAACTATATCCTCTAAATTGGAAATTATCCAAAAAAATCAATAAACATTACCAATACGAGCTCCTTCTGACCTCAGATCTGTTTACCAAAAATAAAATAAGGAATCGTTGGTCCCCCTGGGTGGTGTCCAAATTCTCGTCCTTCCAGTCCTGATTGGTGGACCTGTTATCTTATTACCTATGATCCCTACCCTTGCTTCCTATGTTGCAAATTGTATGCCCTAACCTTACTATGCAGAATTTTCAGCTGTTATCTGTTTTTACTTTGAATTC
Source organism: Anomaloglossus baeobatrachus (assembly GCF_048569485.1). NCBI lineage: Eukaryota > Metazoa > Chordata > Amphibia > Anura > Aromobatidae > Anomaloglossus > Anomaloglossus baeobatrachus. Next base: position 704,222,917 of record NC_134354.1, on the reverse strand, counting down.
TATTGTCCTGCTGTTATAGGACACATTTTTCAACTGTCCGCATGTTTGTTGCGGTGTATAACCTGTACTATGTAAAATCTTAATAAAAATGTATTGAAATAAAAAAGATCTCTGTTCCAGAGTGGGATCTTCTAGTCTGCCCTCTGAGGTCTTTCCAGCTCTTTTATGTATATATTTGAAAACCATGGATTTCTCTGGAATAAGACATTGGATTCTAGATAACAAGGTAGCATTTAATTCAACTTTAAACAGCTTAACAGGGTTGACGCCTTTAAATATTTACAGTAGGCCAAATTCACAATTTCCTACATGCTCCTAAAACAGAAATAGAAAACTAGGCTGAACATGATGGAGATATATACATTTCTTATTTTAAAACAGTATTTTCTTTCTAAAAGGAGGCTGCTTTTGTTGGGATTGGTGGAGGGTTGACTGTCAGGATTCACCAGTATTAGAAATGTAAGACCAGCACCATTATAAGCAAAAGACATGTCCCTAGTGTGATCAGAGCCTTAGCATAAATGCAGTAACTTAGAACATATAAATCTTATGTCGTCCTCCAAATAAACAACATGTAACAAAAACTATTTTTTATTAAATAAAATGTTGAATTTCCAGATAAATGTTCTCATTCTTATTTTTTTGTGGCTTTGGCCTTTGGACTAAAAAAAGAAGATATGTTTTTCATTCCACTTTTATCCACTTTAGCCAGGGATTTCTGAGCTGCAGTCATCTTACCATTGGTCTGTGAACGGAAAATACAGAACAGTTAATTTTCCTCATTTCCCCACATTGTCAGGTCCATAAGATGTGCTAAAAATCTCACACATTCACATCACCACCTTTCCACTTGGTTTCCTATTCACATTAAGTAAATTTGACTTGTACATATCTAATATGTAGTCACTATTCCTTCCGGTCACCGCTCTGCAGTTCTCCTCCGGCTTCCGAGATCATCAAGTCCAAAATGGTACTGCAAAGCTCTGCGTTAGGACAGAGTCACACTTGCGAGTGCCTCGCGTGTAACTCGCGCGAGTCTCTCATTGAATCACCCGGTACGGACTCGCACTCTCCTGACAGGAGCGGGTCGGTTGCATGTATGTCTATGCAGCGGAGATGCTCCTGTCATGAGAGTGAGAGTCCATGCCGGGTGATTCAATGAGAGACTCGCAAGTGTGACTCTGGCCTTAAACCTGAACCAGTGCCACTCTTGCTTTTCCATTGATGTGGAATGGATCATCATCGATAATGACAGTACTGTGCACACCCTGGGGCATAGAAAGGCTAGAGAGTCGTAGTTCAGAGTTACCAGTGTTCCTTATGTCCCCCCCTCCACCCCTTATATTTTGGACATGAAGAGAACAGGTCCTGATCTGTGGAAGGAGCAGCAGAGTAGAAGACAGAACCTATAGCAACTATACATTAGAAGACCATGGCTTTAACATGAAATCTTTCCCCTATTTTCGAATTTTTAAAAAATGAAAACCAAGCGTTTGGATGGAGTGATGATGCTCACCACTAAAGTGTAAGTAACCCGATTTCTGAATGAGATTCACGGGCAGCCGGTTAACATGTTCAGGCCCAGGTAAGGCTAGTTTCACACATCTGGCTTTTCGCCGGTTTGCCGGATTCGGCGCACGCCAGTACAGTATGATACAGTACAGTGGCAGCGCCGCAACTTCTGGGTCACAACATGACAGCATGTGACCGGCGCTTGTCGCGCTGCCACTGTACTGTATACACTGTACTGGCGTGCACCAAACCCAGCAAAACGGCGAAAAAACGGATGTGTGAAACCGGCCTAATGCTTGATATCACCTGTCTGGGACTCTGCGCAATTATCCAGAATCTCTGAATAAGTGGGATCAGGCAAGTAAAATCTTTAAAGGGAACCAAATTTTTCCTTATTAACCTAAAAGAATCACCTTCTGCAGCTCCTGGGCTGCATTCTATGAAGGTGCACCTTAGCCCTGACTCCCCTTCCAGACCCCAAAAATAACTTTATAAAACTTGGCCCTTAGGTATGCTAATTACCTGTGTTGACCAGATGGGCGGGCTCATTTTCTCCTCCTTTCCCCCCTCCTGCTGCTGATCACTGTCCTCCGTCAGGCCGGGCTGATCTCCGGTGCTCTCACCTTAATTGCGGAGATGAGCCCGACCCGTCTGCAGCTGTCGTGAACTGAATCGCAATCACCGGGGAATCAATCACTCGGCGCTCGCGGTTCAGTCCTGCAAACCCCGAGTTCAGTCTAGGCTGCACTCCGGAGCTCAGGTGAGAGCTCCAGAGTTCAGAGCAGGTAACCACGGCCAGGCCTGGTATTACTGGAGATTCCTCCAGTAGCCAGTCCGACACTGTGTATGAGTAATTTTGACCAATGACTCTGATCAAAAACAGATAGGATTTTTTTACTGCCGCATGCTCTAGTCATCAGATTCCTTTTTTAAATTATTTATTTCTTTTTCTCCAAGGCTCATCAAAACTATTTACTAAAATTCTAAAATTCCATTTCTGCTTTTATTTTACATTCTTACACAAAGGATATAGAAATTTTATAATTTAAACACAGAGAAGGACACCCACATTGGACAAGCAATAGATGATAGGCAGTAAGAAGCAAAAGACAATCACAGATAGCAAGGAAATAAATGTGGCTGCCCAGATCTGGTCTGTATGAAAAGTTTATTATACTGAAAAACTTCCTGTTTGTTGGTAAAAATAAAATAATATATCTCTGCCCACCTTTTTGCCTTTGTCATTTGAATTATATTTTGAGTAGTCCTCTTCTGCTTCCACGGGCTTGTCAGACACTTTCCTTTTCTGCAAATTTAGATGGGGGGACGTACTCAGTACATTTTTACATCAAGGTCCAAAAGGGAAAGAATCAATGTATTAAGTTGGCAACATGATTGGACTAAGGTCCAGTCCATATCTGGGGAATGAGTATGTTTAGCAATCAGAAAAACAAAATAACGAACAAAGAAGTTTCCCAAAAATGTTAGTTTCTCTGTGAAGATACGTAAGAGGCCTTATTGTCTTAGAGATGCTTCTAAAATTCTGTAATGTTTAGATACGGAAGATGCCACTGACCTGAGAAATCTTCCTGCTCATATTCCCCTCCCGCTTCCCAGTTTATCCACTAAATGTAAACTAGTTTTAGGCGTTGTACTATTAAAGCTCTTGAAGAAACCTTGGCATAATGGTATTACTGCAATTTATTAGGAAAGTGTTAGTTCTGATTGATGGAAATGCTAGCTGCAGCAAAGCAGACGGATGTGGTGCACAAGGAGATACCTTTGTCGGCGGCTCTGGGGTTGGACTGGAGACCTCTGGCAGCCTGAAAAGCACAAGGACATAAAAAATAAGCAACAATACCTTAACAACACAAACAGAGGCTATTTGTGAGAAAGTTAAAGGGTTTGTCTCATGGTGTTGAACAGGAGTGCACCGCTCTTCTGCCGCACTAGGGGGCAATATGCTCCTGACTAACAGTTCACACCACAAGCATGGTAGAGTTTCTGGCCCGAACTGTGCCCTCTCCAATGCTGCAACCACAGCAGCTTTCCCTCTGCAGCATTGAGGGAGCGCATGGCAGAGGCTGACTGGATCTAATGATCTGGCCAGCTTCAGAGCAGTGCTGATAACCTCTATTGGAAGGAGCTTGTAAACACTATTCTTCTTGCCTAGAAGACTAGCCACCTCTGATAGACTACAAAAGTGGACGATAACATAGGAAATTACCAGTATACAAGTTAAAAATCCCTTGCTCCGGCTCTAAGGCTGGTGTCACACTTGTGATTGCTTCACGTATATCTCGCGCGAGTCTCGTGGTGCATCACCTGTCATGGACTCACACTCTCCTCACAGAAGCATCTCAGCTGCATAGAAATGCATGCAACCAACCCGCTCCTGTGAGCTGAGTGTGAGTCTGTGACAGGTGATGCACCACGAGATACACGCGAGGCAATCACAAGTGTGACACGGGCCGAAGACTTACATTGAGAGCTTGTGGAGTATCGTTTCCCTACTGGCCAGTTAGAATTTGTAGTCACTAGATGGTGCCACGGAACTGCAGCAAAGTTCATAAAAAGGCGATGACGCTAGAGGGTGAGTATATTACTAGGGACAGGGACCTTAGATTAAAAGTATCAATCCAATGCAAAAATAAAGAGAATTTTGTTTACTTACCGTAAATTCTTTTTCTTATAGTTCCGACATGGGAGACCCAAACCATGGGTGTATAGCTTCTGCCTCCGGAGGACACACAAAGTACTACACTCAAACGTGTAGCTCCTCCCTCCGGGCTATATACACCCCCTGGATGACAATCTAACCAGTTCAGTGCAAAAGCTGAAGGAGGACATCCACCCATAAGTAGAGATAGAGTAAAACTCGGAAAGACCGGAACTCTGTCTACTAACAACAGCCGGTGAAACACACGGAACAAAAAACTGCCAACAGGCAACAGGGAGGGTGCTGGGTCTCCCATGTCGGAACTATAAGAAAAAGAATTTACGGTAAGTAAACAAAATTCTCTTTTTCTTCATCGTTCCTTATGGGAGACCCAAACCATGGGACGTTCCAAAGCAGTCCATGGGTGGGAAATAAACCAAACTGAGAAGTAGGCAAAACCTAACTTCACAAATGGGCGACAGCCGCCTGAAGAATGCATCTGCCCAAGCTCGCATCTGCCGAAGCATGAGCATGCACTTGGTAGTGCTTCGAAAAAGTGTGCAGACTGGACCACGTGGCAGCCTGACAAACCTGCTGAGCCGTAGCCTGGTGCCTGAAAGCCCAGGAGGCACCGACAGCTCTGGTCGAGTGCGCCTTAATCCCTGGTGGAGGAGGCACCTGAGAGCACTGGTAGGCATCGGTGATAGCCGACCTGATCCAACGAGCTAGGGTCGGTTTAGTAGCAGCGAGACCCTTGCGCTGACCAGTGGTTAGCACAAAAAGTGAGGTGCACCGCCTAAAAACGGCGGTGCGTGACACATAGATTCGGAGCGCCCGCACCAAATCTAAGGAATGCAACGCCTTCTCAAAGCGATGCACAGGGGCCGGACAAAGAGAAGGCAATGAAATGTCCTGGTTAAGGTGGAAAGGAGACACCACCTTAGGGAGAAAGTCCGGAGTCGGACGAAGAACCACCTTGTCTTGGTGAAACACCAAAAAGGGGGATTCCGAAGAGAGCGCAGCCAAATCAGAAACTCTCCTGAGAGAAGTTATGGCTACTAGAAAAACAACTTTCTGTGAAAGTCTAAACAAAGGAACCTCCCTGAGAGGCTCAAAGGGGGGTTTCTGTAAGGCCGTGAGGACCAGATTAAGGTCCCAGGGATCCAAGGGCCACCGGTAAGGAGGAATGATGTGAGATGCGCCCTGCATGAAGGTGCGCACCTGAGCCAGTCGGGCGATACGCCGCTGGAACAATACCGACAGAGCCGACACCTGTCCCTTGAGGGAATTGAGGGACAGTCCTAGCTGTAGACCGGACTGTAGAAAAGACAGGATGGTCGGCAAGGAGAACGGCCAAGGAGCATGGTCGGAAGAGCGACACCAGGACAGGAAAATCCTCCAAGTCCTGTGGTAAATCTTGGCCGAGGAAGACTTCTGAGCCTGAGTCATAGTGGAGATGACCTCAGAGGGAATGCCTGAAGCCGTCAGGATCCAGGACTCAAGAGCCACGCCGTCAATCTGAGAGCCGCAGAATTCTGGCGGAAGAACGGACCTTGAGAGAGAAGGTCTGGGCGGTCCGGGAGGTGCCACGGCACCCCTACGGACAGACGGAGCAGGTCTGGGTACCAAGCTCGCCTGGGCCAGTCCGGAGCAATGATTATGACTCGACGGCCCTCCATTCCGATCTTGCGCAGAACCCTGGGCAAGAGAGCTAGAGGGGGAAACACATAGGCCAGACGGAACTGAGACCAATCTTGAACCAGTGCGTCCGCTGCGAAGGCTTGAGGATCGTGGGAGCGAGCCACGTAAACCGGAACCTTGTTGTTGTGCCGGGATGCCATTAGATCCACTTCCGGAGTGCCCCACTTGCGGCAGATTGATCTGAACACTGACGGATGCAGGGCCCACTCGCCGCTGTCCACGGTTTGACGGCTGAGATAATCGGCCTCCCAGTTTTCCACGCCTGGGATGTGGACTGCAGATATGGTGGACTTGGAGTCCTCCGTCCACTGGAGGATTCGTTGAACCTCCAACATCGCCAGACGGCTGTGAGTCCCGCCCTGGTGATTGATGTAGGCAACCGCTGTCGCGTTGTCCGACTGAACTCGAATGTGCCTGCCCGCCAACAGGTGGTGAAAGGCTAGGAGAGCTAGAAACACAGCTCTGATCTCCAGCACATTGATCGAGAGGGCTGATTCGGACGGAGTCCAAGTGCCCTGTGCTCGGTGATGGAGAAATACTGCTCCCCAACCGGAGAGGCTGGCATCCGTGGTGAGGATCACCCAGGACGGAGTCAGGAAGGAGCGTCCCTGAGACAGAGAGAGAGGTGCCGAAGCCACCACTGAAGGGAGCTCCTGGTCTGTGACGACAGAGCCACCAGCCTGTGCAAGGAAGAGATCCGCTTGTCCCAACAGCGGAGAATGTCCAGCTGCAGGGGACGCAGATGGAACTGGGCAAAGGGAACCGCTTCCATTGACGCCACCATCTGACCTAGCACCTGCATGAGGTGTCTGATGGAATGACGGCGATGCCTCAGCAGAGAGCGCACCGCCAGACGAAGGGACTGCTGTTTGACTAAGGGCAACTTGACAAGTGCCGGCAGAGTCTCGAATTGCATCCCTAGGTAAAGAAGCACTTGGGTCGGGGTCAGAGTGGACTTGGGCAGGTTGACAAGCCACCCGAACTGAACGAGCGTGGCGAGAGTGAGTGAGACACTCCGCTGGCAGTCTGCACTGGATGAGGCTTTGACTAGAAGGTCGTCCAGGTAAGGAATCACTGCCAACCCCTGGAGGTGCAGAACCGCAACCACTGCTGCCATGACCTTGGTGAATACTCGAGGGGCCGTGGCTAAGCCGAAGGGGAGAGCCACGAATTGGAAATGTTCCTCTCCGATTGCAAAGCGTAGCCAACGCTGGTGTGAAACCGCAATAGGCACATGCAGATAGGCATCTCTGATGTCGATGGATGCCAGAAAATCTCCTTGGGTCATTGAGGCAATGACCGATCTCAGAGATTCCATGCGAAAGTGCCGCACCTGAACATGCTTGTTGAGAAGCTTGAGATCCAGGATGGGCCGGAAGGAACTGTCCCTCTTGGGGACTAGAAAGAGGACGCGGCTTCGCGCGCCAGTTGGGTTTACGATCCTTGGCTGCGGTAGTGGACGAGGTCGAGGGCTTAGAGGATGACCAGTTAGAGGAACGAAAGGAACGAAACCTCGATTGGTTCCTGCCCTGGACAGGTTTCCTGGTTTTAGTTTGTGGCAAGGAAGTACTCTTCCCGCCAGTAGCTTCCTTAATTATTTCATCCAGTTGTTCACCAAACAGCCGGGACCCAGCAAAAGGAAGACTCGCAAGGTACTTCTTAGAGGAAGCGTCTGCTTTCCACTCTCGAAGCCACAAGATCCTGCGGATCGCGAGGGAGTTAGCGGAGGCCACCGCCGTGCAGTGAGAAGCCTCCAGGATGGCAGACATGGCGTAGGATGAAAAAGCCGAAGCTTGAGAAGTTAAGGCATCCATCTCAGGCATAGAGTCCCTGGTGAGGGAATGTATCTCCGCCAGAGAGGCAGAGACTGCCTTAAGAGCCCACACTGCCGCAAAAGACGGGGAGAACGAGGCTCCTGCCGCCTCATATACAGACTTGGCCAGAAGGTCAACCTGGCGGTCAGTGGGATCCTTAAGAGAAGTGCCATCAGCCACAGCTATGACTGTGCGGGCTGAGATTCTGGACACCGGAGGGTCTACCTTTGGAGACTGGGCCCATTCCTTAACCACCTCTGGTGGAAAAGGAAAACGGTCATCAGAACTACGCTTCGGAAAACGTTTGTCAGGACAGGCCCTGGGCTTGGTAACAGTGGTCTGAAAACTGGAGTGGTTAAAAAACATACTCCTAGCTCTCTTAGGTGAGGTAAACTGGTGTATCTCTACCAGAGAGGCTTGTTCCTCTGACTCTGGTGGGTTGAGGTTCAGTACGGAGATAATGGACGCAATCAAGTCACTAACATCCGCATCACCCTCAGACAAGTCAATGGGGTACATAGAGGTAGCGTCTGAGCCCACAGTAAACGAATCCTCCTCGCCCTGCACCTCGGCTCGTGAATCAGAGCCGTGGGACGAGGAAGGAGAAGGGTCCCTGCGTCTCCGTTTAGGGGGACGGGGTCCTAGGACATGCTCTGAGAGCTCTGCAGAGCTCGGAGCAGCAGAGGCACCCTGAGAAGAGGGCTGATGCATGGTCAGCAGTGTCCGGGACAGCTGCCCCATGGAGTCGGCAAAAGACTGGGAAATAACTTTGGAAAAGGATGCTACCCAAGCCGGGGGTTCAGCCACCGGGGCCGGAGCAGCCGGAGGGACCCCTGAGGAGGCTGCAGGCTGAGACACAACCATGTTAGCACAGGCATCACAATGTGGGTATGTGCTTGGCTCTGGCAGAATGAGCTTACATGCAGTGCATATAGCGTACAGGTTTGCAGCCTTGCTCCGGGTGACAGACATGCTGCTGAGGTGGAAGCTCTGCAGTAAGAATACACTCGTATAGAATGTCCTGAGAGTGTATAATAAAGCCCACAACCAGAGGTTGTGGCTTACCAGACCGCTCTCTGTGTGCCCTCCGGATTCCACAGCTCGGACCCCCAGTAAAGCGTCAGCCTTCCTAGAAAGCAGCAGCCAGCGCCGATCAGTGTGAGAAACGCTGAGAAAATGGCGCTGGGAGGAGGAGGGGGGGCGGAGATTAGCCCAAGAGCGGGAAACCGGAGGGCTAAGGAGAGATGCAGGGGAGGGAAACATCTCCTCAGAGAGGAGTGTCCTCCCCTCTGCTGGATGGCCGGTGGGCGGCGCCACTCTATTCCCCTGCATGAATGACATGCAGAGGAAGATGAAACCGAAACTAGGCCCAAACAGAAGCCGGGGCCTAGATTTTAACATGCGGCCGACGAGCAGGCACCTTCGGCGCGGTTCTCAGGGGAAACCCCCAGACCCGGCCGGAATTTACAGTAAAGATAAAAAACATACTTTCCCCCTAATAAAAGTACCCGGGACCCCTGAAAAACGTCTCAATACTTAGCTTTTGAGACGCAGGGCCAGTCCCTGAGGGGGGGTTAAAGGGAACCTGTCATCAGAAATTTCGCCCAAAAGCTAAAAGATTCCCCCTCTGCAGCTCCTGGGCTGCATTCTAGGAAGGTCCCTGTTATTATTGTGCCCCATGTGAGACCAAAATAAAGCCTTTATAAAGTTCTACCTTTTTGTATGCAGCTTCTGTAAATCTGACACGGGGGCGGGCTCTCTGCCGTCCGTTATTCTGCCTCCTGGTCCTGTATGCCGCCCCCATCGCTCCTTTCCATATCTGATGCACCGCCCACTGCTCCAGCCATCCCCACGCATGCCCAGTGCCAGTCTCACAGGACTGAGCAGTGTGACCGCTGGTGACGTGTGCGCAGGCAAGTGATTATGGACGGGACTGTGACTGTTATCAGCAAGTACCCGGCCATAATCTCGTGAGCGCGCAAACCTCTCCAGCATTCACACTGAGCTCAGTGTAGATGCTAGACTGTATGGGCTGCTTCCAGGGATGACGTCCCTTTGTCATGTGATAGGGACGTCATCCCTGGAAGCAGCCCATACAGTCTAGCATCTACACTGAGCTCAGTGTGAATGCTGGAGAGGTTTGCGCGCTCACGAGATTATGGCCGGGTACTTGCTGATAACAGTCACAGTCCCGTCCATAATCACTTGCCTGCGCACACGTCACCAGCGGTCACACTGCTCAGTCCTGTGAGACTGGCACTGGGCATGCGTGGGGATGGCTGGAGCAGTGGGCGGTGCATCAGATATGGAAAGGAGCGATGGGGGCGGCATACAGGACCAGGAGGCAGAATAACGGACGGCAGAGAGCCCGCCCCCGTGTCAGATTTACAGAAGCTGCATACAAAAAGGTAGAACTTTATAAAGGCTTTATTTTGGTCTCACATGGGGCACAATAATAACAGGGACCTTCCTAGAATGCAGCACAGGAGCTGCAGAGGGGGAATCTTTTAGCTTTTGGGCGAAATTTCTGATGACAGGTTCCCTTTAAACGCTCCTTCCAGCAGGAACCAGACAGGGCTGCGGATGGAGACCGGTCTCCTGCAAGCAGAGAGGACCGAGACGGCTCCCACTTCAAACCAGAGCCTCTCAGAGGATGTTGAAGGAGCGCGGCATGTGAAGGCTCCAGCCTTGTAAAGTCAACCTTAACAGCACCGCCGACACAGTGGGGTGAGAAGGGACATGCCGGGAGTCCAGACTGGACCCGCTTTTCTTCCAAATCTTTAAAATCAAAATAAAAAATCAGAGAATGCATGTGTGTGACCTCCTGAACACAAAGCATTGAACTGGTTAGATTGTCATCCAGGGGGTGTATATAGCCCGGAGGGAGGAGCTACACGTTTGAGTGTAGTACTTTGTGTGTCCTCCGGAGGCAGAAGCTATACACCCATGGTTTGGGTCTCCCATAAGGAACGATGAAGAAAAATAAAATATTTCAGATTATTTTATTTTTTTTACAAATAAATCAATAAATACATTTATAATCTTGCAATTTTTACACTGACCACTGGGACTTTTTTATTTTTTAGACTCTTACTTCCTGGCCCTTTCAGGAAGAGTTTTCAGAAATGCTTGTTACCATCAGAGGTAGGTAGGATTACACAGAACTAAAACTCATGCACACACTCATTAGATGATTCAATACAAAACATAGGGTTACAATCTGACCATTACTGCTAATGTACATGTGGGTTTTTTTTTTTGTCTAAAGCGGGGTTTACACGCTGCGACATCGCTAGCATCGGCTAGCGATGTCGAGCGCGATAGCACCCGCCCTCGTCGTACGTGCGATATTGTGTGATCGCTACCGTAGCGAACAACACTTACCTGCTGTGTGACGTCGCTCTGGCCGGTGACCCCCTCCTTTTTAAGGGGGCGGTTCGTACGGCGTCACAGCGACGTTACACGGCAGGCGTCCAATACAAGCGGAGGGGCGGAGATAAGCGGGACATCCCACCCACCTTCTCCCTTCCGCATAGCTGGTGGACACAGGTAAGGAGATGTTCCTCGCTCCTGCGGCTTCACACACAGCGATGTGTGCTGCCGCAGGAACGAGGAACAACATCGCTAATATAAAGTAAAAGATTTTTTGTTTCAGGATGACCTCTCTGCGGCAAACAATTTTGGCTGCTTTTGCGATCGTTTTAGGTCGTTCATAAGTGTCACACACTGCCATATCGTTAATGATGCCGGATGTGCGTCACTAACAACGTGACCCCAACGATAATTCATTAACGATATCGTAGGCGTGTAAAGCCCGCTTAAAGAAACCCAAGTGGCCAGAGTGAACACACATATATATATATATATATATATATATATATATATATATATACACACACACACGCATACACACACACACGCACGTACACATTATTGTGTGGTGACTACTGCTGGGACGCAGTTGCCTTGTGGCACCACTGTATAGTGTGAGCACAGGAGGTTTTTTAATAATTCAGAGGCGTCATAAACTACAGTAGTAGCGGGCAGGCATGTTTTGTTATATGGTTAATTTTTGGCACATGTGAATGGCTTGTGGCATATAAATTATCTCAAAAAATTGTCGCTCCTAGGCTTACCTTTAGGCCATGTTCAAACGATCAGTATTTTACATCAGTATTTGTAAGCAAAAATGCAGAAGTGGTGCCCGTGTTTGTATTATACGCGTCCTCTGATTGTTCCACTAATTTTTTTTGGCTACAAATACGGATGTAGAATACTGACCAAATACTCAACATATGAATGTGGCCTTATTGCTCCACTAAGGTAGGTCGGCCATGCTACAAATTTATATTCTTTACATTATAATATATAACGTTTGATTGCCATCTATTATATAAAAATGGAAATGGAAAACATCAGTAAGGTGCACTGTTTAAAGTCGGCCTAAATGACATGGGGGGGAGGGCTTCTATTAAAAGACTAACAAAAAAGAAAAGCTTTTGTGAACATCGAATACAGAATCTCATTCCCAATAAAGTGAGACTCATACATACTGTTTCTCTCTATTGATGCCAGTGTCAGCCTTACCCTAAATACGCAGAAAGCTCATTGCGAAGATCTTCGGGTATGTATTCTGAAATCAGTCCATGAGCATAGCGCACATAGTCCTCTGGAAGAATGGAAAGAAATGGTCAAAAGAGGCAAAATGGTGCGAGCAGAGTCTATGAGAACCTCCTGTACGGGAAGTTACAGCACAACCTTAAATGAGCTCTCCCATTTAGGATATTTAATCCCTTTACCACCCGACAATTTTCCGTTTTTTGCCTTTTCCTCCCCTAATATAAAGAGCCATGACTTTTTTATTTTCCTGTCAACATGACCATATGAGCTACAAGAAAATGGTAAAAATCTCCAAGTCCAGTGAAAGGAAAAAAAAAAGTGAAATTACACAATTGTTTTTGAGCTTCTTATTTACTGTATTTTTTGGACTATAGACGCACCGGACCATAAGACGCACCCTGGTTTTAGAGGAGGTAAATAAAATTTTGAGCAAAAAATGTGGTCATTACACACTTATGGGGCGAGGATCTGCTGCTGACACTGTTGTGGGGGTAATGTCCCCAAACTCTCTACTAAGGTACCCCATCCTGGTAATAATCATCCTGCCTTATATACAATCCCCATCCTTGTATATATGTCCCCCATCCTGGTATGTGCCCACATCCAGGTACTGTATATGCCCACATCCAAGTATGTACCCCCATCCTGGTATATGGCCTGCATCCTGTGGCACACAAAAAAATGGTTAAAGCCACATTACCGTACTTATTTTCTTTATTAAAGGGAATCTATCACTTGTTTTTCCACATCAGGAATTACCCTCAGGTTAAAGGGAATCTGTCAGCAGGGTTTTATTATATAATCTTAAAACAGCATGCTGCAAGGGTTAATACAGAGAATTCATCCAGGTGTCTCTTATCACAAGGAGTGTTGTTGTTTACCTGTTATGTTTGTTTTAGCTCCAGTAGCTTATCATTGGTGTGACATGCAGGCAAGCTAGCCCTTGTCTAGCACTATTCACAAAAAAACAGATCAATTCTGGAGTAACCGGAACACAAAAAGCACCAATATTTGGGGTTAAAGTGTTGCCTTGGGCATGAAAAAATACTGGATGTAACATTCACACCAATAGAGTGAACCACATATCTTCCATTTTGTCCTATATAATTAAAACTACATATAGTATTAAAATTCTCAACACATATATGTATGTCCTACTGTCACATGAGAGATATATTGGTAAATCCATTTGTACATCGCCCAGTGACATATACGTCTCCTCTTTCAGTATGCGGATAATTATTGGATCTAAATAAAATGACTTGTGGCTGATTGATTTTATAATGATTGTAAACTTTTTTATTTATTCTTGATTGTAAAGTTGACTGGTGGAGCGATATAACTATTCCCTTTTTCTTGGGCTATACCGCCGGATGGTGCACTAAATTGTGAACCAATTTGTAATTTAGACCCTTAAGGCCTCTTTACACGCTGGGGTCACGGAATTGGTGACGCACATCTGTCCGCTTTAGCGATGCCGTTGCGTGTGACACCTATGAGCGATTTTGCATCGTCGCAAAAACGTGTAAAATCGCTCATCGGTGACATGGAGGTCCATTCTCGAATATTGTTGCTGCTGCAGTAACGATGTAGCTAGTCGTTCCTAAGGCAGCACACATCGCTACGCGTGACACCGCAGGAACGAGGAACCTCTCCTTACCTGCCTCCCGCCCGCAATGCGGAAGGAAGGAGGTGGGAGGGATGTTCGTCCCGCTCATCTCCGCCCCTCCGCTTCTATTGGGCGGCGGTTCAGTGACGCTGCTGTGACGCTGAACGAACCGACCCCTTAGAAAGGAGGCGGATCGCCGGTCACGGCGACGCCGCAGGGCAGGAAAGTAGTGTGACGGGTCCGCGCGATGCTGTGCGCCACGGGCAGCGATTTGCCAGTGTCGCACAACCGATGGGGGCGAGTACCCACGCTAGCGATATCGGTCACAATATTGCAGCGTGTGAGGCGGTCTTTAGGGTATATTTATATAGACTTCATTTATTTTTAAAAAAAAAAAATTCTTCGAAACCAATAAAAAACGGATTTTTGTGTACTCACCGTAAAATCGTTTTCTCTTAGCCATCATTGGGGGACACAGGACCATGGGTGTTATGCTGCCTATCCATAGGAGGACACTAAGTAGATGCAAAAGCATAGCTCCTCCTCTGCAGTATACACCCACTGGCCGGGCCAGGCAACCTCAGTTTTAGTAGACAAGCAGTAGGAGAAAAAAAAAACAGTAAAAACTTCTCAACAGAGGAACATGAGAAAAGAAGATTCATAACCAAATAAGGTACTGAGAGAACCAAGGCCCAACAGGGCAACAGGGTGGGTGCTGTGTCCCCCAATGATGGCTAAGAGAAAACGATTTTACGGTGAGTACACAAAAATCCGTTTTTCTCTGACGCCTCATTGGGGGACACAGGACCATGGGACGTCCTAAAGCAGTCCATGGGTGGGAAAAATAAAAAACAATACAACGCAAGCCAAGGACTAGGAACCAGTCCCAGACAGCCTGGAGCACCTACTGAAAGAGGTGCTCTACTGCCGTTTGCAGAATTTTCCTACCCAGATTTGCCTCAGCTGAAACCTGGGTATGGACTCTGTAATGCTTTGAAAACGTATGTAGGCTAGACCAGGTCGCAGCCTTACACACCTGTTCCACTGAAGCCTGATGCCGAATGGCCCACGAAGCGCCAACTGCTTGCGTGGAATGAGCCCGCAGCCCACTAGGAATGGGCTTGAGTTGCAGGCGGTAGACTTCCTGGATCGCAGAGTGAATCCAGCGAGCCAGCGTCGCCTTTGAAGCTGCCTGTCCCTTTTTAGGCCCCTCAGGAATGATGAACAAAGAGCCCGTTTTCCTAAAGGGGGCTGTCCTGGATATGTAATATCTTAGAGCTCTGACGAGGTCTAACGAATGCAGAGACCTTTCCACCCTATGAACTGGGTGTGGACAAAAAGGCAGAACAATGTCCTCGTTCAAATGAAACGGGGTAGGAACCTTTGGAAGAAAATCCGGAAGGGGGCGCAGAACCACCTTGTCCTGATGAAAAATCAGAAAAGGCTCGCGGCAAGAGAGTGCTGCCAGCTCCGAAACCCGTCTGATGGACATAATTGCCACCAGGAATGTTACCTTCCAGGACAGAAGAGCAAGGGAGGATTCCTTGAGAGGTTCAAAGGGAGACCTCTGGAGACCGTCCAGCACGAGATTGAGGTCCCATGGGTCCAGCGGCCGTTTGTACGGGGGAACTAGATGGGAAACGCCCTGGAGGAAGGTCTTGACTTGCGGTTTTTGTGCCAGGCGGCATTGGTAGAAGATTGAGAGCGCTGAGACCTGCCCTTTAAGGGAACTGAGAGCCAACCCCGCTTGCAAGCCAGACTGTAGAAAGTCGAGAATTCTGGGGATGGCCAGAGGCATAGGCTTCACGTTAGTTTCCCTGCACCATGAAAGGAAGATTTTCCACGTACGGTGGTAAATGCAGGATGAAGCAGGCTTTCGGGCGCTGATCATGGTGGCAATAACCGCGGGGGAGAATCCCGCTCGTTAATACCCCGGTCTCAATGGCCATGCCGTCAGCTTCAGGGCTCTGGAGTTCTGATGGGAAGAAGGGAATTTTGTTTACTTACCGTAAATTCCTTTTCTTCTAGCTCCTATTGGGAGACCCAGACAATTGGGTGTATAGCTTCTGCCTCCGGAGGCCACACAAAGTATTACACTTTAAAAAGTGTAACCCCTCCCCTCTGCCTATACACCCTCCCGTGCATCACGGGCCCATCAGTTTTGGTGCCAAAGCAGGAAGGAGGAAACTTATAAATTGGTCTAAGATAAATTCAATCCGAAGGATGTTCGGAGAACTGAAACCATGAACCAAAAGAACAATTCAACATGAACAACATGTGTACACAAAAGAACAACAGCCCGAAGGGAACAGGGGCGGGTGCTGGGTCTCCCAATAGGAGCTAGAAGAAAAGGAATTTACGGTAAGTAAACAAAATTCCCTTCTTCTTTGTCGCTCCATTGGGAGACCCAGACAATTGGGACGTCCAAAAGCAGTCCCTGGGTGGGTAAAAGAATACCTCGATAAAAAGAGCCGAAAACGGCCCCCTCTTACAGGTGGGCAACCGCCGCCTGAAGGACTCGCCTACCTAGGCTGGCATCTGCCGAAGCATAGGCATGCACCTGATAGTGTTTCGTGAAAGTGTGCAGACTCAACCAGGTAGCCACCTGACACACCTGCTGAGCCGTAGCCTGGTGCCGCAATGCCCAGGATGCACCCACGGCTCTGGTAGAATGGGCTTTCAGCCCTGAAGGAATCGGAAGCCCAGAAGAACGGTAGGCTTCAAGAATCGGTTCCTTGATCCACCGAGCCAAGGTTGACTTGGAAGCCTGCGACCCCTTACGCTGGACCCAGCGACAAGGACAAAGAGCGCATCCGAACAGCGCAGGGGCGCCGTGCGAGAAATGTAGAGCCGGAGTGCTCTCACCAGATCTAACAAGTGCAAATCCTTTTCACATTGGTGAACTGGATGAGGGCAAAAAGAAGGTAAGGAGATATCCTGATTGAGATGAAAAGGGGATACCACCTTAGGGAGAAATTCCGGGACCGGACGCAGAACCACCTTATCCTGGTGAAACACCAGGAAGGGGGCTTTGCATGACAGCGCTGCTAGCTCAGACACTCTCCGAAGTGATGTGACTGCCACTAGGAAGGCCACCTTCTGCGAAAGGCGTGATAGAGAGACATCTCGCATCGGCTCGAAAGGTGGTTTCTGAAGAGCCGTTAGCACCCTGTTAAGATCCCAGGGTTCCAGCGGACGCTTGTAAGGTGGGACTATGTGGCAAACTCCCTGCAGGAACGTGCGGACCTGCGGAAGCCTGGCTAGACGCTTTTGAAAAAACACGGAAAGCGCAGATACTTGTCCCTTGAGAGAGCCGAGAGACAAACCCTTGTCCATTCCGGATTGAAGGAAAGAAAGAAAGAAAAGTGGGTAAGGCAAACGGCCAGGGGGTAAAACCCTGATCAGCGCACCAGGATAAGAAGATCCTCCAAGCCCTGTGATAGATCTTGGCGGACGTTGGTTTCCTGGCCTGTCTCATGGTGGCAATGACATCTTGAGATAACCCTGAGGACGCTAGGAGCCAGGACTCAATGGCCACACAGTCAGGTTGAGGGCCGCAGAATTCAGATGGAAAAATGGCCCTTGAGACAGCAAGTCTGGACGGTCTGGGAGTGCCCACGGTTGACCCACCGTGAGATGCCACAGATCCGGGTACCACGACCGCCTCGGCCAGTCTGGAGCGACGAGGATGGCGCGGCGGCAGTCGGACCTGATCTTGCGTAACACTCTGGGCAGCAGTGCCAGAGGAGGAAATACATAAGGCAGTCGAAACTGCGACCAATCCTGAACTAATGCGTCCGCCGCCAGAGCTCTGTGATCTTGAGACCGTGCCATGAATGCCGGGACTTTGTTGTTGTGCCGAGACGCCATGAGGTCGACGTCCGGCGTTCCCCAGCGGCAACAGATCTCTTGAAACACGTCTGGGTGAAGAGACCATTCCCCTGCGTCCATGCCCTGGCGACTGAGAAAGTCTGCTTCCCAGTTTTCTACGCCCGGGATGTGAACTGCGGAGATGGTGGAGGCTGTGGCTTCCGCCCACAGCAGAATCCGCCGAACTTCTTGGAAGGCTTGACGACTGCGTGTGCCGCCCTGGTGGTTGATGTACGCGACCGCCGTGGCGTTGTCCGACTGTATTCGGATCTGCCTGCCCTGCAGCCACCGCTGGAACGCCTTTAGGGCTAGATACACTGCCCTTATCTCCAGAACATTGATCTGAAGGGAGGACTCTGTCGGAGTCCAGGTTCCCTGAGCCCTGTGGTGGAGGAAGACCGCTCCCCACCCTGACAGACTCGCGTCCGTCGTGACCACAGCCCAGGATGGGGGCAGGAAGGATTTTCCCTTCGACAAAGAAGTGGGAAGAAGCCACCACTGAAGAGAGGTTTTGGCTGCCAGTGAAAGAGAGACGTTCCTGTCTAGGGACGTCGACCTCCTGTCCCATTTGCGGAGAATGTCCCATTGAAGTGGACGCAGATGAAACTGCGCAAAGGGAACTGCCTCCATTGCTGCCACCATCTTCCCTAGGAAGTGCATGAGGCGCCTCAAGGGGTGTGACTGGGCCCGAAGGAGGGATTGCACCCCTGTCTGCAGTGAACGCTGTTTGTCCAGCGGAAGCTTCACTATCGCTGAGAGAGTATGAAACTCCATCCCGAGGTAAGTCAGTGATTGGGTCGGTGTCAATTTTGACTTTGGGAAATTGATGATCCACCCGAACCTCTGGAGAGTCTCCAGAGCAATGGTCAGGCTGTGTTGACATGCCACCCGGGAGGGTGCCTTGACTAGAAGATCGTCTAAGTAAGGGATCACCGAGTGGCCCTGAGAGTGTAGGACCGCCACCACTGCTGCCATGACCTTGGTGAAGACCCGTGGGGCTGTCGCCAGGCCGAAAGGCAGTGCCACGAACTGAAGGTGTTCGTCCCCGATGGCGAAACGCAGGAAGCGTTGATGCTCTGGTGCAATCGGCACATGGAGATAAGCATCCCTGATGTCGATTGATGCTAGGAAGTCTCCTTGGGACATCGAGGCGATGACAGAGCGGAGAGATTCCATCCGGAACCGTCTGGTTCTCACGTGTCTGTTGAGCAGTTTGAGGTCCAGAACGGGACGGAATGATCCGTCCTTTTTTGGCACCACGAACAAGTTGGAGTAAAAACCGCGACCACGTTCTTGAAGGGGAACGGGGATCACAACTCCTTCTGCCTTCAGAGTGTTCACCGCCTGAAAAAGTGCATCGGCTCGCTCGGGGGGCGGAGATGTTCTGAAGAAACGAGTCGGAGGACGAGAACTGAGCTCTATCCTGTAACCGTGAGACAGAATGTCTCTCACCCATCGGTCTTGGACATGTGGCCACCAGGCGTCGCAAAAGCGGGAGAGCCTGCCACCGACCGAGGATGCGGTTTGGGGAGGCCGAAAGTCATGAGGAGGCCGCCTTGGAGGCGGTTCCTCCGGCGGTCTTTGTAGGACGTGACTTAGACCGCCATGCAGAAGAGTTCCTCTGGCCCTTCTCTGACCTGTTGGACGTGGAGGAATGGGACCTGGCTGAGGGCCGAAAGGACCGAAACCTCGGTTGTATTTTTCGTTGCTGAGGTCTGTTTGGTTTGGACTGGGGTAAGGACGAGTCCTTTCCCTTGGATTGTTTAATAATTTCGTCCAATTGCTCGCCAAACAAACGGTCGCCAGAAAATGGCAAACCGGTTAAGAACTTCTTGGAAGCAGAGTCTGCCTTCCATTCGCGTAGCCACATGGCCCTGCGGACTGCCACCGAATTGGCGGATGCTACCGCTGTACGGCTCGCAGAGTCCAGGACGGCGTTCATGGCGTAGGACGAAAAGGCTGACGCCTGAGAAGTCAAAGACACAACTTGCGGAGCAGAGGTACGTGTGACCGCATTAATCTCAGACAGACAAGCTGAGATAGCTTGGAGTGCCCACACGGCTGCAAAGGCCGGAGCAAAAGACGCGCCTATGGCTTCATAGATGGATTTCATCAGGAGCTCTATTTGCCTGTCAGTGGCATCCTTGAGCGATGAACCATCTGCCACTGATACTACGGATCTAGCCGCCAGTCTAGAGACTGGAGGATCCACCTTGGGACACTGAGCCCAACCCTTAACTACGTCAGGGGGGAAGGGGTAACGTGTGTCATTAAGGCGCTTAGTAAAGCGCTTGTCCGGAAATGCTCTGTGCTTCTGGACAGCATCTCTGAAGTTAGAGTGATCGAAAAACGCACTCCGTGTACGTTTGGGAAACCTAAACTGGTGCTTCTCCTGCTGCGAAGTCGACTCCTCTATAGGTGGAGTTGGGGGAGAAAGATCTAGCACCTGGTTGATGGACGCTATAAGGTCATTTACTATGGCGTCCCCTTCAGGTGTATCTAGATTGAGAGCAACGTCAGGATCAGAGCCCTGAGCTGCGACCTCCGCTTCATCCTCCAGAGAGTCCTCATGCTGAGACCCCGAACAGCGTGATGAAGTCGGGGAAGGTTCCCAGCGAGCCCGCTTAGCCGGTCTGGGACTGCGGTCCGTGTCAGAGTCCTCACCGTGGGACCTAGGTGTCACCCCAGGAGCACTTTGCTGCGCCGACCGAGAGGGGCCTGGGGGCGATGAACTCACAGTGCCCTGGGCCTGTGTTACCGATCTGGACTGCAAGGCTTCTAGTATCTTAGCAGACCATTTGTCCATAGACTGAGCCATGGACTGTGAAAGCGACTCAGAGTTTCTCAGCCAAAACTGCAAACTCTGTCCCTGCCACCTGGACAGTGGAAGCCGGCGGTTCTACCTGAGCCGAGGGTCCCACCAGTGCCCGAGGCTCCGGCTGAGTGAGTGCCACAGGGGCCGAGCATTGCACACAGTGAGGGTAGGTGGAACCTGCAGGTAACATAGCCGCACAAGAGGTACAGGTTGCAAAATAAGCCTGTGCCTTGGCACCCTTGCTCTTTGCGGACGACATGCTGTTGTCTCCTCTGAGAGTGATCAGTGAGGGTATATAGCCAAAAGCAAAATAATGCGGCCGAACAGAGAAAATGTATACTATATATACATATTATATATATATATATATATATATATATATATATATATATATATATATATATATATATATATATATATATATATATATATATACACATACACATACACACACACACTTCGGCACCTCAGGGGGGCCAGCACCTGGTAACCGGTGTGGCTTACCGACCGCCCAAAGCGGTTGTGTGTCCACCAGATTCCCCGCCTGGGCCTCCCAGAGCTGTGGAGCTCGTTCTGAAATCCTCCACCTGCAGAAGTGATTGTAACAATGGCTGCCAGAGTTCTCAGGGGAGGAGGGAGCCGTGGGCGGTGACTAATAAAGTGCGGGAATCTGGTGCCCCACAGTGCTCAGTGAGGGGGGAGGAGAACACCTAAGTATGCTCCAGCCCTCACTGCCGACGTCCAGTCGACCGTCCCGCCCTTACCCCTGACTGGCAGGCCCGGGGGCGGGAGTTATGGTACTAGGCCGCAGAAGCCGGGGACTAAATTTAATAACGCGGCCGACGAACAGGCGCGGTCGGCGCGGTAGTCCCAGTCGTCACAGAAAAACAGCAGCCGCTGCAGCGTCTGTAACACAGGCGCTCCATGCGCCGTCCCCAAGGGGACACAGAGTACCTTTTAGATGCAGGGCCTGTCCCTGATGATACCCAGTCTCCTGTCCGTCAGATTCCCCCAGGGGCTGCGGAGGGAGCCCGGTCCTAGTGAAAGGTGACCGGTTAGGATCCCACTTCTCCCAGAGCCTCTAAGGGATGGGGAAGGAAAACTGCATGTGGCTCCAGCCTTTGTACCCGCAATGGGTACCTCAACCTTGACAGCACCGCCGACTTAGTGGGGTGAGAAGGGAGCATGCCGGGGGCCCCGTGGGGGCCCTCTTTCTTCCATCCGATACAATCAGCAGCTGCTGCTGACTAAAATGTGGAGCTTGCGTGAATGTGTGCCTCCTTCAACACAAAGCATAAAACTGATGGGCCCGTGATGCACGGGAGGGTGTATAGGCAGAGGGGAGGGGTTACACTTTTTAAAGTGTAATACTTTGTGTGGCCTCCGGAGGCAGAAGCTATACACCCAATTGTCTGGGTCTCCCAATGGAGCGACAAAGAAATGGGCCTTTGGGTCAGCAAGTCTGGGATGTCTGGAAGGCGCCACGGTACGTCTGCGAGCATTTGTACTAATTCGGCGTACCAAGCTCGCCTGGGCCAGTCCGGTGCTATCAGTATCACCGGGACTCCCTCTGCCTTGATCTTCCTGATTACCCGCGGCAGCAGGGGTAGAAGTGGAAATATGTAAGGCAGGCGGAAGTGGTGCCAGGAGCAGACTAGAGCATCCGCGCCGATGGACTGCGGGTCGCGTGACCTGGCTATGAACACGGGTACCTTTGCATTCAACCTTGAGGCCATTAGATCCACGTCTGGTGTGCCCCAGCGAGTGCAGATGTGTAGAAACACTTTTGGGAGGAGAGACCATTCTCCGACGGCCAGGCCTTGGCGACTTAGAAAGTCTGCTGCCCAGTTCTCTACCCCCAGTATGTGTACCGCTGATATCACTGACCCCGTCGATTCGGCCCAGCTGAGGATCTTGTGGGCCTCGAGATAAGCCACTTTGCTGCGGGTGCCGGTACACTGCTCCCCAGTCTAGGAGGCTGGCGTCCGTGGTCAGGACCAGCCAGTTCACTGGGATAAAAGATCTCCCCTTCAATAGGGATGAGGACCGAAGCCACCAGCGGAGTGCGTACCTGACTGAAGGCGTCAGGTGAAGATGTCTGTCCAGGGAGAAGGGGCTCTTGTCCCAGGCCACTAGAAGGGCTAGCTGCAGTGGGCGGAGGTGCAGTTGAGCAAAGGGTACTGCTTCCATAGCCGCCACCATCCTGCCGAGTACCTTCATGCTGAATCGAATGGAGCGAGACGGAGGACGTAGAAGGCAGCGTAACGCTCGTTGAAGAACGATTGCCTTGTCCAGGGGGAGGTAGATCAAGCCCCGATGGGTGTCCAGGGACATGCCCAGGAAGGTGATGGATCGTGATGGGATCGGGGAAGATTTGTCTAGATTCACTAGCCACCCTAAGCGGGATAGTGTGTCCACAGTGATCTGTACGCTGGTTGAGCAGTCGCAGAAGGAGGGGGCCTTGATGAGGAGGTCGTCCAAGTAAGGGAGAATGACTACTCTCCTGTCGTGAAGGACGTTCATGGCGGCCGCCATGACTTTGGTGAAGACCCTTGGTGCAGTGGCAAGGCCGAAGGGTAGAGCTACGAATTGAAAGTGGGAGTCCTGAACTGCGAAGCAGAGGAACTTTTGGTGATCTGGGGCGATGGGTATGTGCAGGTACGCGTCCTTGATGTCTATGGAGGCGAGGAATTCCCCTTCGACCATGGATGCAATAATGGACCTTAGGAACTCCATTCTGAATCTCCGTACGTGCACATGTTTGTTCAGGTGTTTGAGGTCCAGGATGTGTCGAACTGACCCATCCTTTTTGGGGACCACAAAGAGGTTGGAATAAAAACCTCTGAACTTCTCGTCGTCCGGGACAGGTATTATCACTCCTGCTGTTTGGAGCGAGTGGATTGCTGAGAAAAAAGCTTTGCGTTGTTTTCGAGTCTTTGGGGGGGGGGGGTTGAGAGAAAGAACCGACTCGGGGGTCGGGTCCGAAATTCTATGTGGTAACCGGAAGACATAAGGTCTCGCACCCATTTGTCGTCTGTGGCGGCAGCCCAGATGTGTTGAAAGAGCCGCAGTCGAACTCCTACAATGAGTGTGTCTTCCGGGGCGTAAAAAGGAGTCATGAGGGGGGAAAACGTCGTGGACGAGTCTCCCTAGTCCTGGACTGTTTCGGTCTAGGCTGCCATGACAAAGTGGGTTTTGGGGAGAGCTGAGAAGGTCGGTCCCTGCGTAGTCCGCGGCTGGTGACGGGGACAGCACGGGATGTCGACCACCCAAATGAGTTCCGAAAGGAGCGGAACGAGGACTGTGGACGTCTAGTGAAGGTCGTCCTGGACTTCAGCTGGGGAAGGGAGGTACTCTTTCCTCCCATGGCGTCAGAAATGAGCTTGTCCAGCCGTTCGCCAAACAATCGATCTGGAAAAAAGGGAAGGCCCGTGGGAGACTTCTTGGAGGCAGAGTCCGCTCGCCATTGTCGGAGCCAGCGAGCTCTACGAATGGCTATGGTATTTGAGGCGGCAAACTCTGCGCAGGTAGCAGCATCAATGGAGGCCTGCATGAGGTACTCCGCCGCAGCGGCAATTTGAGCTGTTACCTCTGTGATGGTATGAGGGAGCTGGGATTCCTCAAGCAAAGTGTTAAGGGATTCTGCCCAGACCGAGCCCGCCTTTGCGACCCACACAGAGGCAAAGGAGGGCGAGAGGGAGGAACCCGCAGCCTCAAAAGCAGAGCGGGCGAGGTGCTCCACCTGTCTGTCGGGTGTCCTTGATGGAGGAACCATCGGGCAAAGACAGGAGCGTCTTTGTGGCAAGGTGGGAGACCGGGGGGGAGGGGGGGTCGACTGAGGGCGGATCGGCCCTGCCCTGAGGGGCAGGTGAGGCAAAAGGGTTCCGGGACTCCATGAGTTTACGGTTACCGAAGCGCCTGTCAGGCTTCTCCCTTTGCTTTGTGAGGATATCCTGAAACTCTGGGTTATCAGCGAAAACCTTTTGGAGTTTTCTTGCCCTCTTAAAGGAGACCGCATGGTCAGTGGTAGTGGATGGGGGTATCTTCCACATGCAGAGTTTGGTTGATTGCTGCTATAAGGGAGTCTATTGCAGTTTGATCATCTGGGGAGACTGTAACCAAGGAATCTTCTTGGTACAAACAGCATTCTCCCTCCTCCAGCTCTTCAGAAGCCGTGGAGCATGTGGGAGAGCCTGCCCTGTGTGCTCCCGAGGGAGAGCCATGGGGGCCATGAGAGAGTGCTGGAGACACCCGGCCGTGTGCTCTTTTCCTGTTCCCTGCAACCGGTGAAGCATGTGCCCGGATTACCTCAGAATGATCCTCCATAGGGGTATCCTCAGGCTGCGTTCCGTCCAGGGACCCAGAAGGGTGTGGAGGACGACATTGCATAGCCAGAACCAGGTTCTGTGAGTTTTTCCATGGATTAGGACAGAAACTGTGCCCATTCCGGTGGGCTGGGAGCCCTAGGCTCTGGGCTGACTGTTGCGGCGGTGGTGGCTTGGGGGGCTATAGGGGCACAGGAACCACAGAGAGAAGAGGTGTGTTTACGTGGTAGCTCAGCGTGGCAGGCAGTGCAGGCTGAGTAATAGACTATGTGAGCCTTAGCACTCTTAGTACCCTTAGAGTTCTGCATGTTCCTAATAGGAGTATGCCAGGAGGGAGAGCAGGGGTCGGCACGATGGCTCAGTGGTTAGCACTGCAGCCTTGCAGCGCTGGAGTCCTGGGTTCGAATCCCACCAAGGACAACATCTGCAAGGAGTTTGTATGTTCTCCCCGTGTTTGCGTGGGTTTCCTCCGGGTACTCCGGTTTCCTCCCACACTCCAAAGACATACAGATAGTGACTCTAGATTGTGAGCCCCAATTGGGACAGTGTTCCTGATGCATGTAAAGCGCTGCGGAATATGTTAGCGCTATATAAAAATAATTATTTTTTTTTTTGATATGCAGAGCTACAAGTGAAGCAGTGGAAAGCAAGGATTGTATTTGCTTCGGTGTACCTCACCAGAATCAGCCGATGGCCCTGCGTCCTCAGGAAGGAGTAAGCTTGTGGAGATCTTCGCACGCTTTCCTGGGGGGGGGCTTATCGCGGCTGCAGGGTCGGGGCTTAGCGCTAAAAGAGCGCCAAGAATAAGTCAGTGTGCCCCCCTGCTGTCGGTAGCAAAAAACTGCGAGAAGGGAGCTTCTATGACATCTCCCTCCAGTCAGCACACAGCTTGTCACCGAATGATAATCTCTGCCGGCTTTCTGCAATCAGAGCCGCAGCTAGAGCAAATAAACAAAGTGAGTTCCTGAGCTCTGGGCCCTCCCCACCGCCACCTGTAAATTATCTGTGCAGGATTCTTTGCAAACAGCGAGGGACTTCCCCCCTCCTCCAGCCAGCAAGCTAGAGAAAAAATTAACACTGTGTTCAGGATCCCTGGGGCTCTCCTCCTTGCAATCAGCAAGGGACTTCACCATCTTTTCTCCCTTTGTCTGGGAAACCAGTCAGGGGGGATCTCACCTTAAACGCTGCCTCAGTCCAGGCAGTGGGAATAGCAGAGTCAGCCTGCTGTGTCCGGTCACACAGTGCAATCAATGTTCAACTCAGAGCCTTCAAAGAGGGGCTGAGGAATTGTGCTTTTGCCCTGGGCTCTGGAAAATCGGTGCCATCAGACCCGTCGTCCAGTAAGATGCAGCCCAGGATCCAGCGTCGCAGGAGGGGGTACGTGGAGGCAGCACTCCGCGTTCCCGCCCGTTGATGGTATTGGGAGATCGTTCCCAAAAGGAAACAGTCGCCCTCAAAAAATAACAAAACCTTGAAAGATGTGCCTCCTACAGACACTAAGCTAAAACTGAGGTTGCCTGGCCCGGCCAGGGGGTGTATACTGCTGAGGAGGAGCTATGCTTTTGCATCTACTTAGTGTCCTCCTATGGATCAGCATAACACCCATGGTCCTGTGTCCCCCAATGAGGCGTCAGGGAAATTAAAATTTTAGGAGCATTTTTCTGTGATTTTTGTTTTCCCTTGCCCAGCACCCCACTGCAAGGACTAGCAGATTCACACTTTTATAGACAAAGCCTGGTGTGGGTAGGGGCAGCTCTCTCAGTTCTGCTAGATGGCTAAATCTAAAAACGGTGTTAGAATGGCTGCACCCAGTAATCTAAAGGATACATTGTTGGATTCAGGATCTCTTTGTCTACATCAGACCTGGGCAAGGGGCGGCCCGCGGGCCACATCTGGCCCGCCTACTCTCTGTAACCGGCCCGCCTGGTTCAGGGCGTCCTTGCTGGACGGTCAGTGATGAGGGCAATCTGACCTGTTGTCCGTAGCTCCAGGGTCCGGGAGGCCCGTGGTCAGATTGTCTTCATCACACGCTGCGTGCCGGGCAGGGAGCGATCCTGCAGCTCCACATAGTCGGTGCAGGCAGCGGAACGCAGAAATCTCTCCTCTGTTCCCTGCCCGACACCTTTCTCTGTGACACAAGCGCGCCCTGATATCGTCAGTACGGCGCACGTGTGTCATTTGAAAAGTTCCCGCCCGGCAGGAGAAGAAGCTGCAGCAGCCGGGGCCCGTACAAGAGAAGCAGCAGCGGGAGCTCCTAGGAATACAGCATCGGCGCAGCCTGGGCATGTAAAAGAGAAGCCGCTCAGCGGGGGCTCGTACGGAGATGCCCGAGGAGGGGACAATAAGAAGAGAGAGGTGAGTGGTTACTAGTTACCTGCGGGGACAATGGGGGGGAGGGGGGTAACTGTTGACAAATATTTGGGGTGTAGTGGTGAAGTATATGGGAATGTAGTTTTACAGGTGTGGTATATGTGGGGGTGTAGTATATAGTGGTGTAGTTTTATAGGGGTGTAGTGGTGTAGTATAATACAGGTGTATATAGGGGTGTGGTATAATACTACACCCCTATATACACCTGTATTATACTACACCACTACACCCCTGTAATATACTATACCACTGCACCCCTATATACACCTGTATTATACTACACCGCTACATACACCTGTATTATACTACACCCCTATATACACCTGCATTATACTACAACCCCTATATACACCTGTATTATACTACAACTCCTATATACACCACTACACCCCTATATACACCTGTATCATACTACACCCCTATATACACCACTACACCCCTATGTACACCTGTATTATACTACACTCCTATATACACCTGTATTATACTACACCCCCTATATACACACCTGTATTATACTACACCCGTATTATACTACACCCCTATATACACACCTGTATTATACGACACCACCACACCCCTATATACACCTGTATTATACTACACCCCTATATACACCTGTATAATACAGGTGTATATAGGGGTGTAGTATAATACAGGTGTATATAGGGGTGTAGTATAATACAGGTGTATATAGGGGTGTAGTATAATACAGTTGTATATAGGGGGTAGTATAATACAGGTGTATATAGGGGTGTAGTATAATACAGGTGTATATAGGGGTGTAGTATAATACAGGTGTATATAGGGGTGTAGTGATATAGTATATAGAGGTGTAGTTTATTACAAATGTAGTGTATATGTATATATAATGTAGAACAGAGTTAATTATATTAGTCCGGCCCTCTAAAACCATCCCAATTTGTCATGCGGCCCCATGGGAAAATTAATTGCTCACCCCTGGTCTACACTATACTGCTCTCAGATGAAAACATGCTGACAAATTATTTTTTTTTTTTTTTAAAAAGGAAGGAGTCTTTTTAAACTAACCATGACCTGGCATTCTTACAGAGGGTGTATTATAGTGCTATACAAATATAACACGATCCAGTTTATGAACCTTTGGGGAATGTCAGACTAGTGAGAAGAGTTAGAGAATACTTGCTGAATTAACAAAGGCCTGATTATATAGCAGAGTGTATATGATCTTTATATATTTATTTCTTACCAGCAAGCTATGAAACAAAAGGAACAAGTAATAAAAATTAAAAAAAAAAATCAACATAATGCAAAACCTGATTCAACATATGCAAGCTTGTGACTAAAAGATGACTAACAAATTGAAGCAGTATGGGGAGAATCAGTGGGGTCTTAAAGGAAAGCCATCATCAAACATTTAGGTTTGTGTGTTAAGGCACTACCTGTGCAATAATCATGCTGTCTAATCACACCTGTGAGGTGGATGGATTATCTCCATAATGGAGAAACGCTCACCAACACAGATTTTGACAAATTTGTGAATAATATTTGGAGAGAAAAATGGCCTTTTGTGCACATAGAAAAAAAGTCTTAGCTCTTTAAGTTCAGCTCATGAAAAATGGGAGCAAAAACTAAAAAGTGTTGTGTTATATACAGTACAGACCAAACGTTTGGACACACCTCCTCATTCAAAAAGAGTTTTCTTTATTTTCATGACTCTAAAAATTGTAGATTCACATTGAAGGCATCAAAACTATGAATTAGCACATGTGGAATGAAATACCTACAGTGTGAAACAACTGATAATATGTCTTATATTCTAGGTTCTTCAAAGTAGCCACCTTTTGCTTTGATTACTACTTTGCACACTCTTGGCATTCTCTTGATGAGCTTCAAGAGGTAGTCACCAGAAATGGTCTCCCAACAGTTTTGAAGGAGTTCCCAAAGATGCTTAGCACTTGTTGGCCCTTTTCCCTTCACTCTGCGGTCCAGCTCACCCCAAACCATCTCAATTGGGTTCAGGTCTGGTGACTGTGGAGACCAGGTCATCTGGCGTAGCACCCCATCACTCTCCTTCTTAGTCAAATAGCCCTTACACAGCCTGGAGGTGTGTTTGGGGTCATTGTCCTGTTGAAAAATAAATTATGGTCCAACTAAACGCAAACCGGATGGAATAGCATGCCGCTGCAAGATGCTGTGGTAGCCATGCTGGTTCAGTATGCCTTCAATTTTGAATAAATCCCCAACAGTGTCACCAGCAAAGCACCCGCACACCATCACACCTCCTCCTCCATGCTTCACGGTGGGACCCAGCCATGTAGAGTACATCCGTTCACCTTTTCTACAAAGACACGGTGGCTGGATCCAAAGATCTCAAATTTGGACTCATCAGACCAAAGCACAGATTTCCACTGGTCTAATGTCCATTCCTTGTGTTCTTTAGCCCAAACAAGTCTCTTCTGCTTGTTGCCTGTCCTTAGCAGTGGTTTCCTAGCAGCTATTTTACCATGAAGGCCTGCTGCACAAAGTCTCCTCTTAACAGTTGTTCTAGAGATGAGAAGGTGTGTCCAAACTTTTGGTCTGTACTGTATTTGTTGTGTGTATAATGTGTGCAGTCACTCAGGAACACAAGATTTGACGTCACTCTACAAAACCTCAGTAAGGACATTATGGTGACAGCCCTGTACCTTCTTTTACGTCAGATTCCTGTTTAATCCGAATAAAGCTGGCAGACTGCGCGCTGCCCCCCACACACACGGCACTGTCCTTTAGAGCTTTAACAATCTGATCAACCTAAAGACACAATTACATAACACATTATTATTATTATTATACAGAGAACATTTATGTGATTCAAAATATAGAACCACATTATACTGTTCTCTAAAGTTAAAAAGGGAGTGCGATACACACTATATGACATACAAAAATAGGTTCTTTTAAGGAAGAAAATAAAATGACATGATTATTAAAAGACTTCACCTGCAGGAAGGGGGGATAAAGGCCCTTAATGTACTCATTAGATTAAAGGGAAGGTGCCAAAAAAAAAAAAAAATTCAACAACTGAAAAAATGTAAAGTATTAATGTTTAAATTTTGTGTTTAAATATTATGATTTGTTTTTAATGGAGAAAAAACCTGGAAAAAAAAATGTAAAAAGTTTGATGTTTTCCACTTTTAAACACTAGGGGGAGCAGCTGCAGTAATTTATCATGAAAACCTAATGTACTGCTAGGTCACAGAACAGCTGCAATAAAAGGGGGGGGCTGCGCACGTGTCTAATGTCTCCTCTTCTGGGTGTTTGCAAAAGTATAAAAAGGAATGAAATTCAGAGTCACAGAGCAGAGACAATTTGTTGGTGACAGCAATGTCCTCCCCCATCACATTGTAGATTGTAAGCTCTCACGAGCAGGGTTGTCTCTTTTTTTCCATACTCTAATTATTGTATTTTCTATAGCTGTTACTGGTTTGTATATGATCCTCCTGAATTGTAAAGCGCTGCGGAATATGTTGGCGCTAAGGCTACTTTCACACATCCGGTTTGAGCACTGCGGCTCAATCCGGCTGTGAAAACTATGCAACGGATGTGGCGAAAACACCGCATCCGTTGCATAAGTTTTTACATGCGGCCCGTCCGTTTTTTTCCGGTTGCGGCATGCTACTGAACATGCGCAGTGGAAAAAACAGCATGCGGCGACCGGATACGTTTTTTTCCGCATCGCGCCGCATCCGGCCTCCATAGGTATGCATTGAAAAATGCGCCGCAGCGGCTGGATGCGGCGCGATGCGGTGTTTTTTGCCGGACCAAAAAACGTTGCAGGGAACGTTCGATCCGGCCGCGGCATCAACTAAATCTGCCGCATGCGGCAAAAACCGGACCGAACGCAAGCCCCTGCGGCACAATACGGCACTAATGTAAGTCTATGCAAAAAAACCCGCAACCGGCGTTACAAAAGCCGGTTGCGGTTTTTCTGCAGAACGCCGTATTGTGCCGCAGAGCAAAAATCCGGATGTGTGAAAGTAGCCTATAGAAGAAGGGAATTTTGTTTACTTACCGTAAATTCCTTTTCTTCTAGCTCCAATTGGGAGACCCAGACAATTGGGTGTATAGCTTATGCCTCCGGAGGTCACACAAAGCATTACACTTAAAAGTGTAAACCCCTCCCCTCTGCCTATACACCCCCCCGTGCATCACGGGCTCCTCAGTTTTGGTGCAAAAGCAGGAAGGAGGAAACTTATAAATTGGTCTAAGGTAAATTCAATCCGAAGGATGTTCGGAGAACTTAAACCATGAACCAAAGAACAATTCAACATGAACAACATGTGTACACAAAAGAACAACAGCCCGAAGGGAACAGGGGTGGGTGCTGGGTCTCCCAATTGGAGCTAGAAGAAAAGGAATTTACGGTAAGTAAACAAAATTCCCTTCTTCTTTGTCGCTCCATTGGGAGACCCAGACAATTGGGACGTCCAAAAGCAGTCCCTGGGTGGGTAAAGAATACCCCGGTAATAGAGCCGAAAGACGGCCCCTTCCTACAGGTGGGCAACCGCCGCCTGGAGGACTCGCCTACCTAAGCTGGCATCTGCCGAAGCGTAGGTATGCACCTGATAGTGCTTCGTGAAAGTGTGCAGACTCGACCAGGTAGCCGCCTGACACACCTGCTGAGCCGTAGCCTGGTGCCGCAATGCCCAGGACGCACCCACGGCTCTGGTAGAATGGGTTTTCAGTCCTGAAGGAACCGGAAGGCCAGAAGAACGGTAGGCTTCAAGAATTGGTTCCTTGATCCACCGAGCCAAGGTTGACTTGGAAGCCTGCGACCCTTTACGCTGGCCAGCGACAAGGACAAAGAGCGCATCCGAGCGGCGCAGGGGCGCCGTACGAGAAATGTAGAGCCGGAGTGCTCTCACAAGATCTAACGAGTGCAAATCCTTTTCACATTGGTGAACTGGATGAGGACAAAAAGAAGGTAAGGAGATATCCTGATTGAGATGAAAAGGGGATACCACCTTCGGGAGAAATTCCGGAACCGGACGCAGAACCACCTTGTCCTGGTGAAACACCAGGAAGGGAGCTTTGCATGACAGTGCAGCTAGCTCAGACACTCTGCGAAGTGATGTGACTGCCACTAGGAAGACCACCTTCTGCGAGAGGCGAGAAAGAGAAATATCTCTCATTGGCTCGAAAGGTGGTTTCTGAAGAGCCATTAGCACCCTGTTCAGATCCCAGGGTTCTAGCGGGCGCTTGTAAGGGGGGACTATGTGGCAAACCCCCTGCAGGAACGTGCGTACTTGCGGAAGTCTTGCTAGACGCTTTTGAAAAAATACAGAGA
Organism: Anomaloglossus baeobatrachus; assembly: GCF_048569485.1. Taxonomy (NCBI): domain Eukaryota; kingdom Metazoa; phylum Chordata; class Amphibia; order Anura; family Aromobatidae; genus Anomaloglossus; species Anomaloglossus baeobatrachus. The sequence continues at coordinate 704,190,314 of NC_134354.1, read as the reverse complement.
GCGCCGAGACTTGTCCCTTAAGAGAGCCGAGAGACAGCCCCTTTTCCATTCCGGATTGAAGGAAAGACAGAAAAGTGGGCAAGGCAAAAGGCCATGGAATAAAACCCTGATCAGAGCACCAGGATAAGAAGATCCTCCACGTCCTGTGGTAGATCTTGGCTGACGTTGGTTTCCTGGCCTGTCTCATAGTGGCAATGACCTCTTGAGATAACCCTGAAGACGCTAGGATCCAGGACTCAATGGCCACACAGTCAGGTTGAGGGCCGCAGAATTCAGATGGAAAAGAAGGGAATTTTGTTTACTTACCGTAAATTCCTTTTCTTCTAGCTCCAATTGGGAGACCCAGACAATTGGGTGTATAGCTATTGCCTCTGGAGGCCACACAAAGTATTACACTTAAAAGTGTAAGGCCCCTCCCCTTCTGGCTATACACCCCCAGTGGGATCACTGGCTCACCAGTTTTAGTGCCAAAGCAAGAAGGAGGAAAGCCAATAACTGGTTTAAAGACCAATTCAATCCGAGGAAACATCGGAGAACTGAACCATACCACATGAACAACATGTGTACCCGAAAAAACAGAAAAACCCCGAGAAAACAGGGCGGGTGCTGGGTCTCCCAATTGGAGCTAGAAGAAAAGGAATTTACGGTAAGTAAACAAAATTCCCTTCTTCTTTGTCGCTCCATTGGGAGACCCAGACAATTGGGATGTCCAAAAGCAATCCCTGGGTGGGTAAAAGAATACCTCATGATAGGGCCGTCAAACGGCCCTCTCCTACAGGTGGCCAACCGCCGCCTGAATGCCTTATCTACCTAGGCTGGCGTCTGCCGAAGCGTAGGTATGCATCTGATAATGCTTGGTAAAAGTAAGTAGACTCGACCAGGTGGGTGCCTGACACACCTGCTGAGCCGTAGCCTGGTGCCGTAATGCCCAGGATGCACCCACGGCTCTGGTAGAATGGGCCTTCGGCCTTGAGAGAACCAGAAGCCCAGTAGAACTGTAGGTTTCAAGAATTGGTTCCTCGAGCCCCCGAGCAAGGGTGGATCTGGAAGCTTGCGACTGTTTACGCCGACCAGCGACAAGGACAAAGAGTGCATCCGGGTGGCGCAGGAGCGCCATGCGGGAAGTAGAACCTGAGTGCTCTCACCAGAACCAACAGATGCAAATCTTTCTGAAATTGATGGACTGGACGAGGACACAAAGAAGGTGAGGTGATATCCTGATTGATATGAAAATGGGATACCACCTTAGGGAGAAATTCCGGAACCGGACGCAGAACTACCCTGTCCTGGTGAAGGACCAGGAAGGGAGTTTGTATGAGAGCGTTGCTAGCTCGGAAACTCTCCTAAGAGACGAGACCGTTACTAGAAGGCCACTTCCCGTGAAAAACGGGAAGGGAGACATCCTTCAAAGGCTCGAAAGGCGGCATCTGGAGAGCAATTAGAACCTTGTTCAGATCTCAGGGCTCTAACGGCCGCTTGTACGGAGTGCTGAGAGGACAAACTCCCCGTAGGAACGTGCGTACCTGAGGAAGTCGTCGTTTCTGAAAAAATACAGATAGCGCTGAGACTTGTCCCTAAAGGGAACTGAGCGACAACCCATTTTCCTACCTAGATTGCAGGAAGGAAGGAAACATAGATGATGCAACCGGCCAGGGAGAAACACCCTGCGCCGAGCACCGAGATAAGAACATCTTCCACGTCCTGTGGTCAATCTTGGCGGACGTTGGTATGCTAGCCTGTCTCATGGTGGCAACCACGTCCTGAGGTAATCCTGACGACACTAGGTTCCAGGACTCAATGCCACACCATCCGGTTGAGGGCCGTAGAATTCAAATGGAAGAATGGCCCTTGAGACAGCCAGTCTGATTGGTCTGGTAGTGCCCCCGGTTAGCCTACCGTGAGGCACCACAGAACCGAGTACCACAACATCCTCGGCCAATTTGTAGCGACGAGGATGGCGCGGCCGCAGTCGGTCTTGATCTAGCGCAGTACTCTGGGCAACAATGCCAGAGGTGGCACCTAAGGTAGCTGGAACTGCGACCAATGCTGAACTAAGGCGTTTGCCGCCAGAGCTCGATGATTGTGAAACCGTGCCATGAAGCTGGCACATTGATGTTGTGCCGTGACGCCATTAGATCGACGTCCGGCCTCTGTCAGCGGCGCCAGATCTCCTGAAACCCGTCCGGGTGAGGAGACCATACTCTTTCGGCCACACCTCAGCGACTTAGGAAGTCAGCTTCCTAGTTTCCACACTTGGGATGTGAATTGTGGATATGGTGGATGCCGTGTCTTCCACCCACATCAGAACCTGCCGGACTCCCTGGAAGGCTTGCCGGTTGCGCGTTCTTCCTTGGTGGTTGATGTATGCCACCGCTGTGGAGCTGTCCGACTGAAGTCGGATATGCTTGCTTTCCAGCCGCTGTTGGAAGGATTGTAGGGCAAGATACACTGCTCCGTGTTCAAGAACATTGATCTGAAGAGTGGACTCTTGCTGAGTCCACGTACCCTGAGCGCCGTAGTGGAGAAAAACTGCTCCCCACCCTGATAGACTCGCGTCTGTCGTAACTATCGCCCAGGACGGGGATAGGAAGGACCTTCTTTTTGACCAAGAGGTGAGAAGAAGCCACCACCGTAGAGATTCCTTGGCCGCCTGAGAAAGAACGACGACTCTGTTGAGGGACGTCGACTCCTCGTCCCATTGGCGGAGAATGTCCCATTGTAATGGACGCAGTAAAACTGCGCGAAAGGAACTGCCTCCATTGCTACCATCTTACGTAGGAAGTGCATGAGGCGTCTCAATGTGTGCGACTGGTTCTTAAAGAAGAGCTTGCAGCCCGTAGTGAATGCTGTTTGTCTAGCGGCAGCTTCACTATCGCTGAGAGAGTAAGAAACTCTATGCCTAGATATGTTATCGATAGGGTCGGGGTCGGATCTGACTTTAAAAAGTTGATGATCCACCCAAAACTCTAGAGAGTCTCCAGCGCAACGTTCGGGCAGTGTTGGCATGTTTCCTAAGAGAGTGCCTTGACAAGTAGATCGTCTAAATACGGGACCACAGAGTGACCCTGAGAGTGCAGGACTGTGACTACTGCTGCCCTGACCTTGGCGAAGACCAGTTGGACTGTCGCTAGCCGGAAGGTAGAGCTACGAACAGAGGGTGTTCGTCTCCTATAACGAAGCGTAGAAACGCTAGTGCTCTGGATCAATCGGCACGTGTGGATAAGCATCCTTGATGCCTAATGATGCTAGGAAATATCCTTGGGACCTTGAGGCGATGACATGGCGGAGGGATTCCATCCGGAACCGCCTGGTGTCCACGAGCTTGCTGAGCATTTTTAGATCCAGAACGGGACGGAACGGCCCGTTGTTATAGGTACCGCAAAGAATTTGGGGTAAAAACCGTGACCTTGTTCCTGAAGAGGAACGGGGGTCATCACTCTTTCTGCCTATAGAGTGCACCCTGTTTGCAGAAGAGCAGCGGCCCGGCCGGGAGGTGGAGAAATTCTGAAGAATCGAGTTGGAGGACGAGAAGTGAGCTCTATCCTGTACCCGTGAGACAGAATGTCTCACACTCAATGGTCATTGACCTATGGCAGCTAAATATCGCCAAGGCGGGAGAGCCTGCTACCGACCGAGGCCGCAAGTCATGAGGAAGCCGCCTTGGAAGCGGGTTTTCAGACTGTCGCTTTTTTGGGCGAGACTGAGCCCGCTAAGAATCTTAGCTCCTCTGATCCTTTTGAGTCCACATTGGACGAGGAAAAATGGGACCTGCCCGAGCCTCGAAAAGGCCGAAAACCCCGACTGCCTCTTGCTCTGTTGGGGTTTGTTGTGTCCGGGCTGAGGAAAGGATGAATCCTTACCCCTGGACTGTTTGATGGTTACATCCAACGCTCACCAAACAGTCGGTCAGCAGAAAAAGGCAACTGGTTAGGCAACCTTTTTTGGAAGCAGAATCTGCCTTCCATTCACTTAACGAGCAGACCAGGCTCTGCTTAAAAACACGGAGTAGCGGAGGCTACCGCCGCACGGTTCGCAGAGTCCAGGACAACCTGAATCGCGTAAGAAACAAATGCAGACATTTGAGAGGTTAAGGATGCCACCTGCGGCACAGATGTACGTGTAACCGTGTCAATCTGTGTAAGACAAGCTGAAATAGCTTGGAGTGCCCCAAGGGAGAGAATGCCGGAGCCAACGGTGCGCCGACAGCCTCATAGATGGCTTTCGACCAGAGATCCATCTGTCTGTCAGTGGCATCTTTGAGTTTGCAGTTCCATCTCCCACTGCAACTATGGATCTAGCTACAAGCCTGGAGATTGGAGGATGCCGCTCGGGACATTGGGTCCAGTCCTTGACCAAGTCAGGGGACAGGGATAACGTGTATCCTAAGCCGTTTGGAGAAGCGCATATCTGGATAAGCGTGGTGTTCCTGGACTGCCTCTCTGAAGGCAGAGTGGTCCAGAAAAATACGTGAAGCTGACTCCTCCACTGGAGGAGCTGTGAGAAATAACCCACATTCTATAGATGGACGCTATAAGATTATTTACTATGGCGTCACAATCAGGTGTATCCAGATTGAGAGCGGTCTCAGGATCAGAATCCTGAGCCGCTACTTCCGCCTCATTACACAGCGAGTCCTTCTGTTAGGACCCTGATGAAACCGAGGCCGCTCATAGCGAGCCCACTTAGGCTGTCTGGGACTGACGTCCGTGCAGAGCCGTGACTCTGGGATGCGTGTGACATTCCCGGAGCTGTTAGTTATTCACACTGAGGGGGGCCATGGATCAATGATTCAACAGTGCCCATATTGTGAGAGACATGTCCGGACTGCTAGGCTTCTAGTATCATAGCCATAGTCTCAGAAAAACTGTCAGTAAATACTGCAGACACCGTCCTCATCCCCTGGCCATTAGTGCATACAATGGGAGTCTATGTACCTGCCGGCCGTATAGCCGTACATGCTGTACCAGCTGTATAGAAAAACATGTGGTTCTGCACCTTTGTTTTACACAGAGAATATGCTGATAACTCCTCCGCATAATCCAGGAGGGTATATACAACGTGCGACCAAACAGTGCAATGTATATAGTACAAGCATATCTATAAGTGCACTTCTGCACTAGTGGGGTTAGCACCACAGGTGCTGCTTAACGCCTGTTACAGCGATTGTGTGACTATCAGAATGCCAGGGTCTTCCACACTTGTCTCTGTATCGTACAGAAACTGACACTAATGGCTGCCGGTGTCCTTGTAGAGAAGGAAGCCGTGGGCGTGCCTGAGAAAGTGCGGGAATCCGGATTCACAGTGCACACAGTGAGAGGGGTGGAGTATGCAAAACATACTCCAGCTCTCAGCTCTGCTCTATGCAGCGTCACGCCCCTACCCTGACTGTCAGGGCTGTGGGCGGTAACGAAGGGAGACTAGGCCCAGAAGCCGGGGACTCGAGTTAACAGCGCGGCCGCCGTAAAAGCGCGGGCCGCGCTGAAGTTCCCGGCGCACCACAAGTGCCAGCCGCGCCGCAGTTCCAGCGGCCGGCGCGACCGATTCATAGAAGTGGCCAGCGTCCCGCCCCTCTCCTGACTGGCAGGTCTGGGGGCGGGAACGAACGGAAGCAGGCCGCAAAAGCCGGGGACTCTAGTTATCAGCGCGGCCGCCGTAAAAGCGCGGGCCGCGCTGAAGTCCCCGGCGCACCACAAGTGCCAGCCGCGCCGCTGCCAGCGGCCGGCGCGACCGATTCCTGGAAGTGGCCAGCGTCCCGCCCCTCTCCTGACTGGCAGGTCTGGGGGCGGGAACGAACGGAAGCAGGCCGCAAAAGCCGGGGACTCTAGTTATCAGCGCGGCCGCCGTAAAAGCGCAGGCCGCGCTGAAGTCCCCGGCGCACTACAAGTGCCAGCCGCGCCGCAGTCCCAGCGGCCGGCGCGACCAATTCCCATAAGTGAGCCTGCTTCAGCAAAGCTGAATGAGGCCATGGCACAGGCGCCGCAGCGCTGATGTCCCCCGGCGCACTACAACACCCAGCATGCTGCGGTGTGAGCGCCAAATGCACGGGGACACAGAGTACCTTGAGGAAGCAGGGCCATGTCCCTGATGTACTCCGCTCCATCCAGCATCTTCTCCAGGGGCTGTAGATGGAGCACGGTCTCAGTGCCTGGAGACCGGTAAATCCCACTTCACCCAGAGCCCTGTAAAAAGGGATGGGGAAGGAATCAGCATGTGGGCTCCTGCCGCCGTACCCGCAATGGGTACCTCAACCTTACAAACACCTCCGACATACAGTGGGGTGAGAAGGGAGCATGCTGGGGACACTATATGTGTCCTCTTTTCTTCCATCCGACATAGTCAGCAGCTGCTGCTGACTAAAAAGTGGAGCTATGCGTGGATGTGTTGCCTCCTTCGCACAAAGCACAAAACTGGTGAGCCAGTGATCCCACTGGGGGTGTATAGCCAGAAGGGGAGGGGCCTTACACTTTTAAGTGTAATACTTTGTGTGGCCTCCAGAGGCAATAGCTATACACCCAATTGTCTGGGTCTCCCAATGGAGCGACAAAGAAATGGCCCTTGAGACAGCAAGTCTGGTTGGTCTGGTAGTGCCCACGGTTGACCCACCGTGAAATGCCACAGATCCGGGTACCACGACCTCCTTGGCCAGTCTGGGGCGACGAGGAGGGCGCGGCGGCAGTCGGACCTGATCTTGCGTAACACTCTGGGCAGCAGTGCCAGAGGGGGAAAGACATAAGGCAGTTGAAACTGCGACCAATCCTGAACTAAGGCGTCTGCCGCCAGAGCTCTGTGATCTTGAGACCGTGCCATGAATGCCGGGACCTTGTTGTTGTGCCGGGACGCCATTAGGTCGACGTCCGGCTTCCCCCAGCGGCAACAGATCTCTTGAAACACGTCCGGGTGAAGAGACCATTCCCCTGCGTCCATGCCCTGGCGACTGAGAAAGTCCGCTTCCCAGTTTTCCACGCCCGGGATGTGAACTGCGGAGATGGTGGAGGCTGTGGCTTCCACCCACAGCAGAATCCGCCGAACTTCCTGGAAGGCTTGCCGACTGCGCGTGCCGCCCTGGTGGTTGATGTATGCCACCGCCGTGGCGTTGTCCGACTGAATTCGGATCTGCCTGCCTTCCAGCCACGGCTGGAACTCCTTCAGGGCTAGATACACTGCCCTTATCTCCAGAACATTGATCTGAAGGGAGGACTCTGGCTGAGTCCAGGTACCCTGAGCCCTGTGGTGGAGGAAGACCGCTCCCCACCCTGACAGACTCGCGTCCGTCGTGACCACAGCCCAGGATGGGGGCAGGAAGGATTTCCCCTTCGACAAAGAAGTGGGAAGAAGCCACCACTGAAGGGATGCCTTGGCTACCCGAGAAAGGGAGACGTTCCTGTCGAGGGACGTCGATTTCCTGTCCCATTTGCGGAGAATGTCCCATTGAAGAGGACGCAGATGAAACTGTGCAAATGGAACTGCCTCCATTGCTGCCACCATCTTCCCTAGGAAGTGCATGAGACGTCTCAAGGGGTGCGACTGGGCTCGGAGGAGAGATCGCACCCCTGTCTGTAGTGATCGTTGTTTGTCCAGCGGAAATTTCACTATCGCTGGAAGAGTGTGAAACTCCATCCCGAGATATGTCAGCGATTGTGTCGGTGCCAGTTTTGACTTTGGGAAATTGATGATCCACCCGAACCTCTGGAGTGTCTCCAGAGCAATGTTCAGGCTGTGTTGGCATGCCACCCGAGAGGGGGCCTTGACAAGAAGATCGTCCAAGTAAGGGATCACTGAGTGTCCCTGAGAGTGTAGGGCTGCAACCACTGTTGCCATGACCTTGGTGAAGACCCGTGGGGCTGTTGCCAGGCCGAAAGGCAATGCCACGAACTGAAGGTGTTCGTCCCCGATGGCGATACAAAGGAAGCGCTGATGCTCTGGTGCAATCGGCACGTGGAGATAAGCATCCTTGATGTCGATTGAGGCTAGGAAGTCTCCTTGGGACATCGAGGCGATGACGGAGCGGAGAGATTCCATCCGGAATCGTCTGGTTTTCACGTGTTTGTTGAGCAGCTTGAGGTCCAGGACGGGACGGAAAGATCCGTCCTTTTTTGGTACGACAAACAAGTTGGAGTAAAAACCGTGACCCCATTGCTGAAGGGGAACGGGGATAACTACTCCTTCTGCCTTCAGAGAGTTCACTACCTGAAGAAGAGCATCGGCTCGCTCGGGGGGCGGAGATGTTCTGAAGAAACGAATCGGAGTACGAGAATTGAACTCTATCCTGTAACCGTGAGACAGAATATGTCTCTCACCCATCGGTCTTGGACATGTGGGAACCAGGCGTCGCAAAAGCGGGAGAGCCTGCCACCGACCGAGGATGCGGTTTGGGGAGTCCGCAAGTCATGAGGAGGCCGCTTTGGGAGCGGTTCCTCCGGCGGTCCTTTTAGGACGTGCCTTAGACCGCCATGAATCGGAGTTCCTCTGATCCTTTTGAGGCCTGTTGGACGAGGAGAATTGAGACCTGCCTGAGGGCCGAAAGGACCGAAACCTCGATTGTACCTTCCGTTGTTGAGGTCTGTTAGGTTTGGACTGGGGTAAGGACGAGTCCTTACCCTTGGATTGTTTAATGATTTCATCCAATTGCTCGCCAAACAGGCGGTCGCCAGAAAACGGCAAACCGGTTAAAAACTTCTTGGAAGCAGAGTCTGCCTTCCATTCACGTAGCCACATGGCCCTGCGGACTGCCACTGAATTGGCGGATGCTACCGCTGTACGGCTCGCAGAGTCTAGTACCGCATTCATGTCGTAGGACGCAAACGCCGACGCCTGAGAGGTTAATGACACAACTTGCGGAGTCGCGGCTCGTGTGAGTGCATTAATCTCAGACTGACAAGCTGAGATAGCTTGTAGTGCCCATACGGCAGCGAATGCCGGAGCAAAGGACGCGCCGATAGCCTCATAGATGGATTTCATCAGGAGCTCTATCTGCCTGTCAGTGGCATCCTTGAGTGATGCACCATCTGCCACTGCAACTATGGATCTGGCCGCCAGTCTAGAGACTGGAGGATCCACCTTGGGACACTGGGCCCAACCCTTGACTACGTCAGGGGGGAAGGGATAACGTGTGTCATGAAGTCGCTTAGTAAAGCGCTTATCCGGAAAAGCTCGGTGCTTCTGGACTGCGTCTTTGAAGTCGGAGTGATCAAGAAACGCACTCCGTGTACGTTTGGGAAACCTAAAATGAAATTTCTCCTGCTGAGAAGCTGACTCCTCAATCGGAAGGGGTGGAGGAGAAAGATCTAACACCTGATTGATTGACGCTATAAGGTCGTTTACTATGGCCTCCCCTTCAGGCGTATCAAGGTTGAGCGCGGCGTCAGGATCAGAGTCCTGATCTGCCGCATCTGCTTCATCCTCCAGAGAGTCCTCATGCTGAGACCCTGAACAGTGTGATGAAGTCGAGGGACGCTCCCAGCGAGCCCGCTTCGTCGGTCTGGGACTGCGGTCCGTGTCGGAGTCCTCCCCGTGGGACCTATGGGTTAACCCAGGAGCTCTCTGCTGCTCCGACCGAGGGGGGCATGGGGGCAATGAATCAACAGTGCCCGGGGCCTGTGTTACAGGTCTGGACTGCAAAGCTTCCAGTATCCTAGCAGACCATCTATCCATAGACTCAGAAAGTTTGTCAGCAAACACTGCAAACTCTGTCCCTGTCACCTGGACAGTGGGGGCCGGAGGTTCCACCTGGGCCGGGGGTCCCACCAGTGGCTGAGACTCCGGCTGAGTGAGTGTCACAGGGGCCGAGCATTGCACACAATGAGGGTAGGTGGAACCTGAAGGAAGCATTGCCGCACATGAGGTACAGGTTGCAAAGTAAGCCTGTGCTTTGGTACCCTTGCTTTTTGCAGACGACATGCTGTTTCTCCTCTTAGAATAATCAGTGAGGGTATATAGCCAAACGCTAACAGTGAGGCCGTACAGAGTAAATGTATACACTATAAGCATAGAAATATACAATTCGGCACCCAGGGGGACCAGCACCTGGTAACAGGTGCGGCTTACCGACCACTCCCAGCGGTTGTGTGACCACCAGATCCCTGCCTGGGCCTCCCAGAGCTGTGGAGCTCAGTTGTCTCCCCTCTGAAGTTCTCCAGCGTCTTGTAGCAATGGCTGCCGGCGTTCAGAGAGGAGGAGGGGGCCGTGGGCGTGCCTGTAAAAGTGCGGGAATCTGGTGCCCCACGGTGCTCAGTGAGAGGGGAGGAGGATACAAAGTATGCTCCTGCCCTCAGCGCTGACGTCCAGTGCAGCGTCCCGCCCTTACCCCTGACTGGCAGGCCCGGGGGCGGGAATATGCGGCACTAGGCCGCAAAAGCCGGGGACTAAATTTATAAGCGCGGCCGGCAAACAAGCGCGGCCAGCGCGGTAGTCCCGGCGCACTAACACACCCAGCAGCTGCTGCAGTGTCTATTATCCAGGCGCACTATGCGCCGTCCCCAAGGGGACACAGAGTACCTCAGAGTCGCAGGGCCTTGTCCCTGATGATACCCGGCTCCTGTCCAGCAGATTCCCCCAGGGGCTGCGGAGGGAGCGCTGTCCCAGCGCCTGGTGACCGGTCAGGATCCCACTTCACCCAGAGCCCCTAAGGGATGGGGAAGGAAAACAGCATGTGGCTCCTGCCTATGTACCCACAATGGGTACCTCAACCTTAACAGCACCGCCGACCCGAGTGGGGTGAGAAGGGAGCATACTGGGGGCCCTGTATGGGCCCACTTTTCTTTCATCCGATATAGTCAGCAGCTGCTGCTGCTGACTAAAATGTGGAGCTTGCGTGGATGTGTGCCTCCTTCCACAAAGCAATAAAACTGAGGAGCCCGTGATGCACGGGGGGGTGTATAGGCAGAGGGGAGGGGTTTACACTTTTAAGTGTAATGCTTTGTGTGACCTCCGGAGGCATAAGCTATACACCCAATTGTCTGGGTCTCCCAATGGAGCGACAAAGAAGAAGGGAATTTTGTTTACTTACCGTAAATTCCTTTTCTTCTAGCTCCAATTGGGAGACCCAGACAATTGGGTGTATAGCTATGCCTCTGGAGGCCACACAAAGTATTACACTAAAAGTGTAAAGTCCCTCCCCTTCAGCCTATACACCCCCCGTGCTGCCACGGGCTCATCAGTTTTGGTGCAAAAGCCCGAAGGAGGAAAAAATTATAAACTGGTTTAAAGTAAATTCAATCCGAAGGAATATCGGAGAACTGAAACCATTTAACATGAACAACATGTGTATACAAAAAAACAGGGGCGGGTGCTGGGTCTCCCAATTGGAGCTAGAAGAAAAGGAATTTACGGTAAGTAAACAAAATTCCCTTCTTCTTTGTCGCTCCTTATTGGGAGACCCAGACAATTGGGACGTCCAAAAGCAGTCCCTGGGTGGGTAAATAATACCTCATAATAGAGCCGTAACGGCTCCGTCCTACAGGTGGGCAACTGCCGCCTGAAGGACTCGCCTACCTAGGCTGGCATCTGCCGAAGCATAGGTATGCACCTGATAGTGTTTCGTGAAAGTGTGCAGGCTCGACCAGGTAGCTGCCTGACACACCTGCTGAGCCGTAGCCTGGTGTCGCAAGGCCCAGGACGCTCCCACGGCCCTGGTAGAATGGGCCTTCAGTCCTGAGGGAACCGGAAGCCCCGAGGAACGGTAAGCTTCGAGAATTGGTTCCTTGATCCACCGAGCCAGGGTTGACTTGGAAGCTTGTGTCCCTTTACGCTGGCCAGCGACAAGGACAAAGAGTGCATCCGAGTGGCGCAGGGGCGCCGTACGAGAAATGTAGAGTCTGAGTGCTCTCACCAGATCTAACAAGTGCAAATCCTTTTCACATTGGTGAACTGGATGAGGACAAAACGAGGGTAAGGAGATGTCCTGATTGAGATGAAAAGTGGGCAAGGCAAATGGCCAGGGAGAAAATCCCTGAGCAGAGCACCACGACAGGAATATTTTCCACGTCCTTTGGTAGATCTTGGCGGACGTTGGTTTCCTAGCCTGTCTCATAGTGGCAATGACCTCTTGAGATAATCCTGAAGGCGCTAGGATCCAGGACTCAATGGCCACACAGTCAGGTTGAGGGCCGCAGAATTCAGATGGAAAAACGGCCCTTGAGACAGCAAATCTGGTCGGTCTGGCAGTGCCCACGGTTCGCCGACCGTGAGATGCCACAGATCCGGGTACCACGACCTCCTCGGCCAGTCTGGAGCGACGAGGATGACGCGGCGGCAGTCGGCCCTGATCTTGCGTAACACTCTGGGCAACAGTGCCAGAGGAGGAAACACATAAGGAAGCCGAAACTGCGACCAATCCTGAACTAAGGCGTCTGCCGCCAGAGCTCTGTGATCTTGAGATCGAGCCATGAATGTTGGGACCTTGTTGTTGTGCCGTGACGCCATTAGGTCGACGTCCGGCATCCCCCAGCGGCAACAGATCTCCTGAAACACGTCCGGGTGAAGGGACCATTCCCCTGCGTCCATGCCCTGTCGACTGAGAAAGTCTGCTTCCCAGTTTTCTACGCCCGGGATGTGAACTGCGGATAAGGTGGATGCTGTGGCTTCCACCCACAGCAGAATCCGCCGGACTTCCTGGAAGGCTTGCCGACTGCGTGTCCCACCTTGGTGGTTGATGTAAGCCACCGCTGTGGAGTTGTCCGACTGAATTCGGATCTGCTTGCCTTCCAGCCACTGCTGGAACGCTTTTAGGGCAAGATACACTGCCCTGATCTCCAGAACATTGATCTGAAGTGAGGACTCTTGCTGAGTCCACGTACCCTGAGCCCTGTGGTGGAGAAAAACTGCTCCCCACCCTGACAGACTCGCGTCCGTCGTGACCACCGCCCAGGATGGGGGTAGGAAGGATTTCCCCTTCGATAATGAGGTGGGAAGAAGCCACCACCGAAGGGAAGCTTTGGTTGCCTGAGAGAGGGAGACGTTCCTGTCTAGGGACGTCGGCATCCTGTCCCACTTGCGTAGGATGTCCCATTGAAGTGGACGCAGGTGAAACTGCGCGAAAGGGACTGCTTCCATTGCTGCCACCATCTTCCCCAGGAAGTGCATGAGGCGCCTCAAGGGGTGTGACCGACCTTGAAGGAGAGATTGCACCCCTGTCTGTAGTGAACGCTGTTTGTCCAGCGGAAGCTTCACTATCGCTGGAAGAGTATGAAACTCCATGCCAAGATATGTCAGCGATTGGACCGGTGTCAGATTTGACTTTGGAAAATTGATGATCCACCCGAAACTCTGGAGAATCTCCAGAGTAACGTTGATGCTGTGTTGGCATGCCTCTTGAGAGGGTGCCTTGACCAGCAGATCGTCTAAGTAAGGTATCACTGAGTGACCCTGAGAGTGGAGGACCGCAACTACTGTAGCCATGACCTTGGTGAAAACCCTTGGGGCTGTCGCCAGGCCGAACGGCAGTGCCGCGAACTGAAGGTGTTCGTCTCCTATGGCGAAGCGCAAGAAGCGCTGATGCTCTGGAGCAATTGGTACGTGGAGATAAGCATCCTTGATATCGATCGATGCTAGGAAATCTCCTTGGGACATTGAGGCGATGACGGAGCGGAGGGATTCCATCCGGAACCGCCTGGTCCTTACGTGTTTGTTGAGCAGTTTTAGGTCCAAAACAGGACGGAAGGACCCGTCCTTCTTTGGAACCACAAACAGGTTGGAGTAGAAACCGTGACCCTGTTGCTGAAGAGGAACCGGGACCACCACTCCTTCTGCCTTCAGAATGCCCACTGCCTGCAGAAGAGCCTTGGCTCGCTCGGGAGGCGGAGATGTTCTGAAGAATCGAGTCGGAGGACGAGAGCTGAACTCTATCCTGTAACCGTGAGACAAAATGTCTCTCACCCAACGGTCTTTTACTTGTGGCAGCCAGGTGTCGCAAAAGCGGGAGAGCCTGCCACCGACCGAGGATGCGGTGTGAGGAGGCCGTAAGTCATGAGGAAGCCGCCTTAGTAGCGGCACCTCCGGCGGTCTTTTTAGGGCGTGATTTAGACCGCCATGCGTCGGAGTTCCTCTGATCCTTCTGCAGCCTTTTGGACGAGGAGAATTGGGACCTGCCCGCACCCCGAAAGGACCGAAACCTCGACTGTCCCCTCCTCTGTTGGGGTGTTTTTGGTTTGGCCTGGGGTAAGGATGTTTCCTTTCCCTTGGATTGTTTGATGATTTCATCCAATCTCTCACCAAACAAACGGTCGCCAGAAAATGGCAATCCAGTTAAGCACTTTTTGGAAGCCGAATCTGCCTTCCATTCCCGCAGCCACAAGGCCCTGCGTATTGCCACCGAATTGTCGGCTGCAACCGCCGTACGGCTCGCAGAGTCCAGGACAGCATTAATAGCGTAGGACGCAAATGCCGACGTTTGAGAGGTTATGGACGCCACCTGCGGCGCAGACGTACGTGTGAGTGCGTCAATTTGCGCCTGACCAGCTGAGATAGCTTGGAGTGCCCATACGGCTGCGAATGCTGGAGCAAAAGACGCGCCGATAGCTTCATAGATGGATTTCAACCAGAGCTCCATCTGTCTGTCAGTGGCATCCTTGAGTGAAGCTCCATCTTCCACTGCAACTATGGATCTAGCCGCAAGTCTGGAGATTGGAGGATCCACCTTGGGACACTGAGTCCAGCCCTTGACCACGTCAGGGGGGAAAGGGTAACGTGTATCCTTAAGGCTCTTGGAAAAACGCTTATCTGGACAAACTCGGTGTTTCTGGACTGTCTCTCTGAAGTCAGAGTGGTCCAGAAACATACTCTTTGTACGCTTGGGAAACCTGAAACGGAATTTCTCCTGCTGAGAGGCTGACTCCTCCACTGGAGGAGCTGAGGGAGAAATATCCAACATTTCATTGATGGACGCAATAAGATCATTCACTATGGCGTCCCCATCAGGAGTATCAAGGTTGAGAGCGGCTTCAGGATCAGAATCCTGATCAGCTACCTCCGCTTCATCATACAGAGAGTTCTCTCGCTGAGACCCTGAACATTGTGATGATGTCGAGGGGATATCATAGCGAGCTCGCTTAATCGGTCTGGGGCTGCGGTCCGTGTCAGAGACCTCACCCTGGGATCCATGAGACACCCCGGGAGGACATTGCTGTTCCAACTGAGGGGGACCAGGGGGCAATGATTCCACAGTGCCCCTGGCTTGAGATGCCGGCCTGGACTGCAAGGCTTCTAATATCTTAGCCATAGTCTCAGAAAGTCTTTCAGTAAAAACTGCAAACTCCGTCCCTGTCACCTGGACAGTGTTAACAGGTGGTTCTCCCTGGGCCACCCTTAGCAGAGGCTCCGGCTGAGAAAGTGCCACAGGGGCCGAGCATTGCACACAATGAGGGTCAGTGGAACCTGCCGGCAGTATAGCCGTACATGCTGCACAGGCAGCATAGTAAGTCTGTGCTTTGGCACCCTTGCTATTTGTGGACGACATGCTGTTGTCTCCTCTGAGCAATACAGGAGGGTATATAGACAAAAATCAACCGTGCACCATACAGTGTAAAGTATAGTCTATAATCATATAATCTATAAGTACACTTCTGCACTAGTGGGGCCAGCACCACAGGTGCTGCTTACCGCCTGCGCAAAGCGGTTGTGTGGGCACCAGAAATCCTGCCTGGGTCTCCCTGAGCTTGTCTCTCCTCTCCAGCGTTAGCAGAGCTGAGAGGAATGGCTGCCGGCGTCCTGAGGAGAGGAGGGAGCCGTGGGCGTGACCCAGAAAAGTGCGGGAACTGGTGCCCCACTGTGCAGAGTGAGGGGGGTGGAGTATGCAAAGCATGCTCCAGCCCTCAGTGCTGCCGTCCTGTACAGCGTCCCGCCCTTCCCCTGACTGGCAGGCCTGGGGGCGGGAAGAAAACGAGACTAGGCCGCAAAAGCCGGGAACTCGAGTTATAAGCGCGGCCGCCGTATAAGCGCGGTCGGCGCGGAAGTCCCCGGCGCACTAACAGTCCCAGCCGCGCCGCAGTGATAACCATGGCAGCGGCGGTCAGCGCGGCAGTCCCCCTACACCAGGGGTCAGGAACCTTTTTGGCTAAGAGAGCCGTAAACGCCACATATTTTGAAATATAATTCCGCGAGAGCCGTACAATATGTTTAAAGGGCCATTGACAGATCAATCGCTCCAATGTTCACTTAGTACAGCAAGGAATGCTCCTCCCTGCTGTATAAAGCCACAACTGGACTGAAACAATGGTAATTAGCAGTAAAAAAAATCAAATAAATAACTTACATTGTGAACTTGCGATGCATGACATCAGTCCAGCAGTCTGGCTTCTTCTTTTTCCTGCGCATGACTGGAAGCTGGCATTCTTCCCACCTGATGTTGAGAGAATGCCAGCTTTGAGGCATTCGCAGAAGAAAGAAGCTGGAATATTGGACATGTCACACAACGCATTGTCAGTTATGTCAATTATCTATTTTATTATTTTACAGCGAATTATTGTTTAGGTCCAGCGGTGGCTTAGTGCAGCAGAGAGGAACACTCCTTTGTGTACTAAGTGACCGCTGGAGCAATTGTATCTGTCAGTGGCCCAGACACCCTGCTTCCCATACAGCCTGCACCCCCCATATCACACACACACACTGCTCCCCATACAGCCTGCACCCCCCATATCCCACACACACACACTGCTCCCCATACAGCCTGCACCCCCCATATCCCACACACTACACCCCCATATGTCGCATACCCTGCTCCCCATACAGCCTGCACCCCCATATCACACACACTACACCCCCATATCTCACACACCCTGCTTCCCATACAGCCTACACCCCCATATCTCTCACACCCTGCTTCCCATACAGCCTGCACGCCCCATATCACACACACACACACACACTGCTCCCCATACGGCCTGCACCCCCCATATCCCACACACACACACACACTGCTTCCCATACAGCCTGCACCCCCCATATCCCACACACACACACACACTGCTTCCCATACAGCCTGCACCCCCCAGATCTCTCACACCCTGCTTCCCATACAGCCTGCACCCCCTATATCACACACACACACACACACACACACACACTGCTTCCCATACAGCCTACACCCCCATATCTCTCACACCCTGCTTCCCATACAGCCTGCACCCCCCATATCACACACACACACACACACACACACACTGCTCCCCATACGGCCTGCACCCCCCATATCCCACACACACACACACACTGCTTCCCATACAGCCTGCACCCCCCAGATCTCACACACTACACCCCCATATGTCACATACCCTGCTTCCCATACAGCCTGCACCCCCCATATCACACACAATACACCCCCATATCTCACACACCCTGCTCACATATCTCACCCTGCCTGTACCCCAACTTACCCCTCTCAAACACTCTGCACCCCTTCACATGCTTCTTTCACAGTCTGCACCCCTCATATGCCCCTCACCCTGCAGCCCCCCTCACCCTCATGTCCCCTCTTTTCTTATTACCAGTCATGTGTCCAAATCTCCTTCAGGATTCAGGATTCAGTCTCTTGCTTTCTGCCCGGCATCCTGTGTCTCCTCCCACACAGTCACATGGGCGTGACATCATCGCAGGTCCTGCAGGATGGAGATTCCGTCTGCTGTGCAGGTCAGGAGCACTCCTGCAGCTCAGACATGGCTGGTGGCCTCTCCAGGTCAGGGGCCCCTCTACTGACACTGGGCTCCCCTGACTCACAGGCCGGCCACTACACAGCAGCACTACACATAGACGCAGAGCGGCTGCCGGGCCCCTATGTGTACTAGTGCCGCTGTGTAGTGGCCGGCCTGTGAGTCAGGGGAGCCCAGTGTCAGTAGAGGGGCGGCTCACTCGTTCCCCCGCTGATCCGGTCTCCTCGGCGCATCGTCCATTGCTGTCGCTCGCTGACCTCTCAGCAGGCGCGCAGTGATGACGTCACCGCGCTCGCTGCAGAGCTGTCAGAAGAACGCCGACAGTCACAGCGGGGAGAATGATAAGAGAGAGAGAGCGCCGCTCTCTCCCTCATCATTGCTCTCAATTGTATCGGCACCTGCGATGCCGATGCAATTGACAGCTCGATCCTCGGCGGGGGGCGGTGACAGCGCGGCCACCGGGGCACCCTGAGTAGCCGGGTGCTGGCGCCGGCCCTGATCCTTCCCATAGACAGGTAGGAGCCCTGTCTGCGAGCCAGATACGGCCATCAAAAGAGCCATATCTGGCTCGCGAGCCATAGGTTCCCGACCCCTGCCCTACACGAACACACTCAGCGACGCTGAAGTGTGTAATGGCACAAACGCAGTCAGCGCTGCTGTCCCCGGTGCAATAGCACACCCAGCAATGCTGGAGTGTTGCTGTGCGCGGTCCCCACGGGGACACAGAGTACCTCAAAGTAGCAGGGCCATGTCCCTATCCAGCATGGTCCTCAGGAGCTGTGGATGGAGCACGGTCTCCTGTGCCTGGAGACCGAAAGGATCCCACTTCACCCAGAGCCCTAATTGAGGGATGGGGAAGGAAAGCAGCATGTGGGCTCCAGCCTCCGTACCCGCAATGGATACCTCAACCTTAACAACACCGCCGACAAGAGTGGGGTGAGAAGGGAGCATGCTGGGGGCCCTGTTATGGGCCCTCTTTTCTTCCATCCGACATAGTCAGCAGCTGCTGCTGACTAAGCTGTGGAGCTATGCGTGCATGTCTGACCTCCTTCGCACAAAGCATAAAAACTGATGAGCCCGTGGCAGCACGGGGGGTGTATAGGCTGAAGGGGAGGGACTTTACACTTTTAGTGTAATACTTTGTGTGGCCTCCGGAGGCATAGCTATACACCCAATTGTCTGGGTCTCCCAATAAGGAGCGACAAAGAAATAAAGATTATTATTATTATTGTTATAATGTGATACTGAACCGTGGAAAAAGTGTCACTAGGGCTGGCATTGTGCTGCACAGTAAAATGCTCCCCATATAGCTCTCCACAGTATAATGCGCCCCATTTAACTCTCCACAGTATAATGCGCCCCATATAGCTCTCCACAGTATAATGCGCCCCATATAGCTCTCCACAGTATAATGCGCCCCATTTAGCTCTCCACAGTATAATGCGCCCCATTTAGCTCTCCACAGTATAATGCGCCCCATATAGCTCTCCACAGTATAATGCGCCCCATATAGCTCTCCACAGTATAATGCGCCCCATATAGCTCTCCACAGTATAATGCGCCCCATATAGCTCTCCACAGTATAATGCGCCCCATATAGCTCTCCACAGTATAATGCCTCCCATATAGCTCTCCACAGTATAATGCGCCCCATATAGCTCTCCACAGTATAATGTGCCCCATATAGTGCTCCACAGTATAATGCCTCCCATATACAGTGCCTACAAGTAGTATTCAACCCCCTGCAGATTTAGCAGGTTTACACATTTGGAATTAACTTGGCATTGTGACATTTGGACTGTAGAGCAGCCTGGAAGTGTGAAATGCACTGCAGCAAAAAAGAATGTTATTTCTTTTTTATTTTTTTTTAAATTGAGAAAAGTTTATTCAGAGGGTCATTTATTATTCAACCCCTCAAACCACCAGAATTCTGTTTGGTTCCCCTAAAGTATTAAGAAGTATTTCAGGCACAAAGAACAATGAACTTCACATGTTTGGATTAATTATCTCTTTTTCCAGCCTTTTCTGACTAATTAAGACCCTCACTAAACTTGTGAACCGCACTCATACATGGTCAACATGGGAAAGACAAAGGAGCATTCCAAGGCCATCAGAGACAAGATCGTGGAGGGTCACAAGGATGGCAAGGGGTGCAAAACCCTTTCCAAGGAGTTGGGCCTACCTGTCTCCACTGTTGGGAGCATCATCCGGAAGTGGAAGGCTTATGGAACTACTGTTAGCCTTCCACGGCCTGGACAGCCTTTGAAAGTTTCCTCCCGTGCCGAGGCCAGGCTTGTCCGAAGAGTCAAGGCTAACCCAAGGACAACAAGGAAGGAGCTCCGGGAAGATCTCATGGCAGTGGGGACATTGGTTTCAGTCAATACCATAAGTAACGTACTCCTCCGCAATGGTCTCCGTTCCAGACGAGCCCGTAAGGTACCTTTACTTTCAAAGCGTCATGTCAAGGCTCGTCTACAGTTTGCTCAAGATCACTTGGAGGACTCTGAGACAGACTGGTTCAAGGTTCTCTGGTCTGATGAGACCAAGATCGAGATCTTTGGTGCCAACCACACACGTGACGTTTGGAGACTGGATGGCACTGCATACGACCCCAAGAATACCATCCCTACAGTCAAGCATGGTGGTGGCAGCATCATGCTGTGGGGCTGTTTCTCAGCCAAGGGGCCTGGCCATCTGGTCCGCATCCATGGGAAGATGGATAGCACGGCCTACCTGGAGATTTTGGCCAAGAACCTACGCTCCTCCATCTTAAGATGGGTCATCATTTCATCTTCCAACAAGACAACGACCCAAAGCACACAGCCAAGAAAACCAAGGCCTGGTTCAAGAGGGAAAAAAATCAAGGTGTTGCAGTGGCCTAGTCAGTCTCCTGACCTTAACCCGATTGAAAACTTGTGGAAGGAGCTCAAGATTAAAGTCCACATGAGACACCCAAATAACCTAGATAACTTGGAGAAGATCTGCATGGAGGAGTGGGCCAAGATAACTCCAGAGACCTGTGCCGGCCTTATCAGGTCTTATAAAAGACGATTATTAGCTGTAATTGCAAACAAGGGTTATTCCACAAAATATTAAACCTAGGGGTTGAATAATAATTGACCCACACTTTTATGTTGAAAATTTAACTGAGCAACATAACTTGTTGGTTTGTAAGATTTATGCATCTGTTAATAAATCCTGCTCTTGTTTGAAGTTTGCAGGCTCTAACTTATTTGCATCTTATCAAACCTGCTAAATCTGCAGGGGGTTGAATACTACTTGTAGGCACTGTAGCTCTCCACAGTATAATGTGCCCCATATAGCTCTCCACAGTATAATGTGCCCCATATAGCTCTCCACAGTATAATGCCTCCCATATAGCTCTCCACAGTATAATGTGCCCCATATAGCTCTCCACAATATAATGTGCCCCATATAGTGCTCCACAGTATAATGTGCCCCATATAGCTCTCCACAGTATAATATGCCCCATATAGTGCTCCACAGTATAATGCCTCCCATATAGCTCTCCGCAATATAATGTGCCCCATATAGTGCTCCACAGTATAATGCCTCCCATATAGCGCTCCACAGTATAATGTGCCCCATATAGTGCTCCACAGTATAATGCGCCCCATATAGTGCTCCACAGTATAATGCGCCCCATATAGTGTTCCACAGTATAATGCGCCCCATATAGTGCTCCACAGTATAATGCGCCCCATATAGCTCTCCACAGTATAATGCCTCCCATATAGCTCTCCACAGTATAATGCCTCCCATATAGCTCTCCACAGTATAATGCCTCCCATATAGCTCTCCACAGTATAATCTCTCCCATATAGCTCTCCACAGTATAATGCCTCCCATATAGCTCTCCACAGTATAATGCCTCCCATATAGCTCTCCACAGTATAATGCCTCCCATATAGCTCTCCACAGTATAATGCCTCCCATATAGCTCTCCACAGTATAATGCCTCCCATATAGCTCTCCACAGTATAATGCCTCCCATATAGCGCTCCACAGTATAATGCCTCCCATATAGCTCTCCACAGTATAATGCCTCCCATATAGCTCTCCACAGTATAATGCCTCCCATATAGCTCTCCACAGTATAATGTCTCCCATATAGCTCTCCACAGTATAATGCCTCCCATATAGCGCTCCCCAGTATAATGCCTCCCATACAGCACTCCACAGTATAATGCGCCCCATATAGCGCTCCACAGTATAATGCGCCCCATATAGTTCTCCACAGTATAATGCGCCCCATATAGCGCTCCACAGTATAATGCCTCCCATATAGCGCTCCACAGTATAATGCCTCCCATATAGCTCTCCACAGTATAATGCCTCCCATATAGCTCTCCACAGTATAATGTCTCCCATATAGCTCTCCACAGTATAATGCCTCCCATATAGCGCTCCCCAGTATAATGCCTCCCATACAGCACTCCACAGTATAATGCGCCCCATATAGCGCTCCACAGTATAATGCGCCCCATATAGCTCTCCACAGTATAATGCGCCCCATATAGCGCTCCACAGTATAATGCCTCCCATATAGCGCTCCACAGTATAATGCCTCCCATATAGCGCTCCATACTGTACACATCAGTTTGCAGTATAGCAGAGCTGTGTTGGGAGCACAGCAGTGTGATAATTTCTCTGCTGTATTCTGAACAAGGATGCATTTTGGAAATAGACCTGATAAAGGGGGTGGCTTTAGTTTAAGTTGGGAAACCTGGTGACAGACTTGAAGACAGAATTTAATTTAAAGACAGTCACCTTTTTCTTCAGCCATACAAGTGTCTTTTCTTTGCTGTATCTGTAAAATTTCTTGCTGCCAATTTCTAATAAAAACAATGAAAAACAAAAACAAAAGCGGTTTTTAATTTGGAGAGAAGGGTGAAATTACAGAAATTATATTTACATATACACAGTAGCATTATAAAAGTACCATCCCTTTGCTCCAATGCTTCCCATCCCACAAGCTCAAGAGCTGCACTTACACAAGGCGTTTTGTGTCACAATATGTATTAAAAAAAAACTAATGTAAAATCCTTGTGTAACTTAAAAATAAATAAGAAATAATAATAATAATAATAATAATAATAATAATAATAATAATAATAATAATAATAATAATTAGGTTTTTGAAGACCAGCATGCCTTCTAGCAAAATTTGCCATAATTGTGTTTTGTCTGTAAATCACAGGATAAAAATGCAAGAATAACCGATTGTGTAAATATTTTATATTGAGAATTTCTCATAGAAAAAACATTTTTCACAAATCGACTAATGATGTCAGTAAGCACAGCATGCAAAGTCACAAAGAAAAACTTTGGGGGGAATTCAGAAGCATTGCCCCTGGAGCAATGGGGGAGATATTAAATATGCATCAATTTTTCATTTTATTTTTTTTAAACACATATTTAGCCATATTTTGATTCATGGAACACGCCTGTTAAGAAACCTGCTACACCCCACTTATAGGAGTGAATTTTTGCTTCTTGACAATTTTATCACATGTTTCTGATCAAGACTATTGTAAAACTGCAGCAGCGAAAAGCAAGTTATTTTGGCAAATGACAACAAAGCAGAGACGTAAAGGCTATGTCTGCACGTCTGTCTTTTGGCTTCACAACTAAACTACGGCGTTTTGACAAACGTTACACTGCGTTTGACAAAAAAAAAAAAACGCATGCGTTTTGGATGTGTTTTTGCCGCGTTTTAAACAGTGCGTTCTGAAATTGAGAAGTCAATAGGTAGAAAATGCAACCAAAACGCAATGAAAAAGTGACATGCAGCTTTTCTTTAGGCACAACGATTTTGACAAATATTTGTCAAACAAAACGCTGCCAAAAAAAAAAAAGCAACGTGCGGATGGAAATTCTGATTTCTCATAGAGTTTGCTGGGGAAGCAAAACGAAGGGAATTTTGTTTACTAACCGTAAATTCCTTTTCTTCTAGCTCCTATTGGGAGACCCAGACAATTGGGTGTATAGCTTCTGCCTCCGGAGGCCACACAAAGTTATTACACTTTAAAAAGTGTAACCCCTCCCCTCTGCTATACACCCTCCCGTGCATCACGGGCCCATCAGTT
Organism: Anomaloglossus baeobatrachus; assembly: GCF_048569485.1. Lineage (NCBI taxonomy): Eukaryota > Metazoa > Chordata > Amphibia > Anura > Aromobatidae > Anomaloglossus > Anomaloglossus baeobatrachus. The sequence continues at coordinate 704,166,565 of NC_134354.1, read as the reverse complement.
TTGGTGCCAAAGCAGGAAGGAGGAAACTTATAAATTGGTATAAGGTAAATTCAATCCGAAGGATGTTCGGAGAACTGAAACCATGAACCAAAGAACAATTGAACATGAACAACATGTGTACACAAAAGAACAACAGCCCGAAGGGAACAGGGGCGGGTGCTGGGTCTCCCAATAGGAGCTAGAAGAAAAGGAATTTACGGTAAGTAAACAAAATTCCCTTCTTCTTTGTCGCTCCATTGGGAGACCCAGACAATTGGGATGTCCAAAAGCAATCCCTGGGTGGGTAAAGAATACCTCGATAAAAAAAAAAGCCGAAAAAACGGCCCCTTCTTACAGGTGGGCCACTGCCGCCTGAAGGACTCGCCTACCTAGGCTGGCGTCTGCCGAAGCATAGGCATGCACCTGATAGTGTTTTGTAAAAGTGTGCAGACTCGACCAGGTAGCCGCCTGACACACCTGCTGAGCCGTAGCCTGGTGCCGCAATGCCCAGGACGCACCTACAGCTCTGGTAGAATGGGCTTTCAGCCCTGAAGGAATCGGAAGCCCAGACGAATGGTAGGCTTCAAGAATCGGTTCCTTGATCCACCTAGCCAAGGTTGACTTGGAAGCCTGCGACCCCTTACGCTGGCCAGCGACAAGGACAAAGAGCGCATCAGAACGGCGCAGGGGCGCCGTGCGTGAAATGTAGAGCCTGAGTGCTCTCACGAGATCTAACAAGTGCAAATCCTTTTCACATTGGTGAACTGGATGAGGGCAAAAAGAAGGTAAGGAGATATCCTGATTGAGATGAAACGGGGATACCACCTTAGGGAGAAATTCCGGGACCGGACGCAGAACCACCTTATCCTGGTGAAACACCAGGAAGGGGGCTTTGCATGACAGCGCTGCTAGCTCAGACACTCTCCGAAGTGATGTGACTGCCACTAGGAAGGCCACCTTCTGCGAAAGGCGAGATAGTGCGACATCCCGCATCGGCTCGAAAGGTGCCTTCTGGAGAGCCGTCAGCACCCTGTTAAGATCCCAGGGTTCTAGCGGACGCTTGTAAGGTGGAACTATGTGGCAAACCCCCTGCAGGAACGTGCGGACCTGCGGAAGCCTGGCCAGACGCTTTTGAAAAAACACGGAAAGCGCCGATACTTGTCCCTTGAGAGAGCCGAGAGACAAGCCCTTGTCCATTCCGGATTGAAGGAAAGAAAGAAAAGTGGGCAAGGCAAACGGCCAGGGAGTGAAACCCTGATCAGAGCACCAGGATAAGAAGATCCTCCAAGTCCTGTGGTAGATCTTGGCGGACGTTGGTTTCCTGGCCTGTCTCATGGTGGCAATGACATCTTGAGATAACCCTGATGACGCTAGGAGCCAGGACTCAATGGCCACACAGTCAGGTTGAGGGCCGCAGAATTCAGATGGAAAAAAGGCCCTTGAGACAGCAAGTCTGGTCGGTCTGGGAGTGCCCACGGTTGACCCACCGTGAGGTGCCACAGATCCGGGTACCACGATCTCCTCGGCTAGTCTGGAGCGACGAGGATGGCGCGACTGCAGTCGGACCTGATCTTGCGTAATACTCTGGGCAGCAGTGCCAGAGGAGGAAATACATAAGGCAGTCGAAACTGCGACCAGTCCTGAACTAACGCGTCTGCCGCCAGAGCTCTGTGATCTTTGGACCGAGCCATGAATGCCGGGACTTTGTTGTTGTGCCGAGACGCCATTAGATCGACGTCCGGCGTTCCCCAGCGGCAACAGATCTCCCGAAACACGTCCGGATGAAGAGACCATTCCCCTGCGTCCATGCCCTGGCGACTGAGAAAATCTGCTTCCCAGTTTTCTACGCCCGGGATGTGAACTGCGGAGATGGTGGAGGCTGTGGCTTCCGCCCACAGCAGAATCCGCTGAACTTCTTGGAAGGCTTGACGACTGCGTGTGCCGCCCTGGTGGTTGATGTACGCAACCGCCGTGGCGTTGTCCGACTGTATTCGCATCTGCCTGCCCTCCAGCCACCGCTGGAACGCCTTTAGGGCCAGATACACTGCCCTTATCTCCAGAACGTTGATCTGAAGGGAGGACTCTGGCTGAGTCCAGGTTCCCTGAGCCCTGTGGTGGAGGAAGACCGCTCCCCACCCTGACAGACTCGCGTCCGTCGTGACCACAGCCCAGGATGGGGGCAAGAAGGATTTTCCTTTCGACAAGGAAGTGGGTAGAAGCCACCACTGAAGAGAGGTCTTGGCTGTCCGTGACAGCGAAACGTTCCTGTCTAGGGACGTCGGCCTCTTGTCCCATTTGCGGAGGATGTCCCATTGAAGTGGACGCAGATGAAATTGCGCAAAAGGAACTGCCTCCATTGCTGCCACCATCTTCCCTAGGAAGTGCATGAGGCGCCTCAAGGGGTGTGACTGACCCCGAAGAAGAGATTGTACCCCTGTCTGTAGTGAACGCTGTTTGTCCAGCGGGAGCTTCACTATCGCTGAAAGGGTATGAAACTCCATCCCGAGGTAAGTCAGCGATTGGGTCAGTGTCAAATTTGACTTTGGGAAATTGATGATCCACCCGAACCTCTGGAGAGTCTCCAGAGTGACGGTCAGGCTGTGTTGGCATGCCACCGTGGAGGGTGCCTTGACTAGAAGATCGTCTAAGTAAGGGATCACCGAGTGGCCCTGAGAGTGTAGGACCGCCACCACTGCTGCCATGACCTTGGTGAAGACCCGTGGGGCTGTCGCCAGGCCGAATGGCAGCGCCACGAACTGAAGGTGTTCGTCCTTGATGGCGAAACGCAGAAAGCGGTGATGCTCGGGAGCGATCGGCACATGGAGATAAGCATCTTTGATGTCGATTGATGCTAGGAAGTCTCCTTGTGACATCGAGGCGATGACTGAGCGGAGAGATTCCATCCGAAACCTTCTGGTGCTCACATGCTTGTTGAGCAGCTTGAGGTCTAGAACGGGACGGAATGATCCGTCCTTTTTTGGCACCACGAACAAGTTGGAGTAGAAGCCGTGACCATGTTCCTGAGGTGGAACGGGAATCACCACTCCTTCTGCCTTCAGAGTGTTTACCGCCTGAAAAAGTGCATCGGCTCGCTCGGGAGGCGGAGATGTTCTGAAGAAACGATTCGGAGGACGAGAACTGAGCTCTATCCTGTAACCGTGAGACAGAATGTCTCTCACCCATCGGTCTTGGACATGTGGCCACTAGGCGTCGCAAAAGCGGAAGAGCCTGCCACCGACCGAGGATGCGGTTTGTGGAGACCGAAAGTCATGAGGAGGCCGCCTTGGGGGCGGCTCCTCCGGCGGTCTTTTTAGGACGTGACTTAGACCGCCATGCAGAAGAGTTGCTCTGGCCCTTCTGTGACCTGTTGGACGTGGAGGAATGGGACCTGGCTGAGGGCCGAAAGGACTGAAACCTCGGTTGAATCTTTCGCTGCTGAGGTCTGTTCGGTTTAGACTGGGGTAAGGACGAGTCCTTTCCCTTGGATTGCTTGATAATTTCGTCCAATTGCTCGCCAAACAAGCGGTCGCCGGAAAATGGCAAACCGGTTAAGAACTTCTTGGAAGCAGAGTCTGCCTTCCATTCGCGTAGCCACATGGCCCTGCGGACTGCCACCGAATTGGCGGATGCTACCGCTGTACGGCTCACCGAGTCGAGGACAGCGTTCATGGCGTAGGACGAAAAAGCCGACGCCTGAGAAGTCAAAGACACGACCTGCGGAGTAGCAGCGCGTGTGACCTCATTAATCTCAGACAGACAAGCTGAGATAGCTTGGAGCGCCCACACGGCTGCAAATGCTGGAGCAAAAGACGCACCTATGGCTTCATAGATGGATTTCATCAGGAGCTCTATTTGCCTGTCAGTGGCATCTTTGAGCGATGAGCCATCTGCCACTGATACCACGGATCTAGCCGCCAGCCTAGAGACTGGAGGATCCACCTTGGGACACTGAGCCCAACCCTTAACTACGTCAGGTGGGAAGGGGTAACGTGTGTCATTAAGGCGCTTAGTAAAGCGCTTGTCCGGATATGCTCTGTGCTTCCGGACAGCATCCCTGAAGTTAGAGTGATCGAAAAAAGCACTCCTTGTACGTTTGGGAAACCTAAACTGGTGTTTCTCCTGTTGTGAAGCTGACTCTTCAACAGGTGGAGTTGGAGGAGGAAGTTCTAGCACCTGGTTAATGGACGCTATAAGGTCATTTACAATGGCGTCTCCTTCAGGTGTATCTAGATTGAGAGCACCGTCAGGATCAGAGCCCTGAGCTGCAACCTCCGCCTCATCCTCCAGGGAGTCCTCATGCTGAGACCCTGAGCAGCGTGATGAAGTGGATGAAGGTCCCCAGCGAGCCCGCTTAGACGGTCTGTGACTGCGGTCCGAGTCGGAGTCCTCCCCGTGGGACCTATGTGTCACCTCAGGAGCAGTTTGCTGCTCCAACCGAGGGGGGCCTGGGGTCAATGATTCAACAGTGCCCGGGGCCTGTGTTACCGGTCTGGACTGCAAAGCTTCAAGTATCTTAGCAGACCATTTGTCCATAGACTGAGCCATGGATTGTGAAAGGGACTCAGAAAGTTTCTCAGCCAACACTGCAAACTCAGTCCCTGCCACCTGGACAGTGGCAGCCGGTGGTTCTACCTGAGCCGAGGGTCCCACCAGTGCCTGAGGCTCCGGCTGAGTGAGTGTCACAGGGGCCGAGCATTGCACACAATGAGGGTAGATGGAACCTGCAGGTAACATAGCCGCACAAGAGGTACAAGTTGCAAAATAAGCCTGTGCCTTGGCACCCGTGCTTTTTGCAGACGACATGCTGTTATCTCCTCTTAGCAAACAGTGAGGGTATATAGCCAAGCAAATACTGCGGCCGAGCAGAGCAAATGTATACCCAACATGGATATATATATATACACTGCGGCACCCAGGGGGGCCAGCACCTGTAACAGGTGCGGCTTACCGACCGCGCTCAGCGGTTGTGTGTCCACCAGATTCCCTGCCTGGGCCTCCCAGAGTTGTGGAGCTCTATCTGAAGTTCTCCTCCGGCAGCAGCGATGATAACAATGGCTGCCAGCGTTCTGAGAGGAGGGAGCTGTGGGCGTGCCTCAGAAAGTGCGGGAATCTGGTGCCCCACGGTGCTCAGTGAGGGGGGAGGAGGATACTAAGTATGCTCCAGCCCTCACCGCTGACGTTCAGTCTAGCGTCCCGCCCTTGCCCCTGACTGGCAGGCCCGGGGGCGGGAATATGCGGTACTAGGCCGCAAAAGCCGGGGACTCGATTTATAAGCGCGGCCGGCAAACAGGCGCGGTCGGCGCGGTAGTCCCGTCGACCCCAAACACAGAGCAGCTGCTGCAGCGTCCGATCCACAGGCGCTCTATGCGCCATCCCCAAGGGGACACAGAGTACCTCAGAGAAGCAGGGCCTTGTCCCTGATGACATCCAGTCTCCTGTCCGTCAGGTTCCCACAGGGGCTGCGGAGGGAGCCCGGTCCCAGTGCCTGGTGACCGGTTAGGATCCCACTTCTCCCAGAGCCCCTAAGGGATGGGGAAGGATAACGGCATGTGGCTCCAGCCTTTGTACCCGCAATGGGTACCTCAACCTTAACAGCACCGCCGACCAAAGTGGGGTGAGAAGGGAGCATGCCGGGGGCCCTGGGGCCCTCTTGTCTTCCATCCGATAAAGTCAGCAGCTGCTGCTGACTAAAATGTGGAGCTTGCGTGAATGTGTGCCTCCTTCAACACAAAGCATAAAACTGATGGGCGTGATGCACGGGAGGGTGTATAGCAGAGGGGAGGGGTTACACTTTTTAAAGTGTAATAACTTTGTGTGGCCTCCGGAGGCAGAAGCTATACACCCAATTGTCTGGGTCTCCCAATGGAGCGACAAAGAAACATGCATTTTGTCATTGACACAGTGCTGCTTAAAAAGCAACCAAAAAGCAAGAAAAAAAGCACACGTGTGCACAGACCCTAATACAGGTGGTCCAGACTTTTCAAGTGAGAAAAAAACTTGGATTTTACATTTTTAAAGACATATAATGATGATTTTGTACATTAGCAGCTAAGATATCATTACCTTTTTCTTCTGTGACATGATGGAGTGATTGCGCTACTTGTGTGCACTGGAGTAACAGGTTACATGATGGAAATTCTTCATCCACCACGATCTGTTCTGCAGGCTGAAATTTTCCTTGCTTTAAAAAAAGGAAAAATATAAAAAAAATATATACAGTGGAACCTCGCTTAACGAGTAACCCACTTAACGAGAATTTCGCTTAACAAGCAAAGCTTTCTGTAAATTTATAACTCGCTTTACGAGAAAGCTTTGCTGTACGAGTGAAATCCTCACCGCACACACTTCCGGTTCCGTCCATCCACCGCACTCTAACCCGCACTTGCATCCACACAAACACACACAAGTATGCACAAACACACACAAACATACACGCATGCACACACATACAGTATTATGCTCACCTTACCTTCCGTTCCACCGCTGGGCTCATGGTTCTTGTAGTTCCCGGGTACATCGCGGCGAACTACAAGTACCATGAGGCCGGCGGTGGAATGGAAGGTAAGGTGAGCATATAATAGGTGTACCTTCCGTTTCATCGCCGGCCTCCTGGGTCCTGTAGTGCGCTGCTCCGCTCCAGGCATCGGCATCTATAGCAACATAGCAGGAACTTCCTGGTTCCTGTCACCGCTTGTCAAAGGCAGCATGCTGGCCAATCAGAGGCAAGCGGCTCTGCCTTTGACGTCAGCGCTCTGGCAGGAAGTCCCGCCCTCGTCGTTATGGTTACCTGATACACGGCCAGCACCGGAGAATAGCAAGTCCCAGGAGACCGGCGATGGAACGGAAGGTAAGGTGAGCATATAATATGTGCGTGTGCATGTGTGCTTGTGTGTTTGTGTGAGTTTGTACATGTTTGTATGCGTTTGTGCATGTGTGGAATGATAGAATAGGAGACCAGGATGGGACATTTAACACATTTTGGAATGAATTGTCAGCATTGCAATTATTTCCTATGGGAAATCTTGCTCTGCTGAACGAGTAACTTGATTAACAAGCACACTCCCAGAACGGATTGTTCTCGTTAAGCAAGGTTCCACTGTGTATATATATATATTACTATATCTTGTGTGTATAGCGCAGTGGTTTTGAAGCAGTTATTTCGTAAGTTCATAATCATTTGAACAATATTAATATTTTAACTCAGGAAGAGTTCAGAAAATCAATATTCTGTGGAATAACCATGTTATTTAATCCCAGCTTTCGTGTGTCTTGGCTGCTTTCCACCAGTCTTTCTCACAGCTTATGGGTGACCTTATGCCACTCCTGGTGCAAAAATGTAAGCAGTTCTTCTTTGTTTGGTGGCTTGTGGCTATCCATCTTCCTCTTGATTACATTCCAGAGGTTTTCAATGGGTTTCAGGTCTGGAGATTGGGATGGCCATGACAGTGACCTCCAAAAGGAATGGCAAATGGCAGCTGGGGTGAAGTGCATGGCAAGAACAGTTCGTAACAGGCTCCTAGAGTCAGAGCTCAAGTCATGTAAAGCTAGAAAAAAGAGAATTTTGTTTACTTACCGTAAATTCTTTTTCTTATAGTTCCGTATTGGGAGACCCAGACATTGGGTGTATAGCTTCTGCCTCCGGAGGACACACAAAGTACTACACTAAAAAGTGTAGCTCCTCCCTCTGAGCATATACACCCCCTGGATAACCAAATATAGCCAGTTTAGTGCAAAAGCTGAAGGAGAATAGCCACCCACAAGTAGAGATAGAGCAAGAACCGGAACAACCGGAGCCTCTGTCTACAACAACAGCCGGTGATAACACGCGGAACAAGAAACTGCCAACAGGCAACAGGGAGGGTGCTGGGTCTCCCAATACGGAACTATAAGAAAAAGAATTTACGGTAAGTAAACAAAATTCTCTTTTTCTTTATCGTTCCTATGGGAGACCCAGACATTGGGACGTCTCAAAGCAGTCCATGGGTGGGAATAAACAGAAAACTGAGAAGTAGGCGAAACCTAACTTCACAAATGGGCGACAGCCGCCTGAAGGATGCGTCTGCCCAAGCTCGCATCTGCCGAAGCATGAGCATGCACTTGGTAGTGCTTCGAAAAGGTATGCAGACTAGTCCAAGTGGCAGCCTGACAGACCTGCTGAGCCGTAGCCTGGTGCCTGAAAGCCCAAGAGGCACCGACAGCTCTGGTCGAGTGTGCCTTGATCCCCGGCGGGGGAGGCACCTGAGTACACTGGTAGGCATCGGAAATGGCCGACCTAATCCAACGAGCTAAGGTCGGCTTAGAAGCCGAGAGGCCCTTACGCCGACCTGTGGTCAGCACAAAAAGAGAGGTGCACCGCCTAAGAACAGCGGTGCGAGACACATAGATCCGGAGTGCCCGCACCAGATCCAGGGTATGCAACGCTTTTTCAAAGCGATGAACAGGAGCCGGACAAAAGGAAGGCAGGGAAATGTCCTGGTTAAGGTGGAAAGGAGAAACCACCTTAGGGAGAAAGTCCGGAGTCGGACGGAGAACCACCTTGTCTTGATGAAAAACCAAAAAAGGTGACTCCGAAGAGAGCGCAGCCAAATCAGAGACTCTCCTGAGGGAAGTTATGGCCACTAGAAAGACCACTTTCTGTGAAAGACGAGACAAAGAAACCTCCCTTAGGCTATGTGCGCACTTACCGGATTTTGCCGCGGATTTTTCACGGATTTGCTGCATGTTTCGCTGCAGAAAATGTTCATAACATCTCTGCAGTGAATCACCAGCAAATCCTATGGAGAAAAAAAATCCTGTGCGCACTGGGCGGAATTTGACAGCTGCATGTTTTGCTGCGGGAATCCCGCAGCAAAAACAAGTGCATGTCACTTCTTTTCCGCACATCGCTGCGGGATTTCACTCCATTGACTCAATGTTAATCATGAAATCCCGCAGGGAATAACGCAGGCAGAAAATTGTGTGCGGTTCACTGCATTTTCCTGCGTTATTCCCTGCGGTATTTCGCGGTTTACCTCCGGTAATGTGCATCGCTTGTCTGCGGTTTTGCAGGGAAGTGATGTCATTACAGGAAGAGGAAGCCGTGCAGAGTAAACACACACAGATCACACACACACAGACACATCACAGACATAGAACACATCACAGACATAGAACACACATAGACACAGACACATAGAACACACATAGAAAGAAAACGGAAATATAGGAAAAAAAGAACGTGGGCTCCGCTGCATATTCACCTTCCAGCCGAGGTAAGCACACAGCGGCGGCCCGGTATTCTCAGGCTGGGGAGGGAGAGGGGCAGGGGTAATGTCCCCCGCCTCACTCCCCCTCCCGCAGCCGAGAATATCAGCCGCAGCTGCCCCGGCACTGTCGCATGCAATATGCGGCAGCACCGGCGTGTCCTCGGCTCTTCTTGCCACCGTGTAGCAGTGGTGGCAAGGTAATACAAGGGGTTAATGTTGGTGGGGGACCACCGCCATTAACCCCAGGCTTGATCATGGCAGCGTCTATGTGACAGCTGACATGATCAACCCGTAAGTAAAGTGAAAAAAACACAGACACCAAAAATCCTTTATTTTAAATAAAACCAACAAGCCTCGTTCACCATTTTATTAACCCCCCCAAACAAAGCTCCGGCGTAATCCACAGGGTCCTGCATAATCCACAGCTCCGGCTCCTGCGTCCTGCACTGCTGACATCCAGCCACGATGTGTCACAGACACAGGCTGAATGCAGCAGACAGCAGAGGTAATTACCGGTCATTTCCCACGGCCGGTAATGTGAACTCACTGCCGACCGTGGGAAATGCAGCGATCTGTCCTCTATCTATCCCTCTATCTATCTGTCTATCTATCTATCCCTCCATCTATTCTTCTGTCTATCTACTATCAGAATTAAATGTATTTTTTTTTTTTTTTTTCTTCAATGTGCTTTATTGCATTGAATGCAATAAAGCACATCCCAACCCGCACGCGGCAAAACCGCGGCAATACCGCGAATAATACCGGGGTAAAACCGCGGCAAACCGCATGCGGTTTTCGGGTGCGGTTTCCCGCAGTTTTTTACCGCGGGTGCGGTAATCTTTGAGAGCATGCGGAATTCTCTCAAGGAAATTTCATTTCCCAGTGCGCACAGAGCCTAAGAGGCTCAAAGGGGGGTTTCTGCAAGGCCGTGAGGACCAGATTGAGGTCCCAGGGATCCAAAGGCCGCCGGTAAGGCGGAATGATGTGAGACGCGCCCTGCATGAAGGTGCGCACCTGAGCCAGCCGGGCGATACGCCGCTGGAACAACACTGACAGAGCCGAGACTTGTCTCTTGAGGGAATTAAGGGATAGTCCTAGCTGCAGACCGGACTGTAGAAAGGACAGGAGGGTCGGCAAGGAAAAAGGCCAAGGAGCATGGCCGGAAGAGCGACACCAGGACAGGAAAATTCTCCAGGTCCTGTGATAGATTTTGGCCGAGGAAGACTTCCGAGCCCGAGTCATAGTGGAGTTGACTTCAGGAGGAATACCAGAAGCCGTCAAGATCCAGGACTCAAGAGCCACGCCGTCAATCTGAGAGCCGCAGAATTCTGGCGGAAAAACGGACCTTGTGAGAGAAGGTCTGGACGGTCCGGGAGATGCCACGGCACCTCTACGGACAGATGGAGCAGGCCTGGGTACCAAGCTCGCCTGGGCCAGTCCGGAGCAATGAGGATGACCCGACGGCCCTCCATTCTGATCTTGCGCAGGACTCTGGGCAAGAGAGCTAGAGGGGGAAACACGTAGGACAGACGAAACTGGGACCAATCTTGAACCAGAGCGTCCGCTGCCAAGGCCTGAGGATCGTGGGAGCGAGCCACGTAAACCGGAACCTTGTTGTTGTGCCGGGATGCCATTAGATCCACTTCCGGAGTGCCCCACTTGCAGCAGATTGACCGAAACACTGCCGGATGCAGGGACCACTCGCCGTTGTCCACGGTTTGACGGCTGAGATAATCTGCTTCCCAGTTTTCCACGCCTGGGATGTGGACTGCGGATATGGTGGACTTGGAGTCTTCCGTCCACTGAAGGATGCGTTGAACCTCCAACATTGCCAGGCGGCTGCGTGTCCCGCCCTGGTGATTGATGTAGGCAACCGCTGTCGCGTTGTCTGACTGGACTCGGATGTGCTTGCCCGCCAACAGGTGGTGAAAGGCTAAGAGAGCTAGAAGCACAGCTCTGGTTTCCAGCACATTGATCGAGAGGGCTGATTCGGACGGAGTCCAAATGCCCTGCGCTCTGTGGTGGAGATATACCGCTCCCCAGCCGGATAGACTGGCATCCGTGGTGAGGATCACCCAGGACGGGGCCAGGAAGGAGCGTCCCTGAGACAGAGAGAGAGGCCGAAGCCACCACTGAAGGGAGCCCCTGGTCTGTGGCGACAGAGCCACTAGCCTGTGCAAGGAGGAAGTCCACCTGTCCCAACAGCGGAGAATGTCCAGCTGCAGAGGACGCAGATGGAACTGGGCAAAGGGAACCGCCTCCATTGACGCCACCATCTGACCCAGCACCTGCATTAGGTGCCTGATGGAATGACGGCGGGGCCTCAGCAAAGAACGCACCGCCAGATGGAGGGACTGCTGTTTGACTAAGGGCAGCTTCACAAGTGCCGGCAGAGTCTCGAATTGCATCCCTAGGTACGTGAGCTTCTGGGTCGGAGTCAGAGTGGATTTGGGCAGATTGACAAGCCACCCGAATTGGACTAGAGTGGCGAGAGTGAGCGAGACACTCCGCTGACAGTCTGCGCTGGATGAAGCCTTGACTAGAAGGTCGTCCAGGTAAGGAATCACTGCCAACCCCTGGAGGTGCAGAACCGCAACCACTGCTGCCATGACCGTGGTGAATACTCGAGGGGCCGTGGCTAACCCGAAGGGGAGAGCCACGAATTGGAAATGTTCCTCTCCGATTGCAAAACGTAGCCAACGCTGGTGTGAAACTGCAATTGGCACATGCAGATAGGCATGCTGATGTCGATGGATGCCAGGAAATCTCCTTGGGTCATTGAGGCAATGACTGATCACAGAGACTCCATGCGAAAATGCCGCACCTGAACATGCTTGTTGAGAAGCTCGAGATTCAGGATGGGCCGGAAGGAACCGTCCTTTTTGGGGACTAGGAAGAGATTTGAGTAGAAACCTCTGAACCGTTCCCGAGCGGGAACCAGTACAATTACTCCGTTGGCCTGCAAGGATGCCACGGCCTGAGAGAAGGCGGCGGCCTTGGAGCAGGGGGGAGTTGACAGAAAAAATCTGTTTGGCGGGCTGGAAGAGAATTCGATCCTGTAGCCGTGGGAGATGATATCCCACACCCACTGATCGGAGACGTGTTGAAACCACACGTCGCCAAAGTGGGAGAGCCTGCCACCGACCAAGGACGTTGTTGGCGCGGCCAGATAGTCAAGAGGAGGCTGCCTTAGTGGCAGCAGCTCCTGCGGTCTTCTGAGGACGCGGCTTCGTGCGCCAGTTGGGCTTTTGGTCCTTGGCTGAGTTAGTGGACGAGGCCGAGGGCTTAGAGGATGACCAGTTGGAGAAACGAAAGGAACGAAACCTAGACTGGTTCCAGGTTTCCTGGTTTTAATTTGTGGCATGAAAGTACTCTTCCCGCCAGTAGCTTCCTTAATAATTTCATCCAGTTGTTCGCCGAATAGCCTGGATCCAGCAAAAGGGAGCCCAGCAAGGTACTTCTTTGAAGAAGCATCTGCCTTCCACTCTCGAAGCCACAAGATCCTGCGGATAGCGAGGGAATTAGCCGAAGCCACCGCAGTGCGGTGAGAAGCCTCCAGCATGGCAGACATGGCATAGGATGAAAAAGCTGAAGCTTGGGACGTTAAGGCAACCATTTCGGGCATAGATTCCCTGTAGAGGGAATGCATCTCCTCCAGAGAAGCAGAGATGGCCTTGAGAGCCCACACTGCTGCAAAAGATGGGGAGAACGAGGCCCCAGCCGCCTCATATACAGATTTGGCCAGAAGGTCAACCTGGCGGTCAGTGGCATCCTTAAGAGAGGTGCCATCAGCCACTGATACAACAGTCCGGGCTGAGAGTCTAGACACCGGAGGGTCTACCTTTGGTGAATGAGCCCACTCCTTGACCACCTCAGGTGGAAAGGGAAAACGGTCATCAGAACCGCGCTTTGGGAAGCGTTTGTCAGGACAGGCCCTAGGCTTGGTCACAGTGGCCTGAAAACTGGAGTGGTTAAAGAACACACTCCTTGTCCTCTTAGGCAAGGTAAACTGGTGCTTTTCTGCCAGAGAGGGTTGCTCCTCTGATACTGGCGGATTGATGTCCAGTACAGAATTAATGGACGCAATCAAATCACTAACATCTGCGTCACTTTCGGACAGATCAATGGGGCACATGGAGGTAGCGTCCGAGCCCCCAGTAAAGGCATCCTCCTCGTCCTGCGGGTCAGCTCGTGAATCCGAGGAAGGAGAGTGAGCCCTGCGTCTCCTTTTAGGAGGACAGGGTCTAGTACCAGATGAAGAACCCTCTGTGAGCTCCGCTGAGAGAGCCCTAGCAGCAGAGGCGCCCTGAGAAGGGGGCTGATGCATGTTCAGCAAAGTCCGGGACAGCTGTCCCATGGAGTCGGCAAAAGACTGGGAGATTGACCTAGAGAAGGATTCTACCCAAGCCGGGGGTTCAGCCACCGGAGCCGGAGCAGCCGGAGGGACCACTGTGGGTGCGATACCAGGCTGAGGCATTGTCAGGTTAGAGCAGGCATCACAATGTGGATATGTGCTCGGTTCAGGCAGCACGAGCTTACATGCACTGCATATTGCGTACAGCCTTGCAGCCTTGCTCCTTGTGTGAGACATGCTGAAGTGGGGGCTCTGTGATAAAATGGCACCGGAGCGAGGAGAGGGGGCGGGGCCTACTCTGAGAACGGGATCTGGAGGGCCAAGGAGATTTACAGGGGAGGGGACATTTACTCAGAGAGGAGTGTCCCTCCCCTGTGCCGAACGGCCGCTGGGCGGAGCCGCACTGTCCCTCTGCATGATTGACATGCAGGGGCAGTGAAATCGAAACTAGGCCTCAGGCGAAGCCGGGGCCTAAATTTAAGCGATGCGGCCGGAGCGCAGGCACCATCGGCGCGGTTCTCAGGTGAAAACCAGAGAACCGGCCGGAAATGTCAGAACAGATACACAGCACACTCTCCCCAACAATAAAAGTACAAGGGACCCCCCGAAAATAACGTCTCAGATACTTAGCTTGTGAGACGCAGGGTTTCAAGTCCCTGGGGATGAGTGCTCCGTCCAGCAGGATCCTGAAGGGCTGCGGATGGAGACCGGCCTCCTGCAAAGCAGGGAGAACCGTGCTGGCTCCCACTTCAAGCCAGAGCCCGAGGGATGGTGAAGGAGTGCGGCATGTAAGGCTCCAGCCCTGGAATCAACCTTTACAACACCGCCGACACAGTGGGGTGAGAAGGGACATGCCGGGAGTCCAGGCTTGGACCCGCTTTTCTTCAAACTCTTTCCAAAAATCAAAAATCAGATGAGAATGCATGTGTGGATGTATGCCTCCTGAACACAAAGCAATGAACTGGCTATATTTGGTTATCCAGGGGGTGTATATGCTCAGAGGGAGGAGCTACACTTTTTAGTGTAGTACTTTGTGTGTCCTCCGGAGGCAGAAGCTATACAACCAATGTCTGGGTCTCCCATAGGAACGATAAAGAAAAAGCCTTTCATCAATGATAAGCAAAGAAGAGCCAGGCTGAAGCTTACCAAAGACCATATGGATTGGACCATAGAGGCCTGAAGTAAGGTAATCTTCTCTGATGAGTCTAATTTTCAGCTTTGCCCAACACCTGGTCGTCTAATGGTTAGACGGAGACCTGGAGAGGCGTACAAGCCACAGTGCCTTGCACCCACTGTAAAATTTGGTGGAGGATCGGTGATGATCTGAGGATACTTCAGCGAGGCTGGAATTGGGCAGGTTAAACTTTGCGAAGGACGCATGAATCAATCCTGGAAAAAAATAGTTGCTTCCTTCTGCTCAGGCAATGTTCCCCAACTCTGAGGACTGTTTTTTTTCAGCAGGACAATGCTCCATGCCACACAGCTAGGTCAATCAATGTGTGGATGAAGGACCACCACATCAAAGCCCTGTCATGGCCAGCCCAATCTCCAGACCTGAACCCCATTGAAAACCTCTGGAATGTAATCAAGAGGAAGATGAATAGTCACAAGCCATCAAACAAAGAAGAACTGCTTACATTTTTGCCCCAGGAGTGGCATAAGGTCACCCAAAAGCAGTGACAGACTGGTGGAAAGCAGCCAAGACGCATGAAACTGGGAATAAAAAAATCATGGTTATTCCATAAAATATTGATTTCTGAACTCTTCCTGAGTTAAAACATTATTAGTATTGTTGTTTCTAAATGATTATGAACTTGTTTTCTTTGCATTATTTGAGATCTGAAACAAATGCATTTTTTTGTTATTTTGACCACTCTCATTTTCAGAAAATAAATACAAAGTTTACTGCTTGGAAATTCGGAGGCGTCAGTAGTTTATAGAATAAAAGAACATTTTACAGTTTACTCAAAAATATGCCTATAAAAGAGAAAAAAAAAATAATAATTATATGTGTGTGTGTAATATATATTATATATAATATATATATATATAATATATATACACACACACACACATTATATATAAATTTATTTTTTTGCTACAATTTCAATGATCACAATAAGATGGATGACACTATACCTCTTTGTCAGCTTTGATCAGATAAAACAGGACAAAAAACAGAGGATCCACCGGGGTTGCGTATAGTAATCTACCATCTAAAAATGAACACATAAATAAAAGTATTTTTATTCTTGTGTCAAAAGTATAATAGAAAATTACTGCAAAAATAAAATTACAAACGAAGATACTTGGATTAAAGTCAGAATATGTAAGAAATGTCCCAACTTGCTCACACATACAAAAACTGTTCTTTTCTTTCCCCTGATCTTAATATTCTCAGTCTGCACTACATATATCCAGTTAGGAAGCAGGGGGCCACATTTATCAAGACTGGTGTTTTATGCAAAAATAAATTAATTGGATTAAATTGCGCCACATTTATGAAAGCACACATCACTTAAGTGTGGCGCAGGTTTAGTCTGCTCTGGAAGCAGAAAATAGAAACTGCACCTCCTATGACTCAAATACATCAAGTAAATCCCAGGCTATGATTGTGCGCTGTGCTGCACATTATTAACCCAGCAGGAGGGTCGCACAAGTACCTACTAGAGACACCCTCCCAAATTTATAAACCTACCGTGTTTCCCCGAAAGTAAAACAGTGTCTTACATTCTTTTTACCCCCAAAAGTGCCACTATGTCTTACTTTCGGGGTATGTCTTATATTGGAAAAAATCCCACAGCAATCGCAGCAAGTCTCCATGCAATGTACCGTATGGGGACTTGCCGCGATTGCGCCCTAAGTGTACCGCAAGTTAAGGAAACTTAACCACCAGCGGCTGCACATGAGGGCAGTGAGGCTGCGTGATTTTGTATGTTGTCCATGGTCCTGATGGACCACGGACAACATTACAGCAACATTTCAACATTTCTCGGTAGCCGAGCGTTCAGCTGAGCGCCCAACCGCCGGCATGTGTCAGCTCTCAGCTGAGCGCTCAGCCGCCGGCATGTCAGGGCGTTCAGCTGAGCGCCAGACCGCCGGCATGTGACAGCTCTCAGCTGAGCGCTAAGCCGCCGGCATGTCAGGGCGCTCAGCTGAGCGCCCGACCGCCGGCATGTGTCAGCTCTCAGCTGAGCGCTAAGCCGCCGGCATGTCAGGGCGCTCAGCTGAGCGCTTTGCCGCCGGCATGTCAGGGCTCTCAGCTGAGCGCTCGGCCGCTGTAACTGTACTGTAAAGAAGAAAAAAAAATAAATAAATTTTTACTACGTCTTACTTTCGGGGTACGTCTTACATTAGCCGACCCCCCCAAAACCCCCACTACGTCTTACTATCGGGGGTGTCTTACTATCGGGGAAAGACGGTTTCTAACAGTTTTTGGCATAAACAAAATCCTAAAAACTTGCAAAAAGTCTCACACTTCTGCACCATGCTTGACAAAAGTTGAAAACGTGAAAAGTGGGCATGGAGGAGGAGGCGTGGGCCTATTATATTTTTTATTTTATTCCCCCCAAAATTTCACATTTTGGTATAAATCTGCACTAGCGGGTTCTCAGCTTATTTGTCATCTTCAAAGTGGATTCAGCAAGAAGTTTATATGGAACACTGTTCGGCAGCGTGGATGGTTGTGTCTCTTAAAATACATTATTTTTCCTTCAAGGACTGTTTTGAGACTGTAGGTTATCCAACAAGGCAAAACTATTTTTAAAACAACTTTAAATGGCTGCAAATACCCAAAAAAGCCATGCTCACCTTTACAATGCTCCTTTATCACTATATTTCAGTCTTACATGACACTCCATGATAAGTGATGATTTCCCTGATCTGGACATATGAATGCTGCAGCAAATCATGGGTTGGAGTGGTGACACATTGCTCCCACTGAATCGCTGTGTTAGTAGCATATCCGGGCTGTCATTGCTTAAAAGGTATATCGGGAACTTAAAATAAAAATAATGTGCCTAAGCACCAATAGGCAAGTAGTTGCCATCTACCTGCTTGTTGTGCCTGGTACAGTTTATCGCCGGTACAGAATAGTCACAGACCCCTCCTGCTGCGTCAATAGAGTGCCAGTCTTCTCATCCACTCTGTAGACTGGGCAAGACAGCTGACGTCATGCTGATAGACAGCCGGCTCCCCCAGTTATAGAGGAGAATAAGACTTGGCACTCAGATATGGTGATAAAGAGGTTTTGAAAGAACTGAAGGACCAGCACAAACATCTCAGTCATACCAGACCTTCATGTGTGCCCTTCCTATGGTTCTCAGGATCTTCTGGAGCGGTGGTCAGCACTATCTGAAATCGCAGTATCCACCACTGTGTTAAGCTGGCGTCTGTGTTGATCCTTCAGTTCTTTCAATAAATCAACCACTTTATCGCCATATCTGAGTGCCAAGTCTTATTCTCATCTATGACGGGTTAGGAACCTACCTGTGCACCACCTACAGAAGTGCCATGATTATCTACTCTACGGCTCCCCCAGTTAGGCAAAGGGGAGCTGGATGTCAACTATCATGATGTTGGCGGTCCTGCCCAGTCTACACAGCATTGCGGGGAAGAAGCCTCTGTTGATGAAGCCACTGTATCGCCGGCAGAAGCGGTCAATGACTGCTCTGTGCCGTGGCTGAATGGTGTCGAGAACAACAGGCAGATAGAAAGCAACTACCTACCTTTTTTAAAGTCCCAGATACACCCTTTAGGCAAGTAGTGAAGATCGACAATCTGGAAAGTAGTGGACACCAAAGCAGCAAAGAATCTGAATTTTCTTTACATTTTGCCTGAATAAATAACCGTTTTAGATTGAAATTCTTATATTCTAGAGCTCTTTATTAGTTCTGCTGTTCACAATGATTGCATTTACTGTATTAATACCCTGTTTCCCCGAAAATAAGACTGTCTTATATTTTTTTTGCCCTGAAAAAAGCGCTAGGTCTTATTTTCAGGGGGTGTCTTATTCTCGAGGAGACATGGTTAGAGGTAAGTTTACCCCCCACAAAAAGCAGACCCCCCCCCCATCCCAGGATCTTCATACTTACCAGCCCAGGACGTCTGTGTGGCTCCCAGATCCTCCTGTGATCTCCCAGCAGGTACGCTGCATGCCTCCCCTGCGTCTGGCCAACATCAGATCTCCCACACACACACCTCCCTGTGATCTCCCTGCAGCTGTGCTCCCCTGCGTCTGGCCGACACTCACACATCAGAACAGTCACACATCAGACAGAACACACACCCCCACCCACCCACTTCTCCCTGTGTCATACTGTGGGCGGTCCCAGCAGCTGTGCTGCACGCCATGCTCCTCTGCCTCCTGCCGATTCCGGCCATGTGATCCTTGGCAGGTCCTGGAAGATCACTGCACGCACAGTATCGCCGCCGAGAAGCAAGCGATATCGCTGGATGTTGTGAGTGTGTGGATGCGATCTGATGTGTGTGTGATCTGATCTGATCTGATGTGTGTGTGTGTGTGTGTGTGTGTGTGTGTGTGTGTGTGTGTGTGTGTGTGTGTGTGTGTGTTCGTTCCGCCGCAGGACCTTGATGTGCTCACCTGCTCCCGGTCGACATCTAGGGAGTATGATCGGGGATCTTCTTTCTTCTCTCTTCTGGGGGTGCCGCTATCTATAATGAAGTGTCCTGCAGTGTCTTTAACTCTTTCACCGCTGCATGACACTTCATTATTGACCGCGGGTAGGTCTTATTTTCAGGGGATGTCTTATATTAAAGCTTCCCTGAAAACTCCTGGGAGGTCTTATTTTCGGGGGAGGTCTTATTTTTGGGGAAACACGGTACATTATAAAAAAAAAAGTTGATCTTATTCTCTTATATCACCTTCTTGAACGGTCTGACCAATAAACCATGACCGAAATTCTTCCTGGAAAGCCTTCACCTCGCAGAGCTGTTGTCCAGAGTTGATAAATAAAAACATGGCTCCTTTATCTATAAGAAGTAGAAGAGATCAAAGTTAGCTGCATTGCACAATGTGATCACAGACACTAATGTGTGTGTATATTTTTTTTTTATATTGTTTTTTGAGAGTCATCCATTGAATTACATGCCTATGAAGAACTGAATGTGTGATCATCAATGAGGTGTGGGATTCGGTGGTGGTAGAGTGGGGCTGTAAGGACGACTGTGCCTACAGTGTTGTCATTCAGTGACTGGTTTCGGCTCCTCTGTGGACCGCATGGCAGGGCACAGTGAACCTCTGAAGTCAAGGCGCGTACACCTGGCATCAGAGACGCACTGACATGAAAGAACCAAAGTGGGGCACACGTGCGAGATTTGCAGAGAGACTGTGGTGACACAGGGGCGTGATAACATGGAGAGAGGGACGACTAGTCTGCGGAAAACAACGCCTCATTGACTGGTCTGAAAATAATTAGTATATTGCAAATAGTTTATCCAAATTGTTTTTGTCATACACTGGAATCAGGTATACATTAGAAAGGGCTTTGTTAGGCATGGTATTAGTATATTAACATATGAATAAACACATGCTGGCGGTTTGGGGGCTATGGGGGAGCTGTCAGGCTCCCTTTAGGTTATTTGCTGTTAAGCTGCTCAACAAGGGCTTGTTGTTGCAAATGGAAAGAGGGAGACAAGCGGATGTCAGACAAACTAAAATCAGGTGAATCCACCGGTATTCGCTGACAGCCCAGTGTGAATGGGGCCTTCTGATTCCTTCATCAAATCATGCTGGAGAATAGAATGATCTGGCATGGTGACTTGTGACGGCTGATGCTTTTGATCTCTGGGAGATAAGCCGGAGGAGTATTATTATTATTATTATTATTTATTATTATAGCGCCATTTATTCCATGGCGCTTTACAAGTGAAAGAGGGTATACGTACAACAATCATTAACAGTACAAGACAGACTGGTATAGGAGGAGAGAGGACCCTGCCCGCGAGGGCTCACAGTCTACAGGGAATGGGTGATGGTACAATAGGCGAGGACAGAGCTGGTTGCGCAGTGGTCTACTGGGCTGAGGGCTATTGTAGGTTGTAGGCTTGTTGGAAGAGGTGGGTCTTGAGGTTCCTCTTGAAGCTTTCCACGGTAGGGGAGAGTCTGATGTGCTGAGGTAGAGCGTTCCAGAGTATGGGGGATGCACGGGAGAAATCTTGTACACGATTGTGGGAAGAGGAGATAAGAGAGGAGCAGAGAAGGAGATCTTGTGAGGATCTGAGGTTGCGTGCAGGTAGGTACCGGGAGACTAGGTCACAGATGTAGGGAGGAGACAGGTTGTGCATGGCTTTGTATGTCATGGTTAATGTTTTGAACTGGAGTCGTTGGGCGATGGGAAGCCAGTGAAGGGATTGGCAGAGTGGCGAGGCTGGGGAGTAGCGAGGGGAGAGGTGGATTAAGCGGGCTGCAGAGTTTAGGATAGATTGGAGGGGTGCAAGAGTGTTGGAAGGGAGGCCAGAGAGCAGGAGGTTGCAGTAGTCGAGGCGGGAGATGATGAGGGCATGCACTAATGTTTTTGCAGATTCTTGGTTAAGAAAAGCACGGATCCGGGAGATATTTTTGAGTTGTAATCGGCATGAGGTGAAGAGGGCTTGGATGTGTGGCTTGAAGGATAGAGCAGAATGAGTTGGGGGAGATAGCGGTCTCATGTGGGGTAGAGGGCTTTAATCATTGCTTATCTTGGAAAATAAAGAAGCAATAAATGGAATCAAATCTAACCTGCCTGACCATTTCTATTGACAAGCATCAATTGCTCTGCATGTTACGTCTATGGGTATGTGCAAACGATCAGGATCGCTGTGCTCTAGAAGCGGCATCTTTCCTCTTGTTGAGATGAGTGTTCTCTGCAGGAGAATAGTGTCCGTGTCAACGATCGGGAGTCTGGGCGGAGTGGATTTTCGCTGCGTTTTCCCGCTGAGAACATTCAACTGCTCCTGGATTTGCAAACCCTGAAGCGGATAAAAGAAGCGAGACCCTCACTCTTCTTAACAATACACTGTGTGCAGAATTATTAGGCAAATGAGTATTTTGATCACATGATACTTTTTATACATGTTGTCCTACTCCAAGCTGTATAGGCTGAGAGCCAACTACCAATTACAGTTAGGTCCAGAAATATTTGGACAGTGACACAATTTTCGCGAGTTGGGCTCTGCATGCCACCACATTGGATTTGAAATGAAACCTCTACAACAGAATTCAAGTGCAGAATTCAAGCAAGACCTGAAGGCTGCGGCTGTAAAGGCCTGGCAAAGCATTAAGAAGGAGGAAACCCAGCGTTTGGTGATGTCCATGGGTTCCAGACTTAAGGCAGTGATTGCCTCCAAAGGATTCGCAACAAAATATTGAAAATACAAATATTTTGTTTGGGTTTGGTTTATTTGTCCAATTACTTTTGACCTCCTAAAATGTGGAGTGTTTGTAAAGAAATGTGTACAATTCCTACAATTTCTATCAGATAGTTTTGTTCAAACCTTCAAATTAAACGTTACAATCTGCACTTGAATTCTGTTGTAGAGGTTTCATTTCAAATCCAATGTGGTGGCATGCAGAGCCCAACTCGCGAAAATTGTGTCACTGTCCAAATATTTCTGGACCTAACTGTATAATTGTATTTCTGAACATGTTTTTGTAAACAGCTAAAATAACAAAACTTGTGTCACTGTCCAAATATTTCTGGACCTAACTGTAAGTAAATCAGGTGATGTGCATCTCTGTAATGAGGAGGGGTGCGGTGTAATGACATCAACACCCTATATAAGGTGTGCTTAATTATTAGGCAACTTCCTTTCCTTTGGCAAAATAGGTCAAAAGAGATATTTGACGGGCTCGGAAAAGTCCAAAATTGTGAGATGTCTTGCAGAGGGATGCAGCAGTCTTGAAATTGCCAAACTTTTGAAGCGTGATCACCGAACAATCAAGCGTTTCATGGCAAATAGCCAACAGGGTCGCAAGAAGCGTGTTGGGCAAAAAAGGCGCAAAATAACTGCCCATGAATTGAGGAAAATCAAGCATGAAGCTGCCAAGATGCCATTTGCCACCAGTTTGGCCATATTTCAGCTGCAACATTACTGGAGTATCAAAAAACACAAGGTGTGCCATACTCAGGGACATGGCCAAGGCAAGGAAGGCTGAAAAACGACCACCTTTGAACAAGAAACATAAGATAAATCGTCAAGACTGGGCCAAGAAATATCTTAGGACTGATTTTTCAAAGGTTTTATGGACTGATGAAATGAGAGTAACCCTTGATGGGCCAAATGGATGGGCCAGAGGCTGGATTAGTAAAGGGCAGAGAGCTCCACTCCGACTCAGATGCCAGCAAGGTGGAGGTCAGGTACTGGTATGGGCTGGTATCAAAGATGAACTTGTGGGACCTTTTCGGGTTGAGGATGGAGTGAAGCTCAACTCCCAGACCTACTGCCAGTTTCTGGAAGACAACTTCTTCAAGCAGTGGTACAGGAAGAAGTCGGTATCGTTCAAGAAAAACATGATTTTCATGCAGGACAATGCTCCATCACATGCATCCAACTATTCCACAGCGTGGCTGGCCAGTAAAGGTCTAAAAGATGAACAAATAATGACATGGCCCTTGTTCACCTGATCTGAACCCCATAGAGAACCTGTGGTCGCTCATAAAGTGTGAGCTCTACAGGGAGGGAAAACAGTACACCTCTCGAAACAGTGTCTGGAGGCTGTGGTGGCTGCTGCACGCAATGTTGATCGTAAACAGATCACGTAACTGACAGAATCTGTGGATGGTAGGCTGCTGAGTGTCATCAGAATGAAAGGTGGCTATATTGGTCACTATTTTTTGGGGGTTTTGTTTTTGCATGTCACAAATGTTTATTTCTAAATTTTGTGCAGTTATATTGGTTTACCTGGTGAAAATAAACAAGTGAGATGGGAATATATTTGGTTTTTATTAAGTTGCCTAATAATTCTGCACAGTAATAGTTACCTGCACAAACAGATATCCTCCTAAGATAGCCAAATCAAAAAAAAAAAACCCACTCCAAATTCCAAAAATATTAAGCTTTGATATTTATGAGTCTTTTCGGTTGATTGAGAACATAGTTGTTGATCAATAATAAAAAAAATCCTCTAAAATACAACTTGCCTAATAATTCTGCACACTGTGTATAACGAGAAAGACAAAAATGCAAGAATGACAGCGAAATCACTTCATGAAAACAATCTCTGAGAAACCTCAGAAAGTCCGGGGATGTCTCCTGTTTAAGGGTACCGTCTCACTAAACGACGTACCAGCGATTCCGACCACGATATGACCTAATCAGGATCGCTGGTGCGACGCTACATGGTCACTGGTGAGCTGTCAATCAGGCAGATCTCACCAGCGACCAGTGACCAGCCACCAGCGACTCGTGGAAACGATGCTGCGCTTGGTATCCAGGGTAAATATCGGGTAACCAAACAAAATGCTTTGCTTGGTTACCTAATATTTACCCTGGTTACCAGCGCACACCGCTTAGCGCTGGGTCCTTGCACTCGTAGCCGGGGTACACATCAGGTTACTAAGCAAAGCGCTTCGCTAAGTTACCCGATGTGTACTCGCTATGTGTGCAGGGAGCTGGCACTGGCAGCCCGAGAGCGGCGTATGCTAGTAACCAAGGTAAATATCGGGTAACTAAGCAAAGCCCTTCGCTTGGTTACCCAATGTGTACCTTGGTTACCAGCGTCTGCAGCTTCCAGACGCCGACTCCCTGCTCCCTGCACATTCAGATCGTTGCTCTCTCGCTGTCAAACACAGTGATGTGTGCTTCACAGTGGGAAAGCAACGAGCAAAAAATGAACCAGAGCAGTGTGTAACGAGCAGCGATTTCACAGCAGGGGCCAGATCGCTGCTCAGTGTCAGACACAGCGCGATTGCTGATGAGGTCACTGGTACATCACAAAAACCGTGACTCAGCAGCGATCTTGCTATGTTAGAAGTACCCCTAAGGGCTCGCTCACACATTAGCATATTCTATCATGCCAGAGAATCCACCTGATTATGCCAATCACACTCGACTCCAACTCTGATCACAGTTTGAGCCAGGTGTCATTTACTCTGATCTGATTCTGTCACATGTGACACAGCACAGGTGAGAAGAAAACAGAACTTAATTTCTCTATCCTCCACATTGTATGTGTCCGCATAAATACACGCACCCATAGGCTTGTATGGTTGAGCGACGTCCGACATATGCTGCAATTTTTTTCTCATGCTGAATTGGCATGAGAAACAAAAAAGCGCTGATCAGCATTGCTCCATAGTATAACATTAGCTCGAGGGTATCTGATAAAACATCAGCTAGCACACGGTCATGTTATACACTCATGTGAGCACAGCCTAAGGCCCATTTCACACGTCCTTGAAGAATGGTAGTGTTTTGCATATGGCCCATCCATGTGCCGTGATTTTGGCACATGTGTGCTCTCCCTGTGCTATCCGAGTGCCATCCAGATAGCACATAGACAGCATGAACGTCTATACTTATCTGTCCTTGGCGCTGCTGTCTCCGGCGCTGCTGCTGCTTCCGGGTCTGCAGTGCAGTGAATATTCATAAGCATAACGAGTGGGCCTGGAATCAGTAGACAACAGCGCCAAATACAGCAGCGCTGGAGACAGGCGAGTATAGAAAAATCATTTTATTTCACAGACATGTTTTTTCCGGGACGTGTCGAACTGATGTCACATGGATCACATCAGTGAGTGGGGGAGGGGGGGGGGGGAAATCAGATGTTATACAGAGCAGCAGTATAGCATCTGATCTTTACAGATACATTACAATTCTGTAGCATAAAAAGCTGTAAAAGACTAAAAGCTTCTAAGTCAATATAAAAATGGACTGTATACAAGACAGCACACGGATGACAAGTGAGAAAAAAAAATGATTAAATCAACAAAAATCGGACCGGCTTCTTATACACTCGTCTGACCCCAGCCTAAATGCTAATGCAGATAAATTCACCTATTGGCAGGAATTATACATCATGGGAAACCCCTTGGGGTTTACAGCAAGAGACAAAGTGTGGAGCAAGATCCCCATTTGGTTTTGCTGAGATCGGGAACTTGTGCAATAAATTGTTTTGTGGTAAAATTTTAAGAGCGAGACCGATGACGATGATAATTCTGCTTTTATAAAGGGTCACAAGTAAGGTGGTATTAGAAGTGGAGTGTGGCTGCTGGGTATTACTGGACTCCACAGAAAGAAGAATATAGAACTGGGACTCTAATCCTTAATCTATGTAAAGGACAACCCCTTCAATACTATAATCCACGCCATATACTCAGCAGAACCCACCAACACTTCTGATCTAATGCAAGTGAATGGTGCACGATATTCTCCATATACAGGCAATGAAAACAGGAAGAAAAAAAAAAATGACAACACTGCAAATGTATATAAATCGGCAGCTTCCCTAAATTGCATGGATTCTGCATGAAAAAGTCATAATATTACAATGGGACTAAACCGCGATAAGATCCCCTGGCACGTCTTTTCTCGCATTATAGACAACTTTAGACAATTCCGAAGTAGTGAAAGTGAATCTGTCTGTGCCAGATTTGTGCTACCTCATCAGAGAGCAGCATAAGGAAGAGACCCTGAATCCAAAGATGTATCACTTAGTTTACTGGGTACAGCGGCTCTGACAAAGTTTTTAGATGTCCAACCGATGGCAAAAATTATTTAATCACCTGGCTCTGAGGATGTTCATTCAGTTGTTTACTTTTGTTTAAAAAAAAGCAGATCACAGACATGGCACCAAACTAAAGTCATTTCAAATGGCAACTTTCTGGCTTTAAGAAAACACTAAAAAAAAAAACATGAAAACATAATTAGCAGCCAGTAACGGTTACTTTTCAAGACCAAAACAGGGGGAAAAAATTATAGAATCACTCAATTATGAGGAAAAAATTATGGAATCATGAAAATCAAACAAAAGAACACTCAATACATCACTAGTATTTTGTTGCATCACCTCTGGCTTTTATACCAGCTTATAGTCTCTGAGGCATGGACTTAATGAGTGACAAACAGTACTCTTCATCAATCTGGCTCCAACTTTCTCCGATTGCTGTTGCCTTATCAGCTTTGCAGGTTGGTGCCTTGTCATGGACCATTTTCTTCAACTTCCACCAAAGATTTTCAATTGCATTGAGATCCGGACTATTTGCAGACCATGACATTGACCTTATGTGTCTTCTTTCAAGGAATGTTTTCAGTTTTTGCTCTATGGCAGGATGCATTATCATCTTGATAAATTATTTCATCATCCCCAAACATGCTTTCAATTGATGAAATAAGAAAAGTGTCCAAAATTTCAATGTAAACTTGGGCATTTATTGAAGATGTAATGACAGCCATCTTCCCAGTGCCTTTACCTGATATGCAGCCCCATATCCTCAATGAGTTTTACATGTTCTCTTCAGGCAGTCATCTTTTTATTGTTTTGGGGAGATAAGGTATGCACACCAGTGACTATGGAAGGGGAATACATGGAATAGCAGAAACTGCTGTGTGAATACTGACATGAAAAATTCAATAGCTATTTGTAAGAATGAAATGTGAAAAATGGAACCTGCATTACTGCCATGAATATATGAATAAAGAGAAATTTAGCTACTGAATTGATCAATGCAATAGAGCCCCAACACTACGCCAAAGTATTTCTCTACGTTGGGGTCCCTAGCTTGTGTGTGTCCTCTCATGCAGTTAAAAAACTTACCGTGTATGGGAGGCTGAGACCCAGGCTATATATACGATGTGGATTGGCAATAGGTGTGTATGGGGAGGGTTCACAAATGAAAAACTACTAACATTAAGGAATAACGTTTGGAACTCCATTCTATGTCTGAGCTGGGTGCAAAAAACCTAAAAAACATCACTATGGGGAGATAAGGTATGCACACCAGTGACTATGGAAGGGGAATACATGGAATAGCAGAAACTGCTGTGTGAATACTGACATGAAAAATTCAATAGCTATTTGTAAGAATGAAATGTGAAAAATGGAACCTGCATTACTGCCATGAATATATGAATAAAGAGAAATTTAGCTACTGAATTGATCAATGCAATAGAGCCCCAACACTACGCCAAAGTATTTCTCTACGTTGGGGTCCCTAGCTTGTGTGTGTCCTCTCATGCAGTTAAAAAGAAGGGAATTTTGTTACTTACCGTAAATTCCTTTTCTTCTAGCTCCTATTGGGAGACCCAGACGATTGGGTGTATAGCTACTGCCTCCGGAGGCCACACAAAGCATTACACTAAAAAGTGTAAGGCCCCTCCCCTTCTGGCTATACACCCCCCGTGGGATCATGGGATGCTCAGTTTTAGTGCTAAAGCAAGAAGGAGGAAAGCCAATAACTGGTTTAAACAAATTCACTCCGAAGTAACATCGGAGAACTGAAAACCGTTCAACATGAACAACATGTGTATCCAAAAAAACCCAAAAATCCCGAAGGACAACAGGGCGGGTGCTGGGTCTCCCAATAGGAGCTAGAAGAAAAGGAATTTACGGTAAGTAACAAAATTCCCTTCTTCTTCGGCGCTCCATTGGGAGACCCAGACGATTGGGACGTCCAAAAGCAGTCCCTGGGTGGGTAAAGAAATACTTCATGTTAGAGCTGCAAGACAGCCCTCCCCTATGGGGAGGCAACTGCCGCCTGCAGGACTCTTCTACCTAGGCTGGCGTCCGCCGAAGCATAGGTATGCACCTGATAATGTTTGGTGAAAGTGTGCAGACTCGACCAGGTAGCTGCCTGGCACACCTGTTGAGCCGTAGCCTGGTGTCGTAATGCCCAGGACGCACCCACGGCTTTGGTAGAATGGGCCTTCAGCCCCGATGGAACCGGAAGCCCAGCAGAACGGTAGGCTTCAAGAATCGGTTCTTTGATCCATCGAGCCAGGGTGGCTTTGGAAGCCTGCGACCCTTTGCGTTTACCAGCGACAAGTACAAAGAGTGCATCCGAGCGGCGCAGGGGCGCCGTGCGGGAAATGTAGATTCTGAGTGCTCTCACCAGATCTAACAAATGTAAATCCTTCTCATACCGATGAACTGGATGAGGACAAAAAGAAGGCAAGGAGATATCCTGATTAAGATGAAAAGAGGATACAACCTTAGGGAGAAACTCCTGAATGGGGCGCAGCACTACCTTGTCCTGGTGAAACACCAGGAAGGGAGCCTTGGATGACAGTGCTGCTAGCTCAGACACTCTCCGAAGAGACGTGACCGCTACCAGAAAAGCTACTTTCTGTGAGAGTCGAGAAAGTGAAACATCTTTCAGAGGCTCGAAGGGCGGCTTCTGTAGAGCAACTAGTACCCTGTTTAGATCCCATGGATCTAACGGCCGCCTGTACGGGGGGACGATATGACAAACCCCCTGCAGGAACGTGCGCACCTGAGAAAGTCGTGCTAGACGCTTCTGAAAAAACACGGATAGTGCCGAGACTTGCCCTTTAAGGGAGCCGAGCGACAAGCCCTTTTCCAACCCAGATTGCAGGAAGGAAAGAAAAGTAGGTAACGCGAATGGCCAGGGGGATACTCCTTGTGCAGAGCACCAGGATAAGAAAATCCTCCACGTTCTGTGGTAGATCTTAGCAGAAGTGGACTTCCTAGCCTGTCTCATGGTGGCAACGACCCCTTGGGATAATCCTGAAGACGCTAGGATCCAGGACTCAATGGCCACACAGTCAGGTTCAGGGCCGCAGAATTCCGATGGAAAAACGGCCCTTGGGACAGTAAGTCTGGTCGGTCTGGTAGTGTCCACGGTTGGCCGACCGTGAGATGCCACAGATCCGGGTACCACGACCTCCTTGGCCAGTCTGGGGCGACGAGTATGACGCGGCTGCAATCGGATCTGATCTTGCGTAGCACTCTGGGCAAGAGTGCCAGAGGTGGAAACACATAAGGGAGCCGGAACTGCGACCAATCTTGCACTAAGGCGTCTGCCGCCAGAGCTCTTTGATCGCGAGACCGCGCCATGAAGGCCGGGACCTTGTTGTTGTGCCGGGACGCCATTAGGTCGACATCCGGCACCCCCCAGCGGCGACATATTTCCTGAAACACGTCCGGGTGAAGGGACCATTCCCCTGCGTCCATACCCTGGCGACTGAGGAAGTCTGCTTCCCAGTTTTCTACGCCCGGGATGTGAACCGCGGATATGGTGGATGCTCTGTCCTCCACCCACATCAGAATCCGCCGGACTTCCTGGAAGGCTTGCCGACTGCGTGTCCCTCCTTGGTGGTTGATGTATGCCACCGCTGTGGAGTTGTCCGACTGAATTCGGATCTGCTTTCCTTCCAGCCACTGCTGGAAGGCTAGTAGGGCAAGATACACTGCTCTGATTTCCAGGACATTGATCTGAAGGGTGGACTCCTGCTGAGTCCACGTACCCTGAGCCCTGTGGTGGAGAAAAACCGCTCCCCACCCTGAAAGACTCGCGTCTGTCGTGACCACTGCCCAGGATGGGGGTAGGAAGGATCTTCCTTGTGATAATGAGTTGGGAAGAAGCCACCATTGCAGAGAGTCCTTGGCCGTCTGGGACAGGGAGACTTTCCTGTCCAGGGAAGTTGACTTCCCGTCCCATTGGCGGAGAATGTCCCATTGAAGTGGGCGCAGATGAAACTGCGCAAACGGGACTGCCTCCATTGCCGCCACCATCTTCCCTAGGAAGTGCATGAGGCGCCTTAAGGGGTGCGACTGACCATGAAGGAGAGACTGCACCCCTGTCTGTAGTGACCGCTGCTTGTCCAGCGGAAGCTTCACTATCGCTGAGAGAGTATGAAACTCCATGCCAAGATACGTTAGTGATTGAGTCGGTGACAGATTTGACTTTGAAAAGTTGATGATCCACCCGAAAGTCTGGAGAGTCTCCAGCGCCACATTCAGGCTGAGTTGGCATGCCTCTTGAGAGGGTGCTTTGACAAGCAGATCGTCCAAGTAAGGGATCACCGAGTGTCCCTGAGAGTGCAAGACTGCTACCACTGCCGCCATGACCTTGGTGAAAACCCGTGGGGCTGTCGCCAGACCGAATGGCAGAGCTACGAACTGAAGATGGTCGTCTCCTATCACGAAACGTAGAAAACGTTGGTGCTCGGTAGCAATCGGCACGTGGAGATAAGCATCTTTGATGTCTATTGATGCCAGGAAATCTCCTTGAGACATTGAGGCAATGACGGAGCGGAGGGATTCCATCCGGAACCGCCTGGCGTTCACATGCTTGTTGAGCAGTTTTAGGTCCAGAACAGGACGGAATGAGCCGTCCTTTTTTGGCACCACAAAGAGATTGGAGTAAAAACCTTGCCCTTGTTCCTGAAGAGGAACAGGGATCACCACTCCTTCTGCTCTTAGAGAGCCCACCGCCTGCAGAAGGGCATCTGCTCGGTCGGGATGTGGGGAGGTTCTGAAGAACCGAGGCGGAGGACGAGAACTGAACTCTATCCTGTACCCGTGAGACAAAATGTCTGTGACCCACCGGTCCTTGACCTGTGGCAGCCAAATGTCGCAAAAGCGGGAGAGCCTGCCACCGACCGAGGATGCGGAGAGAGGAGGCCGAAAGTCATGAGGCAGCCGGCTTGGAAGCGGTTCCTCCGGTTGCTTTCTTGGGGCGTGAGTGAGCCCGCCAGGAATCAGCGCTCCTTTGCTCTTTCTGAGTCCCTTTGGACGAGGAGAATTGGGGCTTGGCCGAGCCTCGAAAGGACCGAAACCTCGACTGCCACTTCCTCTGTTGAGGTTTGCTTGATCTGGGCTGGGGTAAGGAGGAGTCCTTACCCTTGGACTGTTTAATGATTTCAGCCAATTGCTCACCAAACAGTCTGTCTCCAGATAGTGGCAAGCTGGTTAAACATTTCTTGGAAGCAGAATCTGCTTTCCATTCCTTTAACCACAAGGCTCTGCGCAAAACCACAGAGTTGGCGGACGCCATTGAGGTACGGCTCGTAGAGTCCAGTACCGCATTGATAGCGTAGGTCGCAAACGCAGACATTTGCGTAGTTAAGGACGCCACTTGCGGCACTGCTGGACGTATGATAGAGTCCACCTGTGCCAGACCAGCGGAAATAGCTTGGAGTGCCCACACGGCCGCGAATGCTGGAGCAAACGACGCGCCGATAGCTTCATAGACAGATTTCAACCAAAGGTCCATCTGTCTGTCATTGGCATCTTTAAGTGAAGCCCCATCCTCCACTGCAACTATGGATCTAGCCGCAAGCCTGGATATTGGGGGATCCACCTTTGGACACTGGGTCCAGCGTTTGACCACGTCAGGGGGAAAGGGATAACGTGTATCCTTAAGACGTTTGGAGAAACGCTTGTCTGGATAAGCATGGTGTTTCTGGACTGATTCTCTGAAGTCAGAGTGGTCCAGAAAAGTACTCAATTTACGCTTGGGATACCGGAAATGGAACTTCTCCTGCTGGGCAGCTGCCTCCTCTGCTGAAGGGGCTGGGGGAGAAATATCCAACAGTCTATTGATGGCCGCTATAAGGTCATTTACCATAGCGTCACCATCAGGGGTATCTAGATTGAGAGCGGTGTCAGGATTAGACTCCTGATCACCCACCTCTGTCTCATCACACAGAGAGTCTTCTCGCTGAGACCCTGACCAGTGAGATGACGTCGAGGGTCTTTCCCAGCGAGCTCGCTTAGGCTGCCTGGGACTGTCATCTGAGTCAGAGTCTTCAGCCTGTGAAGCCTGAGACCCCCTTGAAGTACGGATTAGTTCCAACTGAGGGGGACCGGGGAGCATAGACACAGCAGTGTCCATGGTCTGAGTAACTGGCCTGGACTGCAAGGTGTCCAGGATTTTTGTCATAGTCACAGACATCTTATCAGCAAAAACTGCAAATTCTGTCCCCGTCACCGGGGCAGGGTTCACAGGCGTCTCTGCCTGGGCCACTACTACCATAGACTCTGGCTGACGAAGTGGCACAGGGATTGAACATTGCACACAATGTAGGTCATTGGAACCTGCCGGTAGATCAGTCCCACATGCGGCACAAGCAGCACATACAGCCTGTGCCTTGGCACCCTTGCGTTTTGCGGATGACATGTTGTTGTCTCCTCAGCAATATAGGGTATAAGCCAAGAAGCGACCGTACAGTGCAATATATATATATATCTATATATATGGTACAGGGAAAAAGTGCACCAAAAAACACTGTGGCACTAGTGGGGCCAGCACTTATGTGCAGCTTACCGCCCGCATAAACGCGGGTGTGTGGTCGCCAGAGCCCCTTGTCTGGGTCCCCCAGAGCCTGTGTCCGTTCTCCAGCCAGACTGCATGCAGGAATGGCTGCCGGCGTCCTGTGGAGAGGGGCGGGCCCTGGGCGTGTTGAGACCAAGAGCGGGAAACTTGCGTCCCCACTGTGCCCAGTGAGAGGGCTGGAGTATGTAAATAAGACTCCAGCCCTCGGCGCTGACTATTGTACAGCGTCTCTCCCCTTCCCTGACTGACAGGGTGGGGGCGGGAACGAAGTGGAGCTAGGCCGCAAAAGCCGGGGACTAGATTTAAAGGCGCCGCCGTCGTAAAAGCACGGTCGGCGCTAAGTCCCCGGCGCACTACAAGTCCCAGCCGCGCCGCCGCTCCCGGAGCGGCCGCGGTAGTTCCCAACACATAAAGTCACTCAGCTAAGCTGCAGTGACTCTAACCCCAGCGCGCAGCGCTACTGTCCCCGGCGCACTAGCACACCCAGCAAGTCTGGAGTGTGCGTGGCCTGTCTGTGCGGGGACACAGAGTACCTTACTGTTGCAGGGCCTTGTCCCTGACGGTACTCAGCTCCTCCAGCAGGGTCTCTGGGTCTGTGGATGGAGCCCGGCCTCAGGGTTTGGGGGCCGGTAAGATCCCACTTCCACAGAGCCCCTCAGGGGGATGGGGAAGGAAAGCAGCATGTGGGCTCCAGCCTCCGTACCCGCAATGGGTACCTCAACCTTTACAAACCGCAAGTGGGGTGAGAAGGGAGCATGCTGGGGACCCTATATGGGCCCTCTTTTCTTCCATCCGATATAGTCAGCAGCTACTGCTGACTAAACAGTGGAGCTATGCGTGGATGTCTGACCTCCTTCGCACAAAGCTTGAAAACTGAGCATCCCGTGATCCCACGGGGGGTGTATAGCCAGAAGGGGAGGGGCCTTACACTTTTTAGTGTAATGCTTTGTGTGGCCTCCGGAGGCAGTAGCTATACACCCAATCGTCTGGGTCTCCCAATGGAGCGCCGAAGAAACTTACCATGTATGGGAGGCTGAGACCCAGGCTATATATACGATGTGGATTGGCAATAGGTGTGTATGGGGAGGGTTCACAAACGAAAAACTACTAACATTAAGGAATAACGTTTGGAACTCCATTCTATGTCTGAGCTGGGTGCAAAAAAAAAGTGTGCATACCTTATCTCCCCATAGTGATGTTTTTTAGGTTTTTTGCACCCAGCTCAGACATAGAATGGAGTTCCAAACGTTATTCCTTAATGTTAGTAGTTTTTCGTTTGTGAACCCTCCCCATACACACCTATTGCCAATCCACATCGTATATATAGCCTGGGTCTCAGCCTCCCATACACGGTAAGTTTTTTAACTGCATGAGAGGACACACACAAGCTAGGGACCCCAACGTAGAGAAATACTTTGGCGTAGTGTTGGGGCTCTATTGCATTGATCAATTCAGTAGCTAAATTTCTCTTTATTCATATATTCATGGCAGTAATGCAGGTTCCATTTTTCACATTTCATTCTTACAAATAGCTATTGAATTTTTCATGTCAGTATTCACACAGCAGTTTCTGCTATTCCATGTATTCCCCTTCCATAGTCACTGGTGTGCATACCTTATCTCCCCATAGTGATGTTTTTTAGGTTTTTTGCACCCAGCTCAGACATAGAATGGAGTTCCAAACGTTATTCCTTAATGTTAGTAGTTTTTCGTTTGTGAACCCTCCCCATACACACCTATTGCCAATCCACATCGTATATATAGCCTGGGTCTCAGCCTCCCATACACGGTAAGTTTTTTAACTGCATGAGAGGACACACACAAGCTAGGGACCCCAACGTAGAGAAATACTTTGGCGTAGTGTTGGGGCTCTATTGCATTGATCAATTCAGTAGCTAAATTTCTCTTTATTCATATATTCATGGCAGTAATGCAGGTTCCATTTTTCACATTTCATTCTTACAAATAGCTATTGAATTTTTCATGTCAGTATTCACACAGCAGTTTCTGCTATTCCATGTATTCCCCTTCCATAGTCACTGGTGTGCATACCTTATCTCCCCATAGTGATGTTTTTTAGTTTTTTTGCACCCAGCTCAGACATAGAATGGAGTTCCAAACGTTATTCCTTAAAATCTTTTTATTGTTTAGCTACTCTGTATGTAAATCCCATTTCCTTTAGGCGGTTTCTTACACTTCAGTTACCGATATTGACTCCAGTTTCCTCCCATTCGTTCCTCATTTGTTTTGTTGTGCATTTACTGTTTCGGAGACATGCTTTAAGTTTCCTGTCTTGATGCTTTGAGGTCTTCCTTGGTCTACCAGTAGGTTTCCCCTTAAAAACCTTCCCATATTGTTTGTATTTGGTCCAGATTTTAGACACAGCTGACTGTGAACAACCAACATCTTTTGCAACATTGCGTGATGATTTACCCTCTTTTAAGAGTTTGATAATCCTTTCCTTTGTTTCAATTGACATCTCTCGTGTTGGAGCCATGATTCATGTCAGTCCACTTGGTGCAACAGCTCTCCAACGTGTGATTACTCCTTTTAAAATGCAGACTGATGAGCAGATCTTATTTGATGCAGATGTTAGTTTTGGGAATGAAAATTTACAGGGTGATTCCATAATTTTTTCCCCCTCTTTGGTCTTGAAAAGTAACCATTACTGGCTAGCACATTATGTTTTCATGAGGTTTTTTTAGTGTTTTTTAACGCCAGAAAGAAGGGAATTTTGTTTACTTACCGTAAATTCCTTTTCTTCTAGCTCCTATTGGGAGACCCAGACAATTGGGTGTATAGCTACTGCCTCCGGAGGCCACACAAAGTATTACACTTTAAAAAGTGTAACCCCTCCCCTCTGCTATACACCCTCCCGTGCATCACGGGCCCATCAGTTTTGGTGCCAAAGCAGGAAGGAGGAAAACTTATAAATTGGTCTAAGGTAAATTCAATCCGAAGGATGTTCGGAGAACTGAAACCATGAACCAAAGAACAATTGAACATGAACAACATGTGTACACAAAAAAACAACAGCCCGAAGGGAACAGGGGCGGGAGCTGGGTCTCCCAATAGGAGCTAGAAGAAAAGGAATTTACGGTAAGTAAACAAAATTCCCTTCTTCTTTGTCGCTCCATTGGGAGACCCAGACAATTGGGATGTCCAAAAGCAATCCCTGGGTGGGTAAAAGAATACCTCGATAAAACGAGCCGAAAAAACGGCCCCTTCCTACAGGTGTGCAACTGCCGCCTGAAGGACTCGCCTACCTAGGCTGGCATCTGCCGAAGCATAGGCATGCACCTGATAGTGTTTCGTGAAAGTGTGCAGACTCGACCAGGTAGCCGCCTGACACACCTGCTGAGCCGTAGCCTGGTGCCGCAATGCCCAGGACGCACCTACAGCTCTGGTAGAATGGGCTTTCAGCCCTGAAGGAATTGGAAGCTCAGAGGAACGGTAGGCTTCAAGAATCGGTTCCTTGATCCACCTAGCCAAGGTTGACTTGGAAGCCTGCGACCCCTTACGCTGGCCAGCGACAAGGACAAAGAGCGCATCAGAACGGCGCAGGGGCGCCGTGCGTGAAATGTAGAGCCTGAGTGCTCTCACGAGGTCTAACAAGTGCAAATCCTTTTCACATTGGTGAACTGGATGAGGGCAAAAAGAAGGTAAGGAGATATCCTGATTGAGGTGAAATGGGGATACCACCTTAGGGAGAAATTCCGGAACCGGACGCAGAACCACCTTGTCCTGGTGAAACACCAGGAAGGGGGCTTTGCATGACAGTGCAGCTAGCTCAGACACTCTCCGAAGTGATGTGACTGCCACTAGGAAGACCACCTTCTGTGAAAGGCGTGAAAGAGAAATATCTCTCATTGGCTCGAAAGGTGGTTTCTGAAGAGCCGTTAGCACCCTGTTCAGATCCCAGGGTTCTAGCGGACGCTTGTAAGGAGGGACTATGTGACAAACTCCCTGCAGGAACGTGCGGACCTGCGTAAGCCTGGCTAGACGCTTTTGAAAAAACACAGAGAGCGCCGAGACTTGTCCCTTAATAGAGCTGAGAGACAAACCCTTTTCCATTCCGGATTGAAGGAAGGATAGAAAAGTGGGCAAGGCAAATGGCCAGGGAGTAAAACCCTGATCAGAGCACCAGGATAAGAAGATCCTCCACGTCCTGTGGTAGATCTTCGCGGACGTTGGTTTCCTGGCCTGTCTCATAGTGGCAATGACCTCTTGAGATAACCCTGAAGACGCTAGGATCCAGGACTCAATAGCCACACAGTCAGGTTGAGGGCCGCAGAATTCAGATGGAAAAATGGCCCTTGAGACAGTAAGTCTGGACGGTCTGGTAGTGCCCACGGTTGACCCACCGTGAGATGCCACAGATCCGGGAACCACGACCTCCTCGGCCAGTCTGGGGCGATGAGGATGGCGCTGCGGCAGTCGGATCTGATCTTGCGTAATACTCTGGGCAGTAGTGCCAGAGGAGGAAATACATAAGGCAGCCGAAACTGCGACCAATCCTGAACTAACGCGTCTGCCGCCAGAGCTTTGTGATCTTGAGACCGTGCCATGAATGCCGGGACCTTGTTGTTGTGCCGGGACGCCATTAGGTCGACGTCCGGCTTCCCCCAGCGGCAACAGATCTCTTGAAACACGTCCGGGTGAAGAGACCATTCCCCTGCGTCCATGCCCTGGCGACTGAGAAAGTCTGCTTCCCAGTTTTCTACGCCCGGGATGTGAACTGCGGAGATGGTGGAGGCTGTGGCTTCCACCCACAGCAGAATCCGCCGAACTTCCTGGAAGGCTTGCCGACTGCGTGTGCCGCCTTGGTGGTTGATGTATGCCACCGCCGTGGCGTTGTCTGACTGAATTCGGATCTGCCTGCCTTCCAGCCACGGCTGGAACGCCTTTAGGGCTAGATACACTGCCCTTATCTCCAGAACATTGATCTGAAGGGAGGACTCTGGCTGAGTCCAGGTACCCTGAGCTCTGTGGTGGAGAAAGACCGCTCCCCACCCTGACAGACTCGCGTCTGTCGTGACCACAGCCCAGGATGGGGGTAGGAATGATTTCCCCTTCGACAAAGAAGTGGGAAGAAGCCACCACTGAAGGGAGGCCTTGGCTGCCCGAGAAAGGGAGACGTTCCTGTCGAGGGACGTCGACTTCCTGTCCCATTTGCGGAGAATGTCCCATTGAAGTGGACGCAGATGAAACTGCGCAAATGGAACTGCCTCCATTGCTGCCACCATCTTCCCTAGGAAGTGCATGAGGCACCTCAAGGGGTGCGACTGGGCTCGCAGGAGAGATTACACCCCTGTCCGTAGTGAACGCTGTTTGTCCAGCGGAAGTTTCACTATCGCTGAGAGAGTATGAAACTCCATCCCGAGATATGTCAGCGATTGGGTCGGTGTCAATTTTGACTTTGGGAAATTGATGATCCACCCGAATCTCTGGAGAGTCTCCAGAGCAATGTTCAGGCTGTGTTGGCATGCCACCCGAGAGGGGGCCTTGACAAGGAGATCGTCTAAGTAAGGGATCGCCGAGTGTCCCTGAGAGTGTAGGACTGCTACCACTGTTGCCATGACCTTGGTGAAGACCCGAGGGGCTGTCGCCAGGCCGAAAGGCAGCGCCACGAACTGAAGGTGTTCGTCCCCGATGGCGAAACGCAGGAAGCGCTGATGCTCTGGTGCAATCGGCACGTGGGGATAAGCATCCCTGATGTCGATTGATGCTAGGAAGTCTCCTTGGGACATCGAGGCGATGACGGAGCGGAGAGATTCCATCCGGAACCGCCTGGTTTTCACGTGTTTGTTGAGCAGTTTGAGGTCCAGAACGGGACGGAAAGATCCGTCCTTTTTTGGCACCACAAACAAGTTGGAGTAAAAACCGTGACCCCATTGCTGAAGGGGAACAGGGATCACCACTCCTTCTGCCTTCAGAGTGCTCACCGCCTGAAGAAGAGGATCGGCTCGCTCGGGGGGCGGAGATGTTCTGAAGAAACGAGTCGGAGGACGAGAGCGGAACTCTATCCTGTAACCGTGAGACAGAATGTCTCTCACCCATCGGTCTTGGACATGTGGCAACCAGGTGTCGCAAAAGCGGGAGAGCCTGCCACCGACCGAGGATGCGGTTTGGGGAGGCCGCAAGTCATGAGGCCGCTTTGGGAGCGGTTCCTCCGGCGGTCTTTTTAGGACGTGACTTAGACCGCCATGAATCAGAGTTCCTCTGACCCTTCTGTGGCCTGTTGGACGAGGAGAATTGAGACTTGGCTGAGGGCCGAAAGGACCGAAACCTCGATTGTATCTTCCGTTGTGGAGGTCTGTTTGGTTTGGACTGGGGTAAGGACGAGTCCTTTCCCTTGGATTGTTTAATGATTTCATCCAATCGCTCGCCAAACAGGCGGTCGCCAGAAAATGGCAAACCGGTTAAGAACTTTTTGGAAGCAGAGTCTGCCTTCCATTCACGTAGCCACATGGCCCTGCGAACTGCCACCGCATTGGCGGATGCTACCGATGTACGAGTCCAGGACAGCATTCATGGCGTAGGACGCAAACGCCGTCGCCTGAGAGGTTAAGGACACAACCTGCGGAGTAGAGGCACGTGTGACTGCATTAATCTCAGACTGACAAGCTGAGATAGCTTGGAGTGCCCATACGGCTGCGAATGCCGGAGCAAAGGACGCGCCGATAGCTTCATAGATGGATTTCATCAGGAGCTCTATCTGCCTGTCAGTGGCATCCTTGAGTGATGCACCGTCTGCCACTGCAACTACAGATCTAGCCGCCAGTCTAGAGATTGGAGGATCCACCTTGGGACACTGAGCCCAACCCTTGACTACGTCAGGGGGGAAGTGATAACGTGTGTCATTAAGGCGCTTAGTAAAGCGCTTATCTGGAAAAGCTCGGTGTTTCTGGACTGTATCTCTGAAGTCGGAGTGATCAAGAAACGCACTCCGTGTACTTTTGGGAAACCTAAAAAAGAGAATTTTGTTTACTTACCGTAAATTCTTTTTCTTATAGTTCCGTCATGGGAGACCCAGACCATGGGTGTATAGCTACTGCCCCCGGAGGACACACAAAGTTACTACACTCAAAACGTGTAGCTCCTCCCTCCCAGTATATACACCCCCTGCTAGCCAGTCCTAGCCAGTTTAGTGCAAAAGCTGAAGGAGGACATCCACCCACAAGAAGAGACAGAGTAAAAACCGGAAGAACCGGAACCTCTGTCTACAACAATAACAGCCGGAGAAGACACCGGAACAAGAAACCTGCCAACAGGCAATAGGGAGGGTGCTGGGTCTCCCATGACGGAACTATAAGAAAAAGAATTTACGGTAAGTAAACAAAATTCTCTTTTTCTTTATCGTTCCTATGGGAGACCCAGACCATGGGACGTTCCAAAGCAGTCCATGGGTGGGAATAAACAGACAACTGAGAAGCAGGCAAAACCTAACTTCACAAATGGGCGACAGCCGCCTGAAAGATGCGTCTGCCTAGGCCCGCGTCTGCCAAAGCATAAGCATGCCTTGGATAGAGCTTCGAAAAAAGTATGCAAACTAATTCGAGCTGCAGTCTGACAGACCTACTGAGCCGTAGCCTGGAGCCTGAAAGCCCAAAAGGCACCGACAGGTCTGATCAAATGTGCTCTGATCCCCAGCGGGGAAGGCACTTGAGTACACTTGTTGGGCCTCGGAAATGGCCGACCTAAGCCAACGAACCAGGGTCGGCTTAGATGCCGAGAGACCGCTACGCTGACTAGCGGTCAGCACCAGAGAGAGGTGCACTGCCTAATAACGGCGGTGCAAGACACATAGATCCGGAGCGCCCGCACCAGATCCAGGATATGCAACGCTTTCTCAAGTGATGAACAGGAGCCGGACAAAAGGAAGGCAGGAAAATTGCCCAAGATAAGGTGGAAGCAGTAACCACCTCAGGGAAAAAAGTCCGGAGTCGGACGGAGACCACCTTGTCTTGATGCAAAAGGCCAAGAAGGGGGTGACTCCGAGAGAGTACAGCCAGAACTCTCTGGCGGGAAATTATAGCCACTAGAAGACTACTTTCTGTGAAAGATGAAACAAAGAAACCTCCCTAAGAGGCGCAAAGGGGGGTTTCCGGGAACCGGGAGGACCGGATTAAGGTCCCAGGGCTCCATAGGCCGCAGGGCGGAATAATGTAAGATGCGCCCTGAAAGGAGCGCACCGGAGCCAGCCGGACGATACGCCGCTGGCACATACTGACAGAGCCGAGACCTGTCCCTTAATGAGGGATAGTCCTAGCTGTAAACCGGACTGTGAAAGAGACAGGAGGGTCGGCAAGGCTAAAAAGGTCAAAGGACACTTTGAAGCTCGAACCATAGCGGAGATGACTTCAGGAAGGATACCAGAAGTCGCCAAGATCCAGGACTCAAGAGCTACGCCGTCAATCTGAGAATCCAGAATTCTGACGGAAAAAACGGACCCTTTTGAGAAAAGGTCTGAACGGTCCTGAAGATGCCATGGCAACCCAACGGACAGAAGGAGCAGGTCAGGGTACCAAGCCTGCCTGGGTCAGTCTGGAGAATGAGAATGACCCGACGGCCCCCTTAACTGATCTTGCGCAGGACTCTGGGCAAGAGGTAGAGACGAGGCTGGGATCAGACATGAACCAGTGTGCCTACCGCAAAACCTGAGGATTGTGGACCACGGTTGGACAGCTGAAATAGTCTGCCTCGCAGTTTTCACATCTAGGATGTGGGCTGCGGATATGGTGGACTAGGAGTCCCTTGTCCACTGAAGAATGATGAGCCGCCAAGATTGCCAGGCGGCTGAGTGTCCCGCCCTGGAAGTTGATGTAGGAAAACGCTGTCACGTTGTCCGACTGGACTCGAATGTGCCTAGCCGCCAACAGATGGTGAAGGCTTAGAGAGCTAGAAATACAGCTCTGATTTCCAGCACATTGAACCAGAGGGCTGATTCGGACAGAGTCCAAGCGCCCTGCGCTCCACAGTGGAGATATACTGCTCCCAAGGCGGAAAGACCAGCACCCTGGTGAGAATCACCCGGGACGGGGCCAGGAAGGAGCATCCCTGAGACAGAGTGGCCGATACCACCACTGCAACGAGCCCCTGGTCAGTGGCGAAGCCACCACTCCGAGAAGGAGGGAGGTCGCGTGTACAGCGGAAACCCTCCAGTCTCAGAGGACGCAGGAGAAACTGGGCAAAGAATCGCTTCCATTGACGCCACCGTCTGACCAGCACCTTATTTGGTGTCTGATAGAACGACGTCGACCGCCAGCGGAGGGACTACTGAACGACTAAGAGCAGCTTCACAAGTGCCGACAGAGTCTCGAATTGCGTCCCTGAAAACCTCTGATGCGAAGTCAGAGTGGGCCTGGATGACAAGCCACCCGAATAGATTAGAGTGGTGAGAGTAAGCGAAGTACTCTGCTAAGAGTCTGCACTGGATGAAACCCTGAGAAGAAGGCCGTCCAGGGCAAACGATCACTGCCAATCCTTAGGGGTGCAGGACCCATATCACAGCAGCCCCATGAGAATACTCGATGGGCCGTGGCTAACCGCAAGGGAAGAGCCACGAATTGGACCACTCTGATGGCAAAACGTAGTCAACGCTGGTGTGAACCTGCGATTGACCCCTGCAGAAAAGGCATCTCTGATGCCGATGGCTACGAGGGAATCTCCTTGGGTTCTTGATTGATCCGGTGAAAAACACACGGAACAAGACCGAGACTCCTGTGAAAACGCCACACCTGACCATGCTTGAAAAGCTAAAGATCCAGGTCGGAAGGCACCGCCCTCTTCGGGGACTAGAAATAGATTTAAGCAAAAATCTCAGAACCGTTCCCAGTCGGGAACCGGAACAATTACTCCGTTGGCCTGCAAGAAATGCCACGGCCTGTGAGAAGGCGGCGGCCTTGGAGCCGGGAGGAGTTGACAGAAAATCTGTTTGGCGGGTGGACAGAATTCCATCCTGTAGCCATGGGAGATATAAACTCGCCCCCACTGAACGGAGACGTGGTAGAACCATACGTCGCCAAGTGGAGAGAGCCTGCCACCGACCAAGGAGGTGGTTGGCGTGGCTAGATAGCTCGGAGGAAGCTGACTCCGTGGTAGCATCTCCTGCGGTCTACTGAAGACGCAGCTACAAGCCATTTGGTTCTATGAACTAAGGCCGAGCTAGAGGACGATCAGAAGGAGGAACGGAAACCACCGAAACCTCAACTGATTCCTGCCCTGGTTTAGGTTTGTGGCAAGGAAGAACTCTCGTCGCCGAGAGCTTCCTAAATTTCATCTAGTTGGTTCCGAAGAGACTGGTCCCACCAAAGGGAAGCCCAGCAAGGAACCTCTATAGAGGCATCTGCCTTCCATTGCCGAAGCCACACCTGCGGAAAGCGAGGGAAGTAGCCAAAACCACCGCTGTGCGGTGTCCAGCATGGCAGACTTGGCAGAAGATGGAAAGACTGAAGTCTGGAAGTTCAGGCAACCGTCTTGGGCATAGAGTCCCTGTGAGGGAATGCATCTCCTCTGAGGAGCCATCAGCCACTGACATAACGGTCCGGGCTGAGCCACCTGAGGTGAATGAGCCCACCTCTTGACCACCATTGGTGGACGGGAGAAACCCAGTCCTCAGAATCACGCTTCATGGGAAGCGACTGTCAGAGCGGACCCTGGGCTGGTCACAGGGGCCTGAAAACTGGAGTGGTTAGGGAACACACGTTGTGTTCACCTAGATAAGGTAACTCCGGCGGATTGAGGTCCAGTACAAAATTAATGTACCGTGGGATCCTTATAGAGGTGCCGTCAGCCACTGATACAACTATCCGGGCTGAAAGTCTGGACACTGGAGTGGCCACGCTTGGCGAATGAGTACACTCCTTGACCACCTCTGATGGGAGGGGGAGACAGGCAGCAGAACCCCGCTGTGGGATCTGCAGGACAGGCTGCGGGCTTGGACGCAGCGGGCTGAAAACTGGAGTGGTTAAGGAACACACTCCTCGTCTTGTTAAAGGTATACTGATGCCTTTTTGCCAGCGGGGAATACTCCCCTGATACAGGCGGATGGAGGTCCAATACAAGTATAATGGACGCAATCTAATCATTCGCATCCCCGTCATCTACGGACGGATCAAAGTACGTAAAGCAGCGTCCGAGCCCCTGATAGAGACATCCTCCTCGTCCAGTGAGTCAGCTCGTATCGGAGCTGCGGGACGGGGAGGACAGGGGACCCTGCGTCTCCCTGTCAGGAGGACGGGGTCTGTGAGCTTTGCTGAGCAAGCAGAAAACGCCCTGAGAAGGGGGTTGCATGCTCAGCGGATGCCGGGACAGCCGACCCCTGGAAAAAGAGATTCCCCCAGGGGTCAGCCACCGAACCCGGAGCAGCT
Organism: Anomaloglossus baeobatrachus; assembly: GCF_048569485.1. Taxonomy (NCBI): domain Eukaryota; kingdom Metazoa; phylum Chordata; class Amphibia; order Anura; family Aromobatidae; genus Anomaloglossus; species Anomaloglossus baeobatrachus. Next base: position 704,122,380 of record NC_134354.1, on the reverse strand, counting down.
GGAGGGACCATGCATGAGCCTCCAAGCTGAGGGGCCACAGCGGTTATGAGCTCGGTACAGCCGTACGAGACTACCAGCAGTGGATAATAAAAAACAGCCTGCAGCCTCGCTCTGTGAGACCTGCTGCAGAGGTGGGGGGCTCTGTCTAGAATGTCTGGAAAACACAAGACAGGGGTTCAGCCTGGGGAGACTCCAGGCTGAGGCACCACCACCTAAGAACCATTACAGTATGGGTCTGTGCCGGTTCAGGCAATATGAGCCTACATGCAGAACATGTAGTGTACAGCCTTGGAGCTTTGCTCCTAGTGAGACATGCTGCTGAGGAGGATGTACTATAATAAAGAATTAACTCCTTCACAATGCCCTGATAGTATATAAAAGTGCACAACCAGAGGTTGTGACTTGTCAGGCCGCTATTGTGAGTGCCCCCCCAGGTTCCAAGCCTGGACCCCCAGCCAGAGATTCACTCCCTGCAGCCAGCGCCGATCAGCGTACTAAGAACGCTGAGAAAATGGCGCTAGAGTGAGGGGGGGGGCGGGGGTTAACCCAGGAGCGGGAATCGGAGGGCTAAGAAATGTACAGGGGAGGGAATCATCTCCTCAACAAGGAGTGTCCTCCCCTGTGCAGAGCGGCGGTTGGGCGGCGCTGCAGCGTCCCCCTGCATGACTGACATGCAGGGGAACGAGACGAAACTAGGCCGCGGCTGAAGCCGGGGCCTAGAGTTAAACATGCGGCCGGAAATCAGGCATCATCGGCGCGGTACACAGAAAAAAACAGTGGGACCGGCCGGAAACACAGTAAAAGCAGCATTATCAAAGCCAAACACTGTCCCCCTAATAAAGTGCCCCACATTGCAGAAGGACCCTCTGAATAACGTCTCTATACTTAGCTTTGAGACGCAGGGTCCAGTCCCTGGGTGGGGTGGGGGTCCAGTGCTCCGTCCAGCAGGGTCCTGTCAAAGGGCTGCGGATGGAGGCCGGTCTCCTGCAAAGCAGTGAGAACCGTGTTGGCTCTCACTTCAAGCCAGAGCCCCAGCATGGGATGGTGAAGGAGCGCGGCATGAAGGGCTCTTGCCCTGAATCAACCTTAACAGCACTGCCGCCAGGGGAGTGTGAAGGGACATGCCGGGGGTCCAGTGGACCCGCTTTTCTTCCAAATCTTTAGAAAAAATGAAAATCAAAAAAGGATGCATGTGTGTGTGTGATCCTCCTGACACAAAGCATGAAACTGGCTAGGACTGGCTAGCAGGGGGTGTATATACTGGGAGGGAGGAGCTACACGTTTTGAGTGTAGTAACTTTGTGTGTCCTCCGGGGGCAGTAGCTATACACCCATGGTCTGGGTCTCCCATAGGAACGATAAAGAAATGGAATTTCTCCTGCTGAGAAGCTGACTCCTCAATCTGAGGAGTTGGAGGAGAAAGATCCAAACACCTGATTGATGGACGCTATAAGGTCGTTTACTATGGCGTCCCCTTCAGGTGTATCAAGGTTGAGAGCGGCGTCAGAATCAGAGCCCTGATCTGCCACCTCCGCTTCATCCTCCAGAGAATCCTCATGCTGAGACCCTGAACACTGTGATGAAGTCGAGGGAAGCTCCCGGCGAGCCCGCTTAGGCGGTCTGGGACTGCGGTCCGTGTCAGAGTCCTCACCGTGGGACCTATGAGTCGCCCCAGGAGCACTTCGCTGCGCCGACCGACGGGGGTCTGAGTGAAAAGGTTCAACCGTGCCCGGGGCCTGTGCTACAGGTCTGGACTGCAAAGCTTCTAGTATCTTAGCAGACCATTTATCCATAGACTCAGAAAGTTTGTCAGCGAATACAGCAAACTCTGTCCCTGTCACCTGGACAGTGGCAGCAGGTGGTTCCACCTGGGCCGAGGGTCCCACCAGTGGCGGCGGCTCCGGCTGAGTGAGTGTCACAGGGGCCGAGCATTGCACACAATGAGGGTAGGTGGAACCTGCAGGTAGCATAGCCGCACATGAGGTACAGGTTGCAAAGTAAGCCTGTGCCCTGGCACCCTTGCTTTTTGCGGACGACATGCTGTTTACTCCTCTTAGAGCAATCAGAGAGGGTATATAGCCAAGCAATAGTGCAGCCGTACAGAGTAAATGTCTGCAATATAAGCATATAAATATACACTTCGGCACCCAGGGGGGTAAGCACCTAGTAACAGGTGCGGCTTACCGACCGCCCTCAGCGTTTGTGTGACCACCAGATTCCCTGCCTGGGCTCCCAGAGCTGTGGAGCTCGTCTCTGAAGTTCTCCGGCGTCAGAAGTGCTGATAGAAATGGCTGCCAGCGTTCTGAGAGGAGGAGGGAGCCGTGGGCGTGCCTTAGAAAGTGCGGGAATCTGGTGCCCCACGGTGCTCAATGAGGGGGGAGGAGGATACTAAGTATGCTCCAGCCCTCAGCGCTGACGTCCAGTGCAGCGTCCTGCCCTTACCCCTGACTGGCAGGCCCGGGGGCGGGGATATGCGGTACTAGGCCGCAAAAGCCGGGGACTCGAGTTATAAGCGCGGCCGGCAAACAAGCGCGGTCAGCGCGGTAGTCCCGGCGCACAAACACAACCAGCAGCTGCTACAGCGTCCAACAGACAGGCGCTGTATGCGCCGTCCCCAAGGGGACACAGAGTACCTCAGTGTAGCAGGGCCTGTCCCTGACGATACCCGGGCTCCTGTCCAGCAGATTCCCCCAGGGGCTGCGGAGGGAGCACGGTCCCAGTGCCTGGTGACCGTTTAGGATCCCACTTCACCCAGAGCCCCTAAGGGATGGGGAAGGAAAACAGCATGTGGCTCCTGCCTGTGTACCCGCAATGGGTACCTCAACCTTAACAGCACCGCCGACCAGAGTGGGGTGAGAAGGGAGCATGCCGGGGGCCCTGTTATGGGCCCTCTTTTCTTCCATCCGATATAGTCAGCAGCTGCTGCCGACTAAATTGTGGAGCTTGCCTCCTTCAACACAAAGCATAAAAACTGATGGGCCCGTGATGCACGGGAGGGTGTATAGCAGAGGGGAGGGGTTACACTTTTTAAAGTGTAATACTTTGTGTGGCCTCCGGAGGCAGTAGCTATACACCCAATTGTCTGGGTCTCCCAATGGAGCGACAAAGAAGTTGACATTTGAAATGACTTTTGTTTGGTGCCATGTCTGATCTGCTTTTTTTAAACAAAAGTAAACAACTGAATGAACATCCTCAGAGCCAGGTGAGTCCATAGTTTTTGCCAGGGGTTGTAGTAGAACTCCGAAAGCTAACCCTGCCCTCCCCACAGCTCGCTGTGTAATGTCTAAACACACTGAGCTGCTAATCACAGCAGGTGGCGTGCCGGACTAGTTGACCCCAAGATGACCTAGTCCCGCAGTGATAATCTCCTGAAGCTAAAACAAACATTGCAGGTAAACAACAGCACATAGTGGGATAATAGACATTGCTGAATTCTTTGAGTTAACCCTTACATCATGCTGTCTTCAGATTACATAGCAAAAACTTGCTGACAGATTCCCTTGAAGTGCGATGCCCCTGCACGGCGAGACACTGTTTCGGATTGGACAAGGTTAGCATGTAATGGCGGGGCAAGAGCAGTGAAACATCAATGTATTCTTCTGTAACGCTATCAAAAAGGCTGGACGGGCATATTTCATTGTCTGTACATGGACCACAACTCCCATACTGAGCTCAGGTCTCATATGTGTCTATGAGGGCGGAAGTTCAGGTTAGGAGACCTCGGTCAGTCCGGGCATTGTGAAATAAGCTTGTGGGAATCTGGCCTAATGGTAATGAAGAACAGAGAAGAAGTAGAGGGCATGACACCATTATCACCTGTCAAGGGACTGCGTAATTTTGCAAATAACGTTTTATCACTTGGCTTCTTTGCATCGTCTTTAAGGGAATCTGTAATGAGAAATAAAAAAAAAAAATGAGAGAAATTTGCTGTCTATAGAAATCATTACAAGGCTTCTAAAATGGACAAAAATGACATAAAAACGCAACTTCTCAAGACGTGTTTAATTCATAAGTGAATACAATAAAGGATTCATAAGATATCATCCCAAAAGGGTCATGCTTACGAGAACAATCTTATGTTATTAGGTTTTAGTGCAAATATGCCTAACTGGGCCTGGGGTGGAGTTGTGCCAGGGCTCCTGTACACGAGACTGACGATATTGGGGGCTTAAGATGACAGTCTCATGTATCGGTGGCTTAAAGCACCACTCTAGCAGTTTTTTTTTTTATTATTATTTCACCGCTGGAGTGGTGGTTTAAATGCAAGTCGCCTGCATTAAACTCACTTGCTTCCGTCTTCATCCTTTTTGGGCGCCATTTTGTGCCCGTAACGTCAAAATAGTCAGAAATCAGAAGTTCCATCACAAGAACTCAATGCAAGTCCATGAGAGGCAGAACCAGGCCAGAACGAGATACTTAAAGACTTGTAATGCATTGTGACCTCCATGAAACACTGGAGCAGCCGGCAGGTCAAACAATGGAGACCAACCAAAGCGGCAGCAATAACAGATGAAGAAACCAGAGGGAAAGTATAAGACAGAGGCATGGGGGCTTAGATTTAAAGCACCACTTCAGCACTGATATTTAAAAAAAAAAAAAAACACCAAACCGCTGGAGTGGTGATTTAGATCTTGGTCCACACTGACGTCACGCTCCATCAGACAGGTTGGGGTTCTTGTGTAACAGTGCGCGAGTCGCTTTTTTTAATTTTACAACACACAGCTAGGGCAATAAATGTGTGGATGAAGGACCACCACATCAAAACCCTGTAATGGCCAATCTCCAGACCTGAACCCCATTGAAAACCTCTGGATTATAATCAAGAGGAAGATGGATAGTCACAAGCCGTGAAACAAAGAACTGCTTACATTTTTGCACCAAGAATGGCATAAGGTCATCTAAAAGCAGTGTGAAAGACTGATGGAAAGCATGCCAAGACGCATGAAAGCTGGGATTAAAAATCATGGTTATTCCACAAAATATTGATTTCTGAACTCCTCCTGAGTTACAACATTAGTATTGTTTTTTTCTAAATGATTATGAACTTGTTTTCTTGCATTATTTGAGGTCTGAAAGCAATGCATTGGGAGATTCGGAGTAATTCGGAGACGTTGTCAGTAGTTTATAGAATAAAAAAACTATTTACATTTTACTAAAAAATCTAAAGAGAAAAATCAGAAAAGCTGACAATATTGCAGTGGTCTCTTAATTTTTGCCAGAGCTGTATATTACAAAAAAAAAAAAAAACCACCATGTCCATTGTATAAAAAACACGTGTTACTGAATGGGAAACAAAATTAGAAATGTATTTTGTTGGTCATTTCAAAATAAATAAATAATGGGCAAAGCAGACACTTATTTCCCCGAATATGCTCTATATCAGGGGAGAATGACTGACAAACATTACACCCCATTTATTACAAAAGAAAGATGCAAAATTTACTTTAGCAGATCAAGAAAAAAAAACAAAAACGCACAGCTCTAAAAACCACAAGAACAAAAAAATGTTCAGTTGCCGGAGGGGGCTCAGTGGCCAGTGGGGGGTGGGGCGGGGGCATCAGTGGGAGGCTCAGTGGGGCAAGGAGGGGGATCAGTGGGAGGCTCAGTGGAGCAGGGAGGGGGTTCAGTGATCAGTGGGAGGCTCAGTGGTCGGTGGGAGGCTCGGTGGGAGGCCCAGTGGGGCAGAGAGGGGGGGGGGGTATCAGTGGGAGGCTCAGTGGGAGGCTCAGTGGGGCAGGGATGGGGGGGGAATCAGTGGGAGGCTCAGTGGGGCAGGGATGGGGGGGGAATCAGTGGGAGGCTCAGTGGGGCAGGGATGGGGGGGGAATCAGTGGGAGGCTCAGTGGGGCAGGGAGGGGGGGGGAATCAGTGGGAAGCTCAGTGGGACAGGGAGGGGGCTCAGTGGGAGGCTCAGTGTGGCAGGGAGGGGGATCAGTGGAAGGCTCAGTGTGGCAGGGAGGGGGATCAGTGGGAGGCTCAGTGGCAGGGAGGGGGGGGGGTCAGTGGGAGGGTCAGTGGGAGGCTCAGTGGGGCGGGGGGGGGATCAGTGGAAGGCTCAGTGGGGCGGGGGGGGGATCAGTGGAAGGCTCAGTGGGGCGGGGGGGATCAGTGGGAGGCTCAGTGGGGCGGGGGGGGATCAGTGGGAGGCTCAGTGGGGCGGGGGGGGGATCAGTGGGAGGCTCAGTGGGACGGGGGGGGATCAGTGGGAGGCTCAGTGGGGCGGATCAGTGGGAGGCTCAGTGTGGCAGGGAGGGGGATCAGTGGGAGGCTCAGTGTGGCAGGGAGGGGGGGGGGTCAGTGGGAGGCTCAGTGGGGCGGGGGGGATCAGTGGGAGGCTCAGTGGGGCGGGGGGGATCAGTGGGAGGCTCAGTGGGGCGGGGGGGATCAGTGGGAGGCCCAGTGGGACGGGGGGGGATCAGTGGGAGGCTCAGTGGGACAGGGGTGGGATCAGTGGGAGGATCAGTGGGAGGATCAGTGGGAGGCTCAGTGGGGCAGGGGGGGAATCAGTGGGAGGCTCAGTGGGGCGGGGGGGAGGCTCAGTGGGGCGGGGCGGGGGGGAGGCTCAGTGGGGCGGGGCAGAGTGGGGCGGGGCAGGGCAGGGCGGGGCGGGGGGGGGAAGTGGGAGGCTCAGTGGGGCGGGGTGGGAGGATCAGTGGGGCAGGGAGGGGGCTCAGTGGTCGGCTCAGTGGGCCGGTGGCCGCACACCACAGGGTTACACGCAGACCTGGGGCCGGTACAGCATTGTACTCCATCATTAACATAAGGAAACTCTTGAACCAATCAGCTCCCGCCTCTCATTATCATATATAGTTTAGAAAATGAAAGCTTCCACCCGATTGGCTCCTATCCACAGCAGTTGCTCTTCTCTTGCGCTAGCTCCTGTGCGCTGCTTATACTGTGACCTTCATGTTACTTCATGAAGAGGAAGAACCACAAGAAAACACAGCTCTGCTTCTATTAGAAGTTGCATGCTGGTTGCTTCCATGCTTGTCCCAACACACAAACACTACAGTTGCGCTTGCACGAATAATCTATAGCAAAGACGCACAATATGAACGCGCACGTTACCGCAGCCGTGTGTACCTGGAGCTATCAGCACCCACTGATCGCTGTGCGTATACACAGGCTTCTTCCTCCTGGTCGCCATGGTACAAGCAGCACTGGCCTGCAAAAACTTGGCGCTCTCCGGACGAGTCCACACACCTGGGAAAAGAGGGGAGGATGACGACTTGTTTTATCGTTAGTTGCTCTAAATACCCGTCCACAGAGGCAGAACTGAGGGAATCAGTCCCAGCACTATACACCACATGACATGTGCATAATGTCAGACTGTGAGATCCGCAGCATCACACAGAACACCCCCCTATAGTGAGAGAATGGTAGCGTCCGAGCGCGGCGAGTAGCTTATACCCAGCCGGCTTCCTGCCATAGTAGAGAGAGGGTAGTGAGATGTATACAGAGAGTAGTGACGTACACAGACGGCTGAGACGTGTATACAGATAGTATACATGTATAGAGACATCGGTGTATGCAGAGTAGTGACGTGCACAGAGGGCAGTGACCTATATACAGAGAGTAGTACGATGCTGAAGTTGGTTTCTTATTCGTCCAGTTTCTTATTCGGCAATTTAGTTTTTTCAGTTTTTTATGCATTTATCAACAAAAATGACACATCACAATAATAAAATACAATGCACTGATGTGCCCTAATATAAATACACTCAAAACCAGCTGCGAAAATTATAAAAGTGGCAAAAAAATGGGCATCAAAGTGGGCACCAAAGTAAGTTAGTGAAAGGGTTAAATGGCTTTGGGCCACTGATCTAACAACACAATTGCATATCTAGTGATGCCCCTAATCAAACTCAAGTGTCATCAGCCTGGCCCAAAGGGGTTCTGGGCATCAAAACTGGCATCAAAGTGGGCACACATCCAATTTTCACAGATTTGAATAAGTAACTGGTGTTTTTGAGGTGTTAAATGGCTTTGGGCCACTGATCTCACACCACATTTACATACCTAGTGATGCCACACATCAAATTCAGATCACTCCATCCTGGCCCAAACAGGTTCTGGGCATCAGAACTGTCATCAAATTGGGCAAAACCCCAGTTTTCACAGATTTGAATAAGTAACCAGTGTTTTTGAGGGGTTAAATGGCTTTGGGCCACTGATCTCACACCACACTTACATACCTAGTGATGACACACATCAAATTCAGATCACTTCAGCCTGTCCCAAACAGGTTCTGGGCATCAGAACTGGCATCAAAGTGGGCAAAACCCCAGTTTTCACAGATTTGAATAAGTAACCAGTGTTTTTGAGGGGTTAAATGGCTTTGGGCCACTGATCTCACACCACATTTACATACCTAGTGATGACACACATTAAATTCAGATCACTTCAGCCTGGCCCAAACAGGTTCTGGGCATCAGAACTGGCATCAAAGTGGGCAAAACCCCAGTTTTCACAGATTTGAATAAGTAACCAGTGTTTTTGAGGGGTTAAATGGCTTTGGGCCACTGATCTAACACCACATTTACATACCTAGTGATGCCGCACATCAAATTCAGATCACTCCAGCCTGGCCCAAACAGGTTCTGGGCATCAGAACTGGCATCAAAGTGGGCAACACCCCAGTTTTCACAGATTTGAATAAGTAACCAGTGTTTTTGAGGGGTTAAATGGCTTTGCGCCACTGATCTCACACCACATTTACATACCTAGTGATGCCACACATCAAATGGAGATCACTCCAGCCTGGCCCAAATAGGTTCTGGGCATCAGAACTGGCATGAAATTGGGCAAAACCCCAGTTATCACAGATTTGAATAAGTAACCAGTGTTTTTGAGGGGTTAAATGGCTTTGGGCCACTGATCTCACACCACATTTACATACCTAGTGATGCCACACATCAAATGGAGATCACTCCAGCCTGGCCCAAATAGGTTCTGGGCATCAGAACTGGCATCAAATTGGGCAAAACCCCAGTTATCACAGATTTGAATAAGTAACCAGTGTTTTTGAAGGGTTAAATGGCTTTGGGCCACTGATCTCACACCACATTTACATACCTAGTGATGACACACATCAAATTCAGATCACTTCAGCCTGGCCCAAACAGGTTCTAGGCATCAGAACTGGCATCAAAGTGGGCAAAACCCCAGTTTTCACAGATTTGAATAAGTAACTGATGTTTTTGAGGGGTTAAATGGCTTTGGGCCACTGATCTCAAACAAAAATTACATACCTAGTGATGACACACATCAAATTCAGATCACTCCAGCCTGGCCCAAACAGGTTCTGGGCATCAGAACTGGCATCAAAGTGGGCAAAACCCCAGTTTTCACAGATTTGAATAAGTAACCAGGGTTTTTGAGGGGTTAAATGGCTTTGTGCCACTGATCTCACACAAACCTTACATACCTAGTGATGACACACATCAAATTCAGATCACTCCAGCCTTGCCCAAACAGGTTCTGGGCATCAGAACTGGCATCAAAGTGGGCAAAACCCCAGTTTTCACAGATTTGAATAAGTAACCAGTGTTTTTGAGGTGTTAAATGGCTTTGGGCCACTGATCTCACACCACACTTACATACCTAGTGATGACACACATCAAATTCAGATCACTCCAGCCTGGCCCAAACAGGTTCTGGGCATCAGAACTGGCATCAAAGTGGGCAAAACCCCAGTTTTCATAGATTTGAATAAGTAACTGGTGTTTTTGAGGGGTTAAATGGCTTTGGGCCACTAATCTCACACCACATTTACATACCTAGTGATGTCACACATCAAATTCAGATCACTCCAGCCTGGCCCAAACAGGTTCTGGGCATCAGAACTGGCATCAAAGTGGGCAAAACCCCAGTTTTCACAGATTTGAATAAGTAACCAGTGTTTTTGAGGGGTTAAATGGCTTTGGGCCACTGATCTCACACCACATTTACATACCTATTGATGCCCAGAACCTGTTTGGGCCAGGCTGGAGTGATCTGATATTGATGTGTGGCATCACTAGGTATGTAAATGTTTTGTGAGATCAGTGGCCCAAAGCCATTTAACCCCTCAAAAACACTGGTTACTTATTCAAATCTGTGAAAACTGGGGTTTTGCCCACTTTGATGCCAGTTCTGATGCCCAGAACCTGTTTGGGCCAGGCTGGAGTGATCTGAATTTGATGTGTGTCATCACTAGGTATGTAAATGTGGTGTGAGATCAGTGGCCCAAAGCCATTTAACCCTTCAAAAACATCAGTTACTTATTCAAATCTGTGAAATCTGGGGTTTTGCCCACTTTGATGCCAGTTCTGATGCCCAGAACCTGTTTGGGCCAGGCTGGAGTGATCTGAATTTGATGTGTGTCATCACTAGGTATGTAAATGTGGTGTGAGATCAGTGGCCCAAAGCCATTTAACCCCTCAAAAACACTGGTTACTTATTCAAATCTATGAAAACTGGGGTTTTGCCCACTTTGATGCCAGTTCTGATGCCCAGAACCTGTTTGGGCCAGGCTGGAGTGATCTGAATTTGATGTGTGTCATCACTAGGTATGTAAGTGTGGTGTGAGATCAGTGGCCCAAAGCCATTTAACCCCTCAAAAACATCAGTTACTTATTCAAATCTGTGAAAACTGGGGTTTTGCCCACTTTGATGCCAGTTCTGATGCCCAGAACCTGTTTGGGCCAGGCTGGAGTGATCTGAATTTGATGTGTGTCATCACTAGGTATGTAAATGTGGTGTGAGATCAGTGGCCTAAAGCCATTTAACCCCTCAAAAACACTGGTTACTTATTCAAATCTGTGAAAACTGAGGTTTTGCCCACTTTGATGCCAGTTCTGATGCCCAGAACCTGTTTGGGCCAGGCTGGAGTGATCTGAATTTGATGTGTGGCATCACTAGGTATGTAAATGTGGTGTGAGGTCAGTGGCCCAAAGCCATTTAACCCCTCAAAAACACTGGTTACTTATTCAAATCTGTGAAAACTGGGGTTTTGCCCACTTTGATGCCAGTTCTGATGCCCAGAACCTGTTTGGGCCAGGCTGGAGTGATCTGAATTTGATGTGTGTCATCACTAGGTATGTAAATGTGGTGCGAGATCAGTGGCCCAAAGCCATTTAACCCCTCAAAAACACTGGTTACTTATTCAAATCTGTGAAAACTGGGGTTTTGCCCAATTTGATGCCAGTTCTGATGCCCAGAACCTGTTTGGGCCAGGCTGGAGTGATCTGAATTTGATGTGTGGCATCACTAGGTATGTAAATGTGGTGTGAGGTCAGTGGCCCAAAGCCATTTAACCCCTCAAAAACACTGGTTACTTATTCAAATCGGTGAAATCTGGGGTTTTGCCCACTTTGATGCCAGTTCTGATGCCCAGAACCTGTTTGGGCCAGGCTGGAATGATCTTAATTTGATGTGTGGCATCACTAGGTATGGAAATGTGGTGTGAGATCAGTGGTCCAAAGCCATTTAACCCCACAAAAACACTGGTTACTTATTCAAATCTGTGAAAACTGGGGTTTTGCCCACTTTGATGCCAGTTCTGATGCCCAGAACCTGTTTGGGCCAGGCTGGAGTGATCTGAATTTGATGTGGGACATCAATAGGTATGTAAATGTGGTGTGAGGTCAGTGGCCCAAAGCCATTTAACCCCTCAAAAACACTGGTTACTTATTCAAATCTGTGAAAAGTGGGTTTTGTCCACTTTGATGCCAGTTCTGATGCCCAGAACCTGTTTGGGCCAGGCTAAAGTGATCTGAATTTTATGTGTGTCATCACTAGGTATGTAAATGTGGTGTGAGGTCAGTGGCCCAAAGCCATTTAACCCCTCAAAAACACTGGTTACTTATTCAAATCTGTGAAAACTGGGGTTTTGCCCACTTTGATGCTAGTTCTGATGCCCAGAACCTGTTTGGGCCAGGCTGGAGTGATCTGAATTTGATGTGTGGCATCACTAGGTATGTAAATGGGGTGTGAGATCAGTGGTCCAAAGCCATTTAACCCCTCAAAAACAGTGGTTACTTATTCAAATCTGTGAAAACTGGAGTTTTGCCCACTTTGATGCCAGTTCTGATGCCCAGAACCTGTTTGGGCCAAGCTGGAGTGATCTGAATTTGATGTGTGGCATCACTAGGTATGTAAATGTGGTGTGAGATCAGTGGCCCAATGCCATTTAACCCCTCAAAAACACCAGTTACTTATTGAAATCCGTGAAAATTGGCTGTGTGCCCACTTTGATGCCAGTTCTGATGCCCAGAACCCCTTTGGGCCAGGCTGGAGACACTTGAGTTTGATTAGAGGCATCACTAGATATGCAATTGTGTTGTTAGATCAGTGGCCCAAAGCCATTTAACCCTTTCACTAACATACTTCGGTGCCCACTTTGATGCCCATTTTTTTGCCAGTTTTATAATTTTCGCAGATGGTTTTGAGTGTATGTATATTAGGGTACATCAGTGCATTGTATTTTATTATTGTGATGTGTCATTTTTGTTGATAAATGCATAAAAAACTGAAAAAACTAAATTGCCGAATAAGAAACTGCCGAATAAGAAACCAACTTCAGCCCCGAATAAGAAACTGGACGAATAAGAAACCAACTTCAGCATCGTGAGAGTAGTGACGTACACAGAGGGCGGTGAGGTGTATAGAGAGTAGTGACGTACACAGAGGGCGGTGAGGTGTATACAGAGAGTAGTGACGTACACAGGGCGATGAGGTGTATACAGAGAGTAGTGACGTACACAGAGGGTGGTGAGGTGTATACAAACAGTAGTGACACAGATGGTGGTGAGGTGTATACAAACAGTAGTGACGTACACAGAGGTTGGTGAGGTGTATACAAACAGTAGTGACACAGATGGTGGTGAGGTGTATACAAACAGTAGTGACGTATACAGAGGGCAGTGAGGTGTATACAAACAGTAGTGACGTACACAGAAGAGCAGTGCATTTTTTGCTTGCACTATACTTATTAGTCCCTTTAGGAGGCTTGAATTTGTGATTGTCTGATTGCTTATACTGTATACAGTAATATCACGGTATTGCCGAACATGGTAAAAATCATGGTCTTTGAAGCCCGGCCATAGCTGGGTTTCAATGAGGTTTTCAATGACCGGTACTGAGGACTTCAACAGACCCACCCGGCTGTTATAGCAGTTTATCAGCACCCCGCGATTAAATCAAGGGACTGCTGATGGGAAGATAGAAAGATCCGCCCTGACGCCGGCCCACTGTTAATGCTGTTGTCAGAGTTTGACATCGTCATTTAGTAGGTTAACAGACGCGGGCTGCTGTTACAGGCAGATCCTGAGTATCACACAGCCATTATATGTTTGGTATGGGGCGAGCTTACGCCGTGTGCCCACTCCATACATCTGCTACCGACTTGCGCTGTAAATGTATGGTGGATGATGGTTAGGGGTTAATAATCTGTCCAAATCCACTGAGTTACTGAAAGGATTTTGATGCGAAAAATAAAATGAGCAAAACTCAAAATTGGCCAATGACATTTAAAGAAAGCCTGTCCCCCCGTTAAAATGCAAACTGAACTACCGTAATTAAACAGTTATATACGGGACTTAGCCCCTATGACAATTATTTGAAGTATATATTTCTCTGTTGTGATTAGTTTGAAACTATATAACATGCAAATGAAAAGGCTTCAGTGCACCCTTGGTGTGGCCAAGAGCTTTCACTGTTCGGTCCCCTCAATTTGCATAATGAGCAGTTCCCTGACTGATTGACAGCATTCATTTCACCAGAGTAAGCTCTGCCTGATCCCTACCCCTCCATGTGCACACTGAGTAGCAGGAGTCAGCGGGTCCCTCTTCCATCATTGCGTCCTGTCATGGCACCACCAGTTCTACACTCAGACGTGTAGCAGGCAGATAAGGTTATGTGCCCACGGGACAATGTACCCGCGGATATATCCGCAGGTACGTCCACAGGTTTCCCGCAGCAGCTCCCCGGAATTCACAGCTGTACATAGCTGCGGGATTCCAGCGAAATATCTGCGGAAAACCTGCGGGCATTTGTGCGACTTATGTACCGCCCCGCGCTCGGCTGCAGCCGAGCCGCTCGGATCCGGGCTTGTTGGTGGGTGGCTCGAGTGCCTCCGCACCCGGGGTCACTTCGCTCTGAAAGGGTGCTGGCGCTACTTAGTGGGGTGGTAGGTAGGTGTACGGCCGGAGCCGTGTTTAAGTTCGTGACGCCACCCACGGGTTGTGGTGAAGGTGGACACCACTGCTGCGGTTACTAGGTACCCGGGGCAGATGGTGATGCAGCAAGGTGTTAACCCCTCCGTGGGCAGGGGTGGTGGCCCCCGGGACCCGTTGGGGAGAGCTGGGCGGTGCAGAGCGGTGCGCGGCCGGATGGCATTGTTGTACTCACTGTTATTGACACACACAAGTCTCTGGTAAACAAAGTTGATGGTGGCCGGTGCCCGCAGCTGGCTGCGTCTGGTCCCCCACCCGGTTCGGTGGTCTTTGCCTTTCTCCTGCACCGTGTAGTGTATGTGTAGAATGCCTGCGCTTCAGCGACGGGAGCCCGCTCCCCGGCTGTGTGTATGTCGGGAGAGCCCATTTGCCCGCAGGCGCTGGCCCGTGGGATCTCTCTGCCTGTGCGGTGGCTTTCTATCCCCCTCGGTAGGCAGTTGTCTTCAGTCGGGACTTGGATGGGAAAGGACCTATAGTCCAGACCGCAATCAGTCAATTAACTCAGTCCAGTGGATTCTGGACCTCGTTTCAGGGTCTGAGTACCCTCCTGTGTGCTCCGGTTTCCAGTCGGTTCCCCCGGTCGGTACCGGCGGGCCACTACCCCGTCCCGGTCCACAACGGTTCCACTGAGCCGTCTTCCCGCCTCCTGCAGGCTAGGCCACCGTATGCCTCCTAGCCAAAGGTGCCTGGGCTCCAACCCCGGCACCTGTCAGACTGCTGCAGACCTGCTTCCACTCTCTTTCACTCCTGTCACTAATCTGCTCTTGTTTCCTGCCTCAGGCCCTCTGAACTCCTCGGTGGGCGTGGCCAACCGCCTGGCTTTGCCCCCTTGGTGTGTCCATCAAGCACTGAGGGAGGTGACTAGGTTTTATGGTTTGGATCAGGGTTCCCCAACTCCAGTCCTCGAGGGCCGCCAACAGTACATGTTTTCAGGATTTCCTTAGCATTGCATGGGTGTTGGAATCATCAACTGTGCAGGTGATTAAATTATCACATGTGCAATACTAAGGAAACCCTGAAAACATGCACTGTTGGCGGCCCTTGAGGACTGGAATTGGGGACCCATGGTTTGGATGGTGTTACCTTATTGGGGGACAGGGGTAGTGCGGGGGTCTACCTGTGACTACCTGGCTAGTCCAGGGCATCACACTTACATGCGGAAGTCCCGGCCTCTATCTCCATAGTGGAGAGGCGGGATTTCCGCAGGAATAATTGACATGCAGTTACATGCGGCTGCGGGACATTCGCAGCATATTCCGCAACCGCACATTCTGCAGCATGGACACACATTCCCCATGTCCCATAGGATAACATGGGGAGTGTATGTACTTTCTAAAACCTGCCGATTTATCTAGAAATTCAAGATAAATCCGCAGGTTTTCCGCAGCAAAATCCGCAGGTACAGAGTCCCGTGGGCACACAGGGCTATGTGCACACTTTGCAGATTTGTTTCCAGAATTTTCTGCACCAAAACTGCATCTCCAGGCAGGAAAATGCTGCAGCAAAAACGAGCGGTTTTGTCAGGATTTGCTGCATTTTTTTATGCGTTTTTTAATACATTTTTTTTCATTCCAGTAGTGAAAACGCATCTAAAAACAGAGAAAGAATTGACATGCTGCAGCCAAATCTGCAAGGAAAAAGTCCTGAACGTTTACACAACACTGCAGGATTCTCATTGACTTTGCTGCCAGGATTTCCTTGCAGATTTGTGAAAATCTGCAAGCAAAAACGCATGAAAAAAATGCAATGTGTGCACACAGTCTTAGAGGGGAGAGATGTCAGTTGGCTATGTGTGCACGCTGCATTTTTTGCCGCGTTTTTGCACATTTTTGGGTGTAGTTTTGGGCTCAAAACTGCATGAATTTCCTTCACCAGTTTTTTTGGCTGCGTTTTTGTGGTGACCACAAAGACGTTTTTCACCTATTGAGTTCAATGAGGTGTGGAAAACTGCAGTGAAAAACATAAGTTGTTATTTTACATTCGAATCGAGCGCAAAGGGGTAGGAGCAAGCGCTACTTACTCACCGATCACCGGGCGGCTATCACACTGCTGCTGCGGCAGCTCATTCATCTTCCAGAGCTGGCCGCTCATTAGGCTTATAACATATTCACTCCTTCCCTGCTCACTTGTGGCTGTGTTTGGTTGCAGGCAGACATGCCCCCACGCTTAATGACAGCTGTCTCACTGTCTCACTGCAACCAATCACAGCCGCCGGTGGGCGGGTTTATATCGGTCAGTAAAATAAATAAATTTTAAAAAGCGGCGTGCGGTGTCCCCAATTTTGATACCAGCCAAGGTATAGCCACATGGCATCTTGTGATCGTATTACAGGTGCGGAGAAGAGGGAGGGAGCAATTTCTCCCAATCTCCTCCGCTGTCTGTCTCTGCGTACATCGCACTGCAGTCGAATGACATGCGAGTGCAGTGCGATGTTTCACGCTGTCCCATAGACTTGTATGGTGATGCGTGAGGCGAGAATCGCTGCCAAACGCAGCATGCTGCGATTCATTCCACATGCTGCTATGGCATGAGAAATCAATTGCAGATGGATGCTGCCCCATAGTTTTGCACTGGTGCAAGTGCATTCCGATGTTTTGCCGGATTGCACTCGTCCGTGCAAGTCACAAGTGGAACTGTACTCTTACAGTCATGTGCTGACGATCTGCTTTTTATGATTCTTTCAATATTCAGTGAGAGAAGCAGGAAGAGAAGCTGGTCGATACATGACCATGAGTATGAAAATCAAATATGAATGTGCATATGATGACTGCTGAAGCCGGCAAGCAGACCTGGATACTGACAATGAGTATATTACACGCATCCAAGCGATGTAAGCACTGCCCCTCAATGCAAACAGTCAGCAGTCGCTTCACTCTCCCCGCCTTCGAATGTATCACATACAACCGGATGAAATGAAGGAGCAGCAGCTCTTGCTTTCACTGGATGTATATGAGTTTTTCAAAGAAGGGGAGAATAAAGCAAGATTGGCTGTAGGGATTGTGTCACATAATTGCCATGGGTGTGTCACGGGTGACAGAAAGTCCTGTGGTGTCCAGTTATAGAAGGTCTCAGTGTTTGGCTGACATACTCCCTGACCTATTAATCCCGCTTGGTGTATATGGTATCATATGTATCTTCTCTGCTTGGTTTTCATCCCTTTCCCTTTAGAACCCTGTGGACTTCCTCACCCTTTCAGCTGGTTTCATCAGTGCTTCCCTCTGCCAACAAGCTTTTTGGAGATGGAAATTTAATTTTCCAGCAGGACTTGGCACCTGTCCACACTGCCAAAAGTGCCAATACCTGGTTTAATAACCACAGTATCACTTTGCTTGATTGGCCAGCAAACTCGCCTCACCTAAACCCCATAGATTCTCTTTGGGGTATTATCAAGAGGAAGATGAGAGACACCAAACCCAACAATGCAGAAGAGCTGAAGGCTGCTATCAAAGCAACCTGTGCTTCCATAACACCTCAGCAGTGCCACAGGCTGATTGCCTCCATGCCACGCCGCATTGATGCAGTAATTCATGCAAAAGGAGCCTCGACCAAGTATTGAGCCATTTACTGTACAGACTTTTCAGTTGGCGCCAACATTTCTGAGTATAACATCATTTTTTCAGTTGGTCTTATATAATATTCTAATGTTCTGAGATAATGAGTTTTGGGTTTTCATTTCATTTCATTGGCTGTAATCAAGAATCATCAACATTAACAGAAATAAACACTTGAAATAGATCCCTGTGTGTAATGACTCTAATATATGTGTTTCCCTTTTTGTATTCAATTACTGAAATAAATTAACTTTTTCATGATATTCTAATTTATTGAGATGCAGTTGTATACTATGATTGGGAATTGTATATACCAGGAAAAGGGACAAATACAGTCATATGAAAAAGTTTGGGCACCCCTATTAATGTTAACCTTTTTTCTTTAGAACAATTTGCATTTTTGCAACAGCTATTTCAGTTTCATATATCTAATAACTGATGGACTGAGTAATATTTCTGGATTGAAATGAGGTTTATTGTACTAACAGAAAATGTGCAATCCGCATTTAAACAAAATTTGACCGGTGCAAAAGTATGGGCACCTCAACATAAAAGTGATATTAATATTTTGTAGATCCTCCTTTTGCAAAAATAACAGCCTCTAGTCGCTTTCTGTAGCTTTTAATGAGTTCCTGGATCCTGGATGAAGGTATATTTCATCATTCCTGTTTACAAAACAATTCCAGTTCAGTTAAGTTTGCTGGTCGCCGAGCATGGACAGCACACTTCAAATCATCCCACAGATTTTCAATGATATTCAGGTCTGGGGACTGGGATGGCCATTCCAGAACATTGTAATTGTTCCTCTGCATGAATGTCTGAGTAGATTTGGAGTGGTGTTATGGATCATTGTCTTGCTGAAATATCCATCCCCTGCGTAACGTCAACTTCGTCACTGATTCTTGCACATTATTGTCCATTATTGAATCCATGCGACCCTCAACTTTAACAAGATTCCCGGTGCCGGCATTGGCCACACAGCCCCAAAGCATGATGGAATCTCCACCAAATTTTACTGTGGGTAGCAAGTGCTTTTCTTGGAATGCCATGTTTTTTTGCCTCCATGCATAACGCCTTTTTGTATGACCAAACAACTCAATCTTTGTTTCATCAGTCCACAAGACCTCCTTCCTAAATGTAACTGGCTTGTCCAAATGTGCTTTTGCATACCTCAGGCGACTCTGTTTGTGGCGTGCTTGCAAAAACGGCTTCTTTCACATCACTCTTCCATACAGCTTCTCCTTGTGCAACGTGCGCTGTATTGTTGACCGATGCACATTCACATCATCTGCAGCAAGATGATGCTGCAGGTCTTTGGAGGTGGTCTGTGGATTGTCCTTGACTGTTCTCACCATTCTTCTTCTCTGCCTTTCTGATATTTTTCTTGGCCTGCCACTTCTGGGCTTAACAAGAACTGTACCTGTGTTCTTCCATTTCCTTACTATGTTCCTCACAGTGGAAACTGACAGTTTAAATCTCTGAGACAACTTTTTGTATCCTTCCCCTGAACAACTATGTTGAATAATCTTTGTTTTCAGATCATTTGAGAGTTGTTTTGAGGAGCCCATGATGCCACTCTTCATGGGAGATTCAAATAGGAGAACAACTTGCAAGTGGCCACCTTAAATACCTTTTCTCATGATTGGATTCACCTGCCTATGAAGTTCAAAGTTCAATGAGGTTACAAAACCAATTTAGTGCTTTAGTAAGTCAGTAAAAAGTAGTTAGGAGTGTTCAAATCAAGAAATTGATAAGGGTGCCCATATTTTTGCACCGGTCAAATTTAGTTTAAATGCGGATTGCACATTTTCTGTTAGTACAATAAACCTCATTTCAATCCAGAAATATTACTCAGTCCATCAGGTATTAGATATATGAAACTGAAATAGCTGTTGCAAAAACCCAAATTGTTATAAAGAAAAAAGGTTAACATTAATAGGGGTGCCCAAACCTTTTCATATGACTGTATATCAGGATGAGGGCCATATATACCAGGATGGGACAAAGATGGGGAACATTTATACCAAGATGGGGACACATATAGTTGAACGGGGCCCAGATTGGGGTCCATTAGTACAGAATTGGGGGACATTGCCCCCCATAACAGTGTCTGCAGCAGATTCCCACTATGACAGTGCATAATGACCACATTTTTTGATTCAAATTTTTTACTCCCAATTTTCTCTTCGAAAGCCTAGGTGCGTCTTATGGTTACAAAAATACGGTAAACCTTTTTGTACTTGAGCTAGTACTTTTCTTCCCCTATTGTGTTCCCTAATGCGTTTCCCTATTTTACGCTTTATAGTATGTGTTCTTCTTCCCTTCACTCTAATCCTTTTTCTATGATGTTGTTCTGTTTGTTGTTTTCTAATAAAGTATACAATTGTAATAAATATTTTTAATTATTGAATAACTAAATAAAAACGTATTAAATAATAAAACCTTCAGGCCTCTGCTAAGAAGATGCTGCGTAATTTCGCTTCACAGCATGACAAGGGCTATAAGCATACCTCCAAATTGACAAAAGATTAGAGTTCTGGAATAAGTGAGCCACAGCCCAGACCTGAATCCAACTGAAAAATCTGTGGGTCACTTGAAAAGGGTAAAGATACACAGAAGATAACCTCGCAATCTTACAGATTTGGAGCGCTATTGTAAGGATCAGTGGACACAGATCAATTTTAGATGTGCCCGGTTGATAGCCTCCGATCCAAAAAGACTGTCTAATATTCAAAGGGTTCTTCAACAGTATTAGTATTAAAAAATAAAATTAAAATTAAAAGTATTAGTTTATGAGTGTGCATAATCCTTATTCTTCTTTTTCCACCTGAAAAGGTTTCAGTTTTGTTTTTCAAATGTTTTTTTTACAGATAGGTGACATTAAAAGTTTATAAAATACTCTTCTTGTTATGATTTTTTACAGTACATGACAAAATGTCATTTTAACAGGTATGTGTAGACTTTTTATATTCACTGTACAGAGTAGTGACGTATATAGAGAGTATTGATGTGTATACAGATTCCAGTACACACTGCTGCTCCCACATTGTGGAGATCTCTGCATTGACTTCACGACACCGCTCTCAAAGGCTATCATATTGCTGAGCAAGGTGGAAGGTTGGAATTGAGATCTATCCTTTTCAGTTACAATGCCTTGATGAAATATTCATACCCTGTGAACTTTTTCACATGTTACAAGGCTGTGGTTATCTCGGTTGCTTGTGCACCTTTTTCTACCACACTTTTTCCTTCCACTAAACATTCCATTCATATGCTTGGATACAGCACTCTGAGAACAGCCAGCTTCTTTTGCAATGACCTTTTGTGGCTTACCCTACTTGGTGAGTGTGTAACTGACTTCCTTCTGGACATGTGTCTAGTTAGCAGTCTTCCCCATGATTCTGTAGCCTACTGATCCAGACTAAGGGACCATTTTAAACTCTTAGGAAGCCTTTGCAGGTTTTTGTGTTAATTATTAAAATTTTCTGAGATAATGACTTTTGGGTTTTCATTGGCTGTAAGCCATAATCATCCACATTAACAGAAATAAACACTTGAAATAGATCACTCTGTGTGTAATGTTTCTATATAATTTATGGGTTTCCCTTTTTGTATTGAATTACTGAAATAAATTAATTTTTGACATATTCTAATTTATTGAGATGCCCTTGTAGGTCAGCTGTTTCCTGTAGTTCTTGACTAGATTTGCACACACGGCAGCAGGGATTTTGGCCCACTCCTTCATACAGATCTCCAGGTCTTTCAGGTTTTGGGGCTGTCACTGGGCAACTTTGAGTTTCAGCTCCCTCCAAAGATTTTCTATTGTAATAAGGTCTGGAAACTGGCTAGGCCACTCCAGGGCCTTGAAATGCTTCTTATGGAGCCATTCCCTAGTTGCTTTGGCTGTGTGTTTCATGTTATTGTCATGAGGAAAGCCCAGGTGTCTTTTATGTAAAGAGTTCAAACAGGTATAAATAATAATGGTAATGAGTGCAGAGTAGGAGGGGTTCTTTAAGAAAAAGTAACAGGTCTGTGAGAGAGAATTCTTGCTGGTTGGTAGGTGATCAAAAACTTATTTCTGGCAAAAAAAAATGCAAATTATTATTTAAAAATCATACAATGTGATCTTCTAAAAATTACAGACCTCTCCATTCTTTGTAGGGGGAAAACTTGTAAAATCAACAGTGTACCAAATACTTATTTTCCCCACTGTACCAATAAGTATTGTTAGCAAGTATTTGTGAACTGTAAAGAAAATTATACATGATTTTCAAAATATTTAAAAAATATAAATCTGAAAAATTGTGATGTTCATTTGTATTCATCCCTACTGAGTCAATACTTTCTAGAACCCTTCTTGTCTCTGCACGTCACTGCCAATACAGTCAACTGAGATAAGGCACCGTCGGCGGCGCCACCCCTGCACCAGGCCACGATCGTTGAGGGGTCTACGTGCTTGCAGGCCGCATGTGCAGAAAAGAGGACGCCAAGGGAATGGAGGACAGGTGTGTAGAATATTTTTGTGTGTGTGTGTGTATGTGAAAAATGGCACAATAGGGGACATTAGTACAGGATGGGACATTGCTACAAGGGGACCAGAATGGGGCATTACTACAGGATAGGACACTGCTGTAAGAATAGAAAATAGGACATTACTACAAAGGGACAAGGATGGGCACATTACTACAGGATGTGCACAGTACTACAAGGGGTCCAGAATGGGGCATTACTACAGGATAGGAACATTACTACAAGGAGACCAGAATGAGGCATTACTACTAGGATTACTACAGAATGGGGATAAGAATGGGCACATTACTATAGGATGGGGACAAGAATGGGCACATTACTACAGGATGAGAACAAGGATGGGCACATTACTACAAGATGAACACATTACTACAGGATTGACACATTACTACTTGGGGACCAGAATGGGGCATTAAAACAGAAGACAAGGATGGGTACATTATTATAGGATGGGCACAATACTACAGGATGGTGACAAGAATAGGCACCAGAATGGGGCATGTGGACAAGGATGGGTCAAATTACTACAGGATTTGGACAAGGATGGGCACATTACTACAAGATGGGGACAAGGATGGACACATGACTGTAGAATGGGCACATTACTACAGGATGGGGAAAGGGATGGGCACCAGAATGGGGCATTAGTACAGGATGGGCAAATTACTAAAGGATGGTCACATTACTCTAGGATGGGCACATTACTAAAGGATGGGCACACCTTTTTTTCTTCCACTGAACAATCCATTAATATGCTTGGATACAGCACTCTGAGAACAGCCAGCTTCCTTCCTTTGCAATGACCTTTTGTGACTTACCCTCCTTGTTGAGTGTGTAACTGACTGCCTTCTAGGCACATTACTACAGGATGGAGACAGGGATTGGCAACAAAATGGGGCATTACTACAGGCTGGGCACATTACTACAGGCTGTGCACATTACTACAGGATGAGGACAATAATGGGCATATTACTACAGTATGTGAACAAAGGTAGACACCTTATAACTTGATGGGGACAAAGATGGGCACATTACTACAAGATGACGACAGGGATGAACACCAGAATGGGGCATTACTACAGGATGGGCACATTACTACAGGCTCTGCACATTACTACAGGATGAGGACAATAAAGGACATATTACTACTGTATGTGAACAAGGATAAGCATATTACTACAGGATGGAGACAAGGATAGGCACATTACTACAGGATGGAGACAAGGAGATGGCACTTTACTACAGGATAGGGACAATTAAGGACACATTACTACAGGATGAAGACAATAATGGGCATATTACTACAGTATGTAAACAAGGATAGACACCGTACTACTTGATGGGGACAAAGATGGACATATTACTAAAGGATGGGACAATTACTACAAGATGAGGACAGGGATGGGCACCAAAATGGGGCATTACTACAAGATGGGCACATTACTACAGGCTGCGCACATTACTACAGGATGAGGACAATAATGGGCATATTACTACAGTATGTGCACAAGGATAGGCACATTACTACAGGATGGGGACAAGGATGGACACATTAATATAGGATGAGGTCAATGATGCAAGGATGGGCACATTACTACAAGATGGGCACATTACTACAGGATGGGCACATTACTACATAATGGGTATATTACTACAGGATGAGGACAAGCATGTCCTTACTCTGCTTGTCTTCAGCAAACTGCAGATTTTCTTTTGCATCATCATTTCGGAGAGTCTTCCTTTTGGGACAACAGCAATGCAGAGCAATATGATGCAGTATGCAGTGTATGGTCTGAGCCCTGACGGGCTGACCTCCCCACTCCTTTAACCTCTGCAGAAATGCTGACAGAACTCATACATCTAATTTGAAAAGCCAACCTCTGGATATGACGCTAAGCATGTGCACTTAGCCTCTTTGATCTACCATGGCGACGCCTGTTCTGAGTGGAATTTGTCTTGTTAAACTGCTGTATGGTCTTGGCTACCGTGCTGCAGCACAATTTCAGGGTGTTTGCAATATTTTTTTAGCCTAGGCCATATTTATATAGAGCAACAATTCTTTTTATCGATCCTCAGATAATTATTTGCCTTGAGGAGCCATGTTGACCTTCCAGTGACCAGTTTGAGAGAGTATGTGAGCGAGAACACCAAATGTAACACATGCTCCCTATTCACAACTGATACCTTATAACCCTAATGAGTCGCATGACACCAAGAATGGAAAATGGCGAATTGGGCACAATATGGCCATTTTCATATAGGAATGTACTCCCTTTTGTTGCAAGTCGTTTAAACATTAATGGCTGTGTGTTGAGTTATTTAGGCTAAGTTCACATTTCCGCTAAAATCTATCAGTCACAATCCGCTGCTCTTGTAAACAGCGGAATCCGTTTAGCGGATTCCGCTGCTCCCATAGACTTGTATGAGCAGCGGATTGTGACTGATGATGCTGCGTTGCACCCTCCGCCCGACTGATCAGTCGTGGAACGACTGACCGCCGGGCGGGAGGAACGCAGCATGTATCGTTTTTTGAGCAGCGAGATCCGTCGGATTTCGCTGCGCATGCTCTCTGGCTCTCTGCACACATCACCAGCTTTGGTTGGTTACCCGATACTTACCCTGGTTACGGTGCAAGGAGCCAGCGCTAAGCGGTGTAGGACCGTAACCAAGGTAAATATCGGGTAACCAAGGTAAACATCGGGTGCTTTGCTGTTACCCGATATTTAGGCTGGTTACGTGTGCAGGGAGGCCGACACTTCCCCGCTCGGCCCCGCCCCCTCCCGCACTCCGCACATGTATGTACACACACACACACACACCTGTCCCCAGCCATGCAGACAAGCACTGCCACTGACACCCTCGTCTGGCCCCGCCCCCTGCTCGGCTCCGCCCCCTCCCGCACTTTGCATGTGCACACACACACATACATACATACATACATGCACATACACACACTCACTCACACATACACTCACCTGTCCCCAGCCATGCAGACCGCAGCACTTCTACTGACATCCTCAGCGCCTGGCCCCGCCCCCCGCTCGGCTCCGCCCCCTCCCGCACTTTGCATGTGCACACACATACATACATACATACATACATACATACATGCACATACACACACTCACTCACTCACAGATACACTCACCTGTCCCCAGCCATGCAGACCGCAGCACTTCCACTGACATCCTCAGCGCCTGGCCCCGCCCCCCGCTCGGCTCTGCCCCAGAACCCCGCCCCCCGCACACAACGGAATCCGACAAAGAATTCTGTTCTTTGTCATCCGTTGTACAGCGTTGAACAGCGCATCAGTCACATGCGTCAAGCGACGCATGTGACTGATACAAATCAACGGAAATGTGAACTTAGCCTTAGAAGGCACCAAGTTTACACTGTTATACAAGCTGTACACTGACTACTCTACATTGTATCAGTGTCAGATCTTCAGTGCTCTCCAATGAAAAGATATAATAAAATATTTACAAAGATGTGAGGGGTGAACTCACTTTTGGGATATACTGCATTTACTGCAGGGTATTTGCTCATTTTTTTTATCCTCATGTCTCGAGACCACATGAGCAATGCACCAGTCATACTCCGAGGAGTTTGGTGTGTGGTGGCATAATTTACAGTAGTCAGGCCCATCTAGTTTTCATTCCAGGTACACCAACAGCTCTGTGTTACATTGATTTGGTCGTGGCCATTTCTCCAAAGTGTCCCAGGAGCTATTTTTCAGCATCACAAGTCCAGGTCACGTGTATGCTACCGTGAGCTGTCTACCATTGCCTGCAGTGTCTCCAAATATCATGAGCCAGCAGTTTCAAATGGAGCTGCCAACAGCAGATCTTGATATGATTTGTCTAAGTGCATTCAGTATGACAGAACAGTCCTCAGACAACCATTAATAACCTCATTCATAGCAACAAAAGTGTGTAAGCGCAGGGATTTCTGCACGTGGCGTTCATACTGAATAAATCAAGATGTTATGTTTTAACTTTTTATCATTTGCATATGATTAACCTATCGATCCTATTATTTCCATAATTACACAACCTTTCTTTCGTGTTACAATTTCAGTGTTGAGGAGTGTATTTATTTCTTCATTTTTCTAGTCCCATAGAAAGGACAATGTGCAAAATACAGAAATACCATACCTGGAGAATGTTGAATTTTGAAAACAATGATGATGTGTCAGTAGACCAGTAAAGATGTTTTTCCACCTTGAGCCAATTATTCCAAACTTTTCCAACTATTTATAATACTCCTAACTATACATTTTAAACATTTACAAGACAAAATACAGTTTCTCATGTCAAAAAATTGCAATGTATTCTTAAAGGGAACTTGTCAGGTCCAATATGCACCCAGAACCATGAGCAGTTCTGGCTGCATATTGCTAATCCCTGCATCTAGTAGCATAGATAAAGAGATCTTTAGAAAAAGTATTTCTAAAGATCTGTTATCGTATGCTAATGAGCGTGTGGAGTAGTCCCCTGGGTGTTAGTTCCCCTGGCTAGTCGGCTGCATTAGCATGTTAGTATGCCCCTGTGGGCGTGTTAACATGCTAATGAATGCGTAGCATTACAGGATGATCTCACTCACCTCTCCGCCACTATCGAGCCCTACACTGGATTTCGGCTCTAACTATTTTATTTGACTTACTATGAAGTGTGTTATTTAGCAGCACTGTATTCTTCTAGGATTGTGCTTCGAATGGTTAACTAGAGATCTAACTCCCAGTAGTAGATCTCTGAATAGTATACATTATAAGTTCTAACTTAAAGGGGTTGTCCACTACTTGGACAGCACCTTTTCAACCCCCTTGTTCACCCCTGTAAAAATAAATAAGCCTATACTGATCTCCGGTGCGGCTGCGGTTGCAGCGATGTCTGACGTTCCATTCCTGGGACCCACATGACATTGTTATGACACACGTGCCCTTCCTTGACCCCACCTTCGCACATTTGAGCAGGAAGTCAGCAGAGTGCTCATATCTTGCTCAAATGTTCAAAGGCGAAGAGACAGACGCTGATTTGTCACGGGGCTCGCGTGTCATAATAATGTCACATGGGCACAAGGAACGCAACTTCAGACATCACTGGAACTGCGGCCGCAAATGAGTATAGGCTTATTTATTTTTACAGGGGCGAACAATGGGAATGAGAGGGGGTTGTTCAAGTAGTTGACAACTGCTTTAATGGTGCATTTACTCTGGTTGATCATTGTGCATAAGCATTGATAGGAACGACTGTTTCCTGATAACCATGCAGTGTAAACAAGCTACCAATCACCAATCAAAGGAGCAAATTGCTTATTCGTCAGATAAAATTATTTTTAATCTTCGTCTTGTGTAAACTTGACGTGCTGCTGAAAACAATGACTGTGTATGTGGACAGTACATTCAACTACAGGTCGTTCTGTGCACATTGGAAGTACAGTGGGTGAGGCTATAGAATGATTGTCGAGTGAGCTTTAAAAATAAGAGAAATAGGGAAATTATCCTCTAGCAAGGAAAACCACCAAATGCATTCACCTTGAAAGATTTTAAAGGGAACCTGTCACCAGTTTTTTGCCCTATAAGTTGCGGACACCACCAGTGGGCTCTTATATACAGCATTCTAACATGCTGTATATAAGAGCGCAGGCCGCTGTGAGAACATAAAAAACACTTTATAATACTCACCTAAACCGGTCGCTGCAGTGCTGGTTGGCCCGATGGGCGGTGCTGTTCTCAATCATCCACACTCGTCGGCACTGAGGTCCTGAGCAGGCACATTTTGATCTTCCCTGCTCAGGGCAGATCAAAGTCTTGTAGTGCGCCTGCGCAGGACCTCAGTGCCGGCGAGTGTGGATGATGGAGAACAGCGCCGCCCATCGGGCCAACCAGCACCGTAGCGACCGGTTTAGGTGAGTATTATAAAGTGTTTTTTATGTTTTCACAGCGGCCTGCGCTCTTATATACAGCATGTTAGAATGCTGTATATAAGAGCCCACTGGTGGTGGCCGCAGCTTATAGGCCATACAACTGGTGACAGGTTCCCTTTAAAAAGGGATCAGGGCAGGTGAGAAGCCTGGTCTCTTCTGCCATTGAAACACCAGTTTCAGCCTTGGAGGGGGGGGGTAAAGAAGACTGGAAGCAAAATAGATGGGTTGGTTTGGAGCTTGTTTTGACAATGGTGAGATCTACTTTTTTATCTTTGGTAAGACTAAGGGGTACTTTGCACACTACGACATCGCAAGCCGATGGTAGCAATGCTGAGCGCGATAGTCCCCACCCCATCGCAGCTGCGATATCTTGTGATAGCTGCCGTAGCGAACATTATCGCTACGGCAGCTTCACATGCACTTACCTGCCCTGCGACGTCGCTCTGGCCGGCGACCCGCCTCCTTCCTAAGGGGTCGGGTCGTGCGGCGTCACAGATACGTGACACGGCAGGCGGCCAATAGAAGCTGAGAGGCGGAGATGAGCGGGACGTAAACATCCCGCCCACCTCCTTCCTTCCTCATTGCAGCTGGAACGCAGGTAAGGCGATGTTCCTCGCGATGTGTGCTGCCGCAGGAACGAGGAACAACATCGTAACATCGGTCCTTCCGAAATTATGGAAATGACTGACGCTACACCAAACATACGATTTCGATGCTTTTGCGCTCGTTAATCGTACTAAAAAGGATTCACATACTCCGATGTTGACAGCGACACCAGATGCGCGTCACTTTCGATTTGACCCCACCGACATCGCACCTGCGATGTCGTAGTGTGCAAAGTACCCCTTAGGCTAAGTTCACACTTGCGATGTTTTGCATCAGTCACAATCTGTC
The DNA here is from genome assembly GCF_048569485.1 of Anomaloglossus baeobatrachus. Taxonomy (NCBI): domain Eukaryota; kingdom Metazoa; phylum Chordata; class Amphibia; order Anura; family Aromobatidae; genus Anomaloglossus; species Anomaloglossus baeobatrachus. The sequence goes on along the minus strand of NC_134354.1, from coordinate 704,093,265 downwards.
ACCTTAAGGAATTACAGTATCCTGCAAAATATTTTGAATAAATCTGTTTTTTCCCCATAGACTTCTATTAGCGACGGATTGTGATTGATGGCCCTGTGTTGTATCCGCCGCGTGACGAATGAGTCATTTACTGACTGACCGTCAGGCGGGAGCAACGCTGAATGTAAAGTTTTTTGGAGCAGCAAAAAAATGCACTCCGCAGGTGTCTGTCGCAATCCGTCAAGAGCTATAATGGATGTCTATGGTGCTGGATTCCGTCATGCTCTACTGAGCATGCCCAGCATGTTTGGCACACCCATTGGCTGTCCCAAACACAAACGGATCACGACGGATCTGTCAAAAATCAGACACACAGCGGATGTAATGGACGCGACAGGATTCCTGTGAAATAACACATCCATTATGTCAGTTGACATGTAAAAAACGACGCATCCTTCGTTGCGACACACCGACTGACCTGATGGATTTAAAACAACGGAAGTGTGTGAATATAGCCTTAATTGCAAATTCCTGGTTCAGACATTGGGGTGACCCTCATGCCTGGCTGCAGGAGTCTCTGGCTTTTACTGTTAAAGGGGTTTTCCCACAAACAATGTTCATTTTAAAGTTGATTTTAATCATAGATGTTAGAATAATAATTTATACAATTGGATATGGTTAATTTTTTTCCCTGTGCTGAGATAATTTTATTTACAAGGTGGCCATAAAATAACCTAAGGTGTTTGGAGCCGTGTGCAGACTAAACCAGTGGACAGAATTGGCTGAAAATTGGTATGTATGCTATTCAAGACATGGGGAAACGGAAGGCATCTTAAAAAAAAAATTATACCAAAACTTTGCTGAGACAGATGATGACATGTTGTGAGGCCAGGGCGCGGGCGACGATCAGTAAGCAGAGGTTGTGGAGTAGTGATGAGCAGTCCGGCTCTTTTTGGTGATCCGGTTCCCATGGCTCCGCTCACCAAAAAGAGCCGGATCTTTCAGATTGTTCTCGGCTCCTTATTATATATGTGTTCACCCCAGCTGAACACATATTTAAGATTATAGTAACGCCGCCAAAACCCCGCCTACCCGCGGCTAAACCCCACCCACTTACAAGCGGCCAATTAGATTGCTGAGTAGGCGGAGTTTAGCCACGGGTGGGCGGGGTTTCAGCGGCAAAAAGAGCCGTTTAAAGATTTTAGTGACTCACTGGTGATCCGGCTCCTGTCAGTCACAGCAGGGAGCCGGATCTTTGTGCCGGATCGTTCCCGACCGACACATCACTATTGTGGAGGACGTTGCCACTGCCGTCGTGGAACAGGGCACGAACAACCCAACCGGGAACAGCAGTGCACGCAGTATTTCCAGGCAATTAGGGCTCCTGTACAGCACAGTGTGGAAAGTTCTCTGCGCACTGGCTGAACACTCAGTAACCCTGTTGGCTCAAAACGTGTCATCAAATTTTTTTTTTTTAAGATGCCTTTCGTTTCCCCATGTCTTGCATAGCATACATACCAATTTTCAGCCAATTCTATCCACTGGGTCAGTCTACACAGGAGATGTGGTATGATCATACCATGTCCCTGTACGGTCAGACACGGCCATTACACAGTACAGAGCATTTATAAGATTATCTCAACACAAGAACATTATTTTTAAACACATCCAATTGTATAAACTATTATTATTCAAAGATCTATTGATTAAAATCCACTTTGAAATTAACTTTGTTTGTGGGAAATCCCCTTTAAGTGTGGCCTGTGTTGCTGCATCTCGCTTTACAAGCCGGATCTGTTTTGGAATGTGAATATTTTCACCGCGTGACCTCAGTTTGTATTTTCATTAGGAAGCAGATTCCTGTGTCATCATTCTCATACTTTCTGTGCACACCCAGGGTGTTGTCATATAGCAATCATTGCTATTACACGCAGCTTGTTTTCATCGTTTTAGCTATTTTTATGTCTATGCAAATTCAAATATTAATCATCATTTGTGTATCTTTAACACAAGTATGAATTAACATAAAGCATGTCTAATTCTAATTAATAGTAACCCGCGAGGGACCGCATTCTACAAACTGTGAGACGCTTCTACAGAAACTGGAATAGTGATATTGCAAAACTGATATATGACTAATATAAATATATAATTATACAGTCATTTATGTCTTTTAGAGCACGAGGCCTGGATAGATGTGATGACAATAAATATATAGTATTACAACTAAAGCTAGATATTTTGGGCCATCTTCCAGGACGCATTTTTGTGACCTAACGTGTGATAGATGCCTATTGATGACAGATATCTGTTGACAAGTAGACCTGCCATGTTGCATTTTCACGCTGTTGATAGGTGCTCTCCGTGAAAAGCCATTTATGTCACAGATTTGCCTCCCATCGATTCAAATCTAAATATTATTATGGCAATCACACTGTTGTCATTGCACCTTATGGAATTGTATCCAAATAGACACCCTTCACAGACGAACCATAAATGATAAGTCGTTAAGGAAATGTCATCTTAAATTTCTCCTATAAGGCACCTATAAGTAATTACATGAGACCCTGTTTAGATATACTATATTTTCTCTCCTCGTGTATAGTGATAGGCTCTGATTCATCAAGACCGGCAATTTTCTTGTCGATCTTGATAAGTGGGTGTGTTGGAGTTAAGGCCCCGTCACACTAAGCAACATCGCTAGCAACATCGCTGCTAATGAACACCTTTTGTGACGTTGCTAGCGATGTTGCTGTGTGTGACATCCAGCAACAACCTGGCCCCTGCTGTGAAGTCGTTGGTTGTTGCTGAATGTCCTGGGCCATTTTTTAGTTGTTGCTGTCCTGCTGTGAAGCACAGATCGCTGTGTGTGACAGCGAGACAGCAACAACTAATGTGCAGGCAGCAGGAGCCGGCTTCTGCGGAGGCTGGTAACCACAGTAAACATCGGGTAACCAAGAAGCCCTGTCCTTGGTTACCCAATATTTACCTTTGTTACCAGCGTCCGCCGCTCTCACTGTCAGTGCCGGCTCCTGCTCTGTGCACATGTAGCTGCAGGACACATCGGGTTAATTAACCCGATGTGTGCTGTAACTAGGAGAACAGGGAGCCAGCGCTAAGCATTGTGCGCTGCTCCCTGCTCTGTGCACATGTAGCTGCAGCACACATCGGGTAATTAACCCGATGTGTGCTGTAACTAGGAGAGCAGGGAGCCAGCGCTAAGCGGTGTGCGCTGCTCCCTGCTCTGTGCACATGTAGCTGCAGCACACATCGGGTAATTAACCCGATGTGTGCTGTAACTAGGAGAGCAGGGAGCCAGCGCTAAGCGGTATGCGCTGCTCCCTGCTCTCTGCACGTGTAGCTGCGTGCACTGGTAACCAAGGTAAATATCGGGTTGGTTACCCGATATTTACCTTAGTTACCAAGCGCAGCATCTTCCACGCGGCGCTGGGGGCTGGTCACTGGTTGCTGGTGAGCTCACCAGCAACTCGTGTAGCCACGCTCCAGCGATCCCTGCCAGGTCAGGTTGCTGGTGGGATCGCTGGAGCGTCGCAGTGTGACAGCTCACCAGCAACCTCCTAGCAACTTACCAGCGATCCCTATCGTTGTTGGGATTGCTGGTAAGTTGCTTAGTGTGACTGGACCTTAAGATACTCCTTATTCCTGAGTGGAAAACCAGGAGCATTTTTTAGGTGGCGTCGGCCATGATAAAGATCTTACTCCAGTCACTGACTGAAGTAGGATTTCTGCCATAAGGAACACCAAAGCTTGAATTAGTCAGCCTTGACATCCCCTTCGCCCTCCATATTTGCCGATTTTGTTGGAACTAGGGGAAACTAGCTTGAATATGCAAAAAGTCGCAAAAAAAATTTGTACCTTGGAATTTCGCAGCTTTAAAAGTGTTTCACTTCACAATTCTGGCAAAATTACTTTAGAGTTCTTCTTAACAGATCCTCCGTCTTCTAAATCCTTTCTTTTTAGAGTTGTAGGTTAGGGCAGACCACATGGACCTGGTTGTATGGATCCATATTGCGTTGCCTGCTGCTATATTTTACATTTGTTATACAGGGCCAAAAACAGTTTTTTTTCCCATAGATTTAATAAGGATAAACAAGATATGACGCCTCATGAAATCACCATGTAGGGGCACTTGGAGTACCTGAGGGTCCATATAAACAATGACGTATAGGATAATGTTGTTGGCGCTTTTCTCAATTTAAAGCCCCCGTCACATTTAACGACTTTCCAGCGATCCCGACAACGATACGACCTAATAAAGATCGCTGGTAAGTCGCTACGTGGTCGCTGGTGAGATGTCAAACAGTCAGATTTTCCCAACAACGCAGCAATGATACAGTGACCACAGCGACCTGTATAACGATCTCGGTGGTCGTTGGGACCCGCACGTAGCTGTACGTGTCTGAGCTCTGAGTCGTCAACGACGTCATGGTAAGGCGTCAAACACACTGGATGCATCCTGCCCAGCAGGACCTTGACGATCAAAAAATGGTCCAGGCCATTTCGGCACGACCAATGATCTCACATCAGGGGCCTGGTCGCTGCTATGTGTCAAATGTAGCGAGATCGCTGGCGAGGTCGTTGTTGCGTCACAGAATCTGTGACTCAGCAGCGATCTCGCTATGTGTGAAGGTACCTTAAGTCTTCTGAGAATCTCCATAACTTGCAGTAATGAAATCTCCATGTGTAATTTCTTTGTAACATTTTATTTGTTGTTAGAAGGAAGAGCACAGGGTATATTCACAGATCTTCTCCAGAAATAGCTGACACAGAAATCCATCCGGGCCTCTTTCTGACGAACTAACAAATTTGTGATACAAAATTTAACATATACTAAAACAATTATTTTAGCTTGTCATAGCTTTGTACTTGTGTATATTGGCCGGATTATTATTTTCCCAATGTATACATGATGTAATTATAAAATATTGGATCATAGAAATAGAAAGTATAATGGGTTGGGCATGTAAGGTTAAGTTCCTACAGTGCGAAACAGTGAAATGTGTGGTTTCCTTGTACCTTTTCGCACTGCTATCTGTGATGGTAAGCACTGAAGTGGGTGTCAAAATGGGAACTCCGCTGCTGAAAGTCCACAGCAAATAGATTCTGTGGGAATGTAGCTTTAGATGTCCAATTCTTTGCTCACGCAGAAGACAAATCTCTCCTCATGGAAATATATATGGAGTCACAGAACATCCATTTATAGATTGGCAAAATGAAGTTTTCTTGTAGTATGTAAAAAACACATTCTGGATGTAGAATTTATTTTTATCAGCTTTCAGAAAAGACAAATGTAACATGTTTTTCCATTATCTCCCTTCTTTACAATACGCTTTGTCCCTCTATCAACAAGCTTTCATTTCTCTCATTAAAAAATACTTTAGGTTGGGCTGTAAACCATGAATGCACTGTCTTCACCTCTTCATCAGATCTGAATCTTTGTCCTCATAGGGCTTCTTTCAGGGTACATAATCCACTATCCCTCATCTATCCAACAGAATCAGTTCAGTGCCCGCTCAATGTTGTCATCAGTCATGGATATGGACGGGCATTTGGCTCCTTCTTAATATCTGACACTTGTGCCACCTTCCTTACACTTCTCTATCCATTCATGCACACACGTTAATATTGTCTGGAATTATTACCTTATTATTTGTGGCCCCAATTTTTAACAGGGTCCCACTTTAACTAAATGATGGGTCAGCCCAAGGGTGTTTCTGATACGTGGCCATATCCCAACTGCAATATATATCCCAATCCTGGACCCATAAAGCTGATTCACCAAATTAAATTGCTCTATTGCTCCTCACCTACTAGAAACTACTATAATCTCTCCAACAAAAAACACATTCTTTTGACCCCCAACACCATCGCTCCCTTTCTCTGGAGTGCTTAGGAACACCTGTTCCATCTTAAAAAACCTCCATCATTCACAACTTCTTTACCTCTCACAACCTATATTTCCTGGACCTCACCAAAACATAGCTGACACCCTGTGACTTAATATTACCTGCTAGTCTTTGTTACAGTGGCCTTCACTTCTCCCACACTCCTCACCCTGGCAATAGACATGGTGGAGGAGTGGGTTTTCTTCTCTCTAACAACTACACCTTCAACCCAATCCCACCTCTACCCTCCCTTATTCTCCCTTCCTTTGAAATACATTCTGTCTGTATCTACTCTCCTTCCAAGTGGCCATCATGTACCAACACCGGCCCCGGCCAAAGCCTTTATTGACCAATTCTTCACCTGGCTTCGACACTTTCTCTCTGCTGATATTACCATCTTCATGATGGCTGGAATTACATCCCGACTGACACCCATCAGTCGGCAGCCTTCAAACTTCTGTCACTCGTTTCATCCTTTGGTCTTACTCAGTGGTTCCCCACAGCCACTCACACTGATGCACATACACAAGACTTTATCTTCACTCACCTCACACATGCATCTTTGCTCTCTATCTATCCTCTCTCTTTTCTGACCATCATCTACTTACTTTCTAATCCCTGTCCTCCTCACTTGACCCCCATGTCTAACAACTAGCATAGCACTGGAGAAACATCACACATCTAGACATTCACACAATCTCCATCTCTATTCTACTGCTGTCCTCCATATCTTCACTCCACAGACAGTGGCACTGTTTTCTACAATGCCACACTCATCAGCTATTGACTTTGTCATCTATCTTGTGTGTAGTAGAGTGTGACAAACCAATAGACAACCCTGGCACAATAACCTCACTAAAAAGCTCAACAAGTGTCCAGGGTTGCAAAACAGAGCTGGAAGAAATCACACACATTAGATTTCACCACATTAAAAAAAAATCGACTTTCACATTTAAGTCAACCCTCACCTCTGCTAAACAGGTCTACTTTACAACCCTCGTATCTTCTTTATCCCACAATCCCAAACAGTTATTTAACACGTTTAACTCCCTCCTCCACCCACCACTGATCCGTCTGACTTCCCTCATCTCTGTAGAAGACTTTGCCGCACATTTCAAAAATAAGATTGACCAAACAAGATAGGTCTTTACTGTTCAAGCACCACAACCCCTTCATATAAGAGACCAATGCCCTTCCCCCCTAATCTTCTTCCCCAGTATCACTGAAGAGCTTACTCATCTCCTCTCCAAATCATACTTCACCATGAATGCATTTGACCCCATCCCACCTCCTCCCGAAACTGACCACCATGCTTATCTTGGCCCAAACCCATATCTTCAACCTACCGTTAACTTCTGGTTCCTTCCCTTCTGCTTTCAAACATCCAATAAACACACTTATCCTGAAGAAGCCATTCCTTGAGCTGACCTTTACATCCAGCTATCACCCCATATTGCTGCTCCTGTTTTCTTCCAAACTCCTCAAACAGCACGTCCATACTGAATTTTCCTTCCATCTCTAATCTAACTCACTCTTTGACAACCTACAATCCGTCTTCTGTCCCCACCATTCCATCAGAACTGACCTAACCAAAATTACTAAAGACTTACTGCTAAAGCTAATTCTTTATACTCCTTCTAGACCTGTCTTCAGCCGTCAACACAGTCAACCACTCATTCCTACTACAAATCCTCTCTTCCTTTGGCGACAAAGACCTGGCCCTCTCCTGGATCTATTCATACCTTTCTAACTACACATTTAGCGTATCCCTCTTGCACACTACCTCCTCATCCCATCCTCTCTATGTAGGTGTCCCTCAAAGATCTGTCCTGGGACCCCTACTCTTCTCAATCTATACCTTTTGGCCCGGGAAAATTCATAAAGTCCCATAGCTTCCAGTACCACCTATACGATAACGACACTCACGTCTATGTCTCTGTCCAGATGTCACCTCTCTGCTGTCCAGAAGCCCAGAGTATCTATTTCTCATCACGCTTCCTACAGCTCAATGTGCACAAAACTGAACTCATCATCTTTCCTCCATACTCACCTAACTCCCCTTCCAGATATAGCTATCACAATAAATTGCATCACTCTTTCTCCAGTACATGAAGTGCGCTGCCTCAGAGTAACCCTTTACTTTGCCTTGTCCTTCAAACTTCACATCCAAGCTCTTGCCATCACCTTCCGCCTCCAACTCAAAAATATTTTCAGAATCCATCCTTTCCTCAATCCTCAGTCTACTAAAATGCTAGTAAATGTCCTCATCTTCCACCTTGACTACTGCAATATCCTCCTTTGTGGCCTCACTGCTAACGCTCTCATCTCTCCAGAATGTCCTTGTAACTATGTAACTATGTAACTTGCACGAGTCACGGATGGCAGCACCTGGCACAGCCTGATGCTCTCCTAATAGGAGCGGGTCACTTGCATAGTGTGAAACTGTGACCGGGGTTATCTATGACAGCCGGTATGTCTCGCCCCGGTTGTGCTCACTCCATGATAGAAAGTAAATCCACTCTAGGGTTAATGCTGTTTCCCTACAGGCTGAAGGAAGGGTTAAATGGAAACAGGAACAAGGGCAGGTGTGCCGGGTGTGAGGGAGTGAACAGAACTCCCTGAGTTCTCTGCTGGAGAGGCACATGTATATTGTTGTGGACTTTTGTTTGGACATTAAACCGTGTGCTTTAAGGAATAACGTTTGGAACTCCATTCTATGTCTGAACTGGGTGCAAAAAACCTAAAAAACATCACTATGGGGAGATAAGGTATGCACACCAGTGACTATGGAAGGGGAATACATGCAATAGCAGAAACTGCCATGTGAATACTGACATGAAAAATTCAATAGCTATGTGTAAGAATGAAATGTGAAAAATGGAACCTGCATTACTGCCATGAATATATGAATAAAGAGAAATTTAGCTACTGAATTGATCAATGCAATAGAGCCCCAACACTACGCCAAAGTATTTCTCTACGTTGGGGTCCCTAGCTTGTGTGTGTCCTCTCATGCAGTTAAAAAACTTACCGTGTATGGGAAGCTGAGACCCAGGCTATATATACGATGTGGATTGGCAATAGGTGTGTATGGGGAGGGTTCACAAACGAAAAACTACTAACATTAAGGAATAACGTTTGGAACTCCATTCTATGTCTGAACTGGGTGCAAAAAACCTAAAAAACATCACTATGGGGAGATAAGGTATGCACACCAGTGACTATGGAAGGGGAATACATGCAATAGCAGAAACTGCCATGTGAATACTGACATGAAAAATTCAATAGCTATGTGTAAGAATGAAATGTGAAAAATGGAACCTGCATTACTGCCATGAATATATGAATAAAGAGAAATTTAGCTACTGAATTGATCAATGCAATAGAGCCCCAACACTACGCCAAAGTATTTCTCTACGTTGGGGTCCCTAGCTTGTGTGTGTCCTCTCATGCAGTTAAAAAACTTACCGTGTATGGGAAGCTGAGACCCAGGCTATATATACGATGTGGATTGGCAATAGGTGTGTATGGGGAGGGTTCACAAACGAAAAACTACTAACATTAAGGAATAACGTTTGGAACTCCATTCTATGTCTGAACTGGGTGCAAAAAACCTAAAAAACATCACTATGGGGAGATAAGGTATGCACACCAGTGACTATGGAAGGGGAATACATGCAATAGCAGACACTGCCATGTGAATACTGACATGAAAAATTCAATAGTGATGTTTTTTAGGTTTTTTGCACCCAGTTCAGACATAGAATGGAGTTCCAAACGTTATTCCTTAATGTTAGTAGTTTTTCGTTTGTGAACCCTCCCCATACACACCTATTGCCAATCCACATCGTATATATAGCCTGGGTCTCAGCTTCCCATACACGGTAAGTTTTTTAACTGCATGAGAGGACACACACAAGCTAGGGACCCCAACGTAGAGAAATACTTTGGCGTAGTGTTGGGGCTCTATTGCATTGATCAATTCAGTAGCTAAATTTCTCTTTATTCATATATTCATGGCAGTAATGCAGGTTCCATTTTTCACATTTCATTCTTACACATAGCTATTGAATTTTTCATGTCAGTATTCACATGGCAGTTTCTGCTATTGCATGTATTCCCCTTCCATAGTCACTGGTGTGCATACCTTATCTCCCAATATTAAACCGTGTGCTGTGAACCTTAATGCCTGGATCCCGTGTCTTCTGCTGCGCAGCCGACCACGCTACCTCACATATGGTGGAGAATCGGCGGGCATGCCAGCCCGGTGAGGTGTAGCATCCATCCCTGGGGACCCGGTAGCACATGTCCTGGATTCGAGCGGCTATACTACAGCCCAAACCCGGTGACGCCATGGAGGACATACTAAAGCAGCTGGCTCAGGCTAATGCACAGCAACAAGAGGCTAATGCACAGCAGCAATAGACCAATGCACACCTGCTCCGGGCGTTGGAACGTCAGCAGCAATCCTTGCAAGTGCAGGAAAAAAGGCACCAAGAACAGATGGTTCTCCTGGCCAAGTCGATCCGTGCCGGACCGGCAGCAACAACCCCGGGACCGGGTGATGACGGCAGCGTCCGGAAAGCGGTGAGACAAGCGTTGCAAAAGATGACCCCGGGGGATGATGTGGAAGCGTTCCTGGCGGTGTTTGAGCGGGTGGCCGAGCGGGAAAAGCTGCCGACCCCCCCAGTGGGCTGAGGTATTGTCGCCCTATCTGACGGGGGAACCCCAAAAAGCGTACCTGGACCTCTGTACCGAGGACGCCATTGACTATGTGACCCTGAAAGCCGAAATACTGGCTCGGTTGGGGGTGAATACCTATGTACGGGCTCAGCGGGTAAATCAGTGGTTCTATGAGGAAGCCAAACCCGTACGCTCCCAGGCCTATGACTTGTTGCATCTTGTAAAAAAGTGGTTGCAGCCTGACACTCTGAGCCCGGCGCAAATGGTAGAAAGGGTAGTAGTTGATCGTTTTGTGCGCACTTTACCCGTCACCGTTCAACGGTGGGTAGGACAGGGTGACCCGAGTACCCTGGACCAATTAGTGTCCCTGGTAGAACGGCATGTGGCTACGCAGGACTTGATACGGGACACTGAGACTTTGCGTACCGCCCGTCGGTCCGGACCCTCCAAGCCTAGGGCCAAGGACCCACCGCTGACAACGGTGCAGGAGTCCCCTACCGTCCCGTCTGAGGCCGCGCCCGCCGTTCCTGAGGTCCGGAAGGTTCTGTACCCTAAACGACAACCCGTCAAGGGGGTTTCCTTCCCCATTAGATGTTGGCGGTGCCAGCGGGTGGGACATATGGAAGCCCAGTGTCCACTCACCACGGAGCCCATGGATTGTGGGGTTACCCGGCGGGGTTCAATGTATGCTCAGGCGGTGTGTACCGCTGACCTGGTCTCCCCAGAGACGGAGCCCCACTTGTGCCAAATACAGGTGAATGGATGTCCGGTTACAGGATTGTTGGATTCCGGAAGCTTAGTGACCCTTGTGCGATCCACCTTGAGGGCTAAAGTAAAGGCCACAGGACGTACCGTGGGGGTGGTTTGCATACATGGGGACCGCCGAGACTATCCCACGGGGATTGTCACCATCACAGCACCTTGCGGTCAGGTGCAACATGAGGTGGGACTTCTGAACACTCTTCCTTATGACGTGATCCTAGGAAGGGATCTGCCCTATTTTTGGACTTTATGGAGGGGACCCCCTAAGTCCCCTCAGATATTGGTCAGTCCGGGACCTGAGCCCTACAATCCTGAATCCGGGACGCCTGCCGTAGGGGTCACCATGATAGGGACAGAGTGTGAACCCGATAGGTCACCCCTAGAGGTATTGGCAGGTGAGGCTGAAATGGTCGAGCCCATCCCGGAGTTGGAGGCGTCCCCGGATGCGTTTGGGACAGCCCAACTCCAGGACCCTACGTTAATACATGCCCGGAGTCGGGTGACAGTAGTTGACGGGGTGGCTCAGCTGCCTGGTGCCCAGGTAAGGTACCCCCATTTCGCTCTTAAGCAGGATTTGCTCTACCGGATAGATGAAATACGGGGCGTGGGGGTAGAGCAGTTGGTGGTGCCCCAGCCGTATCGCCGGCGGGTCCTCGACTTGGCTCATAAACACCTGATGAGTGGCCACCTAGGGGTCAAGAAAACGCAGGAGCGAATATTGCAAAGGTTCTGTTGGCCCGGGGTCTTTGGGGAGGTAAAACGGTTCTGCGAAACCTGCTCGGAGTGTCAGCTTACCGCACCCCTGACCCATTTTCGCAGTCCGTTGGTACCGTTACCCATTATAGAAGTCCCTTTTGAACGGATAGGGATGGATCTGGTGGGGCCCCTCATAAAGTCCGCTCGAGGGCACCAACACATCCTAGTGATCGTTGACTATGCCACCCGGTATCCCGAGGCGATACCTCTCAGACATACTGCAGCAAAGCTTATAGCTCGGGAGTTGTTTGCTGTGTTCTGCCGGGTGGGGTTGCCCAAGGAGATCCTTACGGATCAGGGGACCCCATTCATGTCTAAAGTGACCAAAGAGCTATGCCGGCTACTCCAGATCAAGCAGTTGCGTACGTCTGTGTATCATCCTCAAACGGACGGTTTAGTCGAGCGTTTCAATAAAACCCTGAAAACCATGCTAAAAAGGGTGATTTCAAAAGACGGGAAAGACTGGGATATGATGCTTCCCTATTTGATGTTTGCCATCCGTGAGGTGCCACAGGCATCCACGGGGTTTTCGCCTTTGGAATTGTTATACGGGCGACATCCCCGGGGATTGTTGGACCTGGCAAAGGAAACATGGGAGCAAGAGCCCACCCCCCATAAAAGTGTGATTGAACACATTTTGGGTATGCAGAACCGCATAAGCGCGGTCATGCCAATTGTGAAGGAGCATTTACAGGAGGCTCAGGCCGCGCAAAGCGGCCACTACAATAGACAAGCCACCGTGCGGACCTTTAAACCCGGGGATCGGGTGTTGGTATTAATCCCCACGGCGGAGAGTAAATTCCTGGCTCAGTGGCAAGGCCCCTACGAGATAAAGGAAAGAGTCGGGGTGGTTAACTATAAAGTATTGCAGCCCGGTAGGCGGAAACCTGAACAAATATACCATGTCAACCTATTAAAACCTTGGCAGGAACGGGAAAACCTGATGGCTGTTTTTTCCCCATCTCCCTCCTCTTCGGGTCGTTCACATCCGGCTCCAGCGACCTCCGGAGAGGACGAACCGGAAGTAAGGATTGGAGAAGCCCTCACCAAGACTCAGAGGCGAGAGGCCAGACGGTTGGTTCAGCAGAACCCCGATGTCTTCTCCGAGCTGACCGGTAGGACCAGTCTGATACGACATGATATTGTCACCGAGCCCCACCTGAAGGTACGCCTGAAGTCATACCGGGTACCGGAGGCTCGACGACAAGCCATATCGGAGGAAGTAAAGACCATGTTACGCCTGGGGGTCATCGAAAAATCCCGGAGTGAATGGGCTAGTCCGATTGTCCTAATACCAAAACCCGATGGCTCCTTAAGGTTCTGCAATGACTTTAGGAGATTGAACGAAATATCCAAGTTCGATCTCTACCCCATGCCCCGGGTGGATGAGCTGATTGATAGGCTGGGACAGGCGCGATATTTTACCACGCTCGACCTGACCAAGGGGTACTGGCAGGTGCCACTGACGGAGTCCGCCAAGGAGAAAACCGCTTTTGTTACGCCAGAGGGTCTCTTCCACTATGTTGTCTTGCCTTTTGGGTTACATGGTGCTCCGGCCACGTTCCAGAGGTTGATGGACTTAGTGCTGGAACCCCACCAGGCGTATGCATCAGCGTACCTTGATGACATCATTATTTACAGCTCCGAATGGCAGACCCACTTGGAACAGGTACAAGCGGTGGTGGACGCGCTTCGAACAGCCGGATTGACAGCCAATCCCAAGAAATGTGCGTTGGGACTCACGGAAGCCCGCTACTTGGGCTACGTGATAGGCCAAGGAGTGATTAAGCCCCAAATTAACAAGGTTGAGGCGATCCAGAAGTGGCCTAGACCCCTAACCACGAAGCAGGTTAGGGCCTTCCTGGGTATCGTGGGGTACTACAGGAGGTTTGTAAAGGATTTTGCGGGACTATCAGCCCCCTTGACGGACCTTCTCAAAGGCAAGAAGTCCGTCATGGTGCGCTGGACTCCGCAGGCCGAGGACTCCTTCCGGGCCCTGAAGGGGGTCCTGTGCGGACAGCCCGTTCTTGTACACCCTGATTTCCGGAAGGAGTTCATAGTACAGACTGATGCCTCGGAGGTCGGTCTGGGTGCAGTGCTGTCTCAGGTAGTTCAGGGGGAGGAACACCCCGTCACCTTCTTAAGTAGGAAGCTCACCCCTCCCGAGCGGAATTATAGCGTAGTGGAGAAGGAGTGCCTGGCGATCAAGTGGGCCTTGGAGTCCCTACGCTATTACCTGCTGGGACGGCAGTTTCGCTTGGTGACGGATCACTCTCCACTGGTCTGGATGAGGTCCGCCAAGGAACGGAATGCCCGGGTTACACGGTGGTTCCTTTCTCTGCAGAACTTCCGGTTTACGGTTGAACACCGGGCCGGTAGGTTGCAGGGCAACGCCGATGCCTTGTCCCGCGGCCCGTGTTTGATGGCGGGGGTTCAACCCCGCACGCTTGAACTGAGGGGGGGGGGGTATGTGAGACTGTGACCGGGGTTATCTATGATGGCCTGTATGTCTCGCCCCGGTTGTGCTCACTCCATGATAGAAAGTAGATCCACTCCAGGGTTAATGCTGTTTCCCTACAGGCTGAAGGAAGGGTTAAATGGAAACAGGAACAAGGGCAGGTGTGCCGGGTGTGAGGGAGTGAACAGAACTCCCTGAGTTCTCTGCTGGAGAGGCACATGTATATTGTTGTGGACTTTTGTTTGGACATTAAACCGTGTGCTGTGAACCTTAATGCCTGGATCCCGTGTCTTCTGCTGCGCAGCCGACCACGCTACCTCACAATAGAAATACATGCAGCTTACCCGCTCCTGTCAGGAGCGTGTGCGGCCGTGCCGGGTGATGCGATGTGATACTCACACGAGTCACTCACAAGTGTGACTCCAGCCTAACTCTGCTGCCCATATAATTTACCTCTCTTCTCGCTACTCCTTTCTGCAAATCCCTTCAATGGCTCCCACTTCCCAAACGTATCCAGTTCAATCTACTAAAGGTACCGTCACACTTTGCGACGCTCCAGCGATCCCACCAGTGATCTGACCTGGCAGGGATCGCTGGAGCATCGCTACATGGTCGCTGGTGAGCTGTCAATCAGGCAGATCTACACAGAGATCAGCCACCAGCGACCCGTGTAACGATGCTGTGCTTGGTAACCATAGAACACATCGGGTTACTAAGCAAAGCGCTTTGCTTATAGTTACCCGATGTGTACCTTGGCTACGTGTGCAGGGAGCAAGGAGCCGGCTTCTAGAAGCTGCGGACGCTGGTAACCAAGGTAAATATCAGGTAACCAAGCAAAGCGCTTTGCTTGGTTACCCGATGTGTACCTTGGTTACCAGCGTCCGCAGAAGCCGGCTCCCTGCACATTCAGATCGTTGCTCTCTTGCTGTCAAACACAGCGATGTGTGCTTCACAGCGGGAGAGCATCGACCAAAAAATGGTCCAGGACATTCAGCAACGACCGGTGACCTCACAGCAGGGGCCAGGTTGTTGCTGGATGTCACACACAGCGACATCGCTAGCAAGATGGCTGTTGCATCACAAAAACTGTGACTCAGCAGCGATGTCGCTTAGTGAGACGTGGCCTTAACACTGACCTATAAAGTTGTCCATAATCTGTCTCCTTCTCATATCTGCGAACTAATCTCCCGATATCTTCCAACATGTAATCTCCTCCACACTTAAGGGCCATTTACACGCTGCGACATCGCTAACGATATATCGGCGGGGTCACGGTATTTGTGACGCACATCCGGTGTTGTTAGTGACATCGCAGCGTGAGACAGGCGGGAGCGACCTTAGAAGATCGCAAAAAAGACAAAAATCGTTGGTATATGAAAGGTCGTTCATTTACCAAAAATCGTTGTCTGGTAAGTAGCGATGTTGTTCGTCGTTCGTGCGGCAGCACACATCGCTATGTGTGACACCGCAGGAGCGACGAACATCTCCTTACCTCCGTCCACTGGCAATGAGGAACGAAGAAGGTGGGCGGCATGTTCCGGCCGCTCATCTCCGCCCCTCCTCTGCTGTTGGACGACTACCGTGTGACGCCGCACGAACCGCCCCCTTAGAAAGGAGGCGCATTGCCGGCCAGAGCGACGTCGCAGGGAAGGTAAGTCCGTGTGACGGGTGTAAGCGATGTTGTGTGCCACGGCGACGGGGGCGGGTACGCTCGCTAGCGATATCGGTACCGATATCGCAGCGTGTAAAGTACCCTTTATCTCCTCCACACTTAAATATATATTCCTCACCCAATTGCCTCCAAGACCTGTTCCCAGTATCCCCAATCCTCTGGAATTCTGTGCCTCTGCAACATTTGGAATCTTCAGACAAAACATGAAAACCCACCTCTTTAAGAAAGATTATAGCCTGCAATATCCCCCTGCCTCCTCATCACCACCAAAGTTGCTACAAACCCCAACCTACGGTATCCTTCCCCATCATCCTGTAGAATGTAAGCGCACAAGGGCTGGGCCCTCTCAGCTCTGTACCAGTCTGTCATTGTTAGGTTGTTTATTTTAATTTGTACATGTAATAGCTGTAGTTCCTAGCGTTGCCCGGGATATTAACTAAGTGTCTCTCTGTCTCTCTCCCCCTCTCTCTGTCTCCCTCTCTGTCTGTGTGTCTCCCTCTCTGTCTGTGTGTCTCCCTCTCTGTCTGTCTCTCTCCCTCTCTGTTCCCTCTCTGTCTCTCTCTGTCTCTCTCTGTCTGTCTCCCTGTTTCTCTCTGTCACTCTCTCTGTCTAGCTCTCTGTCGCTCTGTCTGTATCTCTGTCTCTCTCCCTGTCTTCCTCTCTCTCTGTCTCTCTCTATACATCTCTCTTTGTCTCTCTCTATCCATATCTTTCTGTCTGTCTCTCTCTGTCTGTCTCCCTGTCTCTCTCTTTGTCTCTCTCTGTCACTTTCTCTGTCATTCTCTCTCTCTGTCACTCCTCTGTCTCTCTATCTCTGTCTGTCTGTTTCTCTCTGTCTGTTGCTCTCTATCCGTATCTCTCTGTCTGTGTCTGTCTCTCTCACTGTCTGCCTCTCTCTATTCATATCTTTCTGCCTCTCTCTGCCTGTCTGTCTCTCTGTCTGTCTGTCTCTCTCTATCCGTCTCTCTCTCTCTGTCTGTTTCTTTTCCTGTCTGCCTCTGTCTCTCTGTTTCTCTCTCTGTCTCTCTCTGTTTGTCTCTCTCTCTGTCTGTCTCTTTCTTTATCCGTATCTCTGTCTGTCTCTCTCTGTCTGTCTCTGTCTGTCATTGTCTGTCTGTCACTGTCTGTCTCTGTGTCTCTCTACTGAAATCATATTTACTGACATATAATCTGTCTTATTCTTAGAATGCCCTTTGTTGCTTATAGCAACCAATCACAGCTCCTATTAATGCCCTGTAGCTCCCAGCTCCATTCACTTTAATGTAAGCAGGTTTTTTTGGTGAATAACTTTAGCGGACATACATACACATACACATACATACACCTCAGCTTTATATATTAGATTTGATATGTAGCCCCTTCTCATGTAATCATGGAATCAATGGTGCTCTAATATGTCAGCATTGTGTTAAAACAGAACGTCAACAAAAGGCCCATTTCCACTGCACGATTATCAGATTATGCGCATCTGAAGACGGTTCGGCCTGTGTAAACAGACTATTAAACGACAAGCATGCTGCCATCCACCAGACATTTGAAGCTGTACATCATGTACTGTAAATGCACTATTAGTGTTTAATGTACCTACCGGGTAGTCCCAGCAATGAGCAGGGTGATTTAACATGTGCAGTAATATGGTCAGCCATTTACATGATGCATTGAGTTAGTAATTTTTACAAAGCTCAGTAAGCTTGGCAGTATTAACAATGTGTGAATGTAGCTCGACTAATGACTACTGCCTTATTTTCCCTCCCCTCGCATTTTAGTGATGAATCTCATGGAGCACGAGCTCATTACCGTACTCCCCTAACCAGTTGTGTTACCTTCTCCTATTTACGTTGCACCTTCATGATAAAATAGAATATAATTATCTGAGCTGAGTAACAGCCATATGGTAATTCCGTGTCATTCAGATGTAGAAAGAAAAAGAAGACGGCAACACATGGATGTGATGATCCTTGTTCTCCAAGGATGGTGATATATGGTAAGAGAATCTACGGCAAAGCCATACAATCTAAGCTGCACTAGAGAATATAGCCAGTGGTCAATCAATGGGAGATTGAGACATGTGCTGCAGTGTAGGCAAAAATAGTCTCCCATTGTAAAAAATAGATAAAAATATACACCGAGTAGTACTGGATTCCTCAGTACATAGAGTCTACTACCCTTTAAGAGCCATCTTTTTTGGTTCTTTTGCTCTTTCGATTTTCCCTCCTTTTCTTTCAAGAGCCATAACTTTTTATAGTTTTCTAATACCATAGCCATACGAGAGGAGTGTTTTTTCTTTTGTTTTTGAACTAGTTGTAGTTATGAATAACACCATTCATTTTATTATATACTGTTCTAAAAAATGGGAAAAAAAATCCAAAAGACAATTTCACCTTTGTTTTTTTAGGATTTGTTTTTTACTGTGTTTATTATGTAGTAAAAGTGAATGATTCCTATGCTTCGTATGATTACAGTTATTCCAAGCTTATCAGTTTTATATTATACTAGTTAAAAAATTCTGTCCTTGGTAAAAAAAAAATATTTGGATGATGTTGCCACTTTTGTAGACCCTCAACTTTTTTAATTATTCCATCGATGCAGCTGTGTGAGGTCTTTTCTTTTTTTTTTTTGTGTATTGATCTGTAGGTTTAATTGCTACTGTTTTGGGATACATATGATATTTTGATCACTTTTTATAATATTTTTTTCGGGGGGAAGTGCATTGACTGAAAAACATCAATTCTGATGTTGATTTTTTTTTTCCATTTCCGCTTTCACCCTATGGAATAAATATTTGTATTTATTTGTTGGGTTGAACAGTTACTCATGTGGTAATACCATTTTCTTTAATTCTCATTTTTAGATTTTGCTTATTATATTTGAGTAAAAAAAGGGGATGATTTAACCTTTTTCTGAATATTTTAAATGGGTTTTTTTTATATTTTTAATTAGTTCATGTCTGGAGGTGGCCTATCTCATAGGGTATGTGCACACAACTTCTTGTAGAAATTTTTCAGGAGGAAGACGCTTTAGGCTATGTGTCCACGCTGCGGAAAATGCGCGGATTTTGCCGCGGATTTCTCGCGGAAAAGCCGTGGATTTTCCGAAAATCTGCAGCAGCGGCACTTCCAAGCCATTTCAATGGCATTTTGGAAATGCTGTGTCCATGCTGCGGATTTCTCCGCAGCGGATTTGCCGCGGATTTTGATCCGGAAAAATCTGCAACATGTCAATTATTGTTGCGGATTTTGATCCGGATTTTGGCTATAGAATTGGGGGAAAAAAAAAAAATCCGCACCAAAATCCGCGGCAATTCCGCGGTAAATCCGCGGTAAATCCGCGGCAAATCCGCACCTTTGAAAAGGTGCGGATTTGCCGGGAAAGTCGCGGATTTTCATGCAGAAAAATCCGCAGCAACATTCTACCGTGGACACATAGCCTTAGGATACTCTGGCATCCTTGCCCTGAAGCTTCTTTTTTGGCATCATTTTTAGTGATGTCTTTGGCTGCCACCTTTTCCTTTTTTTTTTTTTTTCTTTTTAACTATTATTGAATAAACTAGTGCGCAGAAGCCACCTGGAAAATGATCAGGTCACTTCTTTTATCTGCTTTGCATCTTTGTAGACATTTAGCAGTTAGGAGAAGCTCAAGAGCCTGAACATGTGAACATTAAGTTGTTTTTACATTTTTTTTAAATATAAATATATATATATATATATATTTATTTATATGTTTTATATATATATATATATATATATATATATTCATTTTTTTTACTGATTATTTAGCAATTTTTCATACAGGCCACAGAGTAAACCCCTCTTAAAAAAGACATTGTGTGCACATACCCTTAGGCCTCTTTCACACGTCAGTGATTCTGGTACGTTTGTGCTTTTTTTTAAATGTACCAGAATCACTGACATACGCAGACCCATTATAATGAATGGGTCTGCTCACACGTCAGTGATTTTTCACTGCAGGTGTCTCCGTGCGGCGTACCCGCGTGTGCGTGATTGCCGCACGGAGACATGTCCATTTTTTTCTGGCATCACTGATGTCCCACGGACCACGCAGTGGTGTGGTCCGTGAAACACGTGCCAGAAAAAAACGTGCTTTTAAAATAAAAAACATTTTAACTCACCCGGCGTCCAGCGATGTCCTCTGCAGCCCGTTCTCCCTGCTGCTTCTGAGCCGGCTCATTATTGTCGCGCATATTCATGATGCGCGACACAGCCGACCTGGAAGCAGCTGCTGTGGGGGTCAGCGCCGACCGGATGCTGCACCGCGGGAGCGATCAGCACCATGGAGAGCGGGAGCGGGCGCAGGTGAGTTGATTTCTAAGTGCAATCACGGGCCACGGAGAACGGAGCCCGGATTGCACTTAGACAACCCACGTGTGCCGTGATTCACGGCACACGCAGGGACATGTGCGTGTTTTACACGCCAGTGAAAAACATCAGTGTTTTTCACTGACGTGTGAAACGGGCCTTAAAGAGGTGGTCCATTACAAAGCATAGTGGTCACATCGATGTAAAGCTGTGACAGAAGGCTTTTTGTAAATACCTTCTGTTGTCTCTTCTGCCTGTGAGCGGCGCTATAACTGTCCGCTCATCTCCCATTACATGACCCGGGCTGCAGTGACCTCTAATATTCGGGGATGTCATGTCAACTTCCAGAATTGGAAGTTGACCTGGCATCACCTGAGGTGGGACCCAGTCTCCGTGAGTGACTGGGCTGTGGGCAGAGTTTCATCGCACGGCACTGCCCAGTATCGCTCGTGTTTGCGTCACTCTGCAGTGAAAGAGAGAACATGCGAGATGATGGGCTGTGATGTGCAATAAAACTCCGTCCACAGTCCAATCACTCACGGAGACTGGGTCCCACCTCGGTGATGACGGGTCAACTTCTAGTTCCAGAAGATGACGTGATATTACTGGACATCAGAGGTCACTGTAGCCCAGGTCACGTGATGGGGATGAGCAGACAGCGATAGCAGCGCTCACAGGCAGAATGGACAACAGAAGGTATTTAGAAAAAGCCTTCTGTCATAGCTTTACATCGATGTGGCCACTATGGTTTGTAGTGGACCACCTCTTTAAAAAACAAAAGGATCTGCAGTCCCAAATCACACATGTCATATCCTTATCTCCCTCAGAAAAGTTGGAGCCCCCCCGTACACATGAGATGGTGGGTTGAACCTATCGATATTGGTAGATTTTGCCAATGTAAGTCTATAGTATATGTACAGTATAAGCAAGTCTAAATATGTGTAGGTGCAAATCTCCTTGCAATTAACTACAATCCAAGAAAATAGGAAAAATGATGAAAGCAGCACTCCATTGATTCTCAATGTGGTTTCATTGCATCCGAGGCGTGATGCCAAACAGCAATGTTTATGGCTTTATTAGAATAGCTGAAAAGCTGCTGCTTGGTCTTACATGATTTGAACTCAATAAAACCCACCTTGAGAATGGAATTTTAGAATTTTGGGTGTGTGGCTTTCATTATTTTTTTTCCATTTCAATAGATATTTGGTCCAGAATATAACATCTGAATCAGCACGACTGTGCTGTAGTGACAGGGACATGTGGCCATAAAATGACACTGTTGTGTGACCACGTGACGGAGGATCAGTTGCTCTTCAGACTCATGACTTGTGCAAAGTGCAGCAACTTCCCTGTGAATGTGCGGAGTCAGATAAGATATCTCTGGTTCCTGAAATATAATCTTTTGCCAAATGAAAATGATGAAACCGTGTGCTCTGTCTACTGAAAAGTAGCATCCTACCCTGACCGTGAGATAGAACAAAGGTCACCAAGTGTCTCAGGTTACACAATGTAAGTGTGGACCACACGCTGAGAAGTTGGAATAAAGTCAGAGCTCTCTCAATTCTCTTGTCTTTTACATTCAGCAGCTGAGGAGAAGACACAGTGGACATGCCAGGACCAGCAGTGGTGAGAGATGTGCTCAGCCACCAAACCAAGGCTGTCACCACCCTGATCACCCTCCTGGAGGAGAGGGGCATAAGGTGCAATAACATCTACCTGGTGGAGGGGGCATCAGGCAGCACCGGCCCCCCTGCCACACTGACTGATGTGGATTCAGAGGGGTCAGATACTGCATCAATCTCTTCTACCAGATCACTGACACTGGCACAAAAGGCTTCAAGGAATCGTCTATCCAGAGTTACACAATCAACTTTATCGCTACTAATGGTGGAAAAAGGTATTTTGGACCACTTGCCTTTGGACCACGAATTTACTATGCAACTAAAAGTAAGTACAGATCGCATATGGTAAATATATGGGAGAAATGTCATTGCAAGTAGTATCTGGACACCATTTCAATCACTGTTTCAAGGGGGACTCCTATTCTAGATATTTATATGATATTGTTATATGAAATTCCTGGCACATGGGGCCCCCAGACAGCAGTTCTCTTTTGTAATTTTCAGTCGGGGGTAACAAGCTTTTTCAAGTTGACTTTGGGTGACCACAGCGGGTCCAGTTTCTGGCACCCATGGCTGATTTTGCCAGGGGATTCCTTTCGCTGCCCAGACATTTCCACAAAAGCTTCTGATAAAATGGCTCAAGTGTTACAGAGATGCTATATTGACTGATAGAGGGAGGCACAGCACCCCTTCTAGAATATCCATATAACACCATTTGTGTATGACCTGATTTATTGGAAGATCTACTTTATAGCTTACGTAAAAACATTTTTTTTTTATAAAAACCCCCCGCAAATAATCATTCCCAAGCATAATATATATATATATATATATATATAAAAATAAAAAATAATATATATATATATAGATAGATAGATATAAAAATATATATATTTACATATATATATAAATATATGCATATTTTTATATATATATATATATATATATATATATATATATATATATATACATGTATATATATATATTTCTTTTTATTCTTTTTTGCTTTAGAATTTTCACTAGTGCATGCATTATGTGGTTGACATGTCAATTGTTTTTGCCATTTGAGTTTTGAACTGCAAAGCAGAGTTTTTGCCCAAATTTCTGCCACAAAAAGGCAGCAGTTTGAACAGCATAGTGCGCACAAGAAACCCAAATTCCCATAGACTATGCTTGTAAAGCAAAACACATCCATTTTGGCATTAAACGCTGCAGTTGAAAAAGCAGCAAAAAAGCAGGTAAAAAGCAACGTGGACACATAGCCTAAGTGCTGTCTGCCTTGTTGTCATTAGGCTATTAAATGACCCCCGGTTGGTAAAAATTTACCAGTCAGTAGTCATATAACCCCTTAACGACCGCGGGCAGTAAAATTACATCCTAGCGATCATAACGTTACTGCCCGCGGTCTGCTGGCAGCAGCATGCTGTGATCGGCGCACATCTCAGCTGATTTTCACAGCTGAGATGTGTGCCTGCTAGGCACGAGCAGAATCGTTATCTGCTCGTGGCGCTTAACCCCTGAAATGGCGCTGTCAGTATGTGACAGCACCATTATAAACGCGATCGCGGTAAAGTTTTACTTACCGCCCGATACCGAAAGTCACGTGACATGATCACGTGACTTCCGATGGTTGTCATGGTAGCACAGGGTCATGTGATGACTCCTGTGCTAGACATGAACTACTTTCACTTTCGCTTTCCACGGAGGCCAGGGAAGCAGGAAGTGCACGTATCTGCTGTTTACAGCTGTGTAGCTGTGATCAGCAGATATTGCAGAGCGATCCTAGGGGGACTAGTAAAATAAAAAAAAAAGTAAAAAAAAAAGTTTTAAAAAATTTAAAAAAAACATAAAAGTTCAAATCACCCCCCTTTTGCCCCATTGAAAATTAAAGGGTTAAAAAAATAAAATATACACACATTTGCTATCGCCGCGTTCAGAAACGCCCGATCTATCAAAATATAAAATCAATTAATCTGATCAGTAAACGACGTAGCGGCAAAAAAAATTCCAAACGCCAAAATGACGTTTTTGTGTCGCCACAACTTTTGCGCAAAATGCAATAACAGGCGATCAAAACGTAGCACCTGCGCAAAAATTATACTGTTAAAAACATCAGCTCGAGTCGTAGAAAATAAGCCGTCACTGAGCCATAGATCCCGAAAAATGAGAACGCTATGGGTCACGGAATATGGCGTAAAACGTGCGCCACTTTTTTCAGACAAACTTCCGAATTTTTTTTAACCCCTTATATAAAAGTAAACCTATACATGTTTGGTGTCTACGAACTCACACTGACCTGAGGCATCACACCCACACATCAGTTTTACCATACAGTGAACACAGTGAATAAAATATCTCAAAAGCAATAGTGCTATCGCACTTTTTTTGCAATTTTTCTGCATTTGGAATTTTTTTGCCATTTTCCAGTACACTGTATGGTAAAACCTATGGTTTCATTGAAAAGTACAGCTCGTTCCGCAAAAAATGAGCCTTCACATGACCATATTGACTGAAAAATAAAAAAGTTACGTCTCTCAGAAAAAGAATAGCGAAAAAAAAACGGAAAGCGAAAAATCGGCCGATCATGAAGGGGAGAATGCCGAAAAAATTGGTTAATATCAGCAAACCCTTATATGTGTAGTGTGGAATCTACTCCCATCAATACAGACTGCTATAATCTGATGCCTGCAGTCTATTAATTGCCAAGGAGGGGAGTACCTGGGAGCATAATTTTGCTAGAAGCATATTACATGCCTCAAACATATTAAAAATGTCAGACAGACTTTGGTGCAAATTTAATATTTGACATACACACAATAAATCGAGCTTGGTTTATATACTAATATTGGCCAAAGCCACTGATATTGATAGGTTAGGCTTACAATCTCATTTGTTAGGGGGCTCATACAATGTACTATAGGGGGAGAAGTTGATCAAACATGTTCGATCACATTGTTTCATGGAGATAAGCTGCTGCGAGACACATAGAGAGCACCAGCCATACGAGCACTGCTATGTATGGGTTTAGCAGGCCAAGATGACCGCCAGCCGAATGATTGGCCAACTCATTGTACATCCAATAGCCATGTAATGTGTATAGCAGTCTTGATTCTGTGGTCTGACATACTGTTTAGTAAACAAAGACATAGGGGGCTGTTTAAGTAAGTTATCTGATAAATGCTATAGGTGGAGTCCCAAAATTATAATCATACCTTGTTTAATAGACTGGGAAGATACTGGGCTTTTGGCAGAATGTGGGATTCCGGAGTACCACTTTAATGCTTGCTTATCTATCCCATAAGAAATTGGACTTGCCTGCACCATAAAAAGTAGACTGGGCGACTCTGTTCCCAGGCTCAACAAGGCTTCCAGCAGCCAGACCCCCAACTGATAAGACTTATCTACATCTTTAAAAGTCTTTTGTCAAGATAAATCTCCTGAAATCTACATTATACAAGAAGCCTTCAGCAGTGGTGGCAAAACAAAGCATATTTTGAATGAAATCACCTCCTTTTCACATGTTGAGCACAGATTTTTCCTACATATCAATGCTTTTGTTCATATACTGGGCAAGGAACCAGTGATCAGAGGGCTGGATCCCAACAGATCATGAATGATTGATGCCTGTACACTGTTGGAATAAGAGGAATTACTGGAATTGTATTTCCCTAAGCTTGCTTCTTATTTGGGGATGGGCATTTTGCTCTTGTCATATTGTTACCGCTTGTAAATGAGCTATATTCAGGAGAAATTTGATTTTGTGCCAATGTTGAATAGGTATTGCAAGGGTTATTTCCATGTTAAGGGCTCTTTCAGATATCTGTTATCTTCGGTCCGATCTCTCATCGCAATGCATGAACTGGCCACTATTCTCCTGACCTGAGTATGACAAGTTGGGAAACGAGCAACCAATGCATTACGATCCGAGATTGAATCCATGATGTCCCATCTGAATGGAGCCGTCGCCGAATATATGCACCAACACTCCATTTATTCTGAATGGAACTGCCTGAAAAAGCCAAGCCCCACATTCTCGAGATCTGTTTGGATTCCAGCAATGAACCTCCAACTATCAGCTTGTTATCTCCTATCATAAAGATAGCTGATCACTTCTAAAGATGGGAATTACACTCAATAGTGAATCAGCCATTAACATAACATATCTGATTTCTTTTCTTTCCTAGGACAGCATAGAGTTCAGAAACATCTGCACACACATGGCTCTCCAGACGGACGAACGGAGGTTTGATCAGGATCTGAACTTAGCTCAGGAATGTTTAACTACGATAATCACCAATATGACCTGGAATATAACAAATAAGACCTGTGATTACTGTGAATCAATCCGGGAGCAGCTAAAACTCGTACTACAGAAGCTCCAGGAGGGCTAACACCAGATGCTGATGGATTTCAGAGGGACTGTGATTTTTAATTTATTGACTATTATATTACTACAGTACAATTTTATTTGCTAACAAAGCTGTGACATGGTCTGGACAAGGTCCACTGATCAAGGACTACTAGTCCTTAAAGGAATTCTCCGCTTTGGACAGTACCTTCTTGTTTGAAGAATTCCTGGATAACAAACTGACCACTAAGTGTGTCCTAGCTGGGACCTCACTGATGAGTTCTAGTTTAGGGGCAAACCTTGCACTATGTGTTTAACTTCCCCGCTGTTCCACCACAGGGGCTATTTAAGTGAATTTGGCACCAGATTTCACACTACAAACTTCATATATTATTATATAGCTATCTAAAGCCAAAGCATTTGTATTGTGAAAGCTGGTGACAGGTCCACTTTAAAGTAGGCCGATCACTTTTGGGAAAAACGCAACAGAAGATAAAGGTCTGAGACTTTTCTCAAATACATGTCCTTAGCGAATTAGATCATTTCCCTCAATATTACATGGTTTAACTTTTTATTTTATCATAATGAGCCCAAAATCTGGAAAGATTCTTTTCTCTGGAGTAAAACAACTGTCAAAGTCAAAATTCGGGAGGGGGATGGGGTTAATTCAATTCAGCATTTGATTGGTAAATGGAGCTTTGTGCTCAGATATGGTCTGGATTTAGGGTGAACAAATCATATTTACTGTTTTGCCATAGAATAAAAATAGGAGAATCTATTCACTTATGTGTTTTATAAATTGACCAATAGTGAAGTCCAAATGTGGTGAATGAGTTCATGAATAAATCCCAATCTGCTGCAAATCAGCAAAACACAAATCAATTTTCTTTACTCCCACCTCCAGGTACCTGAAGTTTACTTCATGCCGAATAATATTAATCAGCTGTGTAATAAGATGTCCCTATATATTATGTAGTTCAGGTAAAAGAGGAAGAAATAGTCACATCTAAAATGTTAATCTGAAAGAGGAACACATGGTTGTTTCTAAAGCGTTAATCTACTAGAAATGGAGTTAACTTTGGAGGGCATAGCTGCTTCTAAATGTTTCTTCTTAGTCACTCACTACATATACACAGAGCATATAGCAGATACCCTGAGAAGCTGAGCAGGTTTTACTTCTGCAGCTGTTTCTTTAAAGGGGTGGTTCACCCCTTTTCATTACTGGCCACATCGATATTATGTTGAAAAACAAGATTTCTCTCAAATACCTTGTGTTGCCAGTAGTGCCTGTGAGTGGCGCTATTGTTCTCCGCTCATCCCCTTCCATGAACCCCGGGCTCCATGACCTCTGATGTTCAGTGATGTCACATCAACTGAGGTGGGCCACAGTCTTCCTGGTGACTGAGCTGTGGGCGGCGTTTCACCACTCATCACAGCCCTGCATCACCACCCATCATCTCCCTCCTCCTTCACTGCAGAGCGCGTAACCAGGAGCGGCGCTGGCCTGTGAAACGCCCCCCACAGCCCAGCGGTGATGTCAGGTCAACTGGAAGTTGACGTGACATCACTGGACATCAGAGGTCACTGAGCCCAGAGGTCACAGCCCCGGAAGGGGGTGTCACGCGATGTAGATGAGCGGTCACTATTGGCAGCACAAGGTATTTGAGAGAAGCCTTGTTTATATCGATGTGGCCAGTAATGAAAGCGGGTGAACTACCTCTTAAAGCCCCTTCCTCCAGTATTTCTCCAGAAAACACAGACGTTCATCTTAAATTGTTTCATCTATCACCACATACAACGTGAAGCTGTACAGATCTCCCCTATGTCTCCATACACCACACAATTTTCAAAAATAGAATGATTTCCAATTTTATTAGTTACTGCTCGTAGACTGGGTTTACAGCCATCTCAGCAGTCTAGTAATGATGGTTAAACATGGGAAGATGTGACAAGCTGGCCACATTGCAGGAGTGCACTGTTTGTTCTTGATCCTGCCAAGCTTCTGTGCAACTGTGCTCCTTCGATGCTACATAGGCTGCCATTGTTCTCGGCAGCACAGATTCCGTTTACACAGGTTGATGTGCCAAGAACGATGATCTTTTGTGAAAATCAAAAAATCATTTCACCCGACGAGAAGCGTTTTGCAGCCTGTTTAGATTGCCAGATTATTGGCCATCAAGTGTTTCTACAAACGCTTGTCTAACCTTGCAATATCAATGGATCTTCCCTCAGGCGCCTAAAAATCCATTGGCCAATCACAGTTATTGTCTAGAACAAACACTATTTGAAAGGTTTCTGAAAGACAACTCCATTATACAATTAGCTGAGTTTGTTTTCTTTCTTTCCCTTTATGTTTTTATTTTCTTCTTTTTCTCTTCCACATCTTCCATTTTATTATGTGATGTTTTGTTTATAGTTGTGTAAAGTATTCTACTAAAGTTTAATAAAAAAAAAAGAAGAAAAAAAGCAGATAAAAGGGTTTTCCTTTAGAATGTTTTTATTTTGACATCTTGATCAGGTGTCAGATTATGAAGCTGTTATTTTGCAGTGAATGGTCTACCTTTTGTACTTACTATAATGAGCAATGATATAGTACATCTAGGTATTTTCTGACTCATTCCCTTGTCATGGCTGTATTCACACCTTGTGGTCATGATACATTTTGTAGCAAAAAAAAAACCCAGTGACTGGAATGTGTGAACAATACACAATAAGGGATGAATGAACCTGCACTGTGAAGTTCAAAGTCCGTACCAAACACCTAGTGTCTAGTGCTTGAATTCAAACATGGACTTCTGTGGTCGAGTTGCTGTTCAGATGATAAAGTAAGTTTGTTGAAAAGCTGCAGTGTAGCCAATCAACAAGCTTTTCGGCTGTTGGCACTTTCACAGCCATGCAGAATATGGAATTTTCTCTCGCTGTTAGGCTATGTGCGCACGTTGCGTGTTATCATGCTTTTACGCTGCGTTCTGCACCGCAGCGTAAAAGCGTGCATCCTGCGTCCCCTGCACAGGACTCTACCTAGCTCATCCAGAATTGCCCTGGTGTGGTGGCAATCTGGGTAATAAGGAGTTAATGGCAGCTCATAGCTGTCACTAAGTCCTACGTTAATCATTACAGGTGTCTATGAGACACCCCCAATGATTAACCTGTAAGTGAAGGTAAATAAACACATACACCAAAAAAATTCTTTATTTCAAATAAAAGACAAAAAAACACCCTCTTTCACCACTTTATTAAAATCCCCTAACACCCCTCCAGGTCCGGCGTAATCCACAGAGGTCCCACGACGCATCCAGCTCTGCTACATGAAGCTGACAGTAGCAGCCGTAGAACACCGCCGCTCCTGTCAGCTCCACACAGAAACTGAAGTGAGTCGCACTGTTAGCGGAGACGTCACTCAAGTTACCCGCGGCCACAGGTCTCGGGTGGAGGACTCGAGCTGGCCGTGGGTAACCTGAGTGATGGCACTGCTGATCGTGCAGCTCACTTCAGTCACTCAGGAGATTTGCAGTCACCGGTGAGTCCTTCACCTGTGATCGCAAATCGCAAGCTGCAGCACACGCACAGAGCCGCGCGATCACAATGAAGTCGGGTGAAGTTCATCCGAGTTCATTCTGATTGTGCATCTCTGTCTCGCAGCCGGCCATGCCCTTTTTGACAGTGCGATCCCACTCGGCTCTGCTGCAAGTCTATGGGGATGCAGCAGAGCCGAGTAGGACCGCACTGTCAAAAATGTGCGTTCTGGATGCTTTTCCCACTCTGTCTACGGCAGAGCAAGCATCCAGAACACATGAATTCTGCAGGAATTCTGCAGTAACAATGCGTCTCAGAACGCAGCTTTTCGGCTGTGTTCTGAGACGCACATGCAGTGACTTACACGCTGCGGAATAGAACGCAACGTGCGCACATAGCCTTACTCCAACCTAGGCTGGGAAGGGTTAAATAACTATGGACCTTCCCAGCCCGATAAAGCAGACAGCTGGGGACTGGTATTATCTTGGCTGGCTATCAAAAATAGTGGGGACCCCACGCTGGGACCCTGGCCTGAAGGCCCCGTCACACTAAGCAACATCGCTAGCAACATCGCTGGTAACGAACAACTTTTGTGACGTTGCTAGCGATGTTGCTGTGTGTGACATCCAGCAACAACCTGGCCCCTGCTGTGAGGTCGTTGGTTGTTGCTGAATGTCCTGGGCCATTTTTTAGTTGTTGCTGTCCTGCTGTGAAGCACAGATCGCTGTGTGTGACAGCGAGACAGCAACAACTAATGTGCAGTGAGCAGGGAGCCAGCTTCTGCGGAGGCTGGTAACTAATGTAAACATCGGGTAACCAAGAAGCCCTGTCCTTGGTTACCCGATATTTACCTTTGATACCAGCCTCCGCCGCTCTCACTGCCTGTGCTGCCGGCTCCTGCTCTGTGCACATGTAGCTGCAGCACACATCAGGCAATTAACCCGATGTGTGCTGTAACTAGGAGAGCAAGGAGCCAGTGCTAAGCATTGTGCGCTGCTCCCTGCTCTGTGCACATTTAGCTGCAGCACACATCAGGCAATTAACCCGATGTGTGCTGTAACTAGGAGAGCAAGGAGCCAGCGCTCAGTGTGCGCTGCTCCCTGCTCTGTGCACATTTAGCTGCAGCACACATCGGGTTAATTAACCTGATGTGTGCTGTAACTAGGAGACTGGGGGCTGGTCACTGGTTGCTGGTGAGCTCACCAGCAACTCGTGTAGCCACACTCCAGCGATCCCTGCCAGGTCAGGTTGCTGGTGGGATCGCTGGAGCGTCGCAGTGTGACAGCTCACCAGCAACCTCCTAGCAACTTACCAGCGATCCCTATCGTTGTTGGGATCGCTGGTAAGTTGCTTAGTGTGACTGGACCTTGAGGCTTGGTTCAGACAAACTTTTGAAAAATAGATGAGTCTTCAACTGTCTTATTTTTCCCAACCATATATTATCCATATGATTTTGCATTTGTTTGACATCCACCTGTATTTACATATACAATCAAAAAAAAGAAACATTTTGTTTGCTATGTAATCTTGGCCCTGGATTGACTCAAAAGGGCTGGTATATACAGTAGAAGGTCTTAGGGGTACTTTGCACGTTGCAACATCGCTACTGCAATATCGTCAGGGTCAAATCGAAAGTGACGTAGATCCGGCGCCGGTAATGACGTCGCATTGTGTAAAGCCTAGGAGAGAAGAGAACGAGCGTGAAACAGACAAAAATCGGTGATCTGTGTCACGTCGTTCATTTTCATAATGTCGGTGCGTCCACAGGTACGATGTTGTTTGTCGCTCCTGCATAGCTGTGTGTGAAGCCGCAGGAGCGACAAACATCTCCTTACCTACGCCCGCCGTCCACCGGCAATGCGGAAGGGAGAAGGTGGGCGGGATGTTTACATCGCGCTCATCTCTGCCCCTCCGCTTCTATTGGCCGGCCGATTAGTGACGTCGCGGTGACGTCGCTGTGACGCCGAACGCACCGCCTCCTTGAAGGAGGGATTCTTCGGCAGTCACAGCGACGTCGCCGACCAGGTAAGTGCGTGTGAAGCTGCCGTAGCGATAATGTTCACTACGGCAGCTATCACAAGATATCGCATGTGCGACGGGGGCTGGGACTATCGCGCTAGTGGCTAGTGATGTCGCAGCGTGCAAAGTACCCCTTAGTATAACATGTTTAGTTTTTTCTTTTATTCATAATATGGAAGAGAGTACAGCAACTTTTTCATAATCGGACCAGGTGGAAAGACGCTAAACCAGCCCATTCAGGTCTCTTTCACACGTCCGTGTGTCCGGTACGTGTGAGGTCCGTTTTCACACGTACTGGAGACCCGGATACACGTAGACCCATTCAAATTAATGGGTCTGCGCACACGTGCGTGTTTTCACATGGCCCGTCTGTCCATATGGAGCATATGTGTGTCAGTGTGCTCTACGCGGAAGACATGTCCCGTTTTATCCGGCCGCACATGGGATCTGTGTGACATCAGTGTGACACATACCAGAGAAAACCACGTGTCTGTGAAATAAAATGATTTTCTATACTCACTCCACTGATGATGTCTCCAGCACTACTGTCACTTGCTTCCGACCCCATTCATTATGCTCATTACATATGCACTGCACCGAGGACCAGAAGCAGCAGCAGCGACGGACACAGCAGCACCATGGACAGGTAAGTATAAAAATTCATACTGTTTGTGTGCTTTGCAGATGTTACACAGATAGCACACTGATAACACACGCGGACACACATATGCACCTACACCACGGACCGTGCAAAATGTGTTTTGTACGGACGTGTAAAAGAGGCTTCACATATACTGACATTGGTCTATGGGCTGCCCGTCTGCTATCAGTTTTACACATGGACAGAATTCAGAACAAAATTTGCCCATCTGCACCCCGCTTTAGGCTGCTCTTACACGTTCTTGCAGCGCATTTTGAAAACTTACAGCAAATCGTGAATTTTTTGTCTTAGTTGCAACAAAAAAATCCACATTGCAGCCGAAATGTGTGAACGCATCCTTAGTAATAGCAATTTAGATAGTAGGAGAATTTAGTTGTGGGGAAATCATCCCTGCTTTCTAAATTCAGAATTAGGCTTCATGCACATGGTAGTATTGTGACGCCCTGGACCCCAGGGGTCACAGGTAACAACACCTACCACATTACACACACCCCCATCCCCTGTGAGGACACACCCGTCACCTGAAAGGGAGACCTGATGCCTCCCTCAGGGCCAGTAGGGCACACCAAGTGGGCGGAGTCAGGTGGAAAGACACGCCCACCGAGGAGACTACTGGCCTGAGGCAGGAAATACAAAGAGAACAGTTTTAGAGTGTGACAGTGAGAGGAGTGAAGTTGGAGAGCAGTCAGGGACCCGGGTAGGAGCCTGGGACCCTTGAACCATCAGGCAGGCAGACGGTGGTGGCCGTCTGCAGGAGTACCGGTACAGCAACCGGCGGAACCGTAGGGACCGGGCCAGGGTTGGAGCCCGCCGGCCCTGAACCGGGGAGTCAACCGTGTACCGGAGCACCAGAAACCAGGTACTCAGACCCCGTCCTAGCTTAGAAGCCACTGAGTTTAGGTAAATTGACTGATTTCTAGCTGGACCTCACGGGTTCATCCACACCCAAAGTCCCAAAAGAAGGCAAAAGCCCACCGATTCCGGGTGAGTGCCACTGCCAAGGGCCAAACACCCGACGGGCTAGCGCCTGCGAGCAACCGAGGGCTCCTCCGGCAGCTCAACGCTGGGGAGCGGGCTACCACTGCCTAGGCAGGGGAGCCAAAAAACCACACAAGAGGTGCAAGGGAAAAGGGGCCACCATCAACCTCACAGGGGACACCAGCAGCCGGCTGCGGGACCCGACCATACCCGAACTTTGGTTTACCAGTGACTCTGAGTGTGAATTAATCGTGAGTACACCAGTGCCATCCGGGCATGACACTGCACCGCAACACGGCACCCTGCACCCCGACAACAACACCGTCGCCATCGGTCCCCCACCACCGGGCCCCGGACACACCGCCCCTACCCATGGAGGGGCTAACATCTGAGCTGCGGCCGCAACACCGATCCCGGATGAGCCCGCCTTCACTCCAGCCGCAGCGGTGGTGCATCCCATCACCACGACCCGTGGGTGGCGTCACGACCCGTAGGACGACAACGCATCCCTCCCCGGCTGCGCACCTCGTCCCACACCACCACCACCCTACTGCCTCCCCTTTAACAGAGCGACGTGGCCCCCGGTCCGGAAGCGCTCGTGCCACCGACAACCCGAACCCGGACCTCGAGCGGCTCGGCCCGAGTAAGCGGAGAAGCGGCCGGGCCCCTCTCAGGGTGGTACACATCGACTTTTCTGGCGTCACGAACAGGATTCGGACAGTCCACTTACCTGTGGAAGTGCTCCTTAGAGGTATCCGTCAGCGGCATCCTGCCGAAAATGTTGAAGCCCCGCCATCTTGGCGCGAAAGTTTCCCGCTCGAGTCGTCTTCCCCGAGCAGTGATGGCGCTAAAGTGAAACCCTGCCCCCGAAGGAGGAGTGCTAAGAGAAAACCAAGGGGGAGGCGGGCGAGAAGGCTGCCTGATGTAACCGAGAAGATAAAAAGGCTAGGACTCCAGGACCCTGCATCCGTTCCGTTCCTGGACCCCGACTGTGCAGCATGGCGACTCCTGTCCAGCGTCCCGATACCCCAGAGCCCCCTGTCCGGAACCGCGGCGTGGGTGAAGGCCCGGACAGAGGAGATGTGTCGCTGCCTCCAGCACCAGGTAAGCTTCCTGGTGGAGCGCTGGGCGGCGGAGATGGGGGAGATAGTGGCTGCCGTGCGGGCCCGTGAAAGGATGACGTGTTGGCAGGGTGGGAAGGCGACCCACGTCCCTATGCCCTTGAGGGGTTGACCATTGTGGCTGAGGGGCTCGGTCTGCTGCTGCCCGCCAAACCACCTCCTCCATTGCCCGCAGTGGTTGTCGCTGCTCCTCCACCCGTATCCCCACCCCCGACACTGGTGGCGGAGTCCGTCCCGGGCGCTCATGGGAAGCTGCTTGGGGAGGCTGGCCCGGACCTGCTATGGAACCCGGCCGCGCTGTGCCCGTTGCCCGAGGTGGCCAGTTACCGGCCAGCACCTGATCACGAGGCGATGCCGGAGGTACTGGAAGTGACCGTGCCCAAGAGTGCCCAGGCCCCAGCAGTCCGCCCGGCTAAGAAGGCCCAGAAGGCAAGGCAAGGGTCGCGGGCCTCGGCTGAGGTTCCGCGGGGAGGCAGCTGCAAGGCAGCAGAGCCGGCCGCGACACAGAGGTGTTCCCCTTGGAGAGTGCCGATCTTGGTTGGCACCGGGGAGCGCCGGCTGGGCCAGACCCCCACCGCAGTAGACCCCGGGCGTGCAAGTGCCCCGTACTGGGAGCGGCAGCCCAGCCAACTGAGCCAGGAGATAGTGGCCAGGGAAAAGAGGAGAGAGGAGGTACTTGCCCGTACCATCAAGGGGAAGGAGCACCTAAGGAGCGCTGGATATTGGGTGCGGGGCCCGACCTACCAGGGCCAGATCCGGAGGTTTAATAAGGACAAAGGCTGGGGGTTCTTGTATGACCCCGAATTGGATGGAGAAGTTTTCTTTTGCAGGCGAGATGTGAATGCCCATCTCCCGTTCGGGCACCCAGACCGTGACCTCCTGCCCAGCGATCTGGCGCACTACGCCCGGCACCAAGGGGAGAGGGGCTGGTTTGCCCTGGATGTCCGGAGTGGCAGACAGCCCCCTCCTCCACCGTACAGCCCCGATGTGGAGGTTGAAGAGGAGTTCCCCGTTGCAGATTAAACCTGATTAGCTAAAAAGGACCCGTCCCCGTTGGGACTTGTGTTTGAAACCCCTGTTTAACACCCTGTTGCGTGAGTGACTGCTCATGGACAAGGCCGTGGACTTGCTGGCCACCCAAAAACTGTTGGGCTTGTAAATATTGCCCTATCTGCCCCCTTAACATGCCTTCCCGTTCCGTTAGCCTCTGGAGAGGCAGATTGGAGGAAGGACCCGCAGCAGAGCAGGCTGGGGTCCAGTCACCACCTGGACCGGTGACCATCCTCTGGGGAGCCCTTTGACAACTGCCGGGTGCGCCGCACCGTACCCGTTCCCACCTGGGGGATCTGGCCATGTCCCTGTTTCCGGACTGGGGAAAAGGGGGGTGCTGCCCATTTCTTAGGGGCAGCATCAAGAGTAGGTTGTTTGGGTGGGAAAGGCGGAAGGACATGAACCCGTCCCGTTTAATAAAGTTATGAAACGTTAAAGCAAAATGCCTCCCATTATGGGAAGACCTTCAGTAACCATAGTTTGTGCAAATGTTATTATAATTGTGTTTCCCGTTTTACCGTTTTACAGTTCAAAGAAAAATAAAAATAAACCGGAGATGGTCGGGCAGCCCGCGGACGGTCTGCATTAAACCAAGGGGGTATGTGACGCCCTGGACCCCAGGGCTCATAGGTAACAACACCTACCACATTACACACACCCCCATCCCCTGTGATGACACACCCGTCACCCGAAATGGAGGTGGGCAGAGTCAGGCGTAAACACATGCCCACCAAGGAGACTACTGGCCTGAGGCAGGAAATACAAAGAGAACAGTTTTAGAGTGTTACAGTGAGAGGAGTGAAGTTGGAGAGCTGTCAGGGACCCGGGTAGGAGCCTGGGACCCTTGAACCGTCAGGCAGGCAGACGGTGGTGGCCGTCTGCAGGAGTACCGGTACAGCAACCGGCGGAACCCTAGGGACCGGACCAGGGTTGGAGCCCGCCGGCCCTGAACCGGGGAGTCAACCGTGTACCGGAGCACCAGAAACCAGGTACTCAGACCCCGTCCTAGCTTAGAAGCCACTGAGTTTAGGCAAATTGACTGATTGCTGGCTGGACCTCACGGGTTCATCCACACCCAAAGTCCCGAAAGAAGGCAAAAGCCCACCGATTCCAGGTGAGTGCCACCGCCAAGGGCCAAACGCCCGACGGGCCAGCGCCTGCGGGCAACCGAGGGTTCCTCCGGCAGCTCAACGCCGGGGAGCGGGCTACCACTGCCCAGGCAGCGGAGACGAAAAACCACATAAGAGGTGCAAGGGAAAAGGGGCCACCATCAACCTCACAGGGGACACCAGCAGCTGGCTGCGGGACCCGACCATACCCGAACTTTGGTTTACCAGTGACTCTGAGTGTGAATTAATCGTGAGTACACCAGTGCCATCCGGGCACGACACTGCACCGCAGCACGGCACCCTGCACCCCGACAACACCACGTCGCCATCGGTCCCCCACCACCAGGCCCCGGGACACACCGCCCCTACCCATGGAGGGGCTAACATCTGAGCTGAGGCCACAACACCGATCCCGGACGAGCCCGCCTTCACTCCAGCCGCAGCGGTGGTGCATCCCGTCACCACGACT
This sequence comes from Anomaloglossus baeobatrachus, assembly GCF_048569485.1. Taxonomy (NCBI): domain Eukaryota; kingdom Metazoa; phylum Chordata; class Amphibia; order Anura; family Aromobatidae; genus Anomaloglossus; species Anomaloglossus baeobatrachus. The sequence goes on along the minus strand of NC_134354.1, from coordinate 704,055,840 downwards.
CGTGGGTGGCGTCACAACCCGTAGGACGACAACGCGGCCCTCCCCGGCTGCGCGCCTCGTCCCACACCACCACCACCCTACTGCCTCCCCTTTAACAGAGCGACGTGGCCCTCAGTCCGGAGGCGCTCGTGCCACTGACAACCCGAGCCCGGACCTCGAGCGGCTCGGCCCGAGAAAGCGGAGAAGCGGTCGGGCCCCTCTCAGGGCGGTACAGTATCGTATTATGGCACTTATAGGGGAACATAGGTGCTAACTGTAAGGCCACAATCACAAGTCCATTTTCCATCCATTTTTATCATAGATCACATACCCATTATATTCTATTGTGCTGTCCTGTGTTTTTTTGTACTTAGTCTGACCACAAAAAATTTTTGGAGATGTCTGTTTTTGATTGGCATCTCGGATCAAAATTACCCATAGAAGACAAGTTGAATATACAGAGATTTTGAGAAATCTCCTCTGTGGTACAAAGCGGTTTCTCCATCCAGAAATCTGCTTTATATCTGACGTATATGGACCTACATTATTTTTTTTGCTTTTATATATAAATTTTTTAAATTTTGTCAGTGTTTTAGTCTCCGAATTTCATCAGTGTTTGATCCATGTGTCAGATTTGGAAAAATAAATAAATGACAAAGTTTCTCCTACATTATAATGTTAATCATGTACACTGTGCTGGTCGTGAGCTTCACAGACCCATAGACTTGTTCGGGTAATTTTCATCCAAGACGCTGCTAAAAAAAACAGAAATATCGCTATTATTTTCTTGTGAACACTAGGTCTGCAAAAAAACACGGGCATTTGAACAGCAACATACACTATAATAGGTATGTGTTTTATGTGTGAAAACAATGGATAGAATATGAATGTGAAAAACAGAGGTATGAATGAGGCCTTATGGAGAGGAAGGGGGAAGGGCAGAAAGGCGGTCACAATGTGCCAGTAATTTACTGTCCCTGATGGTAGCATAGTCTACTATCCCTGATTGTAGAGCAGTATACTGTCCCTGATTGTAGAGCAGTATACTGTCCCTGATTGTAGAGCAGTGTACTATCCCTGATTGTAGAGCAGTGTACTGTCCCTGATTGTAGAGCAGTGTACTGTCCCTGATTGTAGAGCAGTGTACTATCCCTGATTGTAGAGCAGTACACTGTCCCTGATTGTAGAGCAGTATACTGTCCCTGATTGTAGAGCAGTGTACTGTCCCTGATTGTAGAGCAGTGTACTGTCCCTGATTGTAGAGCAGTGTACTGTCCCTGATTGTAGAGCAGTACACTGTCCCTGATTGTAGAGCAGTATACTGTCCCTGATTGTAGAGCAGTGTACTGTCCCTGATTGTAGAGCAGTACACTGTCCCTGATTGTAGAGCAGTACACTGTCCCTGATTGTAGAGCAGTGTACTGTCCCTGATTGTAGAGCAGTCTACTGTCCCTGATTGTAGAGCAGTTTACTGTCCCTGATCGTAGAGAAGTCTACTGTCCCTGATTGTAGAGCAGTATACTGTCCCTGATTGTAGAGCAGTCTACTGTCCCTGATCATAGCGCAGTCTACTGTCCCTGATTGTAGAGCAGTCTACTGTCCCTGATTGTAGAGCAGTATACTGTCCCTGATTGTAGAGCAGTCTACTGTCCCTGATCATAGCGCAGTCTACTGTCCCTGATCGTAGAGAAGTCTACTGTCCCTGATTGTAGAGCAGTATACTGTCCCTGATTGTAGAGCAGTATACTGTCCCTGATCATAGCGCAGTCTACTGTCCCTGATTGTAGAGCAGTCTACTGTCCCTGATCGTAGCATAGTCTACTGTCCCTGATTGATGAGTAGTATACTGTCCCTGATCGTAGCATAGTTACTGTCCCTGATTGTAGAGCAGTATACTGTCCCTGATCGTAGAGCAGTATAGTGTCCCTGATTGTAGAGCAGTATACTGTCCCTGATTGTAGAGGATTATACTGTCCCTGATCGTAGCGCAGTCTACTGTCCCTGATCGTAGAGCAGTCTACTGTCCCTGATCGTAGCGCAGTCTACTGTCCCTGATCGTAGAGCAGTCTACTGTCCCTGATCGTAGCGCAGTCTACTGTCCCTGATCGTAGAGCAGTCTACTGTCCCTGATCGTAGCGCAGTCTACTGTCCCTGATTGTAGAGCAGTGTACTGTCCCTGATCGTAGCATAGTCTACTGTCACTGATTGTAGAACAGTATACTGTCCCTGATTGTAGAGCAGAATACTGTCCCTGATCGTGGAGCAGTCTCCTGTCCCTGATCGTAGCATAGTCTACTGTCCCTGATCGTAGAGCAGTCTACTGTCCCTGATCGTAGTGCAGTCTACTGTCCCTGATCGTAGAGCAGTCTACTGTCCCTGATTGTGGAGCAGTCTACTGTCACTGATCGTAGCATAGTCTACTGTCCCTGATCATAGCGCAGTGTACTGTCCCTGATCGTAGCGCAGTGTACTGTCCCTGATCATAGCGCAGTCTACTGTCCCTGATTGTAGAGCATTATACTGTGCCTGATTGTAGCGCAGTCTACTGTCCCTGATTGTAGCGCAGTCTACAGTCCCTGATCGTAGCGTAGTATACTGTCCCTGATCGTAGAGCAGTCTACTGTCCCTGATTGTGGAGCAGTCTACTGTCCCTCTACTGTCCCTGATCATAGCGCAGTCTACTGTCCCTGCTCGTAGAGCATTATACTGTCCCTGATCGTAGTGCAGTGTACTGTCCCTGATCATAGCGCAGTCTACTGTCCCTGCTCGTAGAGCACGTAGAGCAGTCTACTGTCCCTGATCGTAGTCTCTATATTACCATATATTATCTGATCCCTTTACCAACTGAATGTTCTATGGCCACAGGCAGATCTTTTTCTTATCCGCAGAATAGATAAGAAACTACAACAGACAAAACTGAGACATCTTTTCTAGATTTCAATATAAGACGGCTCCGTTTACCATTTGGAATGTTTTTGCATTTGTTAAGAAAGCAAAAAGCCTAAAGAAATGAGCTGCTGAATTGTAGATGTCCAGACCACTCCTTTCCAGACTATCTGTATTCATATTAACCCCTGCTAGTGTGGCTGCCCGGGGCTCGACACTAGTTTGGTCCGGGAAGAAGCCCAGCAGCAATTCGTTACTACACCAAGGAAGCAGATAGTGTGGGGCTGTCTCTTGTCAATGGCTTTTATTGTGCATTTGAATACTTATGAACATATCCTTCCTTTTTAGAAAATTGGAATATCTATGCAGTTGACTCGCCCACCCCAGGGCTATGGGACACCCGGTGCTGGGCCGGACTAGTCCGAGGGACGTCAGTGGTGGCGGGGCCCGACTCCGTGGCCCTGGTGGGTGTCAATTAAATATGGCTGGTGACTTGGGGTGAATAAAGTTTGTGTTCGTGACGCCACCTGTGGTATGCGGCTATTAAGCCGCCGCTGCTGTATGAGGCCTCCGGGGTGATGGAATGGCAGCAATGATGGTACTGCTTCCCACAGGTGGAGTGGTACCCCGGGGCACAGTTGGTGCTCGTGAGAGTACCAGAGGGTGCAACTCTAAGGTCTTTACTCACACTTCCTGGGCTTAAGCACACTGGTGCCTCTGGACTGCTGAGACCCACTGTCAGGGACCTCTGCCGATCCTGGGTAATTCCTGGAAGGAAAGCCGGTATCCTTCTCTCAAGTGTCTCTGTCTGCAGCTGTCTCCTTAAACCTTGCCTTTGTAGGATGGACCTGGCTCGGCCTCCACAACAGCCTCCGGGCTGGGAGCTCGCCTGACGGTTATTTGCCCCCTTTCTAGAGGTTCTGCTGTGGGCTGTGGCCCGGGGAGTTTGCAACTTTCCTTGGGCCTTGGTTTTTACTGTTGGAGATGATTTTTCACTCCTCCGGTTTCTAGGGACCGTCCCCTGTTGCAGCTTGATCCCTCCACCGATGTTCCTGTGGAACAGGCCACCAGCTCAAAAGCTCTCTGTGGCCCTGGAATCCCTTCTCTTCCTCTGCTTGGTGTCACCTGGACCCTCTGAGTCCCAGGTTCTTCACCAGGAAGCGTCACTTTCTTCTCTTAGCTCCTGTCTGACTAGAGCTTTCTTTCTGCTTCTCCTTCTCGTCTGCCTCCCGCAGACCTCCTCCTCCTTCCTCCCTCTCCAACTTCAACTTCTCTGTCTACACTTGACCTTCCTTTCTCTGTCTACTCTCTGGTGGCTCCTCCCACCTCCCCAGTTGCTAAGCTGTACCCTATAGGAGCAGGGATGGGTCTTACGGCCCCTCCCAGCATGCAGCATGGGAGGGTTTCTGCCACTGTCCCTGGTCCCAGTGTGTACCTAACAATGGGTGTAGTGTAGATTTTCCTGGGGACCGGCGTTCACTCCTTTCCTTACCCAGAATGGGACATCACACCGCTGGATGGGGTGCAATGTTCCTGTGGCGACGGAAGCCTCAGGGGCGCCACACAGTCTTGAGACAACCCCCCAGAAGAATCATAAGTGGCGCTTTTATCAGCACTCTTGACACAGTGGCTTAAAGGGGTGGTCCACTACAAATCTTAGTGGTCACATTAGTGTAAACCTGAGACAGAAGGCTTTTTCTAAATACCTTATGTTGTCCATTCTGCCTGTGAGCGGCGCTATCGCTGTCCACTCATCCCCCATCATGTGTCCTGGGCTACAGTGACCTTTGATTCCCGGTGATGTCACGTCAACTTCCAGAATTGGACGTTGACCTGGTATCACCAATGCGGGACCTAGGCTCCCTGAGTGACTAGGCTGTGGGCAGAGTGTCACGCACATCACAGCCCAGAGCGTGCGCAAGATGATAGGCTGTGACGTGCGGTGACGCTTCACCCACAGCCCAATCACTCACAGAGACTGAGTCCTGCCTCAGTGATGCCAGGTCAACTTCTAATTCTGGAAGTTGACGTGACATCACCAGACATCAGAGGTCACTGCAGCTGAAGGTCACGTGATGGGGATGAGCAGACAGTGATAGCGACGCTCACAGGCAGAATGGAAAACAGAAGGTATTTACAAAAAGCCTTCTGTCACAGGTTTACACCAATGTGGCCACTGTGCTTTGTAGTGGACCACCTCTTTAAATGGAAGCTCATGGGCCACAAATTATTGCAAATCTTTAGTGGCATTAGCTTTTTCTATAGGCTAAAGAAACTTTAGAGGTCCCTTAGGCTCCAGGGCCCGGGTGCAATTACAACCACTGCATCTGTTGTAGTTACGTCCCTGTTCCAGCACATAAAGGTGGGTTTTGATCCCTCCTTTCTTCCTATGAGGTTGATTTGCGCCATTGAGGCATATATATAGGCCTGCGTAATCCTTATAGACAAGTACAATAGACTTCATCTTTAAAGGCCTTATTCAATGTCAAATTTTCTCATACACGTTCCATCAGTGGTTTTCACGGATAGAACTCATACCTATTCTAGTCTGTGGGGCTATTCACATGTCTATGTATTATTGCAGAACAATGTCTGCACAAAATCTCTGGGACACATCTTATTTTGATCCAAGTTTCGGCTCAAATTTGTCATTGGAAGCCTCTGAAAAATCAGATACAACATGGATGCCATCCGTGTGCGATTTTTTTTTTTTTATTGTGAATCCGGGTTCTTAATGCCTTTAATGCTAGAGAAAAGTTTTGATTCTGCGTTTACAAATGTCAGAGCGTTTTTGTTTTTTTTTCTTGCGTTTTTTTTAGTCTTCACATACAAGTTTATAGAGGGAAAAAAGCACCAAACACACTGAGTTCAGCAGCATCTTTAGACACACCGAGGGCGCTGGACATTTAGACCATGTTCAGATGTAGAGTAAATGCTGCGCTTTTTCTGCTGTTTTTTTTTTTTTCGTGTGGAAATTCTGCTGTGTATAACTGTGCAAGCAAAGTGGATGTGATTTCATTAAAGCATCACTCACTGTAAAGACGCCGCTGAGCTGTGCACTATTTATGCAACGTGTGATTGAACACATTATAGACACAAAAAAGCAACATGTCATATAGTGAAACCACATAAAGATGAGAAGAATCTGGCTGCCTCAACTCTGAATGAACAGTCCTGGGCAGCCGCTGAATGTCCCTCACTGCCAAATTGGTGTGGCTTTGTGCGTGGTCAAAATTTGCTGCGGAGTGCTATATGCGCCACATACTTTGTCCTTCTTTCTATTCTTCAAAAGTTGGGAGGTATGGTGTCTGTCCTTGGGTAATTTACTGTGATAATACTACAGTGTTTCAGTCAGTTATCACACCATGACGGCACCACTCGCAAAGCTCCCAACCATCCCAGATCCAGTGAGACTGTCCCGATTTCAGGGAGCAGTCCCGCTGTTCCGGCAGGTCATGGCTGTATCCTGACTTTAATTCACTCTGTGTTCTCTTTGTCATCTACATTTCTCCGTAGCTCCTTGGGGACAGGCAGTCATTTTTACTCTGCACATAATTAAATAATTATTTTCAGAGTCCCGCAACTCATTCCACTATCTCTAGTCTCAACATAAGGGTACGCTCACACGAGCGTATAACTCGCATGAGTATCGGACCGCATCACTCGGTGCGGCCGCACACTCTCCGGACAGGAGCATGTCAGCCGCATAGAAATACATGCAGCTGAGCCGCTCCTGTCAGCAGAGAAGCTAGGCGCGCCGGGTGATGCGGTCCGATACTCATGCGAGTTATACGCTCGTGTGAGCGTACCCTTACAGTGGGACACTCCTAATTTAGGTCTACGCCCCGTAGACCAGGAGACTTCTGAATGTTCCTCACTGTCATCGCCTCCTCTGACATCTTCTCCTGCCAAATTAGAAAGAAATGGCAAATGGGTGTGCCTTGGGGTGTGGTTGGCAGTGCCATCAAAATTTGCCGCAGCACGCTACACGCACAGCATAGTTAATCTCTCTTTGTATTCTGAAAAAGTTGTTAAGTATACTACTAGCACTATTAGTGATTAAAGGTAATATCTGCAGTGAAGTGTTGAAGCTGGAGGAATCGTCATAGAGGTCCGGGTCAAATGGAAAATAGAAAATGAGAACATATATAATCAGAGAGGACATCACCTCTAAGGCACTGGATGTTGTTGTGTAGTCCTATAATATCCACCCAGAGACCATATTTTTTACCCTTAGGGGTACTTTGCACGCTGCGACATCGCTAGCCGATGCCGAGTGCTATAGTACCCGCCCCCGTCGCACATGCAATATCTTGTGATAGCTGCCGTAACGAACATTATCGCTACGGCAGCTTCACACGCACTTACCTGCCCTGCGACGTCGTTCTGGCCGGCGACCCGCCTCCTTCCTAAGGGGGGCGTGTCGTGCGGAGTCACAGCGACGTCACACGGCAGCTGTCCAATAGAAGCGGAGGGGCGGAGATGAGCGTGACGTAAACATCCCGCCCACCACCTTCCTTCCGCATAGCCGGTGGAGGCAGGTAAGGAGATGTTCCTCGCTCCTGCGGCTTCACACACAGCGATGTGTGCTGCCGCAGGAACGAGGAAAAACATCGTGTCTCCTATTGGTGCAACATTATGAAAATGTCCGACACTACACAGATCACCGATTTACGACGCATTGCGATCGTTTATCGGCGCATGTAGGCTTTACACGTTGTGACGTCGCTACCGGCGGCGGATGTGCGTCACTTTCGATTTGACCCCTACCATATCGCAGTGGCGATGTCGCAACGTGCAAAGTACCCCTTACACCCCGTTCCTCCCAATGATCCAGTTACAACTCTATAGAAAGTAGGTCTGGAGAACAGTACATTATTTCACATTCCCTTTTTCAATACTAATAACTATTAGGCTATCTTCACATGTTGCGTTTTTTTGTTTTTTTTTACCTTAACATTTTTGCTGCGAAATCCGCACAATTTCACTGTCTCAGCAAAGTGACTGACATTTGTGAAATCTCATGCACATGCTGCTTATTTTATTTTTGCCAAATTTGAAGCAGGACTCTCAATGCATGTGATATAGGCAAAGAGCGGTCACTCCAGAGCAGCGGGAGAGGGGAACACGCTAGGGACCAGCTTGCGGCTCAGATATTAAACAATGGTTTTTTTCTGAAATGCTGCAGTATTCCATAGTTTAATTTTTATGGCTGATATTGTGCAGCCAAGGCTCAATATGTGATGCCGGTGGATTGGGCAGCAGGTATAGGCTGTCAGGTTCCCTTTACCATGCACACATACCTTAAAGGGTGCTTCACACGCTGCGATATCGCTAAGGAGATATCGTCGGGGTCACGGTGCTTGTGACGCACATCCGGCCTCGTTAGCGACATCGCAGAGTGTGACTCCTCTGAGCGACCGTAAACGTTCGCAAAAGAGGGAAAAATCGGTGGTCATGGAGAGGTCGTTCTAAAACAAAATATCGTTTTCTGCTCAGTAGCGATGTTGTTCGTTATTCCTGCGGCAGCACACATCGCTATGTGTGACACCGCAGGAGCGACAACCATCTCCTTACCTCCGTCCACTGGAAAAGGAGGAAGGAAGGAGGTGGGTGGGATGTTCCGATCGCTCATCTCCGCCCCTCCACTTCTATTGGGCGGCGGTTCAGTGACGCTGCTGTGACGTCGCTGTGACGCTGAACGAACCGCTCCCTTAGAAAGGAGGCGGATCGCCGGTCACAGCGACGTCGCAGAGCAGGTATGTGCGTGTGACGCTGCCGTAGCGATAATGTTCACTACGGCAGCGATCACCACATATCGGCCGTATGACGGGGGCGGGTGCTATCGCACTCGATATCGCCAGCAAATGCTAGCGATGTCGCAGCGTGTAAAGTACCCCTTAGAGTACAAGAAGAGGTACAACACCCCAAAATGTGTCTGCAAATGGAGTTTCTGGTTTGGCTTCCTATCCTAATGTGACAAGGCTTGTTAAAGGGAATCTGTCACAAGGTTTTTCCTCACCCACCTGAGAGCAGCATAATGTAGAGACAGAGACCCTGATTCCAGCAATGTGTCACTTACTGAGCTGTTTGCTGTCATTTTGATAAAATCAATGTTTTATCTGCTGCAAATCTAGTAGATATACAGAGCTCATGAATATGCAGCACACCAAGTAGTCCTGTAATGATAAGCTACTGCTGATTAATCAGTGATTTTATCAAAACCACACTAAGCAGCCCAGTAAGTGACACATTGCTGGAATCAGGATCTCTGCCCCTACATTATACTGCTCTCAGACTAGGTGGCAAAAATCTGGTGACAGATTCCCTTTAAAGACTTATCAGATATTTCATAAGTCAGTGTAGGGGCAATCTAAATTACTATTTGCCGAAGGCAACTAAACCCCTAAACTAAAGACCTATAAATAAAATGTAACTGTTATTCATTTGATTATTAAATAATTACACAAAGAGCACTGTACACACACTTAAAGACACTTAGTGCAGGAACAGCTCATCTAATCCCTTTATGAAGATACACTTATCTCTCTCCTACTGTGATTATGTAATGGTCCCATAGTCTTTGTCAGTAGCCATTATTGGTAAACGCTGTCCTAGCACTAGCTGTTAAAATCCTAAAGGGAGAGCCTAGCCAACATGTTTCACCTACACAGGCTTCATCAAGGGGACATGTGAGGCTCCCCTTGATGAAGCCCCTGTATAGGTGAAACATGTTGGGTAGGCTCTCCCTTTAGGATTTTAACAGCTAGTGCTAGGACAGCGTTTACCAATAATGGCTACTGACAAAGACTATGGGACCATTACATAATCACAGTAGGAGAGAGATAAGTGTATCTTCATAAAGGGATTAGATGAGCTCTTTCTGCACTAAGTGTTTTTAAATATTTGTACAGTGCTCTTTATGTAATTATTTAATAATCTAAGGAATAAAAGTTACGTTTTATTTATAGATTCCCATGGTCGATATTGACTTTTTTTTTTTTTTTTTTAAATCAGGTTCATTTTTATTTAACAGCAAAATTATACAACACATAAAATAAATTCCCCCCATAGAAATATCACTGAAAGGGGAAAAACCTTTAGTCAATAAGAGAAACCACACAATTAACATAATAAACAATGCACCCGCAGTCCACGTCTCATTTCAATATGGGTCTCAAAGTGCATATTATTTCCCAATATATTCTCCATAGTATAGCTTACCCAGCATCATTATGACATTATATATATACACATATATATATACACACACACACATTATTATATATATATTAGATATTGACGTTTAGTATTGATACATCCAATAGATGGCGCCAGAGATCAAATCTCTTCATTCTGACAGTCTGGCTATGAATGATTATTATTGGGGCAAGAGTGCCACCTAGTGGTTGCCTTCAATTATTACATGCATCTTTGTTTTACGCATAGAAATATTGTAAATTTGTTCCTTTTCATTATTGTATTTATATAAAACTTGATGCAAAAGTAATGGAAATTTTAGTTAAGAACCTCCATAGGGATTTATTTTTACTTGTGTAAAAATTAAATGTGTAAAAAGATGATAAATGGCCTGAAGTAGAAGCAGCAAAAGTATTTTAAAAACAGTATATTAATGGGTTTTTTTACCCCCTTCACCTTGTCTCCCTGTCCCTTGTCTCTTTATTTTCTGCCTCTGCTACATGATTCCTTCTAATTCTGATGTCAACTCTCCTATCTTTCCAATAAACTATATAAAGTCAAATATAACAAAGCAAAAATAAAAATGCAAATGAATAGTAAAAATAAAAGAAAAAGTTGTAGAAGACATTGAGGCAGATTTATTATAACTGACAGTCTTTTAAACGTCTGCCTAGTTTTTCGTGAGGAAGACGCTTCAAAATACACCAGCATCTTTTGTCCTAAAGTGACATTTTTGTTAAAATCACTGTTTTATCAGTAGGAGATTATCACATGAGGATTAGTGACCCCGCTACCATGTAGTCTTCCATATTCATGAGCTCTGGATAACCCCGCCTCCACCACTGATTGGCAGCTTTTCGCCTATGCCCTGTGGACACAAAAAGCTGCTAATCAGTGGTGTGGGTGGGGTTTTACAGAGCTCAGCATTTAGAGAACTGCTAGATATGCAATAGAAAAAACAGCAATTTTATCAAAACTGCAGGAAACGCCCAGTGAGGGACACATTGATGGAGTCAGGGTCTCTGCCCCACATCACACTAGTTTCAGATGAGGAAGCAAAACCTGGTGACAGATTTCCTTTAATTAGTTTACTTCATACCAATATTTTACACCAAAATTTGAGTGCCTTGGGCCATTTAAAACCTTGGCCTCTTTTGGGTAAGCCGCACGCTGCTTCCAAGACACTGTATAATAACTTGCAAAAAGTGACTAAAACACATAGGCTCAGATTCATCAAAACCATTGATTCTATTGCCGGTCTTAAGAAAAAGCTGAGGAAAAGTGGTTGAGTCAGAGGCTCTTCATCAATCAGGAGCAGCTGATATGTCAGAACATCTAACTCCGGTCCCCAAATAGAATTAGATTTCTGGCACAGGGAACACCACAACTCGCCATGAATCAATGCTACGTGCCTGTAGGACAGGGGGTCCCAACCTTTTTTTTACCTTGAGAGCCACATTCGACTTTGAAAGTTGATCGAGAACCATATTGTAGAGATGAAGACGTAGTCAAAGCCAATTTAGCAATAGAAAACAGGAAACAACAAATGGAAATAAAGAATTTTCCCCATATTGATATCAGAGAAAAAGTGACTTCCCTACACAACACAATCCACTATACCAAGACCAATAATACCACATACAATGGAGAAATACCGCCACACTGTGACCAGACAACATATTACCACCACGTAGTAACTGAATACAGCCACACACAAGGGAGAAATAGTGCCACATCGTGACCAGACAACATATTACCACCACATAGTGACTGAATACAGGCACATAAAAGGGAGAAATACCCGCCACACTGTGACTAGATAATATATTACCACCACATAGTGACCGAATACAGGCACATACAAGGGAGAAAAAACGCAACACTAGTGTGACGCCCCTGGACTAGTCAGGTAGTCACAGGGTACTGCACACTTTTTATCTTTAGTGCAGGACTCAACCCCTCTTGGTTCTGGGTTCCCAACCTGCGGCACTGCCTCCATCAGCATCCAAAATCCCAATCACACTTCGCACCACACCCTGTCAGGCATACCAGTGGGCTGCTAAGCGGAATAGGGCCGCCCACCTAGGGGTCAGACAGGGAGGTGGGAGGTGACAAGTTAGTTGAATGGTAGCCCTCGAGCAATGAGGAGCTTTGGGAAGCTGGGAGTTGGAACTCTCAGGGGAGAAGTAGATTGGGTTTCAGATGGTGGTCTGGACCTGGAGGAGTCGGAGACCCGGTCGCGGGATTTTGTGACTGGGTGCCTGGCTTAGTCTAGGAGGACGGTCAGCAGCAGTACAATAGCCGGTCTGGGACCGAAAGCACGTCGGGGTACTGGACTCTAGGTCGGGGAGAGGTTTCAAGCAACCCGGGAATTAACTTGCGGAGGATAGGGCCTTTATGGACTGTCCCCATGAAGCTCAGAGATCGAGGGCACTAGCGCAACGAAGGGGATAGGGCTTTCCAACCAAAGCAGCCCACTGAAATCCCAAGCGTGAGCTCCTGAGAGCACAGCTCCTTCACACCATAAAGTGGGGAGCGGGGCCCGGACAGCTTCAACCTTACGGGCCACTTGGACTACTAAAATATGTGCATGGAGGCAGGCTCCGGACCATCAGGCAGTACTGTAGGGGACGGAACCCGGACAAGCTCCCCCAAGAGGGCAGCAGCACCCAGAGACTTGGTTTACTACGTTGTCAGCATCTGCTTTCCTCCTGAGTGAGTACCTGAGTACCCCTTGCCCTAGCGAGCCTGCGCTCCCCTGCAATCCATCCCACCATCCAGAGTCCCGGAGCCTCCCCTACCCATGGAGGGTAACGTCATCTAGCTACCCCCATTCCATCACCCTGGGTACTCCCAACGGCAGCGGCAAAACTCCCTATTACTGCACATCACAGGTGGCGTCACAAACTATCTTATACTCCCCTGTAAATAGCCCTCCCATCACGCTTTAGAGTGTCTCCGCGCCCCCGGGTCCGAAGACCCTTGAGCCACGAGCAGTGACACCCGGATCTGAGTGGTTCGACCGCTGCTAGGGCGGTACACTATGACTAGACAACATATTACCAATACATAGGGATCAAATACAGCCACATACAAGAGAGTAATACCACCACACAATAATTAGACCACGTAGTAACCAAATATTACCACATACAAGGGAGAAATAATACAACACTATGACCAGACTACATAATGACCAAATAATACCACACACAAGAGACAAATACCACCACACTGTGACGAGACCACATATTACAACCACACAGGGACATATAATACTACAGTAATGATCATGAATAAAAAACACAATACTAATAACACTAATATTATCAGTGCCATTTTACACTGGAGCTCTGTATATAGTGTACAGGTAATACAGTAATCACCAGTGACATTATATACAGGAGCTCTGTATATAGTGAGTGTACATGTAATACACTGTCTTACCAGTGACGTCTCTATCTGAAGTTATTCATCTTTGCTTTTCTTCTCCATCTGGCGCTGACCGCCATCACTCCTTCCTGCCATGACGTGACTCTACTGAAAATAACACACAGTCATCCAATGGCTAATCACTTTCAGAGCACATTCTACACTTTTTCACCAATTTCTACACTACATCAGACTATTTTCCACCAAGGAAGACAGTATCCTCAAAATTAACTTATACTTCATCAGTAATAATGTCCCCTAAATTGCCCCTATAGTAATTATGCCCCACTTGGTACCATAAACCTTATAGTAATTATGTACTTATCCTTTTATTTAATAACTAGCTGTAGTACCCAGCTTCGCCCAGGTTAATAACTGTTGTTAACAAAATAGAATGTATTAACAAAAATGTATTCTGCACACAAAAACCACAAAACAAATAGATAGAAATGTAATTATTAAAAGGCAAAAACTAAGCTAATAGAAGCATTTCACAACATATATTTCAACACCACAGATATTCCACACAGATTTAACTAAATTGGCCAAGTAATGTGCACCGTCTGTCTCTTTCCAGGTCTGTCTTTTTCCTCGTCTTTCTCTTTCCCCGTTTGTCTCTTTCCCCATCTGTCTCTTTCCCCGTCTGTCTCTTTTTTTGTCTGTCTCTATCTCTCTGTTTCTTTCCCCATCTGTCTCTTTCTAGGTCTGTCTCTTTCCTAGGTCTGTCTCTTTCCCCGTCTGTCTCCCCGTCTCTTTGTCTGTGTCTTTTCCTGTGTCTCTTTCCTTGTCTGCCTGTCTCTGTCTGTCTCTTTCCTTGTCTGTCTCTATTTCTCTGTCTCTTTCCCCGTCTGTCTCTATCAAGGTCTGTGTCTCTCCCCATCTATCTTTGTCTGTCTCTCTGGCTGTCTCCTCCTTCCCTGTCTGCCTGTCTCTGTCCCTGTCTACATGTCTGTCTGTCTCTTTCCCCATCTGTCTCTTTCCCCATCTGTCTCTTTCCAGGTCTGTCTCTTTCCAGGTCTGTCTCTTTCCAGGTCTGTCTCTTTCCAGGTCTGTCTCTGTCTGTCTCTTTCCAGGTCTGTCTCTGTCTGTCTCTTTCACCATCTGTCTCTGTCTATCTCTATCTCTCTGTCTCTTTCCCTGTCTGTCTCTGTCTGTCTCAGTCTGTCTCTCTCTATCCATCTCCCCACTGACATCTTATTACCTCACATATAAGCTTCTTATACTATGAATGTCTTTTGTTCCTATAGCAACCAATCACAGCTCCTACTAATAACCTGTAGTTCCAGGCTCCATTTACTTTAATGTAGGCATGTTTTTTGGAGAGTAACTGTAAAGTGCGGGGTTAAATTTTCCTGTCAAAACATAGTCTACGAAGTTCCCTGGGTCACATGAGGTGTCTGTGCAAAATTTCGTGATTGTAAATGCGACGGTGCGGATACACTTTTCGTTTCACTTTTTCCCCATTATGTAGATAGGGGCAAAATTGATTGGTAAATTGGAACGCGCAGGGTTAAAATTTCGCCTCACAACATAGCCTATGACGCTCTCGGGGTCCAGACGTGTGAGTGTGCAAAATTTTGTGGCTGTAGCTGCGATGGTGCAGATGCCAATCCCGGACATACATACACACCCACATTCAGCTTTATATATTAGATTAGGGATAATCGAATACCTCAAATATTTGGCTTTGCGAATATCCGACGAATAGGTCGCTGCTATGCAAATATTCGATGCGCAAGGTAAGTCTATGGGAAGCCCGAATAGTTCACAATAGTTGTTATTCGGGTTTCCCATAGACTTACATTGCGCATTGAATATTCACGAAGAGCGGAGACCTATTTGGCAAATATTCACGAAGCTGAATATTTGAGGTATTCGATCATCCCTATTAATAATATCCTCCATCCTGGCCCCCTTTATTTAATAATGTCTGGGGAAACAAGTGGCATCAGAAGGGGTTTTGATATGATTCAGTGACCGAGGAGGATCAGAAAAAGGACAAGAAAACGGAAATCCAAAAAATAACAAGAGTGGCTGGAACCTTAACGGACTGCAGACCTAATACTGACACACAACTAGAAGTAGCCGTGCGGTGTGCCTACAATGACCTGGTCGCCTCGACACAGCCGGAGAACTAAATATTCTTACAGAGAGAAATATTAGAAAAGCTAATCTGCCTTGGAGCAGTCCCCAAAGATATAGATAGCCCCCCACATATAAAGACTACGGTGATATAGGAAAACACAATACGTAGCTAGAGAACAAATTCAGCAAAAATGAAGCCCAAACCATCTGCATAGGAAAGGATAGGAAAGAGCACTGACTACAGCCGTAAAAACCCTAGTAAATACCAGCTCGCCTGATATAGAAAATTACTAAGCCTACACAGGCTCTCCCCCACTATATCAGTACTCTGGTATTACTGGGATCCAAGAAAAACACTGATATAGAGGAGGGACTGAGTTTTGTACCAAGCATGACAAACACAATACATAGCAGAACATGGAGCAATGTACACAGATACTCCCAGCAGGGAATGATCCAACTTCACGAAAAACTCCACACAGGCAAAATAACAAGAATGTGGAAACCATAAGCAGAGTTACAAAGAACAACTTATCTGAGAGGAAATCTAGTAGACACAAAGAAAAGGGCTGGTTTCAGAATGTCCTTAGCACACAGGAGATACATTGAACACCGTACAAGAGGAAACTACTAAGTTATATAGGCCCAATCCGAAAGGCCTGATTGCCAATCCTCCTCAGCTGGCTGGTTCCCATTCAGCAATTTAACTGCACTACCAGCACTGACCACAAGAGGGAGCCCCAAACTGGAATCTAATTCAAATGTATTCACAACAGGGTTGTTAATTGCTTCCTGCATAAATTATACCCCCACAGACTGCTCCTCTCCATAATAGCCCCACAAAGTGTCCCTTTCAATAATGTCCCCCCAAAACCTGACCTTTCTATATCTCCCCCATACTACATCTCTGTATAAATTCCCCATTCGTAATTGCCCCATTATGTCCCAATTTCTTTTATAATGTCCCCCATTGCCCTATAATGTCCCAATATGCTTCACAATGTCCCCCACTCACCCATAATGTGCCTCATTGCCCCATAATATGCCCATAAAAGACCCCCATAATGTCCCTTGTAAAGTAACACTGCTCCTCCCCCACCACTGCCCCCTTATCTAAAATTATTGTACATGTCCTTTTTGGTTCCTCTGGAGTGCTTACCTGTGCGTCGTTCTCGTCTCTGCAGCCCCAGTGATGATGGCATGTTGTCGGTGCGATGCTGAGGAGCTTCTCTGCCTCAGTCCTGTTGTAGCACTGTTCAAATGTATGCATGCCTGAAAGACGCGCATACATTTGAATAGAGGCGGGGTCTCCAGGTCCTTGACACTGCATATGTGCAGGCCTAGATTCTTGCAGTGCAGCATTAGGATCTTAGGTGAGTCACATGACTATGATGTCACCAAAGGTCATTCTGCAAATGTGCAAATTTCAGTGATAGTACAGAACTTCTACTATCGCTGAAGTTTATGATTCAAAGGCTGGGGGCCCCTCAGAGAGTGGGGCCCTGGGTCAGCTGCCCACTCTGCCCACCAATAATCGCCGGCCCCGAGAAACAGATGGCCCCATGGCCCTATACATTCCCGGTGACTGATGGCAAATGTACCGCCTCCCGGCCAGCAGCCGTGCTGCTGGGATCCGGATCTGCGGTATGGCTCGAGGGGCTCTACCAGACCCGGGGGTCATGCGGACACTCCGAATGAAAAAGGGGACGGGGGTTGTTGGAAACTGTGACACCACCCACGGTGTGTGGTAAGATGTAGCACCACCGCTGCTGTTGTGGGGCTCCCAGGAACGATGGGCTGGCAGCTGGATGTTAACCCCTCTGTGGGCAGGGATGGATGCTCCGGACCCAATGTCTTTGTGCAGGGGATGATAACGGCAGGGGCCGGCACACCAGGTCAGTTACTCACTGTTGAATCAATCACACAAGTCTTTTGGTAAACCAAGGTGAAGGTGGCCGGCTGCCACAGACGGGTGTATCTGGTCCCACACCCGTGCTGATGGCCACTACCCCTTTCCTCTGCACTTTGTGTTTTCTTGTGTGGACTTCCCGGTGTGTAATGCAGGAGTCCTCTCCCGGTCCTATGATTGGGAGCCGTGCCTGTCAGACGCTGACCCGTGGGATCTACCGGGCCCTGGCGGATGCCCTATCCCTCTCTGTGGGTGGTTGTCTAGTTTTCGGGATTTAGGTTGGGACAGGACCTGGAATCCTGCCCTCAATCGGTTTATTAGCTAGGCCGTCGGTGTCGGTCCTGGCTTCAGGGTCCAAGTACCCCCTGGTGTGCACGGTTTCCAGGTCGGTTCTCCAGTGTCGGTACCGGCGGGCTACAACACTGCCCCGCTCCACCTCGGATCTGCCGAGCTGTCTTCCCGTTTCCTGCTGGCGGTGACCACCGTCTGCCACCTAGCCAATGTGTCAGGGCCCCGACCCTGACACCTGTCAGCTTCTCCTTTCACTCCTCTCAACTTCAACTCCAAAACTCATCTAACTGTTTTCCCGCCCTGGGCTCTCCAAACCCCTAGGTGGGCGTTTCCTTTCCGCCTGGTCCCTCCCACTGGTGTGCCTGTCCTTCCCTGGGGGGGTGACTAGGGTTTTGTCGGCTGTTTTAACCCTGTGTGCGAGCGGTGTTGTGCGGGGGCCTAATCTGTGTGATTACCTGGTTTTGCCAGGGCGTCACACAAGCCACATATCAGGAGAAGGCAAGCCACATGTGGCTTGCGAGCGATGGGTTGGGGACCCCTGCTGTAGGAGGTGGCCAGATTACCCCACTACTACTGTGTTTATGAATATAGTGTTTATATTGTGTGAATCTTTATAGTCATGTTTTATAAAATATCTTTCTAAGTGCTGCTGCTGGAGAAGATGGGCTGGCAGTGTAGCAGAGCTGGAGCAGTGCAGAAGTTGGCGCCACCTAGCGTCTGAAAGTTTAAAGTGTTTTATTGAAGATTGCATTTTATTATTATGTATTATTTTATAGTAGTGTAAAGTATAATCCAATATGTGTGATTAACATACAGTGGGGGAAAAAAGTATTTAGTCACGTATCAATTGTGCAAGTTCTCCTTCACAAAAAGATGAGAGAGGCCTGTAATTGACATCATAGGTAGACTACAACTATGAGAGACAAAATGAGAAAGCAAATCCAGAAAATCACCTTGTCTGATTTGGCAAGATATTTTTTGGAAATTATGGTGGAAAATAAGTGTATAGTCATCTAAAAACATGCAAGATTTCTGGCTCTCACAGACCTGTAAATTCTTCTTTACGTGGCTCCTCTGTCCTCCACTCATTACCTGTAGTAATGGTTTAGAGGGGAGCCATGTGATGGCCGGCCTTGCTTCCCCTGACTTCTGTATATGAGAATGTGTGCAGATGCGTCGTTCCCTTTGAGAGTGACCCCATTTGTCCTTGCCGGAGTCCTCATCGTAGACGGGGAGGGGAACCACACGACAGTCTTGATAAAAATAACTAGAACTTCCTAATTCTGGCTTTATTTGGGCACAATCAGTATCCATACTTCTGGTCCATAGGACCCCGTGCGGTGTTCGTCCTCGGGGAAAAACTCTACTCACTTTCCCTAGGTAATTTTCTCTAGCAGCTAAGTCTGATGTACCTTATCTTCCCACGGTATCCGTTTCTTTGCAGCTGCCGTGTCTCACTTTTTCCCACGTCCCGGATGCGCACCCTCTCCTGGCACTAGTATGAGGTCCCACTGAAGTCTCGAGCCTCAGAGTCCCACCGGTCCAGGGTCAATCTGCCGCCCATCAGCCGCAATCTGCCGCCCGTCAGCCGGATTCCCACCAGCTCAGGCAAACTCTAGCATGAGTCCTGCCTTGCATGATTCCAGCTGCTCAAATAACTAGATTCTTTCTGCACACATGCTGTAAGCCTCTGCTTACTCCTCCCACCTATTCTTTGTCTCCTTGGCAACTCTCTTCCTGTACTTTTTATGTTCCTACTAATCCCTTCTGGCACTAAAGGGGGCTTTACATGCTACGACATCGTTAATGTTTTATCGTCGGGGTCACATCATTAGTGACGCACATCCGGCGTTATTAACGGTATCACTTACCAGCGACCTTAAACGTCCTCCAAAGTGGTGAAAATCGTTCACCATGGAGAGGTCGTCCTAAAACCAAAAATTGTTAATGGTTGTTTTTAGATGTTGTTCCTCGTTCTCGCGGCAGCACACATCACTGTGTATGACACCGCAGGAGCGAGGAACATCACCTTACCTGCATCCCGCCCGCAATGAGGAAGGAAGTAGGTGGGCGGGAAGTTCGTCCCGCTCAACTCTGCCCCTCCGCTATGATTGGCCGGCCGCTTAGTGACGTCGCGGTGACGTCGCCATCGCTGTGACACCGAATGCACCTCCCCCTTGAGGGAGGGATTGTTTGGCAGTCACAGTGCCGCCGCCGACCAGGTAAGTGCGTGTGACGCTGCCGTAGCGATAATGTTCGCTGCGGCAGCGATCACACGATATCGCATGCACGACGGGGGCGGGTGCTTTTGCATACGATATCGCTAGCAATTGCTAGAAATATCGTAGCGTGTAAAGCCCGCTTTACTCTTATAGCTAACTACTCCCATCCTCCACCACCTGCTTTTTACTTGTTTCCCTAATTCCTCTCTTAGCCTATTACTAATACTATACCTAATCAATCTTACATCTACAGTATACCTGGCCCTGTACTCTACCCTGTACCGAATACAGCACGAGGGACCAGTAAATATTATACACAGTATTTACAATATATGAGAATACACCAACGTAACCGCCAGGGGGAGCCAAACGACGATCCCATTCGACTCTGCTACATCTTATCTTTACTGTTATATATACCATACATATTTACACCACCTTCATAAGAGAGGGCGCTATTCACTGTCCTCCTACAATGGCACCTGTTTGAACTTATCACTATAAAAGACCCCTGTCCACCTCAAACAGTCACACTCCAAAATCCACTATGGTGAAGACCAAAGAGGTGTCGAAGGACACCAGAATCAAAATTGTAGCCCTGCACCAGGCTGGAAGACCGAATCTGCAATAGGCAAGCAGCTTAGTGTGAAGAAATAAACTGTGGGAGCAATAATAAGAAAATGGAAAACATACAAGACCACTCAATCTCCCTCGATCTGGGGCTCCATGCAAGATCTCACCCCGTGGGTTCAAAATGATCACAAGAACAGAGAGCAAAAATCTCAGAACCACACGGGGGGACCTAGTGAATGATCTGTATAGCGCTGGGACCACCGTAACAACGGCTACAATCAGTAACACACTACGCCACCAAACGTGTTTACCTGCTTAAGCCAGTACATGTCCGGGCCCATCTGAAGTTTCCTAGAGAGCATTTAGATTATCCGGAAGAGTATTGGGAGAATGTCATATGGTTTGATGAAACCAAAGTAGAACTGTTTGGTAGAAACACAATTCGTCATGTTTAGAGGAGGCAGATTGCTGAGTTGCATCCAAAGAATACCATACCTACTGTGAAGCACGAGGGTGGCAACATCATGATTTGGGGCTTGCTGTTTTACTGTAAAGGGACCAGGACAACTAATCCGTGTACATGAAAGAATGAATGGGGCCATGTATCGTGAGATTTTGAGTGCAAACTTCCTTCAATCAGCAAGGGCGTTGAAGATGAAATGTGGCTGGGTCTTTCAGCATGATAATGTCCTAAGCACACCACCAGAGCAACGAAGGAGTGGCTTCGTAAGAAGCATATGAAGGTCCTGGAGTGGATTAGCCAGTTTTCAGATCTCAACCCATTGAAAACCTTTGGAGGGAGTTGAAAGTCGTGTTACCCAGTGACAGTCCCAAAATATCACTGCTCTACAGGAGATCTGCATGGAGGAATGGGCCAACAAACCACCAACAGTGTGTGCCAACCTTGTGAAGACTTACAGAAAACGTTTGACATCTGTCATTGCCAACAAAGGATATATAATAAAATATTGAGATGAACTTTTGTTATTGACCAAATACTTATTTTCCACCTTAGTTTGAAAAAAAAATCTTGCCAAATCAGACAAGGTGATTTTCTGGATTTGTTTTCTCATTTTGTCTCTCATAGTTGTGGTCTACCTATGATGTCAATTACAGGCCTCTCTCATCTTTTTAAGTGGGAGAACTTGCACAATTGGTGGCTGACTAAATACTTTTTCCCCCCACTGTATTAACCATGTAATATAGAGTATAAGAATGTTAGCAAGATAAAGATTAGAGTAAAGGCTGCTTTACACGCGGCGACATCGCTAAAGTGATGTCGTTGGGGTCACGGAATTCGTGACGCACATCCGGCCTCGTTAGCGATGTCGTTGCATGTGAAACGTGCGAGCGACTGCTAATGAGCAAAAATAGTCACCTAATCGTTGCTCGTTGACACGCTCCTCCATTCCCAAATATCGTTGCTGCTGCAGGTACGATGTTGTTCGTCGTTCCTGCGGCAGCACACATCGCTATGTGTGACACCACAAGAACGAGGAATCTCACCTTACCTGCGGCCACCCGCAATGAGGAAGGAAGGAGGTGGGCGGGATGTTCGTCCCGCTCATCTCCACCCCTCCACTTCGATTGGGCGGCCGCTTAGTGACGCTGCTATTGTGGCGCCCCTGACCTGGTCAGGCACCACAGAGTATTGCACCCATGCGGGAGCAATGCTTCCAGGTAATCTCCAAAGGCCAGGATGAGGTGCACACACAAACATATAGTGACCAGGCCTCCCACATTACCAGAGGGGACCCTTGAGTAGCCAGAAGGAGTTAACTTTCAATTCCCAGCTAGGGGTGTGTTCAGGGGCTGGTTGCTAGGAAGCAGGGCAGAGAGAGAGAGGAAGGAGGGGAGTCGAGAGGAAGAAGTTGAAGTGTGTGGAAGGGAGCAGAGGAGCTCTCGTGTCAGACAGGTCCTGAGGAGTGCAGTAGCTGAAAGCGGGGGAGAAAGGAGTACCGTGGGTCGGCCTGAAAATCATCCAGAGAGAAGGGTGGCTGAGTACGGAGATCCCGGTATCCGAGCACACAAGGGGAACTAGGTCCCCAGTACAGGCAGCAGATCATCCAGAGCTGCTTAACCTACAGGTGGGGGGGGGGTACTTCATGCCCTCACCACGACTACACAGAGCTTGAGCCAAGCAGCAATCACCAGGCCCATAAGGGGACAGGGCCAGAAGCCATCCCACCAAGGCCACGCTGCCGGCAGACGAGCCAGAGAGAGGGGAGCAGGGTGGTAACAGCTTCCCTGGAGGGGTCCTACCACGCTTCAAGCAAAGGATCCTCCTAAAACAGAAAGAGTGCAAGGAAGGCGAGTGGACAGCTACCCTCAGAACGGCCTCCTGGAATTCCTGGTTCAACCTGGTTATCACAGTGTCGCCCGGGCATCTCACCGTGACCTCCAAACAGTGAGTAAACACGTTGAAAGACTTCTTGGACTGTGTTTGAGTCATTCTGCGACCTGTGGTCCCACACACATACACCGGGGCCTGGGGCTTGCCTCACTCTCAGGGGGCTAATATACTGACTGCACCCACCATCAGCCCCAGGCATCCCTTAATCTGCAGTGGCGGTCCCCGCTGACCGCAATACTGAGAGTGGCGTCACGACAATCCTAAAAGAAGGTTCCCTACCTGTGACCAGACTGTTCCATCCACGTGGAGTCCCTGAAGGTACTGCACCGACACATACTAGCGGGGCTTCACAACTTCTGGCGTCACGAACAGGATAAGGACTAGACCTGTTCAGACAGGTGACCGTGTGCCTCAGAGGTCCGACCGCAAAAATTGAACCGCCGCCATATTGCCATCTTCAAAAGCGCGCGCTGCAGCCCGCGCGAGGGAGAAGAGCACCGCCTACGAAGAGGTGTGGCCGCCCCAGAACCCCCACAATTCGGAGAGCGTTCTGACCCAGGAAGTGGAAAGGGGGCGCGGAGATTTTTGAAGAAAAATGGACGCTGCAGGAGGTAATGCCCCTGGTCAGGGCGACGCAGCCCAAGCGATGCCAGCCCCCGTCGCGCTGGACGCAGCAGCGCCTGGTGCCGGTGCCGCGGTCGCAGCCGCGCCGGCTGAAATCTCCCCCATAATTCCAGTTTCCTTGCTGTATGTCCCAGGAGCGCAATGGCTGCCCCAATACGCCGGTAAAATAGACACGCTGACCGGGTTTAAGAAGAAGATCAACACCCTGCTAGACATGCACGCGATGACTGGTAAGCAGAGGGCCGCTGTGGTGCTGGGACAATTGACTGAGGCAGCAGAATTGGAAGCTGAGTCCTGGACCAATGATGACCGGGGCTCTGTTGAGACCGTCTTTGCCAAACTAGCAGCTGCTTTTGAACACCGCACAGAGGGAGAGCTGAGGACGGACTTCTATAACTGCCGTCAGAAGCCCCAAGATAGCATAAGAGCCTATGCCCTCAGGCTGCAGGCTGCACTGCGGGCTCTCAAGCTGGTGGACCCTGTCAGTGATCAGGAAGGAAACCGGATGATGAAGGAACAATTCTTGCGGGGCCTGCGTTCTCCTGAGGATGGGAAGCAGATGAAGCTGTGGTCCCTGGAACACCCTGACGTGGACTTTGCCATTCTGAAAGACAGGGCAGTGAAAGCACTCCAACCTCCTGTGGACACAGACCCCGTCGCACCAGCATGGCCTGCCAGTTCCACGGCTGCAGGAGCGGAATCCTCCTCGCAGGCCCTGGTAACTGCAAAAGGACTCAACACGCCAGCAGAGACCATAAATACACTATCCTCCCAGGTGCAACAGCTCACTAAGGACGTCGCACAAATCCTGAAAGCAATGCAGTTGCCCTCAGAGACCAAAGTCCCTCATCGGATCCTGCTAGCTGACAACCCAGAGGACGTCCCTTGGATGCGGAGGAGAAGAGGTCCCCCAACCCGAGGCAGGAGCAGTGATCGCTATGACCCATCTGGACAACCCATCTGTCGTCGTTGCCAGGAGGCAGGACACTATGCAAGGGCCTGTCCTTTAAACGAGCCAAACCTGGGGCCGGGGGCCAGTCCTCAGGATTAAGAAGATCAGGCCCAAGTCGCTGCTGTGATCAGTACGTGGGTGGACGTCCTGTCCTGTCCATCGTCCTGGACGGGATCCCTACCCCGGCGTTATTGGACACCGGCTCTCAGGTCACCACAATCCCGTATGTCCTTTATCGTAGGTTTTGGTCGGACGACGATCTCCGACCACCGGACCCCTCCCTCACCATCTATGCTGCCAACGGACAACCTATAGACCAGATCGGGGTCAAAGAGGTAACCATAAAGGTGGGAAGGCAGGAAATGAAGGGACAAGGACTGATTGTTGTGGACACTGATATTAGAGAAAGGAACCCGCAAATGATTTTAGGCACTAATGTCATAGAAAATTGCCTAGGGGAAGTGTTGTTGTTGCTTCACCAGATTGTTGAAGGTGCTGAGGGCAGGTCGCAAAGAGCCTTGCAAAAGGAGATCCGAATCATTATGAGGAAGCAACAGGTAAAACAGACTGGCGGTGAGATTGGTAGTGTACGGGTGATGGATGCAAACCCCATTGTGATACCCCCACGGAGTGAAATGATGATGTGGTGTAGAGCAGCGGTAGGTCTCAGAGGACAAGATTACCAGGCTGTACTAGAGCCCACTCATTCAGACCACTGGCCCACGATTCTGACAGCCAGGGGGGTAGTTGATGTACACAAGGGACGAGTGCCTGTACGAGTGTTGAACTGTGGGGAGGAGGAAGCCAGACTACCAAGGTACGCTACCATAGCCAAACTGTTTACATGCTCAGATGACGCCATAACACCTGTAGGTCCCCTGACACAAGCTGACTCAAAAGAGGGCGAGACCTCCCAAAAGCAGTTAGAGGATTGGTGCCAGAAACTACACGTGGGGACTGACTCTACACCCGACTACCAGAAACATGGGGTTTACAGGGTCGTGCAGGAATACGAGCAGGTCTTTAGTAAGAACCCACTAGACTTTGGTAGGATCAAAGGGGTGCAACATCACATACCCACAGGCAGTCATCCTCCCATTAAGGAAAGACATAGGCCTATTCCACCAGCCCATTACCAGCGCACAAAGGACATGCTGAAGGACATGAAGGAGGCAGGCGTCATAAGGGACAGTTGTAGCCCCTGGGCGGCTCCCCTGGTCCTGGTAAGAAAGAAGGATGGCACGATGAGGATGTGTGTGGATTACAGACGGATAAATCAGATAACACACAAGGATGCCTACCCTTTGCCAAGGATAGAGGAATCCCTCGCTGCCTTGAAAGCCTCTAACTACTTTTCTACCCTAGATCTTACTAGTGGCTACTGGCAAGTATCTGTAGCAGAAGAAGATCGGGAGAAGACGGCCTTCACCACCCCAATGGGCCTCTGTGAGTTTAACAGCATGCCATTTGGACTCTGCAATGCCCCCGGGACCTTCCAGAGGCTTATGGAATGCTGCCTAGGGCACCTCAACTTTGAAACCGTCCTGCTATACCTGGATGATGTCATCGTGTACTCCAAGACCTACGAGGACCACCTGAAACACCTGGCTGAAGTCTTTGAAGCGCTATCCCGATATGGAATGAAGCTGAAACCATCCAAGTGCCATTTACTGAAGCCAAAGGTCCAGTACCTAGGTCACGTGGTCAGTGCAGAAGGAGTAGCACCGGACCCAGAGAAGGTCACAGTCATCCAGGAATGGCCCACACCTACTACCGTCCGGGAGGTACGTCAGTTCCTTGGCTTGGTAGGCTACTACAGAAGGTTCATCAAGGGCTACACGAAAATGGCAGCGCCTTTGCAAGAGCTCCTGGTAGGCCACCCAAAGAAGAGAGGAAAGATCTCCGGCCCGCCATTTCACTGGGGAGAAGCAGAAGAACACTCCTTCAGACAAATGAAAGGGGCCTTGACGGGTGAAGAGATCCTAGCCTACCCTGACTACGGTCTGCCATTCGTACTGTACACAGATGCCAGTAATGTGGGACTGGGAGCAGTGCTTTCACAGGTGCAGGGAGGCAAAGAGCGTGTGATTGCTTACGCCAGCAGGAAGCTCAGGCCTACTGAAAGAAACCCGGAGAATTATAGCTCATTCAAGCTAGAGTTCCTGGCCATGGTATGGGCTATCACAGAGCGGTTCAAGCACTACCTGGCAGCCACCAAATTCACTGTCTTCACGGACAACAACCCCCTGACCCACTTGGATACTGCTAAATTGGGTGCCATGGAGCAGCGTTGGGTAGCCCGACTGGCGAATTATGACTTTACTGTCAAGTATCGAGCTGGCCGCAAGAACGGCAACGCAGATGCTCTGTCCAGGATGCCTCACCTAGCAGACGAGGGTGAAGATGAAGATGATCTTGAAGAGATTGAGCTGCCAGCGTTCCATCGCCATGGAGCAAAACAGTGTCGGCAGTCGCGTGCCAACCGCCAAGAGGTGACCCTGAACCCACTACCTCACTACAACTGGAAGGAGACCCAGGAAAATGATCCAGCGGTAGGCTTGGTAAAGAAACTGATCAGCCAGCCTGGCGCCAGCCTTGACAAAGGAGCCCCACCTGAGGCACAGTACCTATGGAAGGAGAGGGGTCGATTATTCATCTATCAAGACAAACTTTACAGGAGCATCATTGACCCGAGGACGCATGAGAAGGTGTGGCAAGTGATTGTACCACAGAAGGACACGAGGATGGTGCTAGAAGCCTATCACAATGGTGCAGGCCATTTTGGTTGGAAGAAACTGGAGGCCCTACTTAAAGTAAGATTCTACTGGGTGGGCATGAGATCTGCCCTAGAGAAGTGGTGTCGAAACTGCGGGCCCTGCAATCTTAGAAGAAAAGACCAGCACAGCCAGAGAGCACCACTCCAGCCAATCCAAACTAAACGGCCCCTGGAGATAGTGGCCCTGGACCATGTAAAGTTGGCACCCAGCAGACAAGGCTACAACTACGCTCTCACTATGGTTGACCACTACTCCAGATTCCTGGTGGTAGTACCAGTCAAGGACTTGACAGGTCAAACTGCAGCCAAAGCTTTCCAGACACACTTCTGTCGACCACATGGCTATCCAGATCAAGTGCTCACTGACCAAGGACCAGCCTTTGAAGCTGAAGTGTTTAAGGAGTTTTGTAACCTATACGGCTGCCAGAAGATCCGTACTACGCCTTACCATCCTCAGACCAATGGCATGTGTGAGAAGATGAACCACATCATTCTCGACCTTCTGAAGACGCTCCCACTAGAAGAACGAAGTCAGTGGCCGGAAAAACTGCCCGATCTAGTGGACATGTATAACAACATCCCTGTGAGTTCCACGAACTGCACACCGGCATACCTGATGAGGGCCAGACCAGGGAGATTGCCAGTAGATCTGGAAATGGGAGTTGAGACCCCTGAAGACCATCTACAAGGTGCTGATTGGGATTCCAACCGCCAAGCCCAATACAAGGAAGTACAAGAATGTGTGGAGCGAAGCCTGACTCAGCAGCGTGAGAAACAAGAAAAGGCCTACAATCGAAAAGCACCTGCTGTTCCTTTGATGCCAGGAGATATAGTTCTCAAAAGAAAGAGAAGACGTCATAAACTTGACAATCACTGGGAAGAAGAACCCTATACTGTGTTACCATCGACGCTTAGCAATGAAAAGACATGCCTTATCAGCAAAGATGGAGGAAAAACAACAGCTGTCGTTTCTAGAGATCGCTTAAAGAAATGTCCTGAACAACTAAGAATCCCTGAAGAAATTCCCAACCCTTTGCCAGTTCAAGAACCAAAAGAAAAGATGATCCATACTGTACTTGGAGATTTTCCAGCAAGTTGGCCTCAATACAATGGAGCAGTAGTTATTCCGGTTATTACATTCCCTCAATCTGGAGAAGTAAGAGACCCAGAAGAACCTGTTCAGAACCTGGAAGAGCCAAATGTAGCTGAAGCAGAAGACCATGCACTGGCATCAATACCTAGCACACCTATTATTCACATTGAGACACATACATCGGGTGGGAGGACACAACCTCAGACAGATGACAGTGTAGTACTGCGTAGATCAACCCGCAGCAACTTTGGTCAGCTCCCATTACGCTATAGAGAAAGTACAGTTTAGTTCAAAGTGACGGTATGAAATGTAATGTTTAACCTGTTTACAGTTAAGTAACGTTTAAGTGAAATGTGCCCACAAGGACTATTGTGAGACCTCCTTAAAATGTTAGACCACTGGTTATGAACTGGCTTTAACCACAAACTTTGCATTGTAAAAAGTTGCCTTCTTGGTATCAACCACAGAGTCTGCCTGTTGAGGGGCATGGCTCTGCACCAACAAGGGGGCACGCCTGTTTATGGGGCCTGCCCTCCAACACTCGGAAGCGGGTACGCCTGTTTATGGGGCCTACCTTACACCACTCTCCTCAGGAGAGGACGATTGGAGGAAAGGTCTGGGGAATGTGATGGCCCAGCCCTGGTCACCAAAAGGACCGGCGACCTACCTCCTGGAGGTTTTTTTTTTGGGTGGGGTTCGGACATGTGGGTGGTTGGTGGTGGAATGGTACCTGGTATGTTTAAATGTAAATAATTGCCCCTGTGTGGGAAAAGTTTGTATTTACCTTTTCTCTTGTCTTTGCAGCCCGAGGACGTGCTGATGATAACTAAGGGGGAATGTGGCGCCCCTGACCTGGTCAGGCACCACAGAGTATTGCACCCATGCGGGAGCAATGCTTCCAGGTAATCTCCAAAGGCCAGGATGAGGTGCACACACAAACATATAGTGACCAGGCCTCCCACATTACCAGAGGGGACCCTTGAGTAGCCAGAAGGAGTTAACTTTCAATTCCCAGCTAGGGGTGTGTTCAGGGGCTGGTTGCTAGGAAGCAGGGCAGAGAGAGAGAGGAAGGAGGGGAGTCGAGAGGAAGAAGTTGAAGTGTGTGGAAGGGAGCAGAGGAGCTCTCGTGTCAGACAGGTCCTGAGGAGTGCAGTAGCTGAAAGCGGGGGAGAAAGGAGTACCGTGGGTCGGCCTGAAAATCATCCAGAGAGAAGGGTGGCTGAGTACGGAGATCCCGGTATCCGAGCACACAAGGGGAACTAGGTCCCCAGTACAGGCAGCAGATCATCCAGAGCTGCTTAACCTACAGGTGGGGGGGGGGTACTTCATGCCCTCACCACGACTACACAGAGCTTGAGCCAAGCAGCAATCACCAGGCCCATAAAGGGACAGGGCCAGAAGCCATCCCACCAAGGCCACGCTGCCGGCAGACGAGCCAGAGAGAGGGGAGCAGGGTGGTAACAGCTTCCCTGGAGGGGTCCTACCACGCTTCAAGCAAAGGATCCTCCTAAAACAGAAAGAGTGCAAGGAAGGCGAGTGGACAGCTACCCTCAGAACGGCCTCCTGGAATTCCTGGTTCAACCTGGTTATCACAGTGTCGCCCGGGCATCTCACCGTGACCTCCAAACAGTGAGTAAACACGTTGAAAGACTTCTTGGACTGTGTTTGAGTCATTCTGCGACCTGTGGTCCCACACACATACACCGGGGCCTGGGGCTTGCCTCACTCTCAGGGGGCTAATATACTGACTGCACCCACCATCAGCCCCAGGCATCCCTTAATCTGCAGTGGCGGTCCCCGCTGACCGCAATACTGAGAGTGGCGTCACGACAATCCTAAAAGAAGGTTCCCTACCTGTGACCAGACTGTTCCATCCACGTGGAGTCCCTGAAGGTACTGCACCGACACATACTAGCGGGGCTTCACACTATGACTTCGAACGAACCGTCCCCTAATGCGAGCGTCACACGGGACGATAAATCGTGCGATCGCATAAACGATCACACCCGCCCCCGTCGTTTGTGCGTCACAGGTAATTTGTTGCCCGTGGCGCACAAAGTCGTTTACCCCTGTCACACGTACTTACCTGCCGGGCGACCTCGCTGTGGGCAGCAAACATCCCCTTCCTGAAGGGGGAGGGACGTTCGGCGTCACAGCGACGTCACACATCTGCCGGCCACTAGAAGCAGAGGAGCAGAGATGAGCGGGACGTAAACATCGCGCCCACCTCCTTCCTTCCGCATTGCCGGCGGGACGCAGGTAAGCTTTGTTCGTCATTCCCGTGGTGTCACATGGAGTGATGTGTGCTGCCACGGGAACGACGAACAATCGGAGCACAGAAAGAGGAACAACTTTTTGAAAATGAACGACGTGTCAACGAGCAACGATAAGGTAAGTATTTTTGCTCATTCACAATCGTTCCGAGGTGTCACACGGCACGATATGTCTGACGATGCCGGTTGTGCGTCACTTACGACGTGACCCCGACGACATATCGCCCGATATATCGTACCGTGTGACGCCCGCATTAGAAAGGAGACGGTTCACCGGTCACAGCGACGTTGCTAGGCAGGTAAGTAGTGTGACGGGGACTAGCAATGTTGTGCGTCACAGGCAGCGATTTGCCCGTGACGCACAACCGATGGGGGTGGGTATGCACACTAGCGATATCGGTACCGATATCGCAGCGTGTAAAGCGGCCTTAAGTGAAGGCTCTTGCACGTGCAGTTAATAGGTTACCGGTGATGGTGAGGTTACAGAAAGCCAGGATGGAATGACAGAAAGCTCAAGAGCTCAATTTTTGTCTCATCTGACCATAGCACCTTTTCCCTATCACTCTCAGAATCATCCAGGTGTTCATTGGCAAGACCGTGAAATGCTGTTCGGTGTGCTCAGAAGCTGAGGATTAAGAAAAGCCCCATGTGCAGTGGAACCTGCCCATGGCAAGTTCACCAGGGGGTGAGGAAAAGAGCACGTATGCCCTGCATATACAAAACCTGGGGATTAAGAAACGCCCCGTGTTCAGTGATGCCAGTCTCCATCGGGAGCACCCGAGAGAGCGTTAGTCTTTCCTGTGATGCTGATGTAAAATCGCCGGTGGCCTTGAAGAAATGGGAGGCGGAACCAGAAGAGGCCCGACCCTGGAGAGTGTGGTCTGGAAGATAGAGACTCCCCAAACTTTGAAGACCAGCACCATTGCAGTCTCTGGAGGGATGAAGAATGGAGAGAGATTTCTTTGAAGACCCTTTCCTGGCCAAAGACTGTCGGTGGTACGGATTGCGGGCCCGTAGTAGTCGTGGTCCTCATGGCTGGCAGTAGTGGGTTGCTCAGGTGGCTGCTGAAGCTAAAGAGGCTTGGTCGGATGGTCTGTCACTTTGGAAGCAGACCCTGGAAATTTGTGGCGTGAGATGGCCGCTGGAGTCAATGAGGTCCCAAGACAGTCACAGTAACACGGTAACGACTCTGAGACCACTCATGAGTCAAGGAGAGAGAGTCTGACAGTTGAAGGAGGCTGGCTTGAACCGAGGACTGGAGTGTCAGAGTTCCTGCTTGGTCTGGAAGAAGCCCTGGACATTAAGTCATCACAGCCACCCAAGGTTTCCGTAAGTGGGTCTCTTACCCTGAAGCTTTTGTACAGATATCCTCCAGCAGAGAAACCCTCGGCCCAACATTCGGCCAAAGTGCAGAGGGTGTCCCAAGTTATTGAGAGAAGAAGAGGACAGAGGTCTGAGGGAGTGAACAGCTGGCCCTGCCAGGCAGTGGCGCTGACGGTTGCCATATGACTGATTGGTTGATCCATTACTTCAATCATCAGCATGGCTATGAGTTCATACAGGAAGACAAGACTAAGGAGAAGGTGTATGTCAAAGCCTACTTGGTGTGCAAGGGAACCGCTAATATCTGGGGGGACTGGGTCCACGTTGCAAAAGAGTAGTGTCTTCGTAGGTGATTTGCAGTGGCCGTGGTTCACCAAATGGCTGAAGGAGTGTTCTGAGAGGTGCTGCAGGCAGATGACATATGCCCCTACGAGGACCAGCCTCACTGCTGTTGCGCGCCCGACTCCCCAGCGGTAAAACAGAAGCTTGTTTTTCAGAAGTGGCCCTGAAAGCGTGCCCAGGATTGGGAGGCTCGATGAATCCTCTGGACATTGTGAATGTGATATAGGTAAAAGTGACCAAGTCCCAAAGCACCTGGCTGTAGAGGACGGTTGTGGTCCTGTTGGAGTCAAGAGAAGTACAAGATCCAGATTATTACCCCCAGTTGTGCCTGTTACACCTCAAAACGGGACTGCTCCACGTCCTGTGGGGGACAAGTCTAAAGATCCATGGCCTGAAGATGGCCCCGAGCGGCCAAAGGTACTTTTGTTTGTTTGTCTCCCCTCCCTTTTTTTGTTGTGCTCCCCTCTGCTGGAATGGCAAATGGCTAAGGGGGTGCTGAACTCATTTGCCACTTACCCATGGACACTGCCTCTTGCCCCATGGACCTCACCCGTTGCCCAAAGACTTTGCCCTCGTTCCCCCTAGGACTCTTTCTCATAGCACTTTATTTACCTTTTGTACTTTGGGACAGTGTCATTTACTCAATACTAGCATCTGCAGAGAGGGGAGGAGGTAGAGGAGACACCCTCTTTCTCCAATTTATTCACCCCCAAGACACACTGCAGGTTCGACGTAATTCACACGAGGTCCCACGATAATCCAGACACTGGGATGCTGGGGTTCCCACGGTACTCTAGCTGTGACCTCAGTTGAACTGACCTGAGGTGAACTCATAGAACTCAGTGACCTCACCTTAAGTGATGCCTCAATGCCGGAATACCGGATTAGGCAAGGTGTGCACATTTCTGCACCAAATCTGCATCTCCTGGCAAAATAATGCACCAAAATCACATCTAAATGCATGCGGTTTTGATGCGTTTTTTTGCCAGGAGATGAAGCTTCCACAATGATCCCAGCTTCACTGCAGTCTGAGGTTGCAGTGCGCAGCCACTTTAGAAAATGTGACTGCTTACTGTGACCATCAGTGACACACTGACTGAGCTGCAGCTGTCAGCAGTGACGTCACTGAATTCAGCTGACCGAAGAAGATGTAGATTTGGTGCAGCAATGTCTGCAACCAAATACACAATGTGCACACATTGCCTAATCCGGCATTGAGTTCAATGACTTCACCTGAAGGTCATAGCTGGGGTTCCCACTGTACAAAAGGTGTGACCTCATTGAACTCTGTGACCTCACCTGAGGTGAACTCAATGAACTCAATACCAGATTAGCCAATATATGCACATTGAGTATTTGGGTGCAGACATCTTCTGGCAAAAAAACACATCAAAATTGCATGGAATACCATGGGAACCCCAGATGTGAGGTCAGTTGAACTCAGTCAGTGTGTCTCTGACGGCCGTAGTGAGCGGTCACGTTTTCAAATGTGACTGCATACTGCAACTTCAGGATCTAGCAGAGCCGTGACAATTTTTGGACCTTATGCAGATTATATTGGACTTGCAGGCTGTGTTGGGGATAATAAATTGGTAAAATAGGGATTTATTTTCTTTTTGTTATTTTAAATAAAGGATTTTTTTGTGATTGTATTTATTTCTTTTAACTTACAGCATTAGTAATGGGGGGGGGGTAATGTAATGAATGTGATAATTCCAAGACTGCTGCAGGCTGCATTTTTTAGACTGGGGGAGGCCCAATAACTATGGGTTTCACCAGCCTGAGAATACCAGCCCCAGCTATCTGCCTTATCTTAGCTGGGTATCAAAATTGGAGGGGACCACAAGCCAGTTTATTTTAATTATTTATTTAAATAATTAAAAAAAAAAAAGCTGCATGGGGTCCCTCATATTTTGATTCCCAAACAAGATAACGCGCACAGCTGGGGGCTTCAGCCTGCAGCCATCTGCTTTATCTGTGCTGGGTATCAATATACGGGGGACCCTACGGAATGTTTTTCAATTATTTATTTATTTTTATACTCCCCAACCAATCACAGATGGTGGCAGTCTGACTGTAACCAATCACAGATTCCGTCACAGAGGGTGGGCAGGGGAAGCAGTGAATATGCATGAAAGCTAATGAGCAAACACGGAAGTAGTGTGACAGCCTCGCGGGAGACTCAGTAAGTGTAATTCTTCTGCTTTGCAGCCCCCTAGCCCTTACTAGCACCACTTAACTGTATAGTGTTCAGGTTCCAATAGATTTATATGGGGTTCGGTGTCAGGCTTGGGGTCAAGTTCAGCTGCTGTACCCAATTTTATTGGTCCGTGCTGGTTCAGCGAACCCGAATATCCACAGGATTGCTCATCATTACCCACAATCCAAGGGCTGATTTTATATTATGTTATATAGACCCAGACAAAAACATGTATGCTCATTGGTTTCATTGAGACTCTCAGAAGCAAATGTTGCTAGTGTGAAGATGCAAAAAGATTGATTGATTGATCAGGGAAAATATCCAGTATGTATTCTAAGATTTTCAATTGTAAAAGATCAGAGTTTTGTTGGTATATAAAGAAATGTTTAGACAAGCTATGATTAAATACTCCACTTTTGATGTTATGTCTGTTTTTTAATAAAAATATTTTCTTAGTTTCGCACTGAGGATTATATTATACCACAATGCAAGGAATTTGAATCTTATTCTTTGTGTTTGTGGGGACATATAGGGATATGTCCCGCCCCGGTGTTAGTCGGGCTGCTCGGATCTGGGATCGTCGTGGCTCGAGGGATCCGGACCCGGCTTGGCAGACACCCTGATCCGTGAAAGGGGTTATTTACAGGGGAAAAGTTTGTGATGCCACCGGTGGGTTGCGGTAATGGGAATACTGCTGGAGGGAGGACCGGGGCGGATGGTGTGAAGCAGCAAGGTGTCAGTTCCTCCGCAGGTAGGGAAGGCCCCGGGCTCAGGGGGTTTGTGGATTTGGGAGGACAGGGTGCAGGGACCAGGGTACTCACTGCGGGTAGCCGTGGTGTTGGATCAGGTAGAGAAAGGAGACACACAGACTGTAGGTAAACCAAAGTCTCTGAGTACAGCTGCCGCTGCTGGAAGCCCGTCCAAGTACCTGGTCCCACCGGTGTCACTTAGTGATTCGGAGCCTGCCTCTGTGCACAATTTGTTGTCCGCTGATGGTCCCCGTGGCTTGAAACTGTTGGGGGCCCTGCTCACTAGATGTAGTGTAGCCGTGCTCTTAAGGGCTGGCACTTGGGACTTCAGTAGGTTGCTGTGTCTGGAAAAACCCGGTCCCCCTCTTTGTGCTGATGCACTCAATCTCTGAGCGTGTAGGGAAGTCCTTGAAGACCCTCTCCCTTTCAGGTGAATTGTCAGGACATTGAATCGGCTCCTGACCTAGAGTCCTGTACCCCGTCGTGCTCGGTACCGATCAGTTCTGTTGGTCCCTTCTGGTGCCGACAGTCCCTCCAAGACTACATCCGTCACACCCCTGTCCAACGTCCCTGCAACCGGTCCCCGACTCCTCTTGACCCGGATCACTGCTTGCGACCCAATCAGTTTCCTTAGCTCCCCAGGAGCTAACTCTCCCAGCTCCTCACTCTCAGGAGCCTACTTCTTCACTCTCTGCCTCCCTCTTAAAGTCTGCCCAGTTTCCCAAGTGGCTGGCCCATTTTCCAGCTAGTCCAACCCCCCTGGTGTGTCTGGCAGTGACTGATGTGAGGTGATTGGGTTTTGTGGTGCAGATGGGAGTGACATCGGTTTCTTGGGTACCTGGAACCATGGGGGTAGGCCCTGCACCCTGGGTAAGGATGCAGTTCCCTGTGGCACCCTGATGTATTCAGGGGCGCCACAGATACAATTATATATGTGTGTATATATACACTGATGAGCAAAAGGGTAACAATGTTTTTAACTTTTGTCTTTCAGGCTCCATACCTCACCATCCACTACAGATTTCAGCATGATACTATCTTCAATTAGAGACAATCATCTTGGCTATCTCATACATACATTTGGAAAAAGGGGCTGTCAGATCAAAAACATTGAAGGAACTGTTCAGTGAAGGAAGCCAAAGTCGTTGGATTCTTGACCAGGATTGATGGTTGTGGACATGTAATATAGCGCTTCATTAATCAATGCAACTTTTTGAGCTCAGTTTAAAACAATATTCTAATAAACATTTATAAATACTTTCAAATAATGTAAAATCAGACTTAATTTTTCAATATTTGTTGTTATAAAGACACTAATGATCAAAGGATCACTTGTCAGTGTCAGTGTTAATTTTAACTTTTGTTTTCTTAAAATCATAATTTAAAAATAAGTCATTAACTCTGTAATGTAAGAGGTTTTACCTGTGGATTTGCAGTGCAGCAAGGGAGTTAAAACTATTAACTATGATTAGTTTCAACAGTTAGGAGGGCGGAAGGGAAGAACCCATTGTACAAAGAGAAATCTGGCTCCAAAATTGCTGCCGTCAGCCCTGGGGTAATTGTTAGTTTTCAGTTCAGTTATCTTAATGAGGAAAATTGGAAAAGGAGGATGGAAGTGATTATTTCCAACTATCAGAAAACCCAAGTAAAATCTTATACACACCATAAATCTTTCAGTAACTTAGCGTCCTGAATGCAGTCATGTCTAATGCCCTGGGAACTCGGTCTCTGACTCAACCTAACCATCGTCTGGTCAGCGCACTGCTTCTGATATTACTGTTGTAGAGAGTTATTCTACAATATATTATGTTAACAGAAATGGTGACCTGTGTAAGGCTATGTGCGCACGTTGCATATTTTTCCACGGAAACGCTGCGTTTTGAACTGCAGCGTAACTGCATGCATTCAGCTTCCCCGGCAAAGTCTATGAGAGCCGAAAAATTAATGCACACACTGCGTTTGTAAGCGCAGCGTTTTGGATGCCCAAAATCGCTGCGGAAAAGAAAGCAGCATGTCACTTCTTTTGTGTGTTGTAGCTGTGTTCTCCACCCATTGAAATCAATGATGTGGGTCAGAACGCAACCAAAATGCACTTGGACTGCATTTTTATTGCGTTCCACATGCTTTTTTGACAAGCAAAACGCAGGTCTTTTCAGTCTCTGTCAATGTCGGTCAATTTCTGTCTGTGGATGTCGGTGAATCTCCCTCTGTCTTTCGGTCGGTCTCTTTCTCTGTCAGTTGGTCGCTCTGTCTGTCTCTGTCTCTTTCTCTCTCTCTGTCCGTCGGTCTCTGTCTGCTCTGTCCCTCTCTCTGTCCGTCAGTCAGTCTCTCCCCCTTTCTCATACTCACGGATCCCCGATCACCGGTGCAGCGCTGCACGGCGTTCACACTGCTCCGGCGGCTTTTTCTCTTTTGAAAATGCCAGCCGCTCATTATTTAATCTCGTATTCCCTGCTTTCCCCGCCCACCGGCGCCTATAATTGGTTGCAGTCAGACACGCCCCCACGCTGAGTGACAGCTGTCTCACTGCAACCAATCACAGCCGCAGGTGGGCGGGTCTATATCGTGTAGTAAAATAAATAAATAATTAAAAAAAAACGGCGTGCGGTCCCCCCCAATTTTGATACCAGCCAAGATAAAGCCACACGGCTGAAGGCTGGTATTGTCAGGATGGGGAGCACCATATTATGAGGATCCCCCCAGCCTCACAATATCAGCCAGGAGCCACCAGGAATTGCCGCATCCATTAGATGCGACAGTCCCGGGACTTTACCTGGCTCATCCCGAATTGCCCTGGTGCGGTGGCAATCGGGGTAATAAGGGGTTAATGGCAGCAGCCCATAGCTGCCACTAAGTCCTAGGTTAATCATGACAGGCGTCTCCCCGAGATACCCTCCATGATTAACCTGTAAGTGAAAGTAAATAAACACATACACCCAAAAAAATCCTTTATTTGGAATAAAAGACAAAAAAAACCACCCTCTTTCACCACTTTATTAAAATCCCCAAATACCCCTCCAGGTCCGGCGTAATCAAGAGGTCCCACGATGCATCCAGCTCTGCTACATGACGCTGACAAGAGCGGCAGTAGAACACCGCCGACCCTGTGAGCTCCACGCAGCAACTGAAGTGAATCACACTGTCAGCGGAGACGTCACTGAGGTAATGCCGGTGTGTGTGTAGTGATGATGAGAGCTGTAGTGTCGGGATGTGTGCAGTGATGTAGACGGTAATGTCGGGATGTAGGCGGTAATGTCGGGATGTGTGCGGGGATGTCGGCGGTAATGTCGGGATGTAGGCGGTAATGTCGGGATGTGTGCGGGGATGTCAGGATGTGTGCGGTGAAGATGATAATCAGGACGCCACACACAGACAGAGCTGCGGTATGACAATGAAGTCGGGTTCAGTTCACCGGAGTTCATTCTCATCGCGCGACTCTGTCTGTGTCGGCTGTCAGCCGGCATGTAGCAGAGCTGAATTGCCGGGGGAACGCACTGTCAAAACTGCATCCAAAACGCATGGAAAACGCATTCAAAATGCATGCGTTGTGGATGCATTTTATTTTATAAACGCAGTGTCCAGTCTGCCAGAGGGTGCGTTCTTTTCCGCACTGCAGAGAACGCAACGTGCGCACATAGCCTAACAGAGTATGATGACCAAAGAGGAACAAAAGTAAATGGCGTAGAAAAAAAAAGCAAAATGTATTATCTGCAGGTAATGATTTTCCATTTAATAAAAAACAAAACATTTGTTTGATTTTTAATAAATAGTGAAAAAACACAGAGATCCAGCAAAGGGCAATTACAAAGAATGAAGAGCCCGACACATCCAGGCATTTTACTCAATTACTGCACCCTCCTGCTCTGTGGCCTCTCTTCTGACACTCTTAGGGGTACTTTGCACGTTGCGACATCGCTACTGCGATCTCGTCAGGGTCAAATCGAAAGTGACGCACATCCGGCGTCGGTAAAGACGTCGCAACGTGTAAAGCCTAGAAGCACCGATAACGATCGCAAAAGCGTCGAAAATCGGTGATCTGTGTAGTGCCGGTCATTTCCAGAATTTCGCTGCAGCGACAGGTACGATGTTGTTCCTCGTTTGTGCGGCAGCACACATCGCTGTGTATGAAGCCGCAGGAGCGAGGAACATCTCCTTACCTGCCTCCACCGGCTATGCGGAAGGAAGGAGGTGGGCGGGATGTTTACGTCTCGTTCATCTCCGCCCACTCTGCTTCTATTGGCCGCCTGCCGTGTGACATCGCTGTGAGCGAAGGAGGCGGGTCGCCGGCCAGAGCGACGTCGCAGGGCAGGTAAGTCCGTGTGAAGCTGCCATAGCAATAATGTTCGCTACGGCAGCTATCACAAGATATCGCATCTGCGACGGGGGCGGGGACTATCATGCTCGGCATCGCTAGAATCGGCTAGTAGCAAAGTACAAAGTACCCCTTACTCCTCTCCAATCTATCCTAAACTCTGCTGTCCGACTAATCCACCTCTCCCCCCACTATTCCCCGGCCTTTTCACTCTGCCAATCACTTCACTGAAGAAAAAACAAAAAGCCAGCACTAAATGTGCACTTCAGCACTAAACATTCCAAACTGTACTTATAAAAATTTTGAGATTTTTGGCAAAAAATTGCAATTTCTTGAGCTGCTTCGCCACGTCACGGCAAATCTCATTTGAGGCAGTCCTACACTAAAATATTTTTATAAATGTGCCATACGGCCTCACATATGAATAGTAGAACTGCTCTTAGCAGCACTCACCTGTCTATTTCAATCCCGTACCCATGACTGAGTCATGGCTGTGGGCAGGACAGGTCCAAGCAAATGCTGCATGAAGTAAATAGCCTGTGGACAAAGCCTGATGACTGAATGTGAACAGTCACCAACCGCCAAAATCTAGACAGATGGAATACATCCCAAATTGGGGTGCATAGCAAGGTCCGTGTGAAGCTGCCATAGCAATAATGTTCGCTACGGCAGCTATCACAAGATATCGCATCTGCGACGGGGGTGGGGACTATCATGCTCGGCATCGCTACAATCGGCTAGTAGCAAAGTACAAAGTACCCCTTACTCCTCTCCAATCTATCCTAAACTCTGCTGTCCGACTAATCCACCTCTCCCCCCCACTATTCCCCGGCCTTTTCACTCTGCCAATCACTTCACTGGCTTCCCATTGCCCAAAGACTCCAGATCAAAACCCTAACCATGACCTACAAAGCTATTC
This sequence comes from Anomaloglossus baeobatrachus, assembly GCF_048569485.1. Lineage (NCBI taxonomy): Eukaryota > Metazoa > Chordata > Amphibia > Anura > Aromobatidae > Anomaloglossus > Anomaloglossus baeobatrachus. The sequence continues at coordinate 704,015,347 of NC_134354.1, read as the reverse complement.
ACAACCTGTCTTCCCCATACATCTGTGATCTAGTTTCCCAGTACCTATCTCACAAGATCTCTTTCTCTATTCCCCTTTTACCTCCTCTTCCAACAAATTCATACAAGATTTCTCCCGTGCCTCCCCCACACTCTGGAATGCTCTAACCCAATATAACAGACTCTTACCTATTGTGGAAACCTTCGAAAGGAACTTGAAGACCCACCTCTTCTGACAAGCCTACAACCTGCAGTAATCCTCAGTCCACTATACATGACCAGCTCTGCCCTCATCTATTGTATCCTCACCCATCCCCTTCAGTCCATTATACTGCTCCACGACCAGCTCTGCCCCCACCTACTGTATCCTCTCCCATCCCCTGCAGACCCTGAGCCCTCGCGGGCAGGGTCCTCTGCCCTCCTGTACCAGTCGGTGCCTTTTATTGTACATGAGTATTTTACTTGTTTTTATGTATACCCTTTTTCACATGTACAGCGCCGTGGAATAAATGGTGCTATAATAATAAACATTAATAATACTAACAGCCCATCGAATCGAGGGGTACCATGTAATATTGCATTTTCCCTGGGGTGACGCTGTTGATACTTAGTGTGCAGTTACTCTGCAGATAGCTGATCATTGTGACCCTGTGCTCAGCTTAGATTACCGTATATATTACACACAACCATTTGATTGGGCACCTCGTTGTTTGGGGTTTTTTTTATCCCAGCATTATCCTATGGCCTCGAATGCTCAGAGCGTCACCCAAGCTTAGGGGAAATCTGTCATCTCCAGAAATGCTTTTTATCTGCAGATAACTAGCATTTAAAGGGAACATGACATATAACAAAATGCTATTAATATGCAGATATGGGCTTAATCTGCAGGTTAATAGTGTTCTGAAGCAGTGCGGCGCTGCACTGAGAGCCCGGCACCAGTAGTACATAGTGAGTGGCGGTTCTAACTACGCTCCGGTGTCAGTGCTGGGCCGCCTGCCGGTTGTAGTTACAGTTTCCGCTCTCGGTACTGAGAAGAGATAGAAGCCGCTGGCAGCGCCTCTATGACAGCCGGGGGTCTCAGTGCAGCAGACGCATGGCCTCAGAATGTTCACACAGTGTAAAATATGCCATTGAACTGAACCCCATTCTTTTGCTATCCATTCCCAATTTGGAAATCCCAAAAAAAAAACTTTGACTGCATTTCTACATTAAAACACTAGATGGCAGCTCTAAGTAATGAAATAATGTATTGTCTTCACATCATTTAGTTCAATACTTAGTAAACTTATTTTGGGGATTTTGAGTTTTGTATAAGAAAATTGGAACTCCAAAAGTGTTAGTATATGGTGCGGTCTGCAGGTGGTCTCCCCCACTCCGATCTCCCATTACAGGAGGCTGAGGAGGTATCATTCTGTGCCACCCACTGCTCAGAAAAGCTATGGTAGGTATATTCTGATTTTATCATCACTCTATAGCTATATCATTACTAATATCACTATTTTGGAAAACCTCTGCGGAGTTGTATTTTGTTCCCAGATGGCTGGCTGACCTTCATCAATGAAGCAGGCTAGAAGCACTCACCGATTCAACGGTGCTTTATTCGTGTGTACAAAAAACTGGCATTGGGGGGAGGTGAGGGGAAGGAAGCACGCTGGACAATGGCACTGTTTCGCACCACTAGGGGCGCTTCCACAGGTCCTTGGTTCTTTTTTACTTGGGTGAGCACCGCCAGATCGTTGTACTCCTAATAGCGGTGGAAGTACGAGAGAGTGAAGACACCTGGAGGTAATACTTCTGACCGGTGTAGCTCTTCAAACATTACGGACTTAACTCATGGAAGTGCGGGACACCGACGGCAGGAGCGGTAAGCAGTGCCAAGTTTTCAAGTCTCTAACTCTTTTGGCTGGCTGACCTTACTGCTCCCTTCATCTGCCAGCTGAAGACCCCAATCCCATGATCAGTCTCATAGACTAAAATCTCTGATGGAGGCCCTGTCAGTGCTTATGTTTGGTAATACTGGGAGAAGATGAGCTGATCGGTGGTCTCCTGGGGGTTGCTTTCTAAACAATCATGGAAAAACCTTTATCATCATCCAGATTCATCAGAAGCAGCCCAGCTTCTTCTCTAGTGCTTTCCTAGTTAGTAAAAATTAGTAACATAGAACCAAAAGTTTATTTTTAAGACCATGTGTTCAAAGTAAAGGTGTCTCAGTTTACAAAGAAAGATGCAGGTGTCTTCTCCAATTACCATGGATCGTTCTGTAGCTCAATCCATGACATAGCGTCGATCTCTCAACGTGCTCGGTACTCTTAACAAGCAGTCGGACACTCGGATGGGCTTGACTTGTGGACCGAATATAAAGGAAGTCAATGGGAAGATCTTTCAAAAAAATGCTCAAGGTTCTCATTGACTTCTGTGATGCCCTGGCAAAACCAGGTAGTCACACATAGGCTCCCGCATAACACCTACCCTCACCAAGGTAACACACAGCCAACCTGAAACCCTAGTCACCCCCCTTAGGGAAAGATGGACACACCAGTGGGCGGGACCAGGCGGTTGGGCGGGACCAGGTGGTTGGGAACGCCCACCTAGGGGTCTAGACAGCCCGGGGCGGGAAAACAAGGAGTCGAGTGGAGTCTAATCTAGAGTTCAAGTTGAGAGGAGTGGAGCTAGGTCTAGGTGTAGTCCCAGCAGGAGGAGAAGCTCAAGTTGAACGATGCCAGGGTTGGAGCCCTGGTGCCTTTGGCTATGTGGCAGACGGTGATCTCCGTTAGCAGGAGACGGTAAGACGGCTCGGCAGATCCGAGGTGGACCGGGACAGGGTTGTAGCCCGCCGGTACCGACACGGAGAACTGACCTGGAAACCGTAGCACAGAGGGGGTACTCGTACCCTGAAGCCAGGACCGAAACCAGTGGCCTAGCTAATTAACCGATTGAGGGCAGGATTATAGGTCCTGTCCCACCCAAAGACCCCAAAGAAGACAACAGCCCACCGATAGGGATAAGGCCACCGCCAGGGCCCATAGATCCCAAGGGCCAGTGTCTGGGGGCACGGCTCCTTAGGCCACAGCCAGCCGGGAGCGGACTCCTGAGTTGCAGACCAGGCAGTCCACTATACACAAAACAAGTACAGAGGGAAAAGGACAGCGACCACCATCCCGGGTGGGGGACCTGCATGCAACCGGCCGCGGCGGCCGGCCAACAGCACCTTGGTTTACCAAAAGACTCGTGTGATTCATTTGCTGTGAGTAACCAAACATCCCCTTGCACGTCCGGGCGCACTGGCCCTTGTCATCGCTCTACCCTGCACAAAAACACTGGGTCCCGGGGCAACGATCCCTACCCACGGAGGGGTTACATCCAGCTGCCGTTACATCTCACCCAGGTGCCCCAAAACAGCAGCGGTGGTGTCCCACTTCACCACACACCGTGGGTGGCATCACGAACTTTATACGGCCAGGCCCGTACATCTAAGTCCCCCTTTTTATTCGGCGTGTCCGCTTGACCCCTGGGTCTGGAGGATCCTTCGAGCCACAGACATACACAGCGGGTCCGGATCTGAGCAGCGGCAGCTGCTGGCATGGGGGCGGCACCCCCCCATTATGCCTGGTACATGAGTTGAGCCCGTCTGAGCATCTGACAGAGGGTTACAAGTACAGAGCATGGTAGTGCTCGCTCATCACTAGTTACGAGTACCGAGAACCCGAGCATGGTAGTGCTCACTCATTACTAGTTACGAGTACCGAACCCCGAGCATGGTAGTGCTTGCTCATCACTAGTTACGAGTACTGAGCACCCAAGCATGGTAATGCTCGCTCATCACTAGTTACGAGTACTGAGCACCTGAGCATGGTAGTGCTCGCTCATCACTAGTCACGAGTACTGAGCACCTGAGCATGGTAGTGCCCGCTCATCACTAGTTACGAATACCAAGCACCTGAGCATGGTAGTGCCTGCTCATCACTAGTTACGAGTACTGAGCACCTGAGCATGGTAGTGCTCTCTCATCACTAGTTACGAGTACTGAGCACCTGAGCATGGTAGTGCTCGCTCACCACTAGTTACGAGTACTGAGCACCTGAGCATGGTAGTGCTCGCTCATCACTAGTTACGAGTACTGAGCACCCAAGCATGGTAGTGCTCGCTCATCACTAGTTACGAGTACTGAGCACCCAAGCATGGTAGTGCTCACTCATCACTAGCTACGAGCACCCAAGCATGGTAGTGCTCACTCATCACTAGTTATAAACCATCTGAATAGATCTATCTAGAGACACACTCCCCAGCGTTGTCACACCTGCACACTTGTCCTCAACATTATCTCCATTCATCAGCTTTGTGCGGGAATGGTAATAATTGACACTGCACAAACTCGTTGCCCATACAGGCTTTCACTAATCTTGTCTGTATATTAACGCTCTCCCAGAAGCACAGAAAATTGTCACTGCAAATGGCAACTATTATAATGTTCACACTGAGTTTCTTTCATTAGTTTTGATGAAGAAACGCTTCAACAGAGACTCATAGGGGCCAATAAATCAAAGCTTTTATGGCACAAAAATAGTGTAAAAGCTTTGAAAAGTCGCAAAAGTTTAGCGAGTCACAGACTTGTACAAAGGTTTTGCGACTTTTGACATTTTCATGCCACACTGAATCAGTTTACCAAAAAGGGGGGAGTTCTAACAGGACAGGGGTGTCACCATGAACACCCATTAAATTCATCAAAATGTCGACTTTGTAGGCTAGAAATGCTACTCTAGTCATCAACTGGAATAGGATTATAACAGCGCTCAGAGGCGCTTGCTACTAAAGAGAGACATTTCATTAAGTGCTGTGTGCTTCTTGATACATTTGGTGCCTTCTACTTCTCAGAGACTGGTGTAGAGCTATTGTGTCCTATAGTCTTCATGAATCGGCCCCATTGTTTTTGAATGCTGTAATTTTTGGAGTGTTTCTGAATATGAACATACCCTTTAAGTGAATTTTTCTCCTTTTAACAAATCAAGCTAGGCAAGCTGTATTTTATGGGCCCTGTCAAGGAAAATCATTAACAGACAGTACCGTATAGCCAGAAAAATAAATATCACCAGATCATAAACAGATTTAACCCCTTTCAGACATCCAGCCTATATGTACTGAGTAAACTTTGCGCCAATACAGCTGACGCCTGACTGTAATTGCTGCCATTGAAAATATCCTTAGTTACAGCCTTAGTCAATAGGAACTGTGGGAAGAATCTAAGGGGTAGAACATAGGAGGGAAGGACCCACTGCCACATTATCACCCCTCCCCTAGCCATATGTTATGATAGCCGTGGGCCTAGTAATGGCCCCATGTCTGTCCTCGTTATGTTCCGGTAAAGTCTTGCCATAGGTCATATAACAATACACCGCAAACAGAAGTATTGCTGAGTATTATACAAGTCATCACCAGTTTAAGTCCCCAGAGAAGACTGTGTAAAATGGAAAAAAATACAGTATCTGTAAAAACAAACATAAATGTAAAAAGAAACACCGCCAAAAATTAGAAAAAACAAATAACCCGCGTTTTCCCATTGCATATATTAAAACAAGTAAAATATAAACATATTTGTTATTGCCACATACATAAAAATCAAACAGCTTAGAATATGATGTACAAAGTAGAGATGAGCAGGGGCCGTTGAAGTTCAGAACAGTGGGTTCAGCCGCACTCAAGATAAAATTCGGAGCGGGACCCAAACTTGACTTGAACCCCAATGGAAGTCACTAATTGGGCAGTTCAGCTCTCCGCCCACATGGAGCCTGCCATACCCTCCCCCGGAAGTGATCTGTGTATGTTTTTTGTTTCTTTTGCACACACTACATCCAATAATGCTAATTTTACCACCAGTGAGAGCCGTTTAGTGACTGCATGTGGCTGGCACAGGGCCGAGCGCTGAGTGTACACGAGCACAGTGAGGCTCGCTTGAGTGCTCATCTGCGATTGATTACTCATGCCATATCGGAATGAGAAATGAATCGCAGCATGCTGGCGAGTCTCAGCTCACGCGCCTCCATACAAGTCTATGGCAGAGTGTGAAACATTACACTGCACTCGAATGTCTTTTGACCGCAGTGCGATGTACGCAGAGACAGGCCGCGGAGGAGATGGGGAGAAAGTGCTCCCTCCCTCTTCTCCGCAGCTGTGATCCGATCGCAAGATTTGATCACAGTCGCATGACCCTCGGCTGACGCTGACAGCAGAGGGTTATTAGCATATCACTTCTGATGCCTTCGCATTGAAAGCTATGCGAAAGTGGAACCAAGGCCTAACATGGATTATATGTAAAGACATCTTTCATGAAGAATAGTTGGGATATGAAACAAGAGATTAACGATATCTTGAATAAGGAGTCCTAAGAGCTGGACCAGGTGAACCATTGTGTGAGGAACGTAGAGCATGAAGCTGCCTCAGCGGCTGCTCATATATAGACTTCTGATTATGTAATGGAGCCATCACCCATTGGCCAAGGTAGAGAGAACATCCAAACTTCAGGCTTTAGGAACTATCAGCGGATAGATGAAAGGACAAGCCATCTCATGGGATATTTTACTACTTTTATAGGGACAAAAAAATAATATATCAGTTATTTATAAGGTGACTATACAACCTCAATATGATACAGATAATCATATAAAGACCCAAAATATTCCCTAAATGGATTTAATCCCTGGCTATTCCCACCAGATGAGTTCCACTGTTCCTCTGCCCAATTTCCATCTACAATTAAAGGAGTTGTCCAGCTCTGGGAACATTTTTCCTTTTTTTTAACTAATTCTGCTGTCAGCAATAGACAGTGTAACATGAAGACTACAGAATGCCATATGCAAAGCTTTTAAGGAAACCCAATTACAAAAAATAATTTTTAGCCAAAAAGACATACGGTACATTTGAGTAAGAAGAAAAGGTAGACAACCCCTTTAAATTCAAAGTCTCATACACTCAATGTTGTTAATTAATATTCTTTATTTAGATTTTATGTGAACATTTTTAGTCTTGCGACCTGCATCAGACAATCTGGAGGCCACGTCCGAAGCACGTGGTTCAGCTGTTTAGGAACGTAGCACTTGGCAAATAGTGAACGCCTAAAAACAAACTATGTGGAATAGAAAGGGAAAATAGGATGAGAATCGTTAAACTATTTTAATTTTCTCAAAAATTGATCAATTTAGTATCAATAGTGAGAACCTGAAAGCAAATTCATGCTGCCCAAATAGAATAGACCGGCCCAATTATGTTTTATCCTGAAACAATGCAATATTTCAGAGAAAATACACTTTTAAAAGTCAACCAGAAGCAATGTGACTACCTATCATTATTCTTGACGTATCTAAAAGGGATAATTGGGTCTCCCATGTACCAAAACACCTCTTAACCACTCTACTTGAAATAAAGACATAACAACTTTTTGGGCGAATGGCCACAGCTTTTATTTAACAGTATACATGTATCAAAACTTGTGGCTCAGCATGCCACCCTCTTTAAACATAAACCGATACATGTATACCCTCCCAACTGGCAAACAACCGATAGGTCCGTCCAAGAAGCCACTAATCATCCTTATCCCCTGGCCGTAACATACCACTGGCCCAGAGGACCACCTCGGCTGTGTCCAACCAACCCAAGGTGTGGGGTACTAACGTTCCATCGTTAAAATACCCCTCCCCAGAACCTGCAGGACCTACGCCCACAAGTTCCCAATCCTGTCTGAAGCCACTACCCCTGAGTGACTTCATACTCCCCACCGACTATCGGTGCTCCCAGCCTCTAGGAACGGACCTATCCCCCCGCTGCGACAAACAAAGAAAACCACCATATAAACCTTTGCAATTTTTTTTTTTTTTTTTTTTTGAATTTTTCATTTTTTTTTTTTTTTTCTTATATAATTTTTACATTCTTTTTTTTTTTTTTTTTTTATTTTTATATTAAGGGCGGGTGGGCGGGCCAAACACGACTGGCACCAACGGCAAAAGAGGAGGTACTGCCCCTAACTGCCCCTTATAAACCCCCCCTTTTCTCCCCACCCCTCATGACCTCTGGCCCAATCCTCGCCGCTCACCAAACCACCAATCCCTTAATCCCTTACACAGCCCTATTCCCTCAACATTAACCCCTTCCTACCCTATACCCTCCCGATAGTCATGGGCTCATTCACCCCTATGGGGCTCATTGCCCATCTTGACGTATCTAAAAGGGATAATTGGGTCTCCCATGTACCAAAACACCTCTTAACCACTCTACTTGAAATAAAGACATAACAACTTTTTGGGCGAATGGCCACAGCTTTTATTTAACAGTATACATGTATCAAAACTTGTGGCTCAGCATGCCACCCTCTTTAAACATAAACCGATACATGTATACCCTCCCAACTGGCAAACAACCGATAGGTCCGTCCAAGAAGCCACTAATCATCCTTATCCCCTGGCCGTAACATACCACTGGCCCAGAGGACCACCTCGGCTGTGTCCAACCAACCCAAGGTGTGGGGTACTAACGTTCCATCGTTAAAATACCCCTCCCCAGAACCTGCAGGACCTACGCCCACAAGTTCCCAATCCTGTCTGAAGCCACTACCCCTGAGTGACTTCATACTCCCCACCGACTATCGGTGCTCCCAGCCTCTAGGAACGGACCTATCCCCCCGCCACAGACCGGCCGCGTGACTCCTTACGTGGCCCGGGCCCCCCACACCCCTATGGCTTGCTCCAGACCATCCCGCAAACCAAGCATCCACAAGTCCAAGCCGATATCCGTGAGATGCACCCCATCTCTCCTCAAATATTGACCTGCCGACTCCTCCAATTCCTTATGTCGCACCACCAAGCCCCCATTCCGCGCCACAAAACGGCCAATCGCCCTATTCAATTTAATTCGTGCCCTATTAATACGGTCGACCGACCTCCCAAAACGCCAATTTTCCCTAGCCACAATATCCGACCATACGATAATAATACCCGGGAACGCTCTCCACAGGTGCAAAAGATCCAGCTTAATGTCCCTTTTTAGTTCCCTTGCTGTCCTCACCCCTAAATCATTCCCCCCCACATGCAAAATGAGAACATTAGGATCCTGGTCGATCCTACTATAGTAAGCCACCTCTGGCCGAACTCTCCCCCAGGTCATGCCCCGAATCCCGATCCATTTGACCCGTGCATCCGTCCTCGCCACTCCAAGTTGCCGACCGTCGGGACGCACATCCGCCCGCAACGCTCCCCAGTGAACAAAGGAATGCCCGAGAATCCACACCAGGCACACACCTAAAAAATATAAAACCAAGAGTAAACAGCAACTGAACGAAAACCATGCCTCACAATAAACACCTATTAACCCCTGTAATTCCAAACCAGCTGAGTCACTCCCCCTCACCCCTCAGCAGGTGAGGCCGTATGTACAAACGGAACCTGGACGACTCCCATCTCCCAATACGCCGGATACAATCATCACTCAAGCCCCACTTGGCCGCCTCTGTCGCTGCCCCAATCCGAAAGGAGTGTGACCCATAGTCACCTGGCACCTCCCCTACTCGTGCCAACACCGTTTTTAAAACCGCAATAAACTGGAATCTGGACAGCGCAGAACCCTCCATGTGTCTCAAGAAAACCCCAGGATAACCTCCCCTTATCTTCAAAAACTCCGTCACCTGCCCAACCGGGCACAATGGGTGTCCAGGTATCCCATACAAAACCACCAGGCGCCCACGCCCCACCTGGTCCGTTTTGGAAAAACGTAATCGACATTCCACTCGATCAACTCCAAGCGTTACGTCTTCCAACAACAAACCTCCTACTACCTGCTTCGCCGGACTAACCAACTCGCCAATCCGAAAGGCCCCGAAAAAGGCCAACACAAATGCCACTGCAAACAGCCTCTGCTCGTAAGGGGACACACATACTTCCCCCAAGCAGCCCACTAAACGCACCAACAATGGTAGCGATATCGGCCGCCTAGAGTCCCGCGACCGCACCCCTCTCCTAAAACCCTTCATGGCCTGCCGTACTAGAAAATCCTTCGTGGCATCCCGCACACCTTGCAACTTGAATAAAAAGGCCAAGGCTGACAAACGGTAACTCATTACCGATACGGACCGTCCCGCTGAAAAATCGCCACTAATCACCGCCAAAACCCCCACCACTCGGCCATTATAACCCGGCCCCATGAACTCCGATCCGCCTAACTCTTCCCACTCCTTCCACACTGCCTGGTATCGGCACCAAGTAGCCTCAGACACCGATCTCCTAATGCCCTCCCAAGCTACGCCAAGGCTAGATCCCACAACCATTCCGGACATAGTGCTCCATCGTCGTCCGCTCCCGGCACCAGCGTTCTGAACCTGCGAAACTGAAACCGAGACAGCGCATCAGCCACTTCATTCTGAACCCCCGGCACATGCCTCGCCACAACACAAATGTTCAGTGCCAAGCAACGGAGCACAAGATGCCTCAGATACCCCACCACCGGGGGAGATTTTGCTGACAACGAATTGATCGAATGAACCACCGCCATATTATCACAATGCATGCAAACCTTTTTTCCCGAAAATTCCGAGCCCCACAGTTCGAGCGCCACTATGATCGGGAACAATTCCAGCAAAGCCAAATTCTTCACCAGCCCTTTCTCCTTCCATGCTTGTGGCCACTGTGCCGCGCACCAATGAGTCTGGAAAATCGCTCCAAAACCCGTCGCCCCTGCCGCATCCGTAAACAGCTCAATCTGACTATTGGACATTGCCTTGCTCATCCACAGTGTCCTACCATTATACTTGTCTAAAAAAGAATCCCAAACCAGCAGATCCCCTTTCATCAACCTCGTCACTCTGACAAAATGATTCGGCGCTGTCACCCCAGCAGTCGCGCTCGCCAATCTCCTATTAAATATGCGCCCCATCGGCATGATGCGACAGGCGAAATTCAATTTTCCCAAAACTGACTGCAGCTCTCTCAGCTTCACCTTTTTAGCCTGGTACAATGACCGCACTGACGCTTTTAAATCCACCAACTTCCCTTCCGGCAAGCGGCATTCCATTGCCATCGTGTCGATTTCTATGCCCAAAAAGCATAAAGCAGTCACTGGCCCTTCCGTTTTGTCTTTTGCCAAAGGAATACCCAAACTCTGCGCTATCCGCTGCAACGTAAACAACAACAATGAACAAACCGAGGACCTTGCCGGCCCAACACAAAGGAAATCGTCCAAGTAATGAATGACGGAGTGAACCCCCGCTATGTCCCGGACTACCCATTCCACAAAAGAACTAAACGCCTCGAAATAAGAACAAGAAATAGAACATCCCATGGGCAGGCAACGGTCCACATAATACTCCCCCTCCCACATACATCCCAACAGATGCTGACTGTCCGGATGCACTGGGAGCAAGCGAAACGCTGCCTCCACATCCGCTTTTGCCATCAGGGCCCCACGCCCGGCTGCCCGCACCAAATCCAAAGCTCTGTCAAAAGACACATAACAAACCGCTGACAGCTCAGGTGATATCCCATCATTCACCGACAACCCAGCCGGGTAGGATAAATGATGTATGAGCCGAAATTTCTTCGGCTCTTTTTTGGGAACCACCCCCAATGGCGAAATCCGAAGATTGGAAATCGGTGGGTCCTGAAAGGGGCCCGCCATCCTCCCTAATTCAACCTCCTTGTCCAGCTTCTCTTTCACAACCTCCGGATGTTCCCTTGCAGACCTCAAGTTACCCGGGCGAAAAACTGGGGCCCCAGATTCAAACGGAATCCGAAAACCCTCCGTAAAACCCTTCCTCAATAACTCGGCCGCCCGTACATCCGGATACCTACTTAAATAGGGAAGCATCGCCTCTACCCTCACCGGCGTCCTCCCTTTTTCCAGCCCCTTCCCCGGGCTTACCCTTCCCTTTCTTAAAGCACCTGGACACAGGATGGGAACCTCCACATCCGGAACACTCGTGCTTGAAACGGCACGAGGCCCCAAATTTACACTGTCCCTCATTGAATTGCCAGCAAGCTCCCTTTCTCTGACCCGCCGAAGACCCGTTGCTTGTACCCGAACCCCCGGCAGCCCCACGAAAGGGCTGAGCCGGGGCTGTCATTAACCTCATCCACAAGGAGATGTCCTTGTGGTCCCATTTTAGTCCGGCCCGCAGAGCCTTGCGCTGCCGAAACTGTTCATCGTACCTCAACCAACCTAAACCGCCGTACACTCTATACGCCTCCCCAATCGAATCCATATACCCGAAAAGTGCGGAACAATGTTCCGGCTCCTTTTCCCCAATGACACTGGCTAAGATCGCAAAGGCCTGTAACCAGTTGGTAAATGTCCTGGGAATAAGCCTATACCTCCTCTTTTCCTCATCCTCCTTCTCCTTTTTTGAGTCGCTTGGCTTCACCTTATCCAAGTTAAATTTCTCAAGGGGAAGCAGGGAAAAAATTTCCACATACTCCCCTTTCCATATCTTCTCCCTCACCTCCTTTTTTAAATGCACCCCCAGCGGACTCTCGAAGCAAACGTATACCTCGCTCCGCGCCCTATCATCTAGCCGCACCACCTCATCCTCTTTCTCCTTTTCCTTCTCTTTTCCCCCGTCCTTCACCGCGTCCGACCCGGCCGCTACTCCTGCCACCTGCCCTGCTTCTGTCGCCACTGCAGCTCCCTGCGTAACAACACTCTGCGCCGCCACCCCCGGCGGCACGCCACCCGAGGGACCCACCCAAGCCCCCGCCGGAGAACCAGACCCGCTCGCACCTGCTCGCTCAGCCGACAGCCCCTGCAACACCCCCAATAACTGCCCCCAAAACTCTGCCCCCGGTAACGCCGCCGGCTCCCGAACCCCAGAGCCCTGCGCACTCGCCGACACCGAAGACACCCCCCCCACACTACCCGCAACATTAAGCATACTCGTCGTTCGCTCACCGGGCTGCCTCTGAATCGGATCCGGAACAGCCGTATCACGAGTCTCCTGACGCTCCATCCGTCTCGCTGTGTTGTCGCTTCCGTCCTCGTCACCAGAGTCCGAATCGCCGCTGAGGACCTCAGGGGGGACCAGCAAGGGGACAGCTCGCGATTGGCGGCCGTCAACCCCCACGGTCACCGCACCCTGCTCCTCCAATCGCCTCCTGCTGGACCTTTTTCGTGTCGCCCGACGCGGCGTCCTGCCGCCGTCCACCCACGATGATCCCGAGGTCGGCTGCTGCACTTCGGCTCCACTTGCCATCCCCACTGGTCTCCCTCCCTGCCGACTGCAGGAAGGCCGTCCGGCCTCCGATATCCGCTGAGTCCTCCCCCCAGCACGATCCACGCTGGGGGGGACCGTCACCACCGACAGCCTGCTGTGGCCCTGCCGGCTGCTGGACCCATCCCCCGCAGCCCTGTGTCTGGCGATCTGCAGCTCCTGTGCTGCACTATCCGCATGCCTCCCCTGCCGTCTGCAGGGAGTCCCCGACACTACATTGGTCTGCAGGGCTCTGCCCCCGGCCGGCACATCACCGGGGGCTGCCGTTAATCTGGTCTGGGGCCTTGCCGCCCGCGGACCGTAAGTAGGCCGCAAACAAGCTCCGCCCACCTCCGGCCCGCAGGATCTCCGATGAGGATTCCTCCCGGAGGCCGGCAAAGCTCCTGCAGGCTGGTGAGGGCTCCCCTGCCCCGGAGGGTCCCGTAAGGGGCTCCTGGATCTTGCTCCCCTCCCGCTGGGGGAGTAACGCTCCGGCGGCCGCGACCGCCGAGCACGCAGCACAGGTCCGGGTGCTGCAGCCGCAGCCACAGCTGAGGGCACCGTCGCTCCGTCCCCACAGGCTGCGCGCAGCTGCTCCCGCACCACATCCACTCCCAGGACTTCAGAGGCTCCACGGACCCACTCCAAAAGCGCAGCTAGGTCAGCCATCCTGGAACCGGCGATGCTGACCAAACACGACTGGCACCAACGGCAAAAGAGGAGGTACTGCCCCTAACTGCCCCTTATAAACCCCCCCTTTTCTCCCCACCCCTCATGACCTCTGGCCCAATCCTCGCCGCTCACCAAACCACCAATCCCTTAATCCCTTACACAGCCCTATTCCCTCAACATTAACCCCTTCCTACCCTATACCCTCCCGATAGTCATGGGCTCATTCACCCCTATGGGGCTCATTGCCCATCTAAACCCTTCACAAACAGGTTCCCTCTATCCTACACTTCCCAAAAAAGTAATTCACATGCAAGGTGGTGGATAACATTGGATCTTGAAATATGGGAATGGAAGCCCAAATAATCCCATTTTATGAAAAGCACAGGTTTCTTTTTAACTGACCAAGTCCAAAAAAGGATTCCATGGAAAAAGAAGTCTAACCAAGGTCAACTTTGCCCATCTTGTAGTAATTAGTGATGAGCGAGATCTACCATGCTTGGGTGCTTGGTACTCATTAGGAGCAGGTGGATGCTCGGATGGGCGTGACTCCAGCATTTAAGTATAATGCAAGCCAACAGGGGACTTGAGCATTTTTCCAGAAGATTTCCAGAAGAAATGCTCGAGTCTCCCATTGCCTTCCATTACTCTCAGGTACTCGAGTCGTGCCTATCCGAGCATCCCGCTGTAACGAGTACTGAGCACCTGAGCATGGCAGTGCCCACCCATCACTAGTAGTAATTTAAGACTACAGTTAGAGTCAGTGTAGATAGATGCAATGTAAAATGTTTTCCTAATCAACTTTGATTGACCAAGTTGAGAAGCTGAGACTTCCCATGTAAATGACCAGATAATTATTCTCAGTTTAATGGCCGCCATATACATAAGATGGCCATCATCAGAACAATGCTTTGGCCAGCAGCCATCTTGGCTGACTCTCATACACAGGAGTGCTTGTTTGGCCAAGTGTTCCTATGTTCTCTATGAGAAACCGTCACTAGACATACTTGGCGGCAGCTTAGTTCCTGGAAAAAATACGGTCCGCGGTCTGAAATCGGAGACGATGAATCAATATTTCCTCTGACAATCAATGATCTGACGTTCCCATACACATTAGATTTTCATCCAAGCCCAGTGATATTGGCTGACATTAGTGTAACGTGTATGGGGGGCTTTAACGTGTCTAGTCAGGGGAAGTAGATAGTGCTTGATAATAATATAAGTCTTTGGCATCAGTATCCATTATAACCCTTAATGCCGTTTTAAAGGAGTGGGGGTAAGTGGTTCATTTTAAAGGGATTGTCACTTAGGCTTAGGACACATGGCAAGAAAAATGGTGCAAGTGGAATGCGGTAAAAAAATTGCATTCTACTAGGACCCATATTACTCTATCTCCCATAAGCTATTGTTTTCTCAGCCCTAATCGGACCGAGAAAACAGTCGCAGCATGCTGCGGGTGGAATGCGATCCTGTTCCACTCGCACCCATACAAGTCTATGGGGTGACAGAAACATGACACTGCACTCGCGTTACACAAGTCTAACGCGAGTGCAAAGCAAGAATTACAATAGCCAGCAACGGAGGAGAGAGGGAGATAAATCCCTCCCTCTCCGCAGTGTCGGCCCTCCCCACCGCAGCGCCGCCCTCCCTACGCAACTGTGGTCTGATCGCACGATTGTACCACAGTCGCATGACACTCGCATGACACTCGGCTCCCACTGTGCTGCGAGCGTGAGCCGAGTGTCATGTGAGGACTCGCACTAATCCACGTGTGGCCTCAGCCTTACTTTAAAACTTAATAATACTGTGTTCAGGGTGGGTAATTATATAACGAAAACTTATACTCACCTCCCAGATCGGTACCACTCCTCTGCACCCTGCCTGTCTCCTGGCATCAACATCTGGTGGGGAGGCCATTGCATAACCACTTCAAGCAATCAGTGGCCGCTGATAGTCTGCAGTATTCTCGTTCCGTCTGAGTTGGCTCCTTCTTGGTGATGTGGTCGAACACCCAAGTGGACAGGACGAAGTGTCATGGAGCTTTCTCAGCGCTGCAGCCTCTTCTCTGGCAATTGGTGGTGGAAGTTAGTGTGGTTAGACCCTTGCCAAGCAGTCATTGGCAGTATACCCTTGTGTTAAGATCTTACTAGATTCTCACATGGACGTTAATTTACTGTTCATCTGTTTACATTGTCTGTCATACTTTTTTTTGCAATAATTGAGATAAAACACAAGTGCCGTTGTGTCGGGGTAAACTTCCTCTGCACCCTCATGGTTTTGGGGCAATGACATCTATGCTAAAAACTGCAAAAGTTGCTTTCAATTTTTATCAGGACTGAATGTATCGCACTTGTAATTTTGCTTTCTTGCATTCTGGAAAACTATTGACAGGAACCAAAGGAGTTAATACATGTTACACTGGATCCAGATTTTCACAATATCTTAAAAAAGAACTGTATTTGAATAAAACTTGGCAGGAACGTTACTATTCTTTGTCCAATTTTCCATTCAAGCCCAGTGTGATCCAAAAACATGAATAAGCAAAATTCAAACAAAAAAAAGGGCATTTTTAACACATAAGGATCATGGAAAGTAATGTAGGACTTGATAATAAAACTAGTCTACAACACCAATGCAGCAGGACAGTAAGCAGGGACGTCTTCAGGGGCCCGGTACAATCCCTTACCTGAACAATCTGCTTCAGGACATCTCCCAAGTCCTCCTTACACTTCCAGGGCCTAGCACCAGATTTGCTGCGATGTGGGAGCCAAACATAACATATAGTGTAATGGAATCATTCTGACTCTGGTGCCTGATGATGAATATGAGCCCCTGAGCTAGCTGGAACCGCCGAAAAAGCCGCTTATCATGCTTCACCGTCATCAATAAAACCCTGCATGTGGACACGGTGTGATAATGATGGAGGACGGAGGACGCAGCACATTCGGCAAACTAAGACTAGGACTTAACCCTTCACGACTCCTTCCTCCAAGACCAGGCTAATAAATGCCCATTCTTACAGTATCCCTAATTTCTTAATGTGAATTTACACTATAAAATTTGGATGAAATCCAATGAATCCTGACCACATTTGGTGACAAAGGCAGCATTTACATGAGCTGAAGCAACCGCCTGATGATAATCACTGTTATCGAAAACTGGAGTTAATCCGACATCTTATGTTTTTTGTCCGGCAAATCAAATTGCAGTAATTGTAGACATGATAATAAGTATGAGCAGCTTCCAAATATCCTATCTGGGAATAGAGAAATTACATTGCATGGCATAGGCCGTGTTCACGCAATGTAAATGCTGCTTTTTTCAGTTGCTTTTTTCTACACCAAAATAGGCAAAAACAATCTTCTATGATTTTTCGGCATTTTTCATCTCTTTTTTGTTTAATGTGGTTTTTTTAGTACACACACTAAGCTGCATTTTCTACGCGTTTTTTCCTGTTCCCCCTAGACGAAAACCGCACCAAAGAAAGCCCAGTTCAGCAGCACAGTGGGCACAGGTTTTCATGTAATCATATCCACTTTACTTGGACAGTTAAATACAGCAGGTTTTCTGCACAAAAAAAGCATGGGGAAAAAAAGAAGAGTTTATACTACAAGTGAAAACGGTCTAAGGAAACTGTGGAACACCTCTGCTAACATCAGAAAAATGATTTTAGCGCAGGATTTTGCAGTACAATAATTTTTTAAAATTTTCTATTAGAGGTTTTTGAGGCTTTTCCTCAGCACAGACCACCCGAGCTCTGTGCTGTACTACATTAGGCCCCCTTCACACGTTTGTGATTCCAGTATGTATGACGTCCGTTTTCACACATACCGGACACACGCTGACCCAATAAAATCAATGGATCTGCGCACACATCCGTGTTTTTCACGGACGCGTGTCCATGTGTTCCGCGCGGAAACAAGCCTGTCTTTCTCTGGCAGCACTGATGTCACACGGACTGCACACTGTTATGATCCGTGTGACATCAGTGTGATACGTTCCTGAGAAAACACGTGTCTTTGAAATAAAATGATTTTCTATACTCACCTGTCTCCAGTAGTGCTGCTGTCTTCGTCGCTGCTGTCACTTGCTTCCAGGCCCGCTCATTATGCTCGTGAATAGTCACTGCTCCGTGGACCCAGAAGCAGCAGCGCCAGAGACAGCAGCGCCGGAGACAGGTGAGTAAAGAAGTTCTTGCTATCTGTATGCTATTGTCGCGGGCGGGGAGGGCACTGCGCTCACCACGCTCGGGTCCGGCGCTGCTGCGGCTGCTGCTCGGTAGCTCGAGCGGTGGGCCGGATCCGGGGACTCGAGCGGCGCTCCTCGCCCGTGTGTGAAAAGGAGTAGTTTGGGTTTGGGGAGTCGGTCCGTGACGCCACCCACGGTTTGTAGTGAGGTTGGGACACCACCGCTGCTCTGGACGGGGATCCCGGGAGCGATGACAGGGAGCAGCCGAGATGGTTCTCTCCCCTCCGTGGGTAGGGGGGTTGGTGGTCCCAGGGCCCGGTGAGGTGACGGGGGAGGCAGGGTTGGCGAGGTGCAGGGTCGCGGGGGCAGCATGGTGCCAGATGGCACGGTGGTACTCAGTCAGCCAAGAATGGATACAGAGTCTCCGGTAAAAGAAACGGCTGGATGGACGGGTCCCGCTGCCGGCTGCTGTGGTCACTCCCGGAAGGTTAGTGGTGGCTGCCTTTCCCTGCACCTGTTGTGTGTCTTCGGTTCCGATGGCTTCCCACCGGTAACCCGCTCCCCAGCTTGGATATGTGCCGGAGGAGCCCCTTTTGCCCGCAGGGTCTGGCCCTGGGAATTCTAGCTGTGGCGGTAGCTGTATTTCCCTTTCTCGGTTTGGACGGTTGCCTTCAGTCGGGTCTTTGCTGCTAGGAAACCCCGGAGGTTCCGGTCGCTAACGGATTTGACCGGTTTAACGGCGACTCCAAGCCTAGTCGGGGTCCGTAGGCCCTGCCGGTTTGTGCTGGCTTCTCTTCGCTCCCCGGTTCGGTACCGGCGGGCCACCGCCCGTCCCCGGTCCTACGGTTCCGCGTCAATCGGCCTCTCCTGCAGACGGCCACCACCGTCTGCCAACCTTGCTCTCGGTGTCCGGGCCACGTACCCGGACACGGTCAGTCTGCTCCTCTACTACTACTTCACTCCTTCTCCTTCACTCTCCCTAACTGATCTCTCTTCCTTTCCCACCTCCAGGACTGTGAACTCCTCAGTGGGTGGGGCCAACCGCCTGGCTCCACCCCACCTGATGTGGACATCAGCCCCTGGAGGGAGGCAACAAGGATTTGTGTGTGACTGGTGTGCCTATCTCGGGGTGTGGGGTGTGTTGTTGCAGTACCTGTGACGACCTGGCTTGTCCAGGGCACCACACTATCACATAGTCATGCCCTGTAAGACTGGCTCTGCACTCCAAGCCCCGCCATGTTCATTAGCCTCTTGTGGTCACCTGATCTTGTGTAGGTTTTTAAATAGCCCAAAAAAAGATGCAGTGTAGAGTAGGACCCAGCAATGGAGGGTGCCGTGAAGTGGCGCTGGGCTAATATTATAATGCATTTTAATGTTTTAAATACCTCCAATTTATTTATTTATTAGGTAGTGTATTACTGTGATATTGCAGAGCGCTACTGTTTTTTTATTTTTTCATATATTATATCATGAACAGATACGCACCAATTCACATTGGGACGTGCTGCCAGTTCAGTTTGAAGTCAGTCAAGTACCGGCATAGGAGACCGGCTGGGAATCCCTGGTTTCATTCTTTTTCCTTGTATGCTATCACAGATAGCACATGAGAGCACACTTACAGCACCTGCTGAACACACACATGAAACATGCACACAGATACGCACCCACACCACGAACTGTGAAAAACGTGCATTTTTATCACGGACGTGTGAAGGGGGCCTTAGAGAGCGTCCTCCTTATCACCCTTAGTTACTGTCTTGCAGGAGCAAGCAGTGTAAAATCCTATGATGTTCACTCCCGCACTAAAGACAGTAGGCTTACAGCATCAGGACACTGCATAGTGTAGTGCAGACCACAGGACAGACATCGAGAGGTCCATGCTGTGGGTAAACGGTAAAAAGCTCTAAGGCCACAGTGACGCCCTGGCAAAACCAGGTAGTCACAGATAGGCCCCCGCATAACACCTTCCCTCACTTAGGAAACACACAGCCGACATGAAACCCTAGTCACCCCCCCTTAGGGAAAGATAGACCCACCAGTGGGCAGCACCAGGCGGTTGGACACGCCCACCCAGGGGTCTAGACAGCCCGGGGCGGGAAAACAAGCAGATACGTTTTGTAGTTCCAGTGGAGAGGAGTGTGGGCTGGAGCTAGGTGTAGCTCCAGCAGAGGAAGTTCAAGTTAAACGGTGCCAGGGTAGGAGCCCTGGTGCCTTTGGCTAGGTGGCAGACGGTGGTCTCCGTCAGCAGGAGATGGGAAGACGGCTCGGCAGAACCGAGGTGGACCGGGACAGGGTTGTAGCCCGCCGGTACCGACACGGGGAACTGACCCGGAAACTGTAGCACAGAGGGGGTACTCAGACCCTGAAGCCAGGACCGAAACCAGCGGCCTAGCTAATTAACCGATTGAGGCCAGGATTTTAGGTCCTGTCCCACCCAAAGTCCCTAAGAGATGACAACAGCCCACCGATAGGGATAGGAGTCCACTGCCAGGGCTCATAAATCCCACGGGCCAGCGTCTGCGGGCACGGCTCCTTAGGCCACATGGCCACATCCAGCCGGGAGCGGACTCCTGAGTTTCAGACCAGGCAGTCCACCATACACAAAGTCAGTGCAGAGGAAAAGGACAGAGATCACCAGCCGGGGTGGGGGACCTGAATGCAACCGGCTGCGGCTGCCGGCCACCAGCACCTTGGTTTACCAAAAGACTCGTGTGATTCATTTACCGTGAGCAGGGGTGGGATTCAGCTGGTTCTGTCTGGTTCTGGCGAACCGGTTGTTAAAATAACAGCCAGTTCCCAGAACCGGCAAGAATCTGCGTCTGCGACCCGGTTCCCTATATTCATTTGTATTGGCGTCTTTAAGACGCCAATACAAATTAATCCCTGAACCTCCGTGCATGCCGCACTTCCGGGTTCAGTGGAGCAAGTTTGCTCTCTGACCCGGCGTCCGGCGGCTTGGTGACGCTTCAGAGGTCACAGCAGCGTGGTGAGATTACCTCACTACACTGCCGCCTGTTAGCGTCAGTATGCAGAGTGCTGCGGAGGATGACTGAGGAGAGGCAGGCGGCACCTGGAGCAGGTAAGCGCTCTGTGAGCCGAAGATGCGACTCTGTAGGGAAGAGGAGGCCACATGGGACTGGAGCCTGCAGGGGAGAGGAGGCCACATGGGACTGGAGCCTGTAGGGGAGCAGGAGGCCACATGGGACTGGAGCCTGTATGGGAGTGGAGGCCACAGGGGACTGGAGCCTGCAGGGGAGAGGAGGCCACAGGGGAGTGGAGGCTGCATGGGACTGGAGCCTGCAGGGGAGAAAAAGTAGAAAAAGTAGAAAAAGTAGAAAGTTTCATACAATTTGCCAAGTAAATAAGTGACTGACAGTGACTGAAACAACTGGTACTTGATAGGAAAGTGAAGGCATAGGAAGAGTAAGAAGGGGAAAGTTTTTATTATTAATTACTTGTATTTTGTGGTTAAAGAAAGTGCGCAAAAATGGGTGTGGCTAACAAAATGGATGTGGTTACAGGATGCGGTGTAGTTGGGCGAGGTTTACAGAGAACCTGTTGTTAAAAATTTGAATCCCACCCTTGACCGTGAGTAACCAAACCTTCCCCCGCACGTCCTGGCTTGCCGACCCTTGCCATCGCTATGCCCTGCACAAAGACACTGGGTCCCGGGGCAACCATCCCTACCCATGGAGGGGTTAACATCCAGCTGCCACTACATTTCCCCCGGGCGCCCCATAACAGCAGCGGTGGTGTCCCACCTCACCACACACCGTGGGTGGCGTCACGAACTTAATACGGCCTAGCCCGTACATCTATGTCACCCTTTTTATTCGGCGTGTCCGCGAGACCCCCGGGTCCAGAGACCCTCGAGCCACCCCCCAGAAGAAGGTCCGGATCCGAGCAGCGGCGGATGCTGGCACGGGGGCGGCACACCATGTTCACACATTCAGTATTTTGTTGGTCTTTTACCTCAGTATTTGTAGCCAAAACCAGGAGTTGAACAGTCAGAGGAAAAGTCTAATAGAGACACGGGCACCACTTCTGAATTTTTCACCCACTCCTGGTGTGGATTTGAAATTCTGATGTAAAATACTGAACGGACTAATAGAATAATTTTTAAAAATGTTCATACTGCAAAAATAATTTTTCAGTTGACAGCAGAGGTACGCTTTAAAAAGAGATCCCTTTTTTTTTTCAAAGGTCTAACAGATGTCTATAAGACTTTTACTGTATGCTCCTTATTTTGTAGCATGCTCCATCAGATGCTGTATTTATGCTTGACTAGACACATTGCTTCTAATAAAGAAGCAGTACAGCAATGGGCTCTGCCACGTACCTGACCATGATACCTTCTGTAAAGATATACTCCATTAGTGTTGGACTGTAGGTGATCGATAGAGTTGAGCGCGGTTCGTGGTTCGTGGTTCTCCAGTTCGCGGCTCGAGTGATTTTGGGGCATGTTCTAGATCGAACTAGAACTCGAGCTTTTTGCAAAAGCTCGATAGTTCTAGAAACGTTCGAGAACGGTTCTAGCAGCCAAAAAACAGCTAAATCCTAGCTTGGTTTCTGCTGTAATAGTGTAAGTCACTCTGTGAATCAAACTATTATCACATTTCAGTGTATAGTGTGCGTGAACAGCGCCTTCAGATCACTGCTGTTTCTATAATGGCGATCGCCATTTTTTTTTTTTTTTTCTTGTCTTCCTTCCCTAAGCGCGCGCGTCTTGTGGGGCGGGCCAGCATGTCAGCCAATCACAGACACACACACACCTAAGTGGACTTTGAGCCAGAGAAGCAACGGCATGTGTGATAGGATCTGCATGTCACATGTCCCTGCATTATAAAAACGGACATTTTCTTCACGAACGCCATTATCTGCCTTCTGCGTCTTTGGTGTCAGACATCAGTGTCGCAGCTCCGTCCTCCTGAGTCCTATAGCCGATACAGCTGTATGCGCTGCATACACAGCGTTAGACAGCTTAGGGAGAGCACTTTCTAGCAGTCCTTTTAAGGGCTCAAAGCGGCAGGGTCAGAGAGCCATAAGTGACAGGTCCTGCAAACAGCAACAGCGTCTGTGTAGCCCAGGTCAGGGATTTCCTCCCTGCATTTCACCATTAGGAGGGAATAGAAAGGCAGGCTTCCATTCCTCTACCCAGAGCCCCACAATCCTGCCACTGTACCCTCTTGTCCTCTGCACACTCCAACTCATTCTAAGTAAGCCATTATACTAGCAAACACTCAGTGTACCTAGTGGCATCCTAAACGTGGCTATTGTACTTTGCTATAGTCCCACTAGTGCAAAGACATTTGCAGAGCACGTCTGCCTGCATTGCACACTACAACTTTTTTAAACTAAGCAATTTTACTAGCAAACACTCAGTGTACCTAGTGGCATCCTATACGTGGCTATTGGACTTTGCTATAGTCCCACTAGTGCAAAGACATTAGCAGAGCACATCTGCCTGCATTGCACACTCCAAGTTTTTTAAACTAAGCAATTTTACTAGCAAACACTCAGTGTACCTAGTGGCATCCTATACGTGGCTATTGGACTTTGCTATAGTCCCACTAGTGCAAAGACATTTGCAGCACGTCTGCCTGCGTTGCACACTCCAACTAATTATAACTAAGCCATTATACTAGCACACACTCAGTGTACCTAGTGGCATCCTATACGTGGCTATTGGACTTTGCTATAGTCCCACTAGTGCCAAGACATTTGCAGCACGTCTGCCTGCGTTGCACACTCCAACTAATTATAACTAAGCCATTATACTAGCACACACTCAGTGTACCTAGTGGCATCCTATACGTGGCTATTGGACTTTGCTATAGTCCCACTAGTGCCAAGACATTTGCAGCACGTCTGCCTGCGTTGCACACTCCAACTAATTATAACTAAGCCATTATACTAGCACACACTCAGTGTACCTAGTGGCATCCTATACGTGGCTATTGGACTTTGCTATAGTCCCACTAGTGCCAAGACATTTGCAGCACGTCTGCCTGCGTTGCACACTCCAACTAATTATAACTAAGCCATTATACTAGCACACACTCAGTGTACCTAGTGGCATCCTATACGTGGCTATTGGACTTTGCTATAGTCCCACTAGTGCCAAGACATTTGCAGCACGTCTGCCTGCGTTGCACACTCCAACTAATTATAACTAAGCCATTATACTAGCACACACTCAGTGTACCTAGTGGCATCCTATACGTGGCTATTGGACTTTGCTATAGTCCCACTAGTGCCAAGACATTTGCAGCACGTCTGCCTGCGTTGCACACTCCAACTAATTATAACTAAGCCATTATACTAGCACACACTCAGTGTACCTAGTGGCATCCTATACGTGGCTATTGGATTTTGCTATAGTCCCACTAGTGCCAAGACATTTGCAGCACGTCTGCCTGCGTTGCACACTCCAACTAATTATAACTAAGCCATTATACTAGCACACACTCAGTGTACCTAGTGGCATCCTATACGTGGCTATTGGACTTTGCTATAGTCCCACTAGTGCCAAGACATTTGCAGCACGTCTGCCTGCGTTGCACACTCCAACTAATTATAACTAAGCCATTATACTAGCACACACTCAGTGTACCTAGTGGCATCCTATACGTGGCTATTGGATTTTGCTATAGTCCCACTAGTGCCAAGACATTTGCAGCACGTCTGCCTGCGTTGCACACTCCAACTAATTATAACTAAGCCATTATACTAGCACACACTCAGTGTACCTAGTGGCATCCTATACGTGGCTATTGGACTTTGCTATAGTCCCACTAGTGCCAAGACATTTGCAGCACGTCTGCCTGCGTTGCACACTCCAACTAATTATAACTAAGCCATTATACTAGCACACACTCAGTGTACCTAGTGGCATCCTATACGTGGCTATTGGACTTTGCTATAGTCCCACTAGTGCCAAGACATTTGCAGCACGTCTGCCTGCGTTGCACACTCCAACTAATTATAACTAAGCCATTATACTAGCACACACTCAGTGTACCTAGTGGCATCCTATACGTGGCTATTGGACTTTGCTATAGTCCCACTAGTGCCAAGACATTTGCAGCACGTCTGCCTGCGTTGCACACTCCAACTAATTATAACTAAGCCATTATACTAGCACACACTCAGTGTACCTAGTGGCATCCTATACGTGGCTATTGGACTTTGCTATAGTCCCACTAGTGCCAAGACATTTGCAGCACGTCTGCCTGCGTTGCACACTCCAACTAATTATAACTAAGCCATTATACTAGCACACACTCAGTGTACCTAGTGGCATCCTATACGTGGCTATTGGACTTTGCTATAGTCCCACTAGTGCCAAGACATTTGCAGCACGTCTGCCTGCGTTGCACACTCCAACTAATTATAACTAAGCCATTATACTAGCACACACTCAGTGTACCTAGTGGCATCCTATACGTGGCTATTGGACTTTGCTATAGTCCCACTAGTGCCAAGACATTTGCAGCACGTCTGCCTGCGTTGCACACTCCAACTAATTATAACTAAGCCATTATACTAGCACACACTCAGTGTACCTAGTGGCATCCTATACGTGGCTATTGGACTTTGCTATAGTCCTACTAGTGCCAAGACATTTGCAGAGCGCATCTGCCTGCGTTGCACACTCCAACTAATTATAACTAAGCCATTATACTAGCACACACTCAGTGAACCTAGTGGCATCCTATACGTGGCTATTGGACTTTGCTATAGTCCCACTAGTGCCAAGACATTTGCAGCACGTCTGCCTGCGTTGCACACTCCAACGAATTATAACTAAGTTACATTGTCAGGGATATTTATTCTTTATTATTCTGCTGTTAATAAAGCTAGACCACCACTGCAATCTTCACCACCTCTCAATTTTTACTACCACATTTTCAGTCCACAATCTTGTCGCAATCAACATGAGTGGCAAAATGACAGATGCTGGTGGAAAGGGGAAGAGGCGTGGTGGAAAAGGCAAAAAAGGTTTTGTCAGTGGGGAAGGTGCCAAAGCTCCATTATCATCTGCTGAAGATAGACCATCTACTAGCAAAAGTAAGATGTCTACTACTTATTGTGGACAATCCGATGTGCTCCCTTTTTTACGGACACGAACAAGAGGAACAAAGGTAGATGATGGGCAAAAAAGGAAAATGCTTGAATGGATCTCAAGTGGTCCAACAAGTGCCCTCTCAGCCACTTCAAGTACCGCATCCAAAAAACACCATTCCTCTGAGTTGTCATCCCAATCACACTTGATTTCTCCCAGCTCTGAAGTCTCCATCAGCCCTGCACAGTATGGTGGAACTGAGATGGCTGAGTCTGCAGAGCTGTTCAGTCACACTATAGCCTGGGAATCAGAGGTCTGCTCCCAAGCTACAGTGAGTACAGAACAGGAAATGGTCTGCAGTGATGCCCAGAACCTTTGTGACTCAGATTCAGGCCGTGAGGACCAAGTTTCTGAGCATAATGTTGACCCTTTGTCACAAACTGTAACACCTGTGGTTATAGACAATGAGGAACATACTGATGAAGATGAGACGCAGATACCCGATTGGGATGACAACTTAAATATTCGGTCAGGGCAAGAAGAGGCTCGGTCTGAGGGGGAGGGGAGTGCAAACACAACAATTGATGATGACGTTCTAGATCCCACCTACTGTCAACCCCCAGTCAGGCACTCGAGGAGGTCAACAGAGGCGGTGGAGGAGGATGCAACCGACGACGAAGTTACCTTGCGCCTTCCTGGACAGAGTCGGAGCACTGGTAGCACGTCTACAACTGCATCCTCAGCCACCACTCTGCCTATGAGCATTATTCGGGGTGGATCAACAGGTCGCATGGCCTCTAAGCCTTGCCTAGCCTGGGCCTTTTTTCACATCGAAAAAGATCGCCCAACTCATGTGATATGTAACATTTGTCATGATTCTGTTAGTAGAGGTCAAAACCTCAGCAGTTTGACAACTTCTTCCATGAATCGTCACATGAATAAATATCATAAGTCCCGGTGGGAAGCTCACCGTGCTGCAATGCCGGCTAGCGGAGCGAACCATCCACCGCCCGCCCCTTCCAGTGCATCCGCGCGCTCTTCATCTTCTAGGACTGTGGGGACAGCTGTCACACCTGTTTTTCCACGCAAAACTTCCACCACTGTAACCGCAACAGGCAGTTTGCTTGTAAGGTCGTCAGTTGGTTTGGAAGGGGAAACAAGTGAGTGTGTACAGCTCTCTCAGACATCGATAGCACCAACGTTGGATGAAGGCAACATCATGTCTCCGCCTGCACTTTCCTCACAAACCTGCATTTTTCCAGGGACACCCTACTCAACACCGTCTACACACAGCAGCCAGATCTCTGTCCCTCAGATGTGGTCAAATAAAAGGCCACTTCCTCCGACCCATGACAAAGCTAAGAGGTTGACTCTATCCCTCTGTAAGCTGTTGGCTACCGAAATGCTGCCTTTCCGCCTAGTGGACACACAGGATTTTAGAGACCTTATGTCTGTCGCTGTGCCCCAGTACCAGATGCCTAGTCGCCACTACTTCTCTAAGAAAGGTGTGCCCGCGCTACACCAGCATGTCGCACACAACATCACCGCTTCCTTGAGAAACTCTGTGTGTGAACGGGTGCATTTCACCACCGATACTTGGACCAGTAAGCATGGACAGGGACATTACATGTCGCTGACTGGGCACTGGGTAACTATGGTGATAGATGGTGAAGGGTCTGCTGCACAAGTCTTGCCGTCCCCACGACTTGTGTGTCAATCCTCTGTCTGTCCAAGTTCCGCCACAGCTTCTGCATCCTCCACCTCATCTGGGTCCTCCACCTCCGCCCCAAGCCTGCCTGGTCAGGCCACCAGCGTTCTCACTGCGCAGAAGGAATCACGCACGCCTCATTACTATGCTGGCAGCCGAGCGCAACGGCATCAGGCGGTCTTTAGCTTGACATGTCTTGGTAATAAGAGTCACACAGCTGAGGAGTTGTGGTCAGCTCTGCGATCCGAGTTTAATAAATGGTTGTCTCCACTCAACCTGCAGCCTGGTAAGGCCGTGTGCGACAATGCTGCAAACCTGGGTGCGGCCCTTCGCCTGGGCAAGGTGACACACGTACCTTGTATGGCTCACGTGTTGAACCTTGTCGTGCAGCAATTTTTAACACACTATCCCGGCCTAGATGGCCTTCTGAACAGGGCACGAAAACTGTCTGCTCACTTCCGGCGTTCAAGCGCCGCAGCTGAGCGACTTGCATCGCTACAGAAGTCTTTCGGCCTGCCGGTTCATCGCCTGAAATGCGATGTGGCGACACGCTGGAATTCAACTCTCCACATGTTACAGCGACTGTGGCAGCACCGCAGAGCCCTGGTGCAATACGTCATGACGTATAGCCTGGGCCAACGAGATGCAGAGGTGGGGCAGATCACCCTGATGGAGTGGTCTCAGATCAAGGACCTATGCACCCTTCTGCACAGTTTCGACATGGCGACGAATATGTTTAGCTCTGACAATGCCATTATCAGCATGACGATTCCAGTCATTTACATGCTGGAGCACACGCTAAACACTATTCGGAGTCAGGGGGTGGGACAACATGAAGGGGAGGAACTACAGGAGGATTCATATGTGCAAGGGACAACAACATCACCAAGGTCCAGACGTTCATCATCACCAACGCAGCAGGCATGGGACCATGGGGAACAGGGATCGACAAGGGCGCATAGTAGCAGGCGAAATGTTGAGCAAGGTGCAGGAGAACATGAAGAAATGGAGGACGAACTGTCCATGGA
Organism: Anomaloglossus baeobatrachus; assembly: GCF_048569485.1. Taxonomy (NCBI): domain Eukaryota; kingdom Metazoa; phylum Chordata; class Amphibia; order Anura; family Aromobatidae; genus Anomaloglossus; species Anomaloglossus baeobatrachus. The sequence goes on along the minus strand of NC_134354.1, from coordinate 703,986,498 downwards.
CATGGAAGACTCAGCGGATGAGGGAGACCTTGGTCAAATTTCAGTTGAAAGAGGTTGGGGGGAGATGTCAGAGGAAGAAAGAACGGGTAGCACCTCTATGCCACAAACACAGCGTGGACTTGGTCCGCATGGCTGCGCAAGACACATGAGTGCCTTTTTGTTGCACTACCTCCAACATGACAGTCGTATTGTCAAAATTAGAAGTGATGATGACTACTGGATTGCCACACTATTAGATCCCCGGTACAAGTCCAAATTTTGTGACATAATTCCAGCCATAGAAAGGGACGCACGTATGCAGGAGTATCAGCAGAAGCTGTTACTCGATCTTAGCTCGGCTTTTCCACCAAACAACCGTGCAGGTGCAGGGAGGGAATCTCCCAGTTGTAACTTGACAAACATGGGACGGTCTCGTCATCTTCACCAGTCTACCCGTACCAGTAGGACCGTATCTGGTGCCGATAACAGCAATTTTATGGAATCTTTTCATAATTTTTTTAGACCCTCTTTTGCAAGGCCACCAGAGACAACAAGTCTGACACATACTCAACGGCTGGAGAGGATGATACAGGAGTATCTCCAAATGAACATCGATGCCATGACTGTGCAACTGGAGCCTTGCTCCTTTTGGGCTTCAAACATAGAAAAATGGCCAGAGCTCTCCAGTTACGCCTTGGAGATTTTGTCGTGTCCAGCTGCCAGCGTTGTCTCTGAACGTGTATTCAGTGCTGCTGGGTGTGTGCTGACAGATAAGCGCACGCGTCTGTCCAGTGACAATGTGGACAGACTGACGTTCATCAAAATGAACAAGTCATGGATCCAGAAGGAATTTACTACCCCTGTGTCATCCTGGGGAGAGTAAATGCTTGTGGATTTGGAATGTGCTTGATGCAAATCAAAACATCCTGTTTGCAACTAGGGCCCAAGTGCTGCCACTGATGGGGTGGGTGTCTGTGTGGCCCAATTTTTGGAAAAAAAGGGAGACTCCGCTTGGAGTAACCCTTGCTTGATGTGTTTTTAAAAGAAGCCAAGATGAACAGAGCTGGGATCAGCAAAGACTTTGCTACCTACCCCGGTGTCATCCTGGGGACGGATAAGAATGGCGTATTTTTGAATGTGCTTGATGCAAATCAAAACATCCTGTTTGCAACTAGGGCCCAAGTGCTGCCACTGATGGGGTGGGTGTCTGTGTGGCCCAATTTTTGGAAAAAAAGGGAGACTCCGCTTGGAGTAACCCTTGCTTGATGTGTTTTTAAAAGAAGCCAAGATGAACAGAGCTGGGATCAGCAAAGACTTTGCTACCTACCCCGGTGTCATCCTGGGGACGGATAAGAATGGCGTATTTTTGAATGTGCTTGATGCAAATCAAAACATCCTGTTTGCAACTAGGGCCCAAGTGCTGTCACTGATGGGGTGGGTGTCTGTGTGGCCCAATTTTTGGAAAAAAAGGGAGACTCCGCTTGGAGTAACCCTTGCTTGATGTGTTTTTAAAAGAAGCCAAGATGAACAGAGCTGGGATCAGGAAAGACTTTGCTACCTACCCCGGTGTCATCCTGGGGACGGATAAGAATGGCGTATTTTTGAATGTGCTTGATGCAAATCAAAACATCCTGTTTGCAACTAGGGCCCAAGTGCTGCCACTGATGGGGTGGGTGTCTGTGTGGCCCAATTTTTGGAAAAAAGGGAGACTCCGCTTGGAGTAACCCTTGCTTGATGTGTTTTTAAAAGAAGCCAAGATGAACAGAGCTGGGATCAGGAAATACTTTGCTACCTACCCCGGTGTCATCCTGGGGACGGATAAGAATGGCGTATTTTTGAATGTGCTTGATGCAAATCAAAACATCCTGTTTGCAACTAGGGCCCAAGTGCTGCCACTGATGGGGTGGGTGTCTGTGTGGCCCAATTTTTGGAAAAAAAGGGAGACTCCGCTTGGAGTAACCCTTGCTTGATGTGTTTTTAAAAGAAGCCAAGATGAACAGAGCTGGGATCAGCAAAGACTTTGCTACCTACCCCGGTGTCATCCTGGGGACGGATAAGAATGGCGTATTTTTGAATGTGCTTGATGCAAATCAAAACATCCTGTTTGCAACTAGGGCCCAAGTGCTGCCACTGATGGGGTGGGTGTCTGTGTGGCCCAATTTTTGGAAAAAAAGGGAGACTCCGCTTGGAGTAACCCTTGCTTGATGTGTTTTTAAAAGAAGCCAAGATGAACAGAGCTGGGATCAGCAAAGACTTTGCTACCTACCCCGGTGTCATCCTGGGGACGGATAAGAATGGCGTATTTTTGAATGTGCTTGATGCAAATCAAAACATCCTGTTTGCAACTAGGGCCCAAGTGCTGCCACTGATGGGGTGGGTGTCTGTGTGGCCCAATTTTTGGAAAAAAGGGAGACTCCGCTTGGAGTAACCCTTGCTTGATGTGTTTTTAAAAGAAGCCAAGATGAACAGAGCTGGGATCAGGAAATACTTTGCTACCTACCCCGGTGTCATCCTGGGGACGGATAAGAATGGCGTATTTTTGAATGTGCTTGATGCAAATCAAAACATCCTGTTTGAAACTAGGGCCCAAGTGCTGCCACTGATGGGGTGGGTGTCTGTGTGGCCCAATTTTTGGAAAAAAAGGGAGACTCCGCTTGGAGTAACCCTTGCTTGATGTGTTTTTAAAAGAAGCCAAGATGAACAGAGCTGGGATCAGCAAAGACTTTGCTACCTACCCCGGTGTCATCCTGGGGACGGATAAGAATGGCGTATTTTTGAATGTGCTTGATGCAAATCAAAACATCCTGTTTGCAACTAGGGCCCAAGTGCTGCCACTGATGGAGTGGGTGTCTGTGTGGCCCAATTTTTGGAAAAAAAGGGAGACTCCGCTTGGAGTAACCCTTGCTTGATGTGTTTTTAAAAGAAGCCAAGATGAACAGAGCTGGGATCAGCAAAGACTTTGCTACCTACCCCGGTGTCATCCTGGGGACGGATAAGAATGGCGTATTTTTGAATGTGCTTGATGCAAATCAAAACATCCTGTTTGCAACTAGGGCCCAAGTGCTGCCACTGATGGGGTGGGTGTCTGTGTGGCCCAATTTTTGGAAAAAAGGGAGACTCCGCTTGGAGTAACCCTTGCTTACATTGTTTTTAAAAGAAGCCAAGATGAACAAGTCATGGGTCAGCAAAGACTTTGCTACCTACCCCGGTGTCATCCTGGGGACGGTTAATTATGGGGTATTTTTGAATGTGATTGATGCAAATGTAGCTGTGAAGTGTACAACTAGGGCCCAAGTGCTGCCACTGATGGGGTGGGTGTCTGTGTGGCCCAATTTTTGGAAAAAAAGGGAGACTCCGCTTGGAGTAACCCTTGCTTGATGTGTTTTTAAAAGAAGCCAAGATGAACAGAGCTGGGATCAGCAAAGACTTTGCTACCTACCCCGGTGTCATCCTGGGGACGGATAAGAATGGCGTATTTTTGAATGTGCTTGATGCAAATCAAAACATCCTGTTTGCAACTAGGGCCCAAGTGCTGCCACTGATGGGGTGGGTGTCTGTGTGGCCCAATTTTTGGAAAAAAGGGAGACTCCGCTTGGAGTAACCCTTGCTTGATGTGTTTTTAAAAGAAGCCAAGATGAACAGAGCTGGGATCAGGAAATACTTTGCTACCTACCCCGGTGTCATCCTGGGGACGGATAAGAATGGCGTATTTTTGAATGTGCTTGATGCAAATCAAAACATCCTGTTTGCAACTAGGGCCCAAGTGCTGCCACTGATGGGGTGGGTGTCTGTGTGGCCCAATTTTTGGAAAAAAAGGGAGACTCCGCTTGGAGTAACCCTTGCTTGATGTGTTTTTAAAAGAAGCCAAGATGAACAGAGCTGGGATCAGCAAAGACTTTGCTACCTACCCCGGTGTCATCCTGGGGACGGATAAGAATGGCGTATTTTTGAATGTCCTTGATGCAAATCAAAACATCCTGTTTGCAACTAGGGCCCAAGTGCTGCCACTGATGGGGTGGGTGTCTGTGTGGCCCAATTTTTGGAAAAAAAGGGAGACTCCGCTTGGAGTAACCCTTGCTTGATGTGTTTTTAAAAGAAGCCAAGATGAACAGAGCTGGGATCAGCAAAGACTTTGCTACCTACCCCGGTGTCATCCTGGGGACGGATAAGAATGGCGTATTTTTGAATGTGCTTGATGCAAATCAAAACATCCTGTTTGCAACTAGGGCCCAAGTGCTGCCACTGATGGGGTGGGTGTCTGTGTGGCCCAATTTTTGGAAAAAAAGGGAGACTCCGCTTGGAGTAACCCTTGCTTGATGTGTTTTTAAAAGAAGCCAAGATGAACAGAGCTGGGATCAGGAAAGACTTTGCTACCTACCCCGGTGTCATCCTGGGGACGGATAAGAATGGCGTATTTTTGAATGTGCTTGATGCAAATCAAAACATCCTGTTTGCAACTAGGGCCCAAGTGCTGCCACTGATGGGGTGGGTGTCTGTGTGGCCCAATTTTTGGAAAAAAGGGAGACTCCGCTTGGAGTAACCCTTGCTTGATGTGTTTTTAAAAGAAGCCAAGATGAACAGAGCTGGGATCAGGAAATACTTTGCTACCTACCCCGGTGTCATCCTGGGGACGGATAAGAATGGCGTATTTTTGAATGTGCTTGATGCAAATCAAAACATCCTGTTTGCAACTAGGGCCCAAGTGCTGCCACTGATGGGGTGGGTGTCTGTGTGGCCCAATTTTTGGAAAAAAAGGGAGACTCCGCTTGGAGTAACCCTTGCTTGATGTGTTTTTAAAAGAAGCCAAGATGAACAGAGCTGGGATCAGCAAAGACTTTGCTACCTACCCCGGTGTCATCCTGGGGACGGATAAGAATGGCGTATTTTTGAATGTGCTTGATGCAAATCAAAACATCCTGTTTGCAACTAGGGCCCAAGTGCTGCCACTGATGGGGTGGGTGTCTGTGTGGCCCAATTTTTGGAAAAAAAGGGAGACTCCGCTTGGAGTAACCCTTGCTTGATGTGTTTTTAAAAGAAGCCAAGATGAACAGAGCTGGGATCAGCAAAGACTTTGCTACCTACCCCGGTGTCATCCTGGGGACGGATAAGAATGGCGTATTTTTGAATGTGCTTGATGCAAATCAAAACATCCTGTTTGCAACTAGGGCCCAAGTGCTGCCACTGATGGGGTGGGTGTCTGTGTGGCCCAATTTTTGGAAAAAAAGGGAGACTCCGCTTGGAGTAACCCTTGCTTGATGTGTTTTTAAAAGAAGCCAAGATGAACAGAGCTGGGATCAGCAAAGACTTTGCTACCTACCCCGGTGTCATCCTGGGGACGGATAAGAATGGCGTATTTTTGAATGTGCTTGATGCAAATCAAAACATCCTGTTTGCAACTAGGGCCCAAGTGCTGCCACTGATGGGGTGGGTGTCTGTGTGGCCCAATTTTTGGAAAAAAGGGAGACTCCGCTTGGAGTAACCCTTGCTTGATGTGTTTTTAAAAGAAGCCAAGATGAACAGAGCTGGGATCAGGAAATACTTTGCTACCTACCCCGGTGTCATCCTGGGGACGGATAAGAATGGCGTATTTTTGAATGTGCTTGATGCAAATCAAAACATCCTGTTTGCAACTAGGGCCCAAGTGCTGCCACTGATGGGGTGGGTGTCTGTGTGGCCCAATTTTTGGAAAAAAAGGGAGACTCCGCTTGGAGTAACCCTTGCTTGATGTGTTTTTAAAAGAAGCCAAGATGAACAGAGCTGGGATCAGCAAAGACTTTGCTACCTACCCCGGTGTCATCCTGGGGACGGATAAGAATGGCGTATTTTTGAATGTGCTTGATGCAAATCAAAACATCCTGTTTGCAACTAGGGCCCAAGTGCTGCCACTGATGGGGTGGGTGACTGTGTGGCCCAATTTTTGGAAAAAAGGGAGACTCCGCTTGGAGTAACCCTTGCTTACATTGTTTTTAAAAGAAGCCAAGATGAACAAGTCATGGGTCAGCAAAGACTTTGCTACCTACCCCGGTGTCATCCTGGGGATGGATAAGAATGGCGTATTTTTGAATGTGCTTGATGCAAATGTAGCTGTGAAGTGTACAACTGGGGCACAACTGCTGCCACTGAAGGGGTGGGTGTGTGTGTGGCCCAATTTTTGGAAAAAATGGAGACTCCGCTTGGAGTCACCTTGCGGTGTTTTACATGATTTTAGAAGGGCGTGCCATGCCTATATCTGTGTGTCCTCCTCTTTTTCCTTGTCCAGCTGTTTTGTTTTCGCATGAGTATATGTCCTTGTCACTTTCCAATGTGTTTGAGTTGTTTGTCACCTTTAGGACACCTTTGAGGGTGTTTTCTAGGTGTTTTTCTGTGTTTGTGATTGCCTGCCATTGTTTCCTATGCAGTTCGAGTTCGGTTCGTCGAACGTTCGACGAACCGAACTCGAACGGGAGGTCCGTTCGGCGAACCAACCTCGAGCCGAACCGCGACCGGTTCGCTCATCTCTAGTGATCGAGTGCAATTGATTCAACCACAGTTAGTCATTTGGTAACTTTCGGTCCCAGGAATGAGAAATCTCACCAGCACACAATAATAACACTGACTTTTTTCACTGGTTTCATTATGATTGCACTGAAACTAACACCATATTTTTATCACAACACACACATCACAATGAGATAAGTAACATTATAAGAGTTGTCTGAGAACGCGTTCACGTGTCCTGTAATCATCCATTAGAATGGATAATGCAGAGATCCGTTGGAAAAATGTCTGCCGGATGCATTTCTTTAACATGGGGGTCTATGGAGAACAAATCTGTTAACAGATTGTTATTTATCTTCTATTTGTAACAGATTCTGCAAGATAAAAATAGATCTGTTACAAATACAAGAATAACGGATGACTAAATAGCATAGCAATAGCTAATAGTTAATATCTGTTAACGGATCCATTCTCCATAGACTCCCATATTAAAAAAACGGATCTGGCAGAAATCAAATATTTAAAGTTGTGTTTGCAGAACTTTTTTTGCCAACGGATCTCTGCAGGATCTGTTCTAATAGATGAATACATGACATGTGAACTCAGCCTAAAGCGGGATTTAAACGCTGTGACATCGCTAGCAATGTCGCGAACGATAGCACCCGCCCACATCGGTGGCGTGTCACGGGGTGATCGCTGCCGTAGTGAACAATATCGCTGTGGCAGCGTCACACGCAATTACTTCTTCACCGACGTCGCTGTGGCCGCCGAACAATCTCTCCTTTAAGGGGGAGGTTCGTTCGGCATCACAGCGGCGTCACTAAGCGGCCGCCCAATAGAAGCAGAGGGGAGGAGATTAGTGGTTGGAACATCCCGCCCACCTTTTTCCTTCTTCATTGCTGGCGGCCGCAGGTAAGGTGATGTTCCTTGTTCCTGCGGTGTCACACGTAGCGATGTGTGCTGTCACAGGAACGACAAACAACCTGCGTCCTGCAACAGCAACGATAATAGGGATTAGAACGACATGTCAACGATCAACAATTAGGTGAGTAATTTTGTTAACGTTCGTTCGTGCGTTTCACACGCAACGACGTCGCTAATGAGGATGGATGTGCGTCACGAATGCCGTGACCCCAACGACATCTCGTTAGCAATGTCGTTGCGTGTAAAGCCCGTTTAAGACTTAAGAATAGTTAAAAAGTAGGGAAGGTCATAAAATAAGCTAATCTCACCTGGTAAATCTTCGATGCTCCAGTGATCCTCAGATCTTTACGATGCGTCCTGACTCCTGCCGTGATGATGGCACTGAAGACAGTGAACAGCCTCATCGATCACATGCACATGGTGGCACATCAGCAATGCAGGACATGACAGATTGGACAATCTGTGCAGCAGAATATTTATTAGGTGCATATAACTTATTTTATTTTATCGCCTTCCCTGCTTCATGGCAATTTTAGCAAAAATTTTGGATATCCCCGTTAGGTATGTGATTTCCCTGTTTCCTTTGATGCAAAAATTAGTTTAATTTTTTTTAACTAACATTTTTTTAAACTATAAGACACACTTTCTAGCTAGAAAACAGTGAGTGCGCATTTTATAGTCTGGAGGCAGTTTCTTATGTTCAATGAGAATGCTAGCACAATGCCTTTCTCAATCACTGAGAAAACTAAGCAGTGGCTCAGTTCGCTCTCCTCCTGCCCGACACTGATCAGTATCATGTACATCTCTAACTGCAATGGCCATTGGACAATTAAAGTTCGGTTGATGCTGTTGCTATAATAAAGTAAATAAACTAGTCACAAAAAATCAGATTTGGTTCTATTTTTTGGGACTTGCTTCTACCAGTCGTAATAGTGTAGGTGTCGCAATGTGACCCAGTTCACTTCCATAATGTCATGATATAACAGTGGCACTGACCGAATATCTGTGGCCCACAAGTTGGACATATAGCCCTAGCTTAAAATTGCAAGGCTCCCGCACTTCCTGACTAGTTAAAGGACCTTTTTGAGTCATGTGATCAGTCATGATACCTAGATTTTCTTGGAAAACTTGCAGCAATTACAATTGCTGAGACATAAGCAGGGTTGATCTGCATTTGATAGCATCAGTAGACAGATAAGTGATGTGAAAAGGCAAATGCAATTCTGGTAAAGAATTTGGCAGAAGAAAATCTTTTGCCATATGCATCAACATAGCTGCACTTTCAGTTTGACATCACTTACCTAATTCCTGAAGGCATCAAATACAGCTGGCTCTGAGGATGTTCATTCAGTTGTATACTTTTGTTTAAAAAAAGCAGATCACAGACATGGCACAAAACTAAAGTCATTTCAAATGGCAACTTTCTGGCTTTAAGAAACACTAAAAAAATCATGAAAACATAATGTGCTAGCCAGAAACTGTTACTTTTCAAAACCAAAACAATTATGGAATAACTCAATTATGAAGTAACAATTATGGAATCATGAAAAACAAAAAAACACTCCAATACATCACTAGTATTTTGCTGCACCATCTCTGGCTTATATAACAGCTTGCAGTCTCTGAGGCATGGACTTAGGCTAGTTTCACACTACGTCTTTTTAACATCCGCTGAAAACGTTTTTTTAGCGGAAGTACGGATCCTGCTTTTACAGCAAATAACGTATGCAAACGCATATGTTATTTTGCAGGATCCTGCACTGGATGTTTAGGGGCGGGCATTGGAGTCATGTGATCGGGAGTGAGGGGAGCTAGACTGGGAGGAGGCTTCTGACAGCTGCAGACGCTGGTAACCAAGGTAAACATCGGCCTTGGATACCCGATATTTATCTTGGTTACGAGTGTCTGCAGCTGCTAGGAGCAGGGCTGCCTGCACACGTAACCAACGTAAACATCGGGTAACTAAGATAAGTGGTTACGCGATATTTACCTTGGTTACGAGTGTCCGCAGCTCTCAGGTGGGGGAGGGGGAGGGAGGGAGGAAGGGGGAAAGACAGATAGAGAGAGAGAGGGTGAGGGAGGGAGGAGGAGAGAGAGACAGATCACGCGAGACTGGTTCTGGGCATGCTCAGTACTTTCTGGGCATGCTCAGTACAAAAGCAGGATCCTGTCTATCAGCACGCCAGCGTTCACCTGCGTTTGCGTGCGTTATAGTCAGGATCCAGCAATTTGCAGTATTTGGACGCAGCTCAAAAACGCTACAAGTAGCGTTTTTGAAACATGTTAAAAAACTGCAAGTCACTGGATCCTCACTATAACGCAGGCAAACGCAGGTGAACGCAGGTGGACGCGAGTCCATTGCAAATGCATTGAAATGAAAACGCATTTGCACTGGATCCGCTTGTCCGCTAAAATAACGTTAAGGACGGATGTTAAATAAACGTAGTGTGAAACCAGTCTAAATGAGTGAAAAACAGTACTCTTCATCAATCTGGCTCCAACTTTCTCTGATTGCTGTTGCCAGATTAGCTCTGAAGGTTGGTGCTTTGTCATGGACCATTTTGAAAATGAATTTTCCAACTCCAAAAAGCTTGTCGGCAGAGGGAAGCATGAAGTGCTCTAAAATTTCCTTGTAGACGGCTGCGCTGACTTTGGTCTTAATAAAACACAGTGGACCGACACCAGCAGATGACATGGCACCCCAAACCATCACTGATTGTGGAAACCTCACACTAGACCTCAAGAAGCTTGGATTGTGGCCTCTCCACTCTTCCTCTGGACTCTGGGGCCTTGATTTCCAAATGAAGTGCAAAATTTTCTTTCATCTGAAAACAACACCTTGGACCACTGAGCAACAGTCCAGCTCTTTTTCTCCTTGGCCCAGGTAAGACGCTTCTGGCATTTTCTATTGGTCATGAGTGGTTTGACACAAGGAATGCGACAGTTGTAGCCATGTCCTGGATACGTCTGTGTGTGGTGGCTCTTGAAGCAGCAGTCCACTCCTTGTGAATCTCCTCCAAATTTTTTAATGGCCTAATCTTAACAATCCTATTAACGCTGTGGTTATCCTAGTTGCTTATGCACCTTTTTCTACCACACTTTTTCCTCAACTTTCCATTAATATGCTTGGATATAGCACTCTGTGAACAGCCAGCTTCTATAGCAATCTTAAGGAGGAACTCCAGCACACTAACCCGAAAAATAATTAAGAAAAAGATAAAAGATAAAAAGAAGAAACAATGTCCTTGCAGTCAAAAAAAGAAAAATTTATTGGTGTACAGGTTGAAAATTGCAGTTAATCTGACATATTGCTCAATCTGATATATTGTGATGTTTCAGCCTATTCGGCTTTCATCAGACAGGGCTATCTTTTATCGGATGTAATACAGCTACGGTGAGTAGTCCCCCGGGAGGGGCAGTCAGGGGCTGCAGTAGAGAACTGGCCTAAATAGATAGCTGACGGACACATGCGATTAACACGACTGTCATCTGACCCTGCTTCTGCCCCTTTGGGGTTAATATTCCATATGCCTCATATTCTTAATAGCAGGCTGCCATTTCCTCAGTATAAGCGGGAGGTCCCCATTACTGAAGTTCACACATGATATAGTTTTTATTCACTTTAGCTTGCTTGAGTTACAGGCTGCTGTCCTTTTCAGGCATCTGTAGTCTTTATAGCAACCGGGCATCTTTATCTGGTCTAATTCACAGGTCTTAAACCATATGACGCCATCCGTCAGCTATCTATTTAGGCCAGTTCTTTACTGCAGCCCCTCATATCAATAAGCACATCTTTCCTAGCCATCTCTGCTCTGGCTCTATCCCAACCAGTACCTGTTGGTTGAGAGGCGTCTGACTGCCCCTCCCGGGGGACTACTCACCGTAGCTGTATTAGATTCGATAAAAGATAGCTCTGTCTGATGAAAGCCGAATAGGCTGAAATGTCACAATTTATCAGATTGAGCAATATGTCAGATTAACTGCAATTTTCAACCTGTACACCAATAAAAAAATCTTTTTTTGACTGCAAGGACATTGTTTCTTCTTTTTCTTTATTATTTTTCGGGGTAGATTACTGTACCTTTCTCCAGAGCACCTATTTGGTGATGCGGAGCGTTGATCTATAATCTAGCTTCTATAGCAATGACCTTTTGTGGCTTACCCTCCTTGTGGAGTGTGTCAATAACTGCTTTCTGAACATTTGTGAAGTCAGCAGTCTTTCCCATGATTGCGTAGCCTACTGAACTAGACTAAGGGACCATTTTAAATTCTTAGGAAACCTTTGCAGGTGTTTTGTGGTAATTATTCTAATTTTCTGAGATAATGACTTTTGGGTTTTCATTGGCTGAAAGCCATAATCAACAATATTAACAGAATTAAACATTTCAAATAGATCCCTCTGTGTGTAATGACTCTATATAAAATATGTTTCCATTTTTGTATTGAATTACTGACATAAATTAACTTTTTGATGATATTATAACTTACTGAGATGTACTTGTATGTGTAATTGCATATATGTGTGCAATTCTCAATAACAGAGTAAATTTCATCTTGTTACCTCTAATTTAACAAGAGAATTAGATATACTGATGGGCCACAATACTTGGGCTACTGTTGTGGGCTTGCCCCCCAGGTTAAAATTTGCCAGCCAGCCCCTGCCCGTTCCCATTACTAATCTGGGGCTTAGTGGTAGCTGTGAGGTGTTATTAACCCCTTTATATTATCCTGATTGCCACAGCACCAGGGCAGTCGGATGAGCTGGGTAAAGTGCCGGGATTGTCACATCTAATGGATGTGACAATTCTGAGAGGCTGTGGGCTACTATTTTTAGCCTGGTGGGTTCCAATAACCTTGATCACTCTGTTTGTAATGACTCTATAATATATGCGCTTCCCTTTTTGTATTGAATTACTGAAATAAATTAACTTTTTGATGATATTCTCATTTATTGAGATGCACCTCTATGTTTATATTTGCTCATCTGCATTCTACCACCGCCCCGATGTTTCTAGCTGGCCTGCCCTTTTTCAATTTTCCTGTTTCCTTACATTGTATAGATTTTTTTTGTATTGTATTTTAGCATGTTTTTATCATTTTGTCAATAAATTTGCTGTCTTTTGTATTTCTGCATGGTCGCAGTTATGCTTTTTTGATAGGTTATCTATCATATCCTGAATGTGACCTTTACCTAATCTTGGGACTATATCTCTATTATCATCTCCTATCTTAGTAATGTTATCTGAACACTGATTTTACCCATGAATTTGAGAGTGATAGATCAATTCAGTAGACGAAAGAAGCAGATTTCTCTGATGAGATATATTCTAAAGTTGCTTAAGTTCATGTGCACTATTGATTTATGTCATACAAATTAAAACGACAGTTACCTCATTAATCCTTTGGGAACCTAGTTGTCCAGTTTATGAATAAAATATAAACATGTCCCTCTTTATTAAATGTTACAATCGGTTTTGGACAGAGGGAGGTTTCCAATTTATCAGTATAATGGGAAAAAAATCTCTAAAGTTTCCATGCTGGATTTGAAGGCAAGTTTGTGATCAATTGAGGAGGAAAAATCTTTTGGCATGATGGACAGAAATAAAATATATTTTTCAAAAGGCCTAGTATATTCCCAAGCTCATGGGCAGCGATTTGCCCGTGGCGCACAACATCGCTAACACCCGTCACACGGACTTACTTTCCCTGCGACGTCGCTCTGGCCGGCAATCCGCCTCCTTTCTAAGGGGGCGGTTCGTGCGGCGTCACAGCGACGTCACACGGCAGCCGTCCAATAGCAGAGGAGGGGCGGAGATTAGCGTCCGGAACATGCCGCCCACCTCCTTCCTTCCTCATTGCCGGTGGACGCAGGTAAGGAGATGTTCGTCGTTCCTGCGGTGTCACACATAGCGATGTGTGCTGCCACAGCAACGACGAACAACATCGTACATGCAGCAGCAATAATATTTTGAAAAGGAGCGATGTGTCAACGAGTAACTATTTTTCACGTTTTTGCGCTCGTTGACCATCGCTCATTGGTGTCACACGCTGCGATGTCGCTAACGGCGCTGGATGTGTGTCTCTAACGACGTGACCCCGACGATATATCGTTAGCGATGTCACAGCATGTAAAGCACCCTTAAGTGTCAAACTAATAAATGCCTTTGCGTCAATAAAAAAATGAAGTGCAATTCAAAATGCCATTCTAGCCTCCCGTGCTGCAACAAATAGTCAGGAATGACACTTCTGATTCCTTTTTTTCCCCAGCAAAGATATCCTGTTGTTCATTTTGTATTTCTTCTTTCATGTTTTTGACTGTTTGTTACTAAAGACTAATGGTCAGGAATGACACTTCTGTTTCTTTGTGTTTTTCCCAGTAAAGATATCCTGTTGTTCATTTAGGAATTCTTCCTTCATTAGTTTTTGACTGTTTGTTACTTCTTTCATTAGTTTTTTGACTGTTTGTTACTAAAAACTTTTCCAATCTGGGCATTATATCAGACTTTGTCTGAGCAATTCTTGCCATTCTTTATAATACCTAGACATTTTATGTAATGCCTAGGAAAAGTATAGAACAACGCAGATATGTCATACCTTGCCTGAAACCAAGAGGGATTATATACATTGCCCAGGTATTCTATAGAATGCCGGGTTTTCATACATTGCCTGTAACATTATATATATATACCGTATTTTTCGGACCATAAGACGCACTTTTTTTCCCCCAAATGTTGGGGGAAAGTTGGTGGTGCGTCTTATGGTCTGACTATAGGGCTGCGGCCGGGAATGAGGGTGCTGCGGGTCATCGGGGGCACGAGCAGGCTGTAGCAGCGCCTGCTCGTGACCACGTGGGCCCGCTCATTACATATGCACGCCTATCCTCCCGCCCATTTCTCAGTGCAGAAGCCGGCGCTGACAGGTGGCCGGGAGGACGAGCGGGGACGCGCGCATAGCAAAGAGCCGGCTGCATGATCACCCCTGGCAATTACAGCCTGGAGTGATCATGTGCGGCTGTATTCACTGCTCCCCGCGCGTCATCATCAACGCGGGGTGCAGTGAATCAGTACACTCACCCATCCCCGTGTGTGGAGCCGTCCCCCTGCTGCACGCGATGTCTTCCTGTCTGTGCCGGTCAGCTGATCTGTGCTGATCAGCTGATCGGCACAGACAGGAAGACATCGCGATGCAGCAGGGGAACGGCTCAACACACGCAGGTCAGCGGCGCAGAGAGGAAGATGATCGGTGCTGGAGGGAGTGAGGAAAAGGTGAGTATAAACGTTTATTTTTTTCTCTGTGCTATAGGATACAGGATGGTATAAGAGCACGATGGGGGCATATAGCAGGATGGGAGTATATGAGCAGGCAGGATGGGGGTATACAGTTAGGTCCAGAAATATTTGGACAGTGACACAAGTTTTGTTATTTTAGCTGTTTACAAAAACATGTTCAGAAATACAATTATATATATAATATGGGCTGAAATTGCACACTCCCAGCTGCAATATGAGAGTTTTCACATCCAAATCGGAGAAAGGGTTTAGGAATCATAGCTCTGTAATGCATAGCCTCCTCTTTTTCAAGGGACCAAAAGTAATTGGACAAGGGACTCTAAGGGCTGCAATTAACTCTGAAGGCGTCTCCCTCGTTAACCTGTAATCAATGAAGTAGTTAAAAGATCTAGGGTTGATTACAGGTGTGTGGTTTTGCATTTGGAAGCTGTTGCTGTGACCAGACAACATGCGGTCTAAGGAACTCTCAATTGAGGTGAAGCAGAACATCCTGAGGCTGAAAAAAAAGAAAAAATCCATCAGAGAGATAGCAGACATGTTTGGAGTAGCAAAATCAACAGTCGGGTACATTCTGAGAAAAAAGGAATTGACTGGCGAGCTTGGGAACTCAAAAAGGCCAGGCGTCCACGGATGACAACAGTGGTGGATGATCGCCGCATACTTTCTTTGGTGAAGAAGAACCCGTTCACAACATCAACTGAAGTCCAGAACACTCTCAGTGAAGTAGGTGTATCTGTCTCTAAGTCAACAGTAAAGAGAAGACTCCATGAAAGTAAATACAAAGGGTTCACATCTAGATGCAAACCATTCATCAATTCCAAAATTAGACAGGCCAGAGTTAAATTTGCTGAAAAACACCTCATGAAGCCAGCTCAGTTCTGGAAAAGTATTCTATGGACAGATGAGACAAAGATCAACCTGTACCAGAATGATGGGAAGAAAAAAGTTTGGAGAAGAAAGGGAACGGCACATGATCCAAGGCACACCACATCCTCTGTAAAACATGGTGGAGGCAACGTGATGGCATGGGCATGCATGGCTTTCAATGGCACTGGGTCACTTGTGTTTATTGATGAAATAACAGCAGACAAGAGTAGCCGGATGAATTCTGAAGTGTACCGGGATATACTTTCAGCCCAGATTCAGCCAAATGCCGCAAAGTTGATCGGACGGCGCTTCATAGTACAGATGGACAATGACCCCAAGCATACAGCCAAAGCTACCCAGGAGTTCATGAGTGCAAAAAAGTGGAACCTTCTGCAATGGCCAAGTCAATCACCAGATCTTAACCCAATTGAGCATGCATTTCACTTGCTCAAATCCAGACTTAAGACGGAAAGACCCACAAACAAGCAAGACCTGAAGGCTGCGGCTGTAAAGGCCTGGCAAAGCATTAAGAAGGAGGAAACCCAGCGTTTGGTGATGTCCATGGGTTCCAGACTTAAGGCAGTGATTGCCTCCAAAGGATTCGCAACAAAATATTGAAAATAAAAATATTTTGTTTGGGTTTGGTTTATTTGTCCAATTACTTTTGACCTCCTAAAATGTGGAGTGTTTGTAAAGAAATGTGTACAATTCCTACAATTTCTATCAGATATTTTTGTTCAAACCTTCAAATTAAACGTTACAATCTGCACTTGAATTCTGTTGTAGAGATTTCATTTCAAATCCAATGTGGTGGCATGCAGAGCCCAACTCGCGAAAATTGTGTCACTGTCCAAATATTTCTGGACCTAACTGTATGAACAGGATGGGGGTATATGAACAGGATGGGAGTATATGAGCAGGATGGATGGGGGAATATGAGCAGGATGGATGGAGGAATATGAGCAGGATGGGGGTATATGAACAGGATGGGAGTATATGAGCAGGATGGGGGTATATGAACAGGATGGGGGTATATGAGCAGGATGGATGGGTGAATATGAGCAGGATGGATGGGGGGTATACCAATAGGATGGGGGTATATCAATAGGATTGGGGTATATGAACAGGACGGGGTATATGAACAGGATGGGGTATATGAACAGGATGGGAGTATATGAGCAGGATGGGGGTATATGAGCAGGATGGGGGTTTATAGCAGGATCATATACAAGGCAGGAGGATCATTACCAGGATGGGGTACCTTAGTAGAGAATTTGGGGACATTACCCCCATAACAGTGTCAGCAGCAGATCCTCGCCCCATATCAGTGTGTCATGACCACATTTTTTGCTTAAAGTTTTATTTTCCCATTTTCCTCCTCTAAAACCAGGGTGCGTCTTATAGTCCGGTGCGTCTTATAGACCAAAAAATACGGTGTATATATATATATATATATATATATATATATATATATAAATAATCAGCAGACACAGGAGGCTTACATTACACTTCCAAACTGCTCTACCGTGTCGTTCTCTGCATTCCCTCGGATGAGACTTGCTTCTCTACCATGGGATGCGCAGACAGCAGCACTCACAGCTTTCATAACAGACAGAAATAAAATATATCTTTTTCAAAAGGCCTAGTATATTCCCAAGCTCATGGGAAGAAAACTATGCATTTGCATATGGAATCTGTTGCTATGAACCCAGAATATGTGGGTGGTTTAAAGGTTACGTTCACATGGGATACAAATGCAGCAGCTTTTTATTCCGGATTTTCAGAATGAAATCTGAAATCTATAGCTGGTCAATTTGTGCTGTGGATGCATCTGGCTGCATCATTTTCAGAAAGAAAAAAAAAAAGGCCACCAAAAACAGATAATTGCTAAGTGTAGCATATACCCTTAATCATGTTCACTGGGTTTCTTAGCATTATGTGCTATTTTTTTTAAAGTCTCTCAAATGCAGACACAGAATAAGAAATGAGGCTGATCATTACATCACAATACATTTTCTTTAGATGTTATCAATAGTTTTCATAAATATTACAATCTATAATTAAAGGCAAAGTTTGCCATGTGCTCCAGAATATTCATGGTGTAATGTTTTAACACTTTCCCAATGAGAAAGAATTGTTCTGAAACTAGTTCCCAACAAACAGAGGCTTCTTCCATTAGTTGTGCACCAACATCTGATGAGTAAAAGTAAATCTGGTGCATAAGAACATCACATGTTTGCAAGAAATCGGTGGGAGGCCCTAAAAAACATGCCACCATCAAGCCAACAAGGAGAAGACAAACAACAGCTACTCCTCGAAAAGAGAATGAAAATTTCGGTTTTCGTCTTTCCGGCTTTGCTGATGCGTCCTGTGGCAAACACAGCTTATCCACATCTCCTAGTTTTATATTATCCCACATATGAGTATCAAAACTTTTCATGTAGGACAAGACGGTGACATCAGAGGTTGAAGTTAATGGAGCCTTGAGAACATCAACTTTTTGTCTAAATTCTTCTATCTGCTGGAGGAATAAAAGTGGATCACAGATATCCTTAAAATTTTTGGCAATGACACAAGCCCTTTTCTGCTCGTTAATAATGGTGTTGAGCTTATTGATTTCAGGGTCGTAAGCCTGCAAGACCTCAAGCCTCATAGTCTCAAAGTCTGAGAGGATTTCATTTTTCTTCTGTTCCAGTAATTCCTGCAATTTTTTAAAATAATCCTTTACTCTGTCCGAGTCTGTGGTCAGCAAATGAAGAGTGTTCCTCTTGTTAGTCTCTAGGGTTTCCAGTCGAGCAGTCACGTCTTTGCATTGAATTTCCTCAAAACTCTGAAAAAAGAAGTCAAACGAACTTTTTTCCTGCTTGTAGGCCTCATCGATGGAGGAGAAGACATGATCTTTGTGATTGCCATTAGTGGCACAAAACCCACAGATCAACTTCAGGTCTGTAGAGCAGAAGATGTTGAGAGGTTGTCCAGTGTGCACCTTACACACCAGTGTCTTTGGAGATGCCTTCATCTTATTGTACTTCTCCACTATTCCTTTCAATAAGTAATTCACTTGAGGACTATTCACATCCATTGTGGAAATTTCTTTTCGGCACGTTGGACATTTGAACGTTGGTCTCCATATCTGTCTGGAACTTCCCTCAAGCACACCTTCCAGGCATTTTTTACAGAAATTATGGGCACAAGGTAAAACCCGAGGATCATCATAAAGGCTGCAGCAGATGGGGCATGTCAGCTCTTCTTCCAGTACCTCCATCACATCCTAAAGAAAACACAAAGTCAACAATGAAAACATCTGCGGACTTATAATAACAAAGACAACTCCTAAGAGTCACATTGGGAACGTCTTATCGTGCCTGTTCCTCTTCGTAACTCCTTAGGCTGTAACCCTTATTAAGTATTTTTAACTCTTTCCTATCTGTTACTTTATTTGCCCTTGTGCTCTTAGGCCATCTAGATGTGAAAAAGCCAGGACATCACTATTTATGTAGTACATATAGTGAAATGAGCGCCCTCCTACAGTTTAAAAGGGTTGTCTTCTACTTTGACATTGATGGTCTATCCTTAGGATAGGTCATCTATGTCTAATCAACCGGGGTCTGACACCTCGCACCACCACCGATCAGCTGTTTTCGGTCCTGGTGGCGGCAGCAGGCAGCCAGAAATAATCAGTTCTGGAGCTGCTCCGTCTTCTGATAGAGGCCGTGACCAGGTACTGCACATCCGCCTCCTATTGATTAGAACTGGAGGTGGATATGCAGTTCCTGACTGCGGCTACTATCAGAAGACAGAGCAGAGTCGGAACTGAGCATTTACGGCTGACTGCTGCCGCCACCGGGTACGGGAACAGCTGATCGGCGGGGGTGCAGGGTGTCGGACCCCGGTTGATCCGACATTGATTACCTATCTTAAGGATAGGCCATCAATGTCAAAGTAGTGGAAATCCCCTTTAATTCAGCTGGTGAACACAGCAAAAGAGCTTGTATCATTGTGATACCCTTCAGCTACTTTCATATTTCATTTCTTTTACATATCAACAGTATGCATCTGGAGTATTACCCAATATACACATTCAATGTGTCAGAAGGCCTTATTCACCCAGTGTAGTACCATTTCAGCATGTCAAGCCGGTATTTCTCATCGTACAGTTTTTTACTGTTCAGGTAAACTCGGTTTACTATGTTTTTCTAATCAGAGGGAAGCTACATAAAATAAATTATATTGTATGGCAAAACCTATGGCCCCGTATTCCCCCCTATGACTATACAAAATGATACATTGGGAAATTCTCCAGAAGTATACCTGCAACCTTCAAGGTGATTCTTTACAGTTAGAGCATGCAGGTTGTGGGATGTCTTACCACAAGAGGTAGTAACAACAGACATTATAGCAGCATTTAAAAGACCCATACATTTGTATTGTTAATTTTGTTCAGACACATGGATCAATATCGGGCACGTCTCCACAATTGTAGTCTGCAAAAAATCATGAATATGTTAAAATCCTCGTAGACTTTCAGAAGTATGAGTAGCACGCGAAAGAGAAAAACTGACTGTGTAAATGAGCCCTTAGGCTCATATATATTTACAGCAAAAAGCAAAATAAATTAGTATAGGAAAGCTTTCCTTTGGCTCAGTAGTGGGAAACACATCTTCCCCAGGTGCTCTTAAATACCTAATTTTTTAGTACCCAAAATCATATAGTATTGAACAGATACAGTATATCACAAAAGTGAGTACACACCTCACATTTTTTAAAACATTTTATTATATCTTTTCATGGGACAACACTGAAGATATGACACTGATACAATGTAAAGTGTATAACTGTAAACTATAACATAAGTATAACTTGTATAACTGTAAATTTGAAATGCCCTAACTCAACATACAGTCATTAATGACTAATTCGTTGCTAACAAAAGTGAGTACATCCCTAAGTGAAAATGGCCAAATAATGCCCAAAGTGTCAATATTTTGTGTGTCCGCCATTATTTTTAAGCCTAACCTCTTACCTCTCTTGGACTTGGAGTTCAATAAACGTCACAGGAGCCACTGGAATTTTCTTCCTTCCTTCTTGATGACATCACAGAGCTGGTGGATGTTAGAAACTTTGTGGTAGGGCATTCCACAGTCTGACTGCTCTAACTGTAAAGAACCCTTTCCTATTTAGCTGCCGGAATCACCTTTCTTCCACTAGTAATGTGTGCCCCCTGGTCCTTTTTTTTATCCTCAGCGAATTCTTTGCCATGAGGAGCCATGTTAAACTTCCAATGACCAGTATGAGAATGTCTGAGCGATAACACGAAATGAACTGGTGGAGGAAGGTTGAACTAGATGGACCTAGGTCTTTTTTCAACCTAAGTAACTATGTAACTATGTAACACAACTGCTCCCCATTCACACCTGAGACCTTTTAACACCAATGAGTGAAATGTCACCAGGGGGAAAACAATGGCTAATTGGACACAATTTAGCCATTTTGCCTAAAGGCTACTTTACACGCTGCGATATCGGTCCCGATATCGCTAGCGTGGGTACCCGCCCCCATCTGTTATGCGACACGGGCAAATCGCTGCCCGTGCCGCACAGCATCGCACAGACCCGTCACACATACTTACCTGCTCGGCGACGTCGCTGTGACCGGCGAACCACCTCCTTTCTAAGGGGGCGGTCCGTGCGGCGTCACAGCGACGTCACTGAGCGGCCGGCCAATAGAAGCGGAGGGGCGGAGATGAGTGGCCGGAACATCCCGCCCACCTCCTTCCTTCCTCATAGCGGCCGGGAGGCAGGTAAGGAGAGGTTCCTTGTTCCTGCGGTGTCACACGGAGCGATGTGCTGCCGCAGGAGCGACGAACTACATCGTTACTGCTGCAGTAACGATAATCGAGAATGGACCCCCATGTCACCGATGAGCGATTTTGCACGTTTTTGCAACGATGCAAAATCGCTCATCGGTGTCACACGCAGCAACATCGCTAATGCGGCCGGATGTGCGTCACCAATTCCGTGACCCCAATAACTCCGCATTAGCGATGTCGCAGCGTGTAAAGCCCCCTTTAGGGGTGTACTCACTTTTATTGCCAGCGGTTTAGACATTAATGATGGCTGTGTGTTGAGTTATGTAGAAGGCACCAAATTTACACTGTTATACAAGCTGTACACTGACTACTGTACATTGTATCAAAGTGTCATCTTCAGTGTTGTCCCAAGAAATGATATAAAACATTTACATAAATGTAAGGGGTGTACTCACTTTTGTGGCATACTGTATATTCATCGGTTCAAAATAAACAAATATGCCAAGTAAACAATACTAGCTATCTTCTTTTAAAGTAAATAGGAGCTTATAATCTTTATATGTTAATACAAAAGAAACAAAGACATACTCTGCCAGTAAACTGCTGCAGGTGATATAAACCTGGCACACCTTCTATTGAGGTTTAGTCAAATGCAGGTAAGGTGGTAATGGAGGGTGTTAGCGGGGAAAGCTGGGTTAATCTGTAATATGAATAAAGGACCGAGAAGAAGGTTTGCAGACCAGTTAGGGAACAACAGAAAAGAGACACAGATATACAATCTAATACACTATTACCCACCCCAGTGTACCCTCCAGCTGTAGTGGAAACTTGTGCTTCCACAAAAGGGCCATGATGGACTGGGTAGCATTTGGGGGATGTGTGATTGCCATTACTATGCGGACTTCCTGGTTTCTACTTCACTGACACTCAGTTAGGCTGTAAGGACCATCTTGTGAGATGAGCATTGTCACTTTTCATTGTGTTCAGACAAAATAAAGGATGTTGTCACGAGGTATGTACGGACTAGGGGTTCCTAAACTGGCCCTCAGATTTGAGACCCTGCATTGTGTCCCTTATCTCGGAGGTAAGCTTGCTGGTAGTCAGGTTTGAGCCCCCAGCATGATCCTGACTCCTGTCCGAGCCCTGATCTTACTCCCCCCACCCTGGGAGCAGGCCAGAAACTAAAGGTACCATCAGACTAAGCAACATCGCTAGCAACATCGCTGCTGAGGCACAACTTGCTAGTGATGTTGCTTAGTGTGACATCCAGCAACAACCTGGCCCCTGCTGTGAGGTCGTTGGTTGTTGTTTAATGTCCTGGGCCATTTTTTAGTTGTTGCTCTCCCGCTGTGAAGCACACATCGCTGTGTGTGACAGCGACAGAGCAACAACTAAATGTGCAGGCAGCAGGAGCCGGCTTCTGCGGACGCTGGTAACCACGGTAAACAGCGGGTAACCAAGAAGCCCTTACCTTGGTTACCCGATATTTACCTTCGTTACCAGCGTCCGACGCTCTCAGCTGTCAGTGCCGGCTCCTGCTCTCTGCACACGTAGCCAGAGTACCCGTCGGGTAATTAACCCGATGTGTACTGTGGCTATGTGTGCAGGGAACAGGGAGCCGCCACTGACAGCGTGAGAGCGGCGGACGCTGGTAACGAAGGTAAATATCGGGTAACCAAGGGAAGGGCTTCTTGGTTACCCGATGTTTACCGTGGTTACCAGCGTCCGCAGAAGCCGGCTCCCTGCTGCCTGCACACGTAGCAGAGTACACATCAAGTAATTAACCCGATGTGTACTGTGGCTAGGAGTGCAGGGAGCCAGCGCTAAGCGGTGTGCGCTGGTAACCAAGGTAAATATCGGGTTGGTTACCCGATAGTTACCTTAGTTACCAAGCGCAGCATGCTTCCAAGTTTTCAAGAGTTCTATTACACAGAGCAGTGGTGATGCATTGTGCTGTATAGCAGACGCAAGCATACAATCACAGCTTCAAGTCCCCTAAAGTGACAAGTAAAAACAATAATAATAAAAAAAAATGTTTTTAAAAATGTGAAAAAAATTACAAAAAACATAAGTTCAAATCACTCCCCTTTTACCCCATTGAAAATTAAAAAATAAATACAAATTTGGTCTCGCTATGATCAAAAATATCCAATCTATCAAAATCTAAAACAAAATAGTCTAAAAAAAAATATACAGTATATACATATTTGGTATCTACGTACTTGTACTGACCTGGAGAATTATATTGCCTGGTCTGTTTTACTATATAGTGAACATGATAAATAAAAACCCATTGCGGAATTGCAATTTTTTTTGTCATTTCAATGGAGTTGGAATTTTTTCCCATTTTCCAGTAAAATATATGCCAGCATGAAGAATGGTGTCATTCAAAAGTACAACTCGTCAAGCAAAATTCAAGCCCTGATGTGGCTATTTTGTATTTAATAAAAAGTTGTGGTGCTTGGAAGAAGGGGAGGGAACAAAATATATAGAGAATGGCTATGGTTGAGACTAATGCCTGCTTTACACGAGTCGACCGATCGTGCAATTTCACGATCGATCGTACCCGCTCCCGTCTTTTGTGCGTCACGGGGAAATCGCTGCCCGTGTCGCACAAAGTCGTGAAACCCCCGTCACACACACACTTACCTGCTGAGCGACCTCGCTGTGGGCGGCGAACATCCTCTTCCTAAAGAAGGAGAGACATTCGGCGTCACAGCGATGTCAAACAGCCGCCGGCCAATAGAAGCGGAGGGGCGGAGATGAGCGGGACGTAAACATCCCGCCCACCTCCTTCCTTCCGCAGAGCTGCCGGGAGCTGCGGGTAAGCTGTGTTCATCATTCCCGGGGTGTCACACGGAGTGATGTGTGCTGCCCCGGGTACGATGAACAACTGGCGCCATGTTAATTAAACAATTTTTTAAAACTGAGCGGCGAGTACATGACTCACGATTTGTGAGCGATTCTGCGTCGCTCGGAGGTGTCACACGAGACAACGTCGTGAACGATGCCGGATGTGCGTCACGAAAACCGTGACCCCGACGATGAATCGCACGAAAGCTCGTCTCGTGTAAAGCACCCTTAAGGGCCACGTTGTGCGTGTTACCTGTACCTGTCTTGCACTGGTTATATATTTTTTATCCACTTACCTTCTTACTTTTATGCCTTTTTGTTCTATATAAATTTATTTAACGGATTCGTGCTGGTCCTATTTCTACTTTAGGAAACAAAATATAATGATAAAATGGAAAATCCCCATGGAGTGAAGAGGTTGGCCACCAGTTCAGATAAACAAGAACCTTTCTCAATAGGTGGTCTCCCAGACTTCAGACTGCTCTGTAATTACTTGAAGATTTCCCCTAAGAGAATGCCTAGCACCAGTGGCAGTGCCCTCAGTGCCACCAGCCCAGACATTAGCCCACACATTAGCCATACTGTTCCTGCTAATCATATTTCTGCTAATAAAATCATTAAATAAAACAATATGATGAACTGAGAGGTTCTTAATCATTAGATAGCACATGGCGCTCACCCACGACACTCCTTGAAGAAATCCCAGGCTCAGCTACATTCTGTGCACCCAGCATCACAGGTTGTGCCTGGGCTGGTGTTCTCCTACAATGTGTCCTCTTCCTGCTCTGTGTGGAAGGCGGGGAACATGCGATTTTTACTCCTCCTGCTCCTATTCTCTGGCACTGCCTCCATTGCTCATCACCCTGTGTGTTGCTGCAGCTCGGATGCTGATATGTTGCTGCCAGCTGCTCCCTCCTCCCTTCCATCTTTGCTCTGTGAATAAGTTGCTTCACAAGCTCCCCCATGGATACTGACACTTCCTCTTCTTCATCCTGAGAAAAAAGCTGCGTCACATCCCTGAGTACCAGAATTTATACCAGTTCCCGCTACAGTTGAAGCTTTCCTCATCCTTTTAGGACCCAAAATGCCCCCCACGCAGAGACCCAAGACTTCTCCAGCACCAGCTCATGCTCCGGGTCCAGCAGAGAAACCAACCACACAATATGACAGAAGATGGGGGGCACAGTCCTATGTTTTCTCCATTTAACAAAGGCTCTTACATTAGTCGGTCACCTTTGCATAACTATACAATAGGATAAAGAGTTGCACACCAGTCACAATGCATAGGGGAATGATGAAAAGCAGAACTGCTATGGGAATACTAGACTGAAAAATACAATGGACTATCTGAAAAAAATGAAAAACATGAAAATGGAATATGCATAACTGCTATGAATAATAGGAATATAAGAGACTAGAAGGTGGCCCGATTCTACGCATCGGGTATTCTAGAATTTACGTATTGTGTAGTTAATGTATGATTTTTGTTATATATATATATATATATATATATATATATATATATGTTGTTGTGTGTAGTTACCAAGTGTTTGTGTAGGGTCTGTACATGTTCTGGGTGTTGTCTGGGTGTGGCGGGGGGTGAGAGCGGTGTTGTGTGTGTGTTGCGTTGTTTGTGGAGCGCTGTGTGTCTGTAGCGTTGTGTGTGTGTGTGTGTCTTGCGCGGTTTGTGTGGGTGTGGTGTGTTTTGGGGGGAGGTATGTTTTGTGCAATGTGTGTGTGTTGCGTGATATGTGCGTATATTTATGTATTCCGCGGTGTTTGTGTGTTGGGTGTTGTGTGTGTGCAGCGTTGTCTGTGTGTGTGGGTGTCTGTGTATGGCGGTGTTTGTGGTTCCCAGTGTGTGTGTGGTGTGTGTGTGTGTGTGTGTGTGTTGGGGGGCGGTGTGCACCTCCCATCGTGCTCCATCCGCCATGCTGCGCACCCCCCATCGTGCTCCATCCGCCATGCTGCGCACTCCCAAACGTGCTCCATCCACCATGCTGCGCACTCCCAAACGTGCTCCATCCGCCATGCTGCGCACTCCCAAACGTGCTCCATCCGCCATGCTGCGCACTCCCAAACGTGCTCCATCCGCCATGCTGCGCACTCCCAAACGTGCTCCATCCGCCATGCTGCGCACTCCCAAACATGCTCCATCCGCCATGCTGCGCACTCCCAAACGTGGTCCATCCGCCATGCTGCGCAGTCCCAAATGTGCTCCATCCGCCATGCTGCGCACTCCCAAACGTGCTCCATCCCCCATGCTGCGCACTCCCCATCGTGCTCCATCCCCCATGCTGCGCACCCCCCATCGTGCTCCATCCCCCATGCTGCACCAGCATCAGCTTCTCTGCCCCCATCATCAGCCTCTCTCCTCCCAGCATCAGCCTCTCTCCTCCCAGCATCAGCCTCTCTCCTCCCAGCATCAGCCTCTCTGTCCCCAGCATCAGCCTCTCTCCTCCCAGCCTCAGCCTCCCCCAGCATCAGCCTCTCTTCTCTCACCCTCCCCCTCCCAGCCTCCCTCCTCCCAGCCTCCCCCAGCATCAGCCTCTCTCCTCCCAGCCTCCCCCTCCCAGCCTCCCCCAGCATCAGCCTCTCTCCTTCCAGCCTCCCCCAGCATCAGCCTCCCCCAGCATCAGCCTCTCTCCTCCCAGCCTCCCTCCTCCCAGCCTTCCCCAGGATCAGCCTCTCTCCTGCCAGCCTCCCTCTTCCCAGCCTTCCCCAGCATCAGCCTCCACCTCCCAGCCTCCCTCAGCATCAGCCTCCCCCAGCATCAGCCTCTCTCCTTCCAGCCTCCCCCAGCATCAGCCTCCCCCAGCATCAGCCTCTCTCCTTCCAGCCTCCCCCAGCATCAGCCTCCCCCAGCATCAGCCTCCCCCAGCATCAGCCTCTATCCTCCCAGCCTCCCTCCTCCCAACCTCCCCCAGCATCAGCCTCCCCCTCCCAGCCTCCCCCAGCATCAGCCTCCCCAGCATCAGCCTCTCGCCTTCCAGCCTCCCCCAGCATCAGCCTCCCTCAGCATCAACCTCCGCCTCCCAGCCTCCCCCAGCATCAGCCTCCACCTCCCAGCCTCCCCCAGCATCAGCCTCTCTCCTCCCAGCCTCCCCCAGCATCAGCCTCTCTCCTCCCAGCCTCCTCCAGCATCAGCCTCTCTCCTCCCAGCCTCCAGTAGCATCAGCCTCCCCTTCCTCTCTCCTTCCAGCCTCCCCCAGCATCAGCCTCTCTCCTCCCAGCCTCCCCCAGCATCAGCCTCCCCCTCCCAGCCTCCCCCAGCATCAGCCTCCCCCTCCCAGCCTCCCCCAGCATCAGCCTCCCCCAGCATCAGCCTCTCTCCTTCCAGCCTCCCCCAGCATCAGCCTCCCCCAGCATCAGCCTCTCTCATCCCAGCCACCCCCAGCATCAGCCTCCCCCAGCATCAGCCTCTCTCCTCCCAGCCTCCCCCAGCATCAGCCTCCCCCAGCATCAGCCTACACCCTCCCAGCCTCCCCCAACATCAGCCTCCCCCAGCATCAGCCTCTCTCCTTCCAGCCTCCCCCAGCATCAGCCTCCCCCAGCATCAGCCTCTCTCATCCCAGCCACCCCCAGCATCAGCCTCCCCCAGCATCAGCCTCTCTCCTCCCAGCCTCCCCCAGCATCAGCTTCCCCCAGCATCAGCCTACACCCTCCCAGCCTCCCCCAACATCAGCCTCCCCCAGCATCAGCCTCCCCCAGCATCAGCCTCCCCCTCCCAGTCTTCCCCAGGATCAGCCTCTCTCCTCCCAGCCTCCTCCAGCACGCCGTGCTCCTCTGCCGACACTCACAGATCCGATCGCATACACTCACACACACACACACCCACCCGATCGCATACACTCACACACACCCGATCGCATACACTCACACACACCCGATCGCATACACTCACACACACCCGATCGCATACACTCACACACACCCGATCGCATACACTCACACACACCCGATCGCATACACTCACACACACACACACTGAAGATATCGCACATACGCGCTCACACTCACAACATCCGGAGATACCACATGCTTCTGGCCATGTGATCCTCCGGCAGGTCCTGGAAGCTCACAGCACAGTATCGCCGCCGAGAAGCAAGCGATATCTCTGGATGCTGTGAGTGTGTGGATGCGATCTGATGTGTGTGTGAGGTGTGTGTGAGAGTGAGTGTGATCTGATGTGTGTGTGTGTGTGTCTGTTGTTATGTGTGCGTGTGGATTTTCCGCCGCTGCAGGACCTTGATGCGCTGGTAACTATGCTACCATGGTTACCAGCGCATCACGTCCCCCACTCGCACGGGAGCCCACACCAGCATACGGCGGCAAAACCCAGCAATGCGAGGGTTTGTGTCGGCTGGGTTAGCGGCGTATGCTGGTGTGGGCTCCCGGGGGTACAGTACTCACCTGAGAGTCGTGTCTCCGTGTCAGTTCGGGGGATGCGTGCGGGGGGCGGGGCCAGAGCGAGCGTGCATTGCGTGAGGGGGGCGGGGCATGGCCGAGTTGCCAATACGTGCAGGGTGCCGGGGCAAGAGGCCAATCCGTGTGGGGGCGGAGCCTGTGCGAGCGGCCGGCCAATCCGTGTGGGGGGGAGCCAGGGCGAGCGACCAATCCGTGCGGGGGGGCGGGGCCATGGCGAGGCCAGCGGCCAATCCGCTTTGTGTCACCATAAGGACACAATTTTGGAGCAAGACAGACAGACAGATAGACAGACAGACAGAATAAGGAAATTATATATATAGATATTTGGCCATTGTATTGATCAATGCAAAAGAGCCCCAAACCATGCCAAGGTAATCTCTATTTTTGGGGTCCCTAAACCTTTGGATAACTGGCATTTCTGATGTTTCTATTTCCTGCATATAACCAAAAACGTTAGGGTTCAAACAAAGGGGTACGCCTTGCCAGAGCTGTTGAGCTCTCATGAATTGGCCAATTTGTGTGCTAAGTACCTTACTTTTTTAATGTATGTTTTATAGCAGTAATGCAGTTCCAAATTCATATATTCAATGTTTGCATATTATAGCATTTCAGAATACAGCTGTATTTTGTTGCTTATATTGACTGGCTTGCACCTGTTCACAGATGTCTTATTTTGTTTAGAGGTGCTTGTCAGTTTTTTTTATATTTCTATTTACAGCATAACGCTTAGAGTCCTGTGTAGTCTGGAAAAGAGAGGATAGAAGAAGTTATAAACAGCCTTTGTCCTCTGCTCGGGGTTTTCCGTTGTCACTGACAGCTGCAGAGTTGAACCCCTCCTGTTAGATTTCAAGAGCTTTAGTGCAGCAACATCAAAAGACCCCAAACGGTCGGTGCTTGTTCAAAGTTTAACCCTCATAAGAATTTCAAGGGTTTATTGGAATTGACAATAAGATACTTGCAAAAATTGGAAAAATTAGAGTTTCATAATGTTGGAGAGGTGAATGGTATATAAGATTGTATTGGTCTCTATTTCTCTCTATCCACTATTGCATCTATGGACAGACATTTCCAGATTTCCCCACTAAGGCTTTGGTCCTATTTATTGTACATATGAATCATCTGTGAAAAATGCTGTACTCCTTACAATGTATGGTGCTCTTCACATGTTTTCTTTTTTAGGGGGCCTGATTTCACCATGTCAAATGCCCCCTCATGTCAATAAAAAAGGAGCAATGTCCAATTTTATTGCAATTTGCAGGTCAAACTCGCCTAATCAAGTTCATGGGTCAGTAAAAAGAGAGCAGACGGCACTGATGGTATCATAGCGCTGTCCGTTTTCCATTGAGTTTGGTAAGAGAAGCTGAGAAACCTCCATCATCTTGTTTGGAGAAGAGGAAATCTCATGAAACTGATGATAAACACTGATCGAGAAACTGATCAAAATATGATGAAAATTTAATCCAGAAACCTGATGAAAATCAGTCTATTTGCCACATACAAAAAAAAAACCCCAAGGGGTAAAACAGGCTGAACACTGAGCATTACTATCTTAGGCTAGGTTCACATTTCCGTTGTTTTCCATCAGTCACATGTGTTGCTTGACGCTTGTAACTGATGCGTTGTACAACGGATGACAAGAATTAGAATTCATTGTTGGGCTCCATTGTAAAACGTGAGAGAACGATCAGCTGATCATTCACAATAGCCGGCTGCCAGCTTTTGAGAGCGAACAGATGATCTCATGGCGGCCGGCTAATGAGAGCGATCAGCTGATCGCTCTCATTAGCCAGCCGCCAGGTGATCAGCTGATCGCTCACAGCAGCCGGACGCCGGGTGATCAGCTGATCGCTGACAGCAAAAGGCTGCCAGGTGATCAGCTGATCGCTCACAGCAGAAGGCCGCCGGGTGATCAGCTGATCGCTCACAGCAGCCGGCCGCCGGGTGATCAGCTGATCGCTCACAAAAGGCGGCTGCCGGGTGATCAGCTGATCGCTCACAGCAGCCGGCTGCCGGGTGATCAGCTGATCGCTCACAGAAGACGGCTGCCGGGTGATCAGCTGATCGCTCACAGCAGCCGGCCGCCGGGTGATCAGCTGATCGCTCACAGAAGGCGGCTGCCGGGCGATCAGCTGATCGTTCGGCTGCCGAGAGAATGCATGCGCAGAGAAATCCTAAGGATTCCGCTGCTAAAAAAAGTTACACTCTGCATTCGTGCTGCCCGAAGGTCAGTCGTTCCACAACTGATCAGTCGGGCGGAGGATGCAACACAGCACCATCAGTCACAATCCGCCGCTCATACAAGTCTATGGGAACAACGGAATCCGCCAAACGGATTCCGTTGTTTACCAGAGCTGCGGATTGTGACTGATACAAATTGACGGAAATGTAAACCTAGCCTTACTTGTCTAGAACACGTCTGCAGTCCCTCTGTGTGACATCAGACTTGTAAATCCTCACAGAGTGCACACTGTGTACTGTCAGGATTCTCCGATGTCAGAGCCAGGAACGGCAGTCAAGTATGCATTATACAGACTCCCAGCCAGTACCCAACTAGTTGGCTGGCCTCACTCATACACGTGTTAGGCCAGGTTCAGAGAAGCGTGTGAAAAAGTCTTCTCTCTGAAAGGATCGGTTATTTTTTTTTCCCTATTGTCATTTGTTGTCACATGTATTTACAGTATATATCAACTATTCAAAAATTATACACATAAAAAATGGGTCCCATATTGATGGGTGTCCATATGGCTTATTTTTTAAGAATCTAATAAGTTTAATGGGAGTGTCTGAAGAAAACAAAAAAGAAAACAGATCAGGCTAGTGTATGCTGTGATTTTTTTTTGTTATACATAGACAATTGGTCCGTGTATAAAAACGTTCACGTGAATTACACAATTGAATTGCATTGGTCAAGGTGCTATCTGTATAAAGCCTGCTTTAAACGCTGCAATGTATCTTACAATGTGTCGGCGGGGTCACGTCGTAAGTGACGCACATCCGGCATTGTAAGTACATTGCAGTGCGTGACAGGTATGTGTGATTGCGATTGAACGTTAAAACGTTCATCGCATACACATCGTACCTTTCTCTAGAATTGCACGTCAGATTGTTCATCGTACCCGGGATAGCACACATTGCAGTGTGTGACACCCCGGGAACGATGAACAGATCTTACCTACGTCCTGCGGCTCCCGGCCCACAATGCGGAAGGAAGGAAGTGGGCGGGATGTTTATGTCCCGCTCAGCTCCGCCCCTCCGCTTCTATTGGCCGGCTGCCGCGTGACGTCGATGTGACGCCGAACGTCCCTCCCACTCCAGGAAGTGGACGTTCGCCGCCCACATCGAGGTCGTATGCAAAGGTAAGTACGTGTGACGGGGGTTAATCGTTTGTGCGGCACGTTCAACAAATTGAACGTGCCACACATACGATGGGGGCGTTGCAAATCGCATACGATATTGTATGCGAAATTGCAACGTGTAAAGCAGGCTTTAGGTTTGCGTATGGACAGCACATGGACCGATTAGGTGTTTGTACACTGAATTGAGGGTGTGTTAAGTTTATATACCCTTGATTAATATTAGGTGTGGCAGAATATGACTTGTGTTTCTTTAGTCTAGTTTTCTTGTGTATCTAAAGACTGCGCCCTCTGCTTCTGAGCCTGTCAGCTTGCTATCATAACCTGATGTGCATTTTTGATGCCAAGCTTCTAGGTTTTTTAGGATGACCTGAGTATTCAGATAGTTTGGAGTTTTCACCAATACCACACCACTAGGCTCTCTCATTCAATTTTCGCTCTGCTTTAGGTGTCCTGACTAGTAATGAGTGAGCACTACCATGCCTCAGGTGCTTGGTACTCGAAATGAGCAGGTTGACTCAAGTACAGAGTATAATAGAAGTCAATGGGAATCTCGAGCATTTTCCTGAAAAATGCTTGAATTTCCCATTGACTTACATTATTACTGAGTCCAGCCCATCCAACCTGCTCATTTCAAGTATCAAGCATGGTAGTGCTCATTCATCACTAGTCTTGACACATCTAGCTTTACCGCCCCATGCCACTTCAAGGTACCATCCAACATATTCATGCAGGATATGCAACTCAGCCATTACATACTGCTTCAACAGGCAATCCAGTCTATCTAGCGCTGTAGTTCCAAGTTGCCACCCATATCATATCAACCTTTGCTGTTCTATGCTACCCCTATGTGCCATACAGCATACCCGGCTATACTGATTCATGTTGCCAAGGTACCAGGTAACATTTCAGCCTGCATTCTGGTCCATGATGTATATCCAGAACTATGGCTTAAACTAGAAAAAATTGCCGGCACTTCCTAGTCTCATAGTCTGAACTGGTGCATACTGAACATGACATACAATATTCAAAATAGCAGTTGCACTCAAGTAAAGGGAAGGAGAAAAAACAAGAATGTAGATGGTGAATATTCGAATGTGAATACGCATTACTGCTAAGAAAATATGAAAACATTTATTTGAAAAAATATGAGTTACTTAGCAACTAAAGGTGGCCAAATTTACTTGTGCCCAGATACCAACGTCAAGGTGTAACTCTCATCTGGATCAGATGAGACCGAGATGAGAGTTATACCTTGACATTGGTATCTGGGCACAAGTAAATTTGGCCACCTTTAGTTGCTAAGTAACTCATATTTTTCAAAGAATTTTTTTCATATTTTCTTGCCAGTAATGCGTATTCACATTCCAATATAAACAATCTACATTCTTGTTTTTTCTCCTTCCCTTAACTTGAATGCAACTGCTATTTTTGAGTATTGCAGATCTATAGCTTAGAGATACCACCTCACTGGTTTAAAACACTTTGAATAGTGGCAACATTTTGTTTTGAAACTTTTTAACGCCAATTTTAAGCAGGCCCACTAAACAGAAAGGTTCCGGAACATAACTGTTCGTGGCTACGCCTGCCCATCAAATTAATAAAAAGTGGCAATGTTAATGTTACTTACATAAGAGATGTTAATCCAGTCTCTGACTGGAGTAACATTTCTGTTAAGATGCAAGGAAGCGTACACCATTGATGAGATGCGCCAAATTCATTAAATGGCATGCACCTCAATAGATAAGGCACATCTTATTCTTACCGCCCTTCATTAAAACTGGCATATAAAAGTCTTCATGAATCGGGGTCTAAGATTCCAGAGGAGGGCGATGCAGCTGGGAAAGGTACTGTGAGGCACGTACTTCACGAAATATGGACTGTCTTCTACTATGGTTGGTTCACTGCCAAGAGTTTAGTGACCAACAAAGAAAGGAGATACAATATAGAAAACAAAAAGAGAAGGAGCAATATCAAGATGTGAATTGCGGCAACAATAAGCTTAAAAAGAGAAGAGATTACCTGTTTTAGTGGCTGGTGGGTACTCCTGCAAACTCAAAGCTTACGAAATTAAAAAAAAATGATCAAATCTAAAATAGTAGCTCAAACTCATTGGTGGCCGGAAAAAGCAAATGGTTGCATCATTTAGCACCATTTCTCACTAGCAAAACTCAGCAGTTATAAATGGCAAATAAGCATGGAGAAAGCTGAAAGCAATCAAAAAGATAAAGCTGACATTCTGAGACAATGGAATATGCATTGGAATCATTCATCAAATGTTCTAGACCAACAGATATCAGGATAAGGAATAAGCTAGAGAGCCTTACATCCTCTCACTGAATTATGCTCATAGTGGATTTCTCCTAAGTGCTGTACAGTTCAACAGGTGCTGGGGAATATTATCCTTCAGCAATTCCTGGAAGTCCTTCCTACACTAAACAAAATCTGAGTAAAGTAATATGAGCCTAACTGTGGAGAGCAAACGGTGACAATTGCAGAATATGACTTGCAAAAAAAGTACTGGCTAGTAAGCGAATTGTAGCAAGACGTTTCTTTTACTATTATTTATTACACTGCTGTACATCAGTTTTGCTAACTACAAGATAACACGTGAACTTTATGAATTTTGGCTTACTGAATAATGATGGGTGGACCCAACCGGATTTAAAATAACAAAAAAAACCCGGTTCCGTCCCTGAATTGATGCCAGATAACTGCCAGCATGCCGGACCTCAAGTCTATGGAGACCCGAATTCAGCGCGTTAAAATGGTGGTAGAAGAGATAGGGGGATTAGAGCAACCACGTTATGCTAACTGAATCTCCTGCGCGGCTGTAACGCTACTTCTGGGGCTGCTTATTAACCTCATGAAATATACACTGCTTCTCCCACCCACCGGCAGTCCCAGTGTCTCTGATTGGCTGCAGTCAGATGAGCCCCCACCCGGTTTGACAGCGTCTTTCAATCACAGACGCTGTTTGCATGTCTATATGAGTGTAAAAGTAAATAAAAAAATTAGCGTAGTGTCCCCCCATTTAACCCTTAAAAAGGTTTTCAGTTGAATATGTTATCCAACACTGAAACAGTTCATGCACGGTACAGGAATGATCCTGGTATAATCGGTTACACTTGAGGATGTTTTACAACAACCAAACAAAGAACAAATATATGTGACTTTTTACGAAAAGCTTATCATGCATATTTTAGGGTTAAACTGTGTGACTAGGAAAAATCTTGGGCATCACAAAGTCACATGTTGAAAAGCCAAAACAATGGACTAAAGGCCGCTTTACACGCTGTGATATCGGTACCGATATCGCTAGCGTGCGTACCCGCCCCCATCATTTGTGCGACACGGGCATATCACTGCCCGTGGTGCACAAAATCGCACGGACCCGTCACACTACTTACCTGCATAGCGACATCGCTGTGACCGGCGAACCGCCAACTTTCTAAGGGCGCGGTTCGTTCGGCGTCACAACGACGTCACTAAGCGGCCGCCAAATCAAAGCGGAGGGGCGGAGATGAGTGGGACAAACATCCCGCCCACCTCCTTCCTTCCTCATTGCTGGCGGGACGCAGGTAAGGTGAGGTTCCTCGTTCCTACGGTGTCACACATAGCGATGTGTGCTGCCGCAGGAACGACGAACAACATCGTACATGCAGCAGCAACAATAATTGGGAATAGGGGGGCATGTAAACAATTAGCAATTTTGAACGTTTTTGCAACGATTCAAAATCACTAAAAGCTGTCACACACAACAACATCGCTAACGCGGAAGGATGTGCATCACAAATTCCGTGACCCCCCCAACATCGCTTTAGCGATATTGCAGCGTGTAAAGCGGCCTTAAGGGTCAGAGAACAGATCTCAGCTCTAGAGTTCCAATGGTGTGTCAAGAGCTTAAAATCATGTTGATAACTGCTATTTATATAATTTTCTACCTAATAATTAAAATTTAGACAACTATTGCTCTCTTGGTTAGGTAAGAGACTAGCTTTTTGCATGAAACAAATATATTATGTGCTATTGCTTCTTCAGAATTACTTATTATCTCTGATATTCAACTTTAAAATTTTAATCAAATATTTCTCCTTTGTGAAAAAAATTGATGTATTGCCTAATGTTTTACGTCATATCGGAATCAACACTTGTCATTTGAGTAAAATCAGCAAATTTACTTAGGCCAGCAAATTTTGGTCCAAATACAGACTAGTGTCAGCGATATGTAAAGACTTGAGGATGTAAAATACAAGTCATTAAAGGGAACCTGCATATCTAGAATCCCTCTCTAACCGTCCCAGCATATAGAGAGGGGAGCCAGCACGATCTGAAATTGGTATGCATCATATAAAAAGTGCAAATTCACAGATTTATTCCAACTGTACTGTAATATAAATGAGATTTTTAGCAAATAATTGATCAATTCTTTGAGCCACCCCTGCCAACGTCACGGTGTGACGCCCTGGGCAAGCCAGGGGTCACAGGTCATCACACCACCACACCCTACATCCAAGTTAGGAACACCAAGGCTACTGAAATCCTTGTTGCCTTCCTCCAGGGGCTGATGTTCACACCAAGGGGTGGGCCAGGCGGTTGGCTCCGCCCACCGAGGAGTACACAGCCCTGGAGGCGGGAAGAACCAGGCACTTTAGCTCAGGCAGAACAGTGAGGGAGGTGAAGGAGTAAACAGTGGAGTGATAGAGGAGCTAAGTGAAGTGAAAGTGAAGTAGTAGTGGAGCAAAGAAGAAAAGAGTAAAAGTGAGAGTAGAAAAGCCTGAAGTTGGTCCGGCTGTGTGCAGGACAGAGTCAGCAAGGTCAGCAACGGCGGTGACAGTCTGGAGGGGGACTGCTCGGAGGTTGCTGGAAGGACCGCGGACGGGTAGTGGCCCAGCGGTCTGGAGCAGTATACAAAGAACAGTCAGCACCAGGGCAGGGGCCTCTCGGACCCCGGCAAGGCTAGGAGTCGCCATAATTTGCCAAATCCGTCAGTGAAGGGGACGTCTGTCTCCAAACAACCAAGTCCCGATTGAAGGCAACAGTCCAACCATTAAGGAGGAACACCGCCACCGCCAGGGCACCAGTTCCTCGGGGCCAGTGTCTGCGGGCAAAGTAGGGCTCCTCCGGCCCATATCCAAGCCGGGGAGCGGGTTACCGGTGGGAACCCATCGCTACCAACACAAGAACATTAGGTGCAGGACAAAGGGACATCACCGTCACCTACTGGGAGAGCAAGTGCAGCCGTCCGTGGGAACCGTCTTTCCAGCCGTGTGTTTTACCGAAAACTGTGTCAATGTCTCAGGCTGAGTGAGTACCACAGTGCCGCAAGGCACAGCGCTGCCCCTGCGTACCTGCACCCCGCCAAGCCCTGCATCTCCCACTTCATCACTGGGCCCCGGGATCACCAACCCCTACCCACGGAGGGGCAACACAACAACTGGCTGCTCCACATCATCACTCCCGGGATCCCCATACAGAGCAGCGGTGGTGTCAACAAATCACCACAACCGTGGGTGGCGTCACGGACAATATACTTTATCCCAAAACCCAATTCCCCTTTTCACTCACGGGCGAGGAGCGCCGCTCGAGACCCCCGGGATCCGGCCCACCGCTCGAGCCACCACTGAGCAGCAGCAGCCGGACCCGAGCAGAGGGGTGAGCGCAGTGCTGACACCCTCCTCCCCGCCCGCGACAACGGCAAATCTCAATAGGGGGGTCCTACTCTATATTCTGTATTTCATGTGCCATGCGGCCTCCTAGATAAAGTTAAAAGCAGAATCATAATGGAGCACACATACCTGTAACCTGTATATATAACCGCTTCTATGTTGCAAAAGAGGCAATTGTGGATAGAGGCCAGCCCAGGTCCCAGCATGTGGAGCAAGCTCTACACATACCAGGACTATATCAGAACTGACCCTCCCAGTGCCAGACAGCAGCCATTGATAAAGGCGGACCAGATCCAAGTATGGTGCTTAATTAGCAATGCCTGTGGAAAGGGTGAGGCAACTGAATGTGTTCAGCTACCAACAGGAGGAATATATTGCAAACCAAGGTCAGGCGTGCATAGCATGGTGGTGACCAGCCACCAGACATTTGTAGCATAACTACAACCAAACAGAGAGAGAGGGGAGCCAGCACGATCTGAAATTGGCATGCATCATATCAATCAGATCAATTGATCAATTATTTGCTAAAAATCTCATTTTTTTTTATTATAGTACAGTTGGAATAAATCTGTGAATTTTCACTTTTTATATGATGCATACCAATTTCAGATTGTGCTGGCTCCTTTTTCTCTGTTATGACTGTAGTTATGCTACAATCTGGTGACTGACCATCACCATACCATGCACGCCTAATTTTGGTTTGCAATGTATTCCTCCTGTTGGTAGCTGTTCAGATTCAGTTACCTCACCCCTTTCCACAGGCATTGCTAATTAAGCACCATTCTTGGATCTGGTCCGCCTTTATCAATGGTTGCTGTCTGGCACTGGCAGGGTCAGTTCTGATATAGTCCTGGTATGTGCAGAGCTTGCTCCACATGCTGGGACCTGGGCTGGCCTCTATCCACAATTGCCTTTTTTGCAACATGGAAGCGGCTATATACAGGTTACAGGTATGTGTGCTCCATTTTGGTTCTGCTTTTAACTTTATCTAGGAGGCCGCATGGCACATGAAATACAGAATATAGAGTAGGACCCCCCTATTGAGATTTGCCGTGACGTTGGCAGGGGTGGCTCAAAAAATTGATCAATTATTTGCTAAAAATCTCATTTTTTTTTTTATTATAGTACAGTTGGAATAAATCTGTGAATTTTCACTTTTTATATGATGCATGCCAATATCAGATCGTGCTGGCTCCTTTTTCTCTGTTATGACTGTAGTTATGCTACAATTCTGGTGACTGACCATCACCATACCATGCACGCCTGATTTTGGTTTGCAATGTATTCCTCCTGTTGGTAGCTGTTCAGATTCAGTTACCTCACCCTTTCCACAGGCAATGCTAATTAAGCACCATTCTTGGATCTAGTCCGCCTTTATCAATGGTTGCTGTCTGGCACTGGGAGGGTCAGTTCTGATATAGTCCTGGTATGTGTAGAGCTTGCTCCACATGCTGGGACCTGGGCTGGCCTCTATCCACAATTGCCTTTTTTTGCAACATGGAAGTGGCTATATACAGGTTACAGGTATGTGTGCTCCATTTTGGTTCTGCTTTTAACTTTATCTAGGAGGCCGCATGGCACATGAAATACAGAATATAGAGTAGGACCCCCCTATTGAGATTTGCCGTGACGTTGGCAGGGGTGGCTCAAAAAATTGATCAATTATTTGCTAAAAATCTCATTTTTTTTTTTATTATAGTACAGTTGGAATAAATCTGTGAATTTTCACTTTTTATATGATGCATGCCAATTTCAGATCGTGCTGGCTCCTTTTTCTCGTCCCAGCATATAGTAGTACACATAAACAGATCTTTAGAAAAAATATTTCTAAAGATTGTTTATAAGATGCTAATGAGGGATGGGACTAGTCACAGTGGCTTTAGTTCCCTGACTAGTCGGCCCATTTAGCATGTTATCACGCCCCTGTGAGTGTGACAACCTGCTTTGCATGATAGAAAGCCACGCATGCGCAAGGCTTTCCAACCATCAGCGTTGAGCTTCTTCGACTCTGGGTGTATGCGTCCCAGCCTCAAAGACGCTCACTAACCATGATCGGAAGTCGCCCACACTACCGATCACGCGCACTACTCAAGCTGGATGTATGTATTCCGGCCTCAGAGGGAAGTAGTGCACATGACCGGAAGTATGGCCAATTTCTTCAATTCTAAACCAGTGTCACTTTATGAGGTAATGACTCTGAAACGCTTCAACGGATCCTTGCGATTCTGAGAATGTTTTTCAGGACATATTATACTTCATGTTAGTGGTACATTTAGGACAATATATTTTGTGTTTGTGTGTGAAAATATTGGAAATCTTGAAAATTTTGCAATTTTCTGGCTTGCTACGCCCTTAAATCTGAGAGTTATGTTGCAGCAAATAGTTAATAAATAACATTTACCACGTGCCTACTTTACATCAGCACCATTTTTTTTTAAAACATATTTTTTTGGGGGTTAGTAAGGTAAAAGGGATTAAAAGTTTATCAGCAATTGCTAATTTTTTCCATCAAAATTTACAAAAACTTTTTTTTTTAGGGGCCACACCACATTTGCAGTCACTTTGAGAGGTTTATGTGACAGAAAATGCCCAAAAGGGACACCATTCTAAAAAATGCACCCCTCACTGTTAAAAACCACATCCAAAAAGATTAATAACTTAATGTGGAAGGAAAAAAATTTAAATGTTACTTTTTCCCATAAAAATGTTATTTTAGCCACAAATTTTACATTTTCACAAGGGAAATAGGAAAAAATGCACTGTACAATTTGTTCAATTTCTGAGTACACCAATGCCACATATGTGGTGGGAAACTACTGTTAAGGCTACTTTACACACTGCGATATCGGTCCCGATATCGCTAGTGTGCGTACCCGCCCCCATCTGTTGCGCGACATGGGCATATCGCTGCCCGTGCCGCACAACATCGCCCAGAGCCGTCACACATACTTACCTGTCCGGCGACGTCGCTGTGACCGGCGAACCGCCTCCTTTCTAAGGGGGCGGTCCGTGCGGCGTCACAGCGACGTCACTGAACCGCCGCCCAATCGCAGCGGAGGGGCGGAGATGAGCGGGACGTAACATCCCGCCCACCTCCTTCCTTCCGCATAGCGGCCGGGAGGCAGGTAGGGAGACGTTCCTCGCTCCTGCGGCGTCACACGCAGCGATGTGTGATGCCGCAGGAACGAGGAACAACCTCGTTACTGCTGAAGTAACGATTTTTGGGAATTAGGACCCGTGTAGCCGATTAGCGATAAATCACGCTTTTGCGACGATTTTACATCGCTGAACGCTGTTACACAAAGCTATATCGCTAACGATTGCGGAAGTGCGTCACCAAAACCGTGACCCCAACGACAAAATTCGGGCGATATCGCAGTGTGTAAAGCCCGCTTTAGGGCACACGGCAGGGCTCGGAGGGGAAGGAGCACCGCCTAGGCTGGAATAGATTGCAGATGCCATGTCACATTTGAAGAGCCCCGGACATGGAAATACAGCAGAAACCCCCACAAGTGACTGCATTTAGGGAACTACACCTTTCAAGGAAGTCATCTAGGGGTGTGATGACCACTGATACCGAGATCGTTGGGTCCAACGGGTTTAAAAAAGAAAAAAAAAGGTTTGGGCCTGGAATTGATCCTGGATATCTGGCCGGACAATGGTCCCAATATAAGTCCATATAAAAATGGTGGTAGAAGGTATAAGGGGATAGGAGATGGCACGTTATACTTATCGTGTCTCCCGCGGCACTCCAATGCTACTTCCGGGGCCGCTCATTATCGCTCATCTATATTCACTGTTTTCCCTGCCCACTGGCAGTGCCCACGTCTCTGAATTACCTGGGCCCGGCCCTTGGGTACTTTTGAACTCTCGTGGATCCGGACTTTTACAGTCTGGGTCCACTCATCACTAGGCAATTCACAGAATTGTATAACATTGGGCTGATCAATTGAAACTTACCATAACGGGAGAAAACGAATTATACTATTTGTTACGCAATTTCTCTTGAGTTCGCCAATGTATCG
The DNA here is from genome assembly GCF_048569485.1 of Anomaloglossus baeobatrachus. Classification (NCBI taxonomy): domain Eukaryota; kingdom Metazoa; phylum Chordata; class Amphibia; order Anura; family Aromobatidae; genus Anomaloglossus; species Anomaloglossus baeobatrachus. Next base: position 703,944,825 of record NC_134354.1, on the reverse strand, counting down.
AATTACAATCAAACAAAATAAACATTATTGCTAGTGAGAAGAGTGTCATTTTGTGTTACATCCAATAAAAAGATTCCGGTTATTTTGCTGGCTGGAGATTAGGATACATGCAAAAACTTCTTTTTAGACACAATTCAAAGCTCAGAAGGGAGGGAGTGTCATATTGGAGTGCAGATTGTGCGGTTATGGTTGGTTGGTGCCATGTAATATTGGCAGAGCCCCTGACGTGCTAGAACAGCAGAATCCCCCCATAGTAATCACATTTTACAAACTATACCCCTCAATGAATTAATCTAAGGGTGCAATGATGATATTAACACCATAGATGTGTCACAGAATTTTATACCATTGGACAGTGAAGAAAAAATAATTACATTTTTATCACAAAAATTTAGTTTTAGCCCCACATTTTACATTTTCACACATGAAAATGGGAAAAAAATTACATATAAATTTCTCACACAATTTCTTCTGAGCGTGGCAATATTCCTTATGTGGCTCTACAGTACTGCTTAGGCTGCTTTCACACATCCGTTTTTTCCTGTGCGGCACAATCCGGCACTTTGCAGGAAAAACGCAACAGTTTTTTTTGCTGCCGGTTGCGTTTTTCCTACATAGACTTTAATTAGTGCCGCATTGTGCCGCATGGGCTTGCGTTCCGTCCGGTTTTTGCCGCATGCGGCAGATTTAGCCGATGTGGCGGCCGGATGGAACGTTGCCTGGCACGTTTTTTTGTGCGGCAAAAAAAAACGCATCGCGCCGCATCCGGCCGATGCAGCGCATTTTTCAATGCATGCCTATGGACGCCGGATGTGGCGCGATGTGGCAAAAACCGCATCCGGCTGCCACATGCAGTTTTGTCCACTGAGCATGCTCAGTAGCATGCCGCAAGCAGCAAAAACCGGACGAGCCGCATGTAAAAAACTTATGCAAAGGATGCGGTGTTTTCACCGCATCCGTTGCATAGGTTTCACAGCCGGATTGAGCCGCACGGCTCAAACCGGATGTGTGAAAGCAGCCTTAGCCACACGGCAAAACTCAGTAGTAAAAGAGTACTATTTGACGCTTACAGGATAAATTTTCGTACAATAGTTTGCAGACTCCATATACAAAGCCCCTAAGTGCTAGAAGACCAGAATCCCCCTCAAGGGACCCCATTTTGGAAATGACACCTATCTAGGAATTTAGTTACAGGTGTAGTGACCCCATGTGTGTTTTTCAGAAACATGCAGCAATGGATGTTGCTGAGTGAAAATTTTAAATCTGCCATTGTAGTGCCCAGTACATTGTAGTACCCAATACATTGTAGTGCCCATAGATTGTGCAAAGCTTATGCTTCTGGAGACATGCTCCCTGTCAATTAAGCGAGCTCCCTTCACTCCATAAATGCCAAACATGTGGATGCTAAATGTAGTTTAGACAGTGTGGCGCTCAGCAGGGATGTGGACATTTGGATTTGGGAGCACAGGTTTTGCTGGATTTCTTTTTTTGCACGGGAGCAAAACGATTTTCCAGATCCAGTAAAATGGAAGCCCCCTATATTTCCTTTAACAGATTACGGATCTGAGTGGGGACTTGTTTTTTTTTTTTTTTTGTGTATTAAGTTGAAGCTTTTATTGGGAACATTTTACATAAAATTTTGGACCACATTTATCCCCTGCTCTACACTGGGCACTTACATCGGGGTTTGAATCTAAATCTCTGAATGACGTGATTCAGATGACACTCCTGAGGGATCCGTTCACTATAATGAGGCAGCAGAGTTACTCTGGCCTCTATTCAGCGGTGGTGTCCTTTTTAGAAGTGCACAAAACTGTGGAATTTTTATGGATCCCTGAAAAGATGAACACCATCGGATCATAGGCCATAGAGAGTTCAAAGCGACTCCCTCTGTCTCATTATAGGGAATGTTCCTTCAGGAGTTCCATCTGAATCCCGTATTTTGGAAGTGCTCAGTTTAGAGTTGCAAGATAAATGTGAGTCAAGCCTTAGGGCGGCTTTGCACATTGCAAAATCGCACGTGCGATGTCGGTGGGGTCAAATCGAAAGTCACGCACATCCGGCGTCACTTTCGACATCGTAGTGTGTAAATCCTAGATGATACGATTAACGAGCACAAAAGCGTCGTTATTGTATCATCGGTGTAGGCTCCGACTTTTTCAAAATTACGCTGCTGCGACAGGTACGATGTTGTTCCTCGTTCCTGCGGCAGCACACATCACTGTGTATGAAGCTGCAGGAGCGAGGAACATCTCCTTACCTGCCGCCGGCGGCTATACGGAAGGAAGAAGGTGGACGGGATGTTTACATCCTGCTCATCTCCGCCCCTCCGCTTTGCTTGGCCGCCTGCCGTGTGACGTGACTCTGACGTTGTACGACCCGCCCCCTTAGGAAGGAGGCGGGACGCCAGCCAGAGCGACGTTGCAGGACAGGTGAGTGCATGTGAAGCTGGCGTAGCGATAATGTTCACTACGCCAGGAGTCACAAGATATCGCTGCTGCGACGGGGGCTGGGACTATCGCGTGCGACATCGCAGCATCGGCTTGCGATGTCGCAACGTGCAAAGCCCGCCTTACTGCGATCTTTGGGAGGAGGAATTGCTTTTATTTATTTTTTACACCATTAACCATGCAGTACAAGTGATTAGACACCTTTATCCTTCTGGTCGGTGCGATTCCAGTGATACCATATTTATATAGTTTTTTTTATGCTTTGTACTGATGAACGAGCACTAAAGTGCTCAAGTGCTTGTTACTTGAATCGAGCGGGTTCGATGCTTGGACCCACTTGATTCGAGTAACAAGTATAATGGATGTCTATAGGGAACTCAAGCATTTTTCCCTTAGACCCCGCTAAAGGGCTGGGGAAGCAGAAAAAATATGCATGTGGAAGATACTTGAACACATATCTGGCTCCAAGGTCACTGCTGGGAAGTAAAAAAATAAATAATTAAAAAAAAAAAAAATTGCACTCCCCTTCTGTCCGTTTTACCTTGGCTGGTTATCAAAAATAGAGGGACCCCCACATTATTTATTTTTTTAATTATTTATAAATATATCAATTTAAAAAAACGGCGTGAGGTCACCCCATTTTTGATAACCAGCCAAGGTAAAGCAGACAGTTGCGGGCTGGTATTATCAGGCTGGGAAGGCCCATGGTTACTTGGCTCTTCCCAGCCTAATAATAGCAGGCCACAGCCACCCCAGAATTGGTGCATTCATTGGAGGCTGTCAAAGGGTTGCTTGTTCCTCCTGAGGAACAAAAGGGGAAGGCAGCTACATACAGCTAACCAGGAGAGGGGAAGTTTACTGAGGTTTATAGCAACCGAATGTGAGGAAACTTAAAACATGTGCAAAAAGGGGAAAAAAATAATAATAAATTAAATAAGTATAACCTCCCACCAACCTAACTGAGAAAAGCGGAAAGGTTTTGGAAGCCAGACAGTCAAACAAACTGCAGAAATGCAAACTATGTGTGCCTAGCAAGGTAAATCCCTGTGCTGAAAGGCTGGAACTCCTTAGTAATAATACAGCTAGAAGGAAGGAATGTAGTGAAGGAAGAATCTAATAAATAAATATATATATATATATATATATATATATATATATATATATATATATATATACACACACATACATCCCAACCCACACTGATAGGACAAACCCGATCTCCTCTGCTGTGGGCCGCAGCCAAATCCACCAAACCAAGTTCCATGAGGTCTAGGGAGGGGCCCGTCATGTGCCAAGCACTACGGAGACCTCAGAAGAGTCTCTAAATATCATCCAGTCTTGCCAGGTTTGGACAAATTTATCAAAGCTACTTGTATCGTGAGCTGACAGTCTTTCCATGTGGAACAAGTCCATGTCGGGAGCCCAGTCGGTAAGAGTAGGAGCCTCCCTAGAGCGCCAGTATCTGTGAACAATGGACCTGATCGCTGAGAGGCATTGCCTGAATAGGCCCTTTTTGATGGTGTTAAGAGAACCTGGTATCATAGACAGAAGACTGACCTGAGGGCTAAAATAATTTTCAAGACTGGCTGGCTATTACCATTTATGTTAGTATGATGTTACTAAAAAAAAACAAACAAAGCGGAACCTTGTCGAAGGGGTGATGGATCAAATTTTAAATGACAACTTCAAGGCCTCAATTTTCAAATCTAAGTGTCACTTTGTGGTGAAAACTCTGGAACGCTTCAACATAAACTTGTGATTTTGAAAGTGTTTGGTTTTTTTCCGTCACAAATTATATTTTATATTTATATTAATGTAATTTTATAGGGTACTTTACACACAATGATATCGCTAACGATATATCGTCGGGGTCACGGTGTTCGTGACACACATCCGGCGCCGTTAGCGATATCGTTGTGTGACTAAAAGGAGAGACGATCAACGATCGCAAAAACGTCAAAAATCGTTGATCGTTGACACGTCGCTCCTTTTCATAATATCGTTGGTGGTGAATGCCGCTGGTTGTTTGTCATTCCTGCGGCATCACACATCGCTATGTATGACACCACAGGAAAGACGAACATCTCCTTACCTGCGTCTACCGGCAATGGGGAAGGAAGGAGGTTGGCGGCATGTTCCAGCCGCTCATCTCTGCCCCTCCTTTGCTATTGGGCGGCCGCTTAGTGATGCTGCTGTGACGCCGAACGAACCGCCCCCTTAAAGGAGAGATTGTTTGGTGTCTCCAGCGACGCCGCTAAGCAGGTATGTGCATGTGAAGCTGCCGTAGCGATATTGTTCGCTACGGCAGGGATTACCCCCATGACGAAACAGCGACGTGGGCGGGTGCTATCGTGCACAACATCGCTAGCTATCGCTAGCGATGTCGCAGCGTGTAAAGCACCCTAATGTGTATATGTTTAGAATATATATTGAATATATGTGTATAATATATTATATGTGTATAATGTATTTGTAATTTGTAGTAGTGTATTAAAATTAGGTTGATATGTTTTTTTTTTATTTCTGAATTACCTGATTTTTTGTTTTAAATTTAGAAAAATTAGCAATGTTCAAACTTTGAATTAAACTTCTTGTACTCTTAATCCAGAAGGTCAAAAAAAATAAAAAAATAAATAAATAAATAAATTTCCCGTACATCTACTCAAATCAGCATTATTTTCCCGTTGCCACAACATCGCCACCAGAGAGATAGGTCCGCCCCTCATTTGGACATGAAACCCACTAAAATGAAAGGGCAGCACCTCTCCACGCATCAGTTTGGTTTTCTGTCTCAGGTTGAGAGACCCAGAAGTGCTGTGGCGCTGCCACAGTGAAGGACGGCTTAAGGTTGTGGTCCTTGTTTTTTTTAAGATCAGGGGCCTCAGCTTCTTTTTTTCTCTTTTTTTTTAGAGCCTATGCGGCTCCTCCGGTTCTGTGTCTTGCCCTGAGGTCCACAGGCAATTGGTCACACCGGTTGCCAGGTCTGTGTCCTGTGGGGGTGAGAACCCCGGCAGTTGAATACGCCGATACCACGTGTCGGGTCTGTGTCCTGCGGGGGTGAGAACCCCTGTAGTCTTATACGCCGATCACATACCGGGTTTAGTCCTGCTGGGGTGAGAATCCTGGCAGCTCAATACGCCAGTACAACGTGTCGGGTCTGTGTCCTGCGGGGGTCAGAACCCCTGTGGTAGTATACACCGGTCATATGCCGGGTCTGTGTCCTGCTCGCATGGAAGCCCCGACAGTTGGCCAAATGTGCCTCCGGGTCTGTGTCCTGTTCAGGGCCGTAGGGGTCCTGGCAGTTGTACACGCCAGTTTGCAGTTTCCTGTCTGGGTCTGTGTCCCGTGGGCCGGTGCGGCTGCTGTTGTTCACGCCGATCGCTTACCGGGTCAGAGGTTCCTGGATGGGATGCCTCAGAGGAGGACGCCGAGTGTCTCTGGCGGCGCTGCTGAGTTCTGGATCCTGAAATCAACATAATAACACACTGAGCTATTAGGGAATGTGAGAACAGGTTGTCATTTGTAGTATACAGGAAGAAAAAAAATGATATCAATCTTTCTTTTCCAGATTTCATTTTGTGTTATTCTGAAGAGATGCCTAACTGGATCAAAGCTGGATAGTTTGAAGATTTCTTCATACTTGTTTAGCATGCTACTGAGCCACATTGGTGGAACATAAACAGATACATCTAGTGGCAAGTTAGGCCGATGTCACAAATCTGTTTTTCGTGGTCCGAGGAAGTACTGTGAAGCATGGACTGTGAGTCTACTGACCTGAAATTGACGGCCTTTTATAAGCCTATGATGCTGTCCAGTTTGGGTCAGAAGACGTATATGTGACAATGGCCTACCTTACCAATACATGTTTGTGTTGTTTATTGGCTTGTATTGTGAGGTTTCAGCTGAAAGTAATAGTTTCCTGAAAGTAAAGCTTGCTACTCTTGCTACTCCTGAGCATTTATCTATGTAGATGGAAATGATTTTGAACAGGTCAAAACTTTGGATTTGATTTGGAACATGAAATGTGATTTTTTTTTATTACATTTCTTTTCACAGATGCATCGCTAATATTTTCAGAAGTATTTCCAAGTTTAACACCAGCCACTAAAGAAGCAAGGTTTTATGACAGAATTAAGAAAAGAATGAATAGGAGTATTGAAAAGTTTTATCATCTTTAGGGGTTTGCTCTTTTTCGGAAAGGGTTTTAGAGTCTTGTCTTCACTTACCTGACATAAGCCTCTCTATATATATTTGACCGCTTCACTGCCCCACCCCTCCCTCGGAGCAATATTCCGTTTTTTTTCCCTGCCCTTCTTCCAAGATCTATAATGATTTTATTTTGTCGTCAATATAGCCATATGATGGCTTGTTTGTTTGATGGACGAGTTAGAATTTGAATGCACCATTCAGCCCACTATTGTACTGGAAAACAACAAAAAGATTCCAAGTAAGGTGAAATTGCAAAAAAAGTGCAATTCTATGGTTGTTTTTTTTATCCACCATGTTCACTATATGGTAAAACTGACCTGGCAGTGTGATTCGGCAGGTCAGTATGAGTTCGTAGATAAAAAAAGTAAAACTATACATGTTTTGTAAGTAGTTAAAAAAATATCAGAAATTTGTAAAAAAAAATGGTGCTTTTGTTGCCATTTTAAGAGACATGTATGCGCCTGTATAAAGATTTTTGAAAAACTAGGGAACTGGTTCCGTGTAAAAATACAAATTTCAGGATGCTCTATGTAGTATTGGGCCTTGTTTTATAGAATTTAAAATTTGGAGGTATGCACTAGCTCTATAAAAAAGTGGAAAACTTCAGCAAAGCGTGGCCCCTGCATTAGAGGACTGCAGGACCAAGAGATAGATGTACATCCATTCACTGAATACTACAGTGCGATGCATTTTGGTGTTATTCTAAAGGCCACTTTAGACGCAATGATGTATTAACGATATTTCGTCAGGGTCACGGAATTCGTGACGCACATCCGGCCTCGTTAGTGACGTCGTTGAGTGTGACACCTACGAGCGACCGCTAACGATCAGAAATACTCACCAAATCGCTGATCGTTGACACGTCGTTCATTTTCAAAATATCGTTGCTCGTGCTGGACGCAGGTTGTTTGTCGTTCCCGAGGCAGCACACATCGCTACTTGTGACACCCCAGGAATGACGAACAACAGCGTACCTGCGTCCTCCGTCAACAAGGTGGGAGTGATGTGAATGCGGCTGCTCTCTGCCCCTCCGCTTCTATTGGCCGGCTGCTGTGTGACGCCCCCTTAAAAAAAGGTTGTTCGCCGGCCACAGCGACGTCGCTAGAAGGTAAGTCTGCTTGACGCGTCCTAGCGATATTGTTCGCCACGGGCAGCAATTTGCTCATGACGCACAAACGACGGGTGCGGGTGCGATCACTAGCGATATTGCTAGCGATGTCACAGTGTGTAAAGCAGCCTTTATACTCAGTCTACAGCTTGCAAACTGTTATTATGCCAGGATGCAACTACAAATAAGAACATTTATCTTATGATTGGATTAGTTGGGTGGATCAAATGTATCAGTAAAGCTAAGTGCCCTCATAAAATGCATGTCTACTTATATTTCAAAAAAGTGATTTCTTTTCATGTTGTTGGGTGATACAAAACTACAAAAATCAGTGGGAGGAAGTTTAGAAAGAAGACATTCTTAGTTATGTGGGTGGCCATGAAGCCGCTTTAGCTCTGTTCATTGTAGAGATTATCTCCTGTTTTTTAGATCGGTATATATTAAATTGAAGTAAAAAGAACGAGATGATAGATCACAGCCTTCTAGTCATAGAATATACATCTCAGATGGTCCTATAGGGTGACAATTAATCTGATATTGATAAGTTTGTAAAGTATACACTTTTTAAGGTTGAAAGTCATGATACCAGCTGAAATCTATCAGTAATTAGAAAGCAAACCTGTCACTTCGTTCAACCAGCTGATATTTTTACTGACGGCCTTTGAAAAGGTGTCTCAGTACCAAGATACCACACAAATAATATCTCATGATGGGTAAAACAAGTGAGCTGCCTCAAGACCTTCACATCTTTATTCTTGCAAAACATGTTGATAGCATTGGGTACAGGAGAATTTCTAAACTACTAAAGGTTCCAGTGAGCACTGTTCAGATCATAATTTGGAAGTGCAAAGGACATAATGTCACCATATACTGGCCACAATCTGGTGCTATAAGCAAGATTTCAGACAAAGAAGTGGAAATAAGTATCAGAAGGGTTGTCCAAGAGCCAAGACCCACTTGTGGAGAGCTACAGATAAACCTGGAATTGGCAGGTACAATTGCTTAAAAGAAAACAATAGGTCATGCACTCAACTTCTGTGGCCTGTATGCACAGTTACCACACAAGACTATTGCTAAACAAAAAGCATGTTCAAGCGAGGTAAGGTTATCTCAAAAACATTTAGACAAGCCTGTGAAATACTGGGAGAATATAGTCTGGTCAGACGAGACCAAAATTGAACTCTTTGAATGCCATAATACACACCATGTTTGGAGGCCTAAAGTTAAATCACCCCAAAACTACTATACCCACTGTGAAACTTGGAGGTGGGAACATCATGGTATCATAGTATCATAGTTTTTAAGGTTGAAGGGAGACTCTAAGTCCATCTAGTTCAACCCGTAGCCTAACATGTTGATCCAGAGGAAGGCAAAAAAAACCCCAATGTGGCAAACAAGTTCCAATGGGGAAAAAATTTCCTTCCTTCGTCCACATCCGGCAATCAGACTAGTTCCCTGGATCAACACCCTGTCATAAAATCTAATATACATAACTGGTAATATTAAATTTTTCAAGAAAGGCGTCCAGGCTCTGCTTAAATGTTAGTAGTGAATCACTCATTACAACATCATGCGGCAGAGAGTTCCACAGTCTCACTGCTCGTACAGTAAAGAATCCTCGTCTGTGATTATGATTAAACCTTCTTTCCTCAAGACGTAGCGGATGCCCCCGTGTTCCAGTCGCAGGCCTAGGTGTAAAAAGATCTTTGGAAAGGTCTCTGTACTGTCCCCTCATATATTTATACATTGTGATTAGATCCCCCCTAAGCCTTCGTTTTTCCAAACTAAATAACCCCAAGTTTAATAACCTGTCTTGGTATTGCAGCCCACCCATTCCTCTAATAATCTTGGTGGCTCTTCTCTGCACCCTCTCCAGTTCAGCTATGTCCTTCTTATATATCGGTGACCAGAATTGTACACAGTATTCTACGTGCGGTCGCACTAGTGACTTGTACAGAGGTAGAAGTATATTTTTTTCATGAACACTTATACCTCTTTTAATACATCCCATTATTTTATTAGCCCTGGCAGCAGTTGCCTGACACTGTCCACTAAAGTGAAGTTTACCATCCACCCATACACCCAACTCTTTCTGTGTCTGTTTTACCCAGTGTTCTACAATTAAGTACATAATCATAAATGTTATTTCCTCTACCCAAGTGCATGACCTTACATTTATCTACATTAAACTTCAATTGCCACTTCTCAGCCCAATCCTCCAATTTACATAAATCTCCCTGTAATATAAAATTATCCTCCTCTGTATTGATTACCCTGCAGAGTTTAGTATCATCTGCAAATATTGAAATTCTACTCCGCATGCCCCCAACAAGGTCATTAATAAATATGTTGAAAAGAAGCGGGCCCAATACTGACCCCTGTGGTACCCCACTATGAACTGAGACCCAGTCCGAGTACGTACCATTAATAACCACCCTTTGTTTCCTATCACTGAGCCAGTTTTTAACCCAGTTACACATATTTTCCCCTATCCCCATTATTCTCATTTTATGTACCAACCTTTTGTGTGGCACCGTATCAAAAGCTTTTGAAAAGTCCATATACACAACATCCACTGCATTTCCCTGGTCCAGGCTTGAACTTCCCTCTTCATAGAAGCTGATCAAATTAGTTTGACAGGATCGATCCCTCATAAACCCATGTTGATACTCTGTCATAAGGTTATTTTTCTTGAGATACTCCAGTATAGCATCTCTCAAGAAACCCTCAAGGATTTTACCAACCGTAGAGGTTAAACTTACCGGCCTATAATTTCCCGGCTCAGTTTTTGTCCCCTTTCTGAATATTGGCAGCACATTTGCTATGCGCCAGTCCTGCGATACCGACCCTGTTATTAAGGAATCTGAGAAGATTAAAAATAATGGTCTATCTATCACAGAACTCAATTCCTGTAGTACTCTGGGGTGTATGCCATCCGGGCCCGGAGATTTGTCAACCTTAGTGATTTCGAGGCGGCGGCGTACTTCCTGCTGGGTTAAGCAGGTAATACTCAAGGGTGAATTTATGGTATCACTGGTCATGTCATCTGCCATGGCATTTTCTTGTATAAAAACCGTAGAAAAAAAGTCATTCAGCAGGTTGGCTTTACCCTCATCCCCTTCCACCAAGACTATTTTTAAGGGGGCCAACACTATCGCTTTTCAGTTTTTTACTGTTTATGTAGTTAAAGAATATTTTAGGATTATTTTTACTTTCTCTCGCAATGAGTCTCTCTGTCTCAAACTTAGCTAACTTAATTTGCTTTTTACATATTTTATTTAATTTTCTATAATTATATAATGCCTCATCACTACCTACCCTCTTTAATTCTTTTAAGGCTTTCTGTTTTTCTTTTATTGCTTCCCTTACAGCTCTATTTAGCCATAGGGGTTTCCTCCTATTTCTAGCATGTTTGTTCCCATAGGGTATATTTTCTGCACAAGCCCTATTCAGGATGCTCATAAAAGTCTCCCATTTGCTTTGTGTACTTTTATTACTTAGTACATCATCCCAGTTTATTGCACTAAGATCATCTCTCAACCGTTTAAAATTTGCTTTCCTGAAGTTTAGTGTCCTTGTAGCCCCTCTACTAGACATCTTACTAAAGAATACATGAAAACTTATTATTTTGTGATCACTATTTCCCAAGTAACCCCCAACTTGTATATTTGATATGCGGTCTGGCCTATTGGTTAGTACAAGGTCTAGTAGTGCTCCCCCTCTTGTGGGGTCCTGTACCATTTGTGAAAGGTAATTATCTTTCATTGTTATCAAAAATCTATTTCCTTTGCTGGAACTGCAAGTTTCTGTTCCCCAATTTATATCAGGATAGTTAAAGTCCCCCATAATAATTACCTCTCCGAGACTCGCTGCTTTATCAATTTGCTTTATGAGGAGATTCTCTACCTCTTCCATAATATTCGGCGTCTTATAACACACCCCTATCAGTATTTTATTATTCATTCTCTCCCCCCCTTATCTCCACCCATAGGGACTCTACATTCTCAGTACCCTCACATATGTTGTCACGCAGGATGGGTTTTAAGGATGATTTTACATATAGACACACACCTCCCCCTCGCTTATTTGTACGGTCATTCCTGAATAGGCTATAACCCTGTAAATTAACAGCCCAGTCATAGCTCTCATCCAGCCATGTCTCTGATATCCCCACTATATCATAATTTTCTTCCAACAATATTAATTCTAATTCCTCCACCTTATTTGTGAGGCTTCGGGCATTAGTGTACATGCACGTTACGTATGACTCTGTACCTGTATTCCTGCTTACTGTATTAACTGTCCTAACCCTTCCCCCCGTACCACCCCCAATTTCATTACTTGTGCCCTGGTCACTATCTGCACTACATTCCCCTTCTATAAAGTGAATACCCTTGCCCCCATTCCTAGTTTAAACACTCCTCCAACCTTCTAGCCATTTTCTGCCCCAGCAGAGCTGCACCTTCCCCATTAAGATGCAGCCCATCCCTAGCATAGAATCTGTAGCCAACTGAAAAGTCGGCCCAATTCTCCAGGAACCCAAAACCCTCTTTCCTACACCAATTCCTGAGCCACCTGTTAACCTCCCTGATCTCTCTTTGCCTCTCTGGTGTGGCTCGTGGCACAGGTAGTATTTCCGAAAATACCACCTTTGAGGTCCATGCTTTAAGCTTACAACCTAATTCCCTGAAATCATCTTTAAGGACCTTCCACCTACCTCTAACTTTGTCATTTGTGCCAATGTGTACAATGACCGCTGGGTCCTCCCCAGCCCTCCCAGTAATCTGTCAACCCGATCAGCGATGTGCCGAACTCGAGCGCCAGGAAGACAACACACTGTTCGGCGATCCCTGTCTTTGTGACAGATTGCCCTATCTGTCCCCCTAATAATTGAGTCCCCCACTACCAGTACCTGTCTTGCCTGCCCTGCACTCCTATTCCCCCCCTTACTGGAGCAGACACTCCTCTGGCGTTCAGAGGTCATGCCTTGCTGCAGCAATGCTACCCCTGTAATGACATCCCCCTCATCTGCCAAGTTTGCAAACCTATTGGGGTGTGTCAGTTCAGGACTAGCCTTCCTAGCACTTTTCCCTTTACCCCCCTTTCTAACTGTCACCCAGCTACCTACCTCACCGTCCTGCCGCTCCCTACTACGATCCTCCCCCACATCTGACCCAGCAAGCTCCTGCTCAGTGAGCAGCAAACTCCTTTCCATATTGCTAATGCATCTCAGAGTTGCCAGCTGCTCATTTAGATCCAGTACCTGGGCTTCCAAACGTGCAACTTGCGCACATCTCGAACAACAGTATGCACCCTCGAACGGCTTTTCAAGGACTGCATACATGAGACAAGATGTACACTGGATCGTATTAGCAATAGTGGAGCACATTTTCTAATGGGGATAGCACTAAACAAATGTTAAGTAATTAAACAACTAAATACAAACAATTCTACTCACACTTACCGTACTTTTGCTCACACTTTGCTCACTCACAATGAAGAAGACAGGCTAAAATTCAGAAGTCTTCCTTTCGGCTGTAACGGCCAAAACCCGGTTCTCCTTGAGCTCGCGGTGACTCTTCACTTATCCCAGAAGGCACTGGGAATATGCAAATTATCCTCGCAAGACTCCTTCCCTGGCTTTCAGAAGTCTTCCTTCCGGCTGTAACGGCCAAAACCCGGTTCTCCTTGAGCTCGCGGTGACTCTTCACTTATCCCAGAAGGCACTGGGAATATGCAAATTATCCTCGCAAGACTCCTTCCTAGAGTTGAGCGTGGTTCGTGGTTCTCCAGTTCTAGGTTCGAGTGATTTTTGGGCTGTTCGAGATCGAACTAGAACTCGAGCTTTTTGCTAAAAGCTCGATAGTTCTAGATATGTTCGAGAACGGTTCTAGCAGCAAAAAGCAGGGCTTTTTACAGCTACAGTGTGCAGGAGCCATCGCTGGCAGCCTGCCAGAAGCTGGTAACCAAGATAAACATCGGGTATCCAAGCAAAGCGCTTTGGTTAGTAACCCGATGTTTATCTTAGTTACGTGCAGGAAGCCCACACTTTCCCGCTCAGCTCAAGCTCACTCCGCCCCCTCCTGCCTGCGGCATGTACACATACATACACACACACACACACACACACACACACACACACATCCCCCCCCCCCCCCGCTCGGCTTACCTGCGGTGATGAAGTCCCGCCATCCCGACCTCAGCGCTGTCACTGTCCTCCATGGCCGCCGCTTGTCACATCACCTCTCGCTTCCGACCCGAGACTGACTAGCGGTGACGTCACGGACCTCTCGCGATACTTGCTGTGAAGGCGCCGGTCATTGACCTCAGTGACAGGGGCTGTCAGTGTGCTGGAGATCAGCGCAGGTAATGTACCTCGCTGACAGCAGCACTTGTCATCCCCTGCAGTGACCTGGGCTGACCCATTGATGTTAGCTCAGGTCACTGCACTGCTCTCCCAGCCAATGGGGAACATCCTGCTCTTCATTGACTGGGACAGTGTGGATCGTCATGGCAACCCCTTGGATTACAGCAGACCTGGATTTGTTTTTCAATCTAATAAATTGGTTAAAGAGGGAATGTTTTGGGGAGTGTTTTTTCAAATAAAAATGTGTTTGTCGTCTATTTTTTTTTATTACTGACTGGGTTGGTGATGTCGGGTATCTGATAGACGCCTGACCTCACCAACCCCAGGGCTTGATGCCAGGTGACATTACACATCTGGTATTAACCCCATATATTACCCCGTTTGCCACCGCACCAGGGCGCGGGATGAGCTGGGGCGAAGCACCAGGATTGGCGCATCTAATGGATGCGCCACTTCTGGGGCGGCTGCGGCCTGCTATTTTTAGGCTGGGGAGATTCCAATAACCATGGACCTCCCTAGTCTGAGAATATCAGGCCCCAGCTGTCTGCTTTACCTTGGCTGGTGATCCAATTTTGGGGGACCCCTACGTGTTTTTTTTTTTAATTATTTATTTAATTTAAAATAACAGCGTGGGGTGCCCTCAGTTTTGGATTACCAGCCAAGGTGAGGTTGCCAGCTGTGGTCTGCAGGCTGCAGCCGTCTGCTTTACCCTAGCTGGCTACAAAACTAGGGGGAACCCTACGTCATTTTTTTTTCATTTTTTTGGCTAAATACAAAGCTAAGCACCCCTTAGTGCCACATGAAAGGTACCAAAGGGTGTTCCACTTTTTCTCCATTTTTTTCTCCACTTTTTCTCCACTTTTTCTCCACTTATTCTCCACTTTTTCTCCTCTTCTTCTCCACTTTTTCTCCACTTTTTCTCCTCTTATGCTCCACTTTTTCTCCACTTTTTCTCCACTTTTTGCTCCACTTTTTCTCCTCTTATGCTCCACTTTTTCTCCACTTTTTCTCCTCTTATGCTCCACTTTTTCTCCACTTTTTCTCCTCTTATGCTCCACTTTTTCTCCACTTTTTCTCCTCTTAATCTCCACTTTTTCTCCACTTTTTCTCCACTTTTTCTCCTCTTATGCTCCACTTTTTCTCCTCTTATGCTCCACTTTTTCTCCACTTTTTCTCCACTTTTTCTCCTCTTATGCTCCACTTTTTCTCCTCTTATGCTCCACTTTTTCTCCACTTTTTTCTCCACTTTTTCTCCTCTTATGCTCCACTTTTTCTCCACTTTTTTCTCCACTTTTTCTCCTCTTATGCTCCACTTTTTCTCCACTTTTTCTCCACTTTTTCTCCACTTTTTCTCCTCTTATGCTCCACCTTTTCTCCACTTTTTCTCCTCTTATGCTCCACTTTTTCTCCACTTTTTCTCCACTTTTTTCTCCACTTTTTCTCCACTTTTTCTCCTCTTATGCTCCACTTTTTCTCCACTTTTTCTCCAGTTTTTCTCCATTTTTTTCTCCACTTTTTCTCCTCTTATGCTCCACTTTTTCTCCTCTTATGCTCCACTTTTTCTCTACTTTTTCTCCTCTTAATCTCCACTTTTTCTCCTCTTATGCTCCACTTTTTCTCCACTTTTTCTCCTCTTATGCTCCACTTTTTCTCCACTTTTTCTCCACTTTTTCCTCCACTTTTTCTCCTCTTATGCTCCACTTTTTCTCCACTTTTTCTCCACTTTTTTCTCCACTTTTTCTCCACTTTTTCTCCACTTTTTTCTCCACTTTTTTCTCCACTTTTTCTCCTCTTATGCTCCACTTTTTCTCCACTTTTTTCTCCACTTTTTCTCCACTTTTTCTCCACTTTTTTCTCCACTTTTTCTCCACTTTTTCTCCACTTTTTCTCCACTTTTTCTCCACTTTTTTCTCCACTTTTTTCTCCACTTTTTGTCCACTTTTTCTCCTCTTATGCTCCACCTTTTCTCCACTTTTTCTCCACTTTTTCTCCATTCTTTTTCTATGGTCAGTCTACCCATTAGCTCTGCCATGCATACTGTAGCTCTACACCTACTGCACATGTTACTTTATGATTGACATCTCTTTCGTAGCAGAGCTGTCTAAGCCTACTCTGACCCCATATTTGTCATTACTATATTGTACTTGTACTGTATTATGACATTTGTATCATGTGTTTCATTTCTTGCTGTGTTGCAATTTTTTTGCTGCATCCCAATTGTACCTCTACATTGTTCGAGTTTATGTTATTGTTCTCTCACTCTTATGTGATACTGATTATTGTCATTTTTCATGATTACATGCAGATAAGTCCAATCTGACGAAGGCTCAGGCCGAAACGTCATTTGTAACTTGTTTTGGACAAAAACATATATGCTTATGAAAAAAAAATTTTCTTAATACGGACCAATAAAGAGTGATTTTGCATTACTATCCATTGTGACTTACTGACTTAGTCTGGGAGATATAGAGTGCCGAGGTTACTCACTAATTTTATCTATTATTACCTCTGAGCACCTATATACCAGTGAGCAGAGCTTCCTCTACAGTAGTTCTCCTGATTAGGCATGCCCTTACCTCATGAGCAGGGCATTGCAGCTTTGGTAGCAACCATTACGACATGGACTCTGCTGCTGTGGACCCGGGGAGAGTGAGTGCAGATTCATTGCACCCACACTCCTCACATGAAGGGTCCGCACTCCTAGAAAATGGGGGATACGTTCCCTGAGTGTCTCCCCCCCATATTCTAGACGGTCCAGAGTCGTCGTGGGACCCCTTTATTTTTTTTCTTACAATAAATTGGTGAAAGAGGAAATGTTTTGGGGACTGTTTTTTCAAATAAATTTCTTTTGTCGATTTTTTTTTTTTGTTAGTACTGAGTTTATGATGTTGGGTATCTAATAGACGCCATGACATCACAAACTGCTGGGCTTGATCTCAGGTGACTTTACAGCTAGTATCAACCCAATTTATTACCCCGTTTGCCACTGCACCAGGGCACGGGATGAGCTGGGGTGAAGCGCCAGGATTGGCGCATCTAGTGGATGCGCCACGTCTGGGGTGCCTGCGGCCTGCTATTTTTAGGCTGTGAAGGCCCAATAACTATGGACCTTCCCACCCTGAGAATACCAGACCACAGCTGTCCGCTTTACCTTGGCTGGTGATCCAATTTGGGGGGGACCCTACTTTTATTGTGTAATTATTAATATTTATAAAATAATTATAAAAAAGAGCCTGAGGGGACCTCCACATTGGATCCCCAACCACGGTAAAGCTGCCAGCTGTGGTTTTCAGGCTACAGCCGTCTGCTTTACCCTAGCTGGCTATCAAAAATGGGGGGACCCAACGTAATTTTTTTTTTTTAACTATTTTTTAAATAGAAAAAATTAATGGGCTTCCCTGTATTTTGATTGCCAACCAAGGTAACGGCAGGCAGATGGGGGTGGCAACCCATAGCTGTCTGCTTTATCTGCGCTGAGAATCAAAAATACCGCGGAGCGCTACGTCATTTTTTTAAAGATTTATTTTTACAGCACTGTGATGTCCAGCAATCAAAATACAGGGAAGCCCATTTTATTTTTAGTTATTTAAATAAATAATTAAAAAAAATATATATGGGCTCCCGCTGCATTTTTTGTATTGCTAGCTAAGGGTAATCCAAGCAGCTACTGGCTGCTAACCCCCACTGCTTGGTGTTACCTTCACTGGCAATGGAAAATCCAGGGAAGCATTTTTTATTTTTTTTGCCAAAAAACTACAAAAAAAGGACGTGAGCTTCGCCATATTTTTGTATGCTAGCCAGGTATAGCAGGCAGGTGCTGGAAGAGTTGGATACAGCGCCAGAAGATGGCGCTTCTATGAAAGTGCCATTTTCTGAGCCGGCTGCAGACTGCAATTCGCAGCAGTGGGGCCCAGAAAGCTCAGGCCAACCGGTGGTGCGGATTCCAATCCCCAGCTGCCTAGTTGCACCTGGCTGGACACAAAAATGGGGCAAAGCCTACGTCATTTGTTTTCTAATTATTTCATGAAATTCATGAAATAATATAAAAAGGGCTTCCCTTTATTTTTGGTTCCCAGCCGGGTACAAATAGGCAACTGGGGGTTGGGGGCAGCCGTACCTGCCTGCTGTACCTGGCTAGCATACAAAAATATGGCGAAGCCCACATAATTTTTTCAGGGGGCAAAAAACTTCTGCATACAGTCCTGGATGGAGTATGCTGAGCCTTGTAGTTCTGCAGCTGCTGTCTGTCTGTATGGAGAAGAGCAGACAGCAGCTGCAGAACTACAAGGCTCAGCATACTCCATCCAGGACTGTATGCAGAAGTTTTTTGCCCACCAAAAAAATGACGTGGGCTTCGCCATATTTTTGTATGCTAGCCAGGTACAGCAGGCAGCCACGGGCTGCCTCCAACCCCCAGTTGCCTATTTGTACCCGGCTGGGAACCAAAAATATAGGGAAGCCCGTTTTTTTTTAATTATTTCACTTATTTCATGAAATAATTAAAAAACAAATGACGTGGGCTTCGCCCTATTTTTGTGTCCAGCCGGGTACAACTAGGCAGCTGGGGATTGGAATCCGCAGCACAGGTTAGCCCGAGGTTTGTGGGCGCCTCTGCTGCGGATTTCAGTCCGCAGCCGTCCCAGAAAATGGCGCTCTCATAGAAGCGCCATCATCTGGCGCTGTATCCAACTCTTCCAACAGCCCTGGAGCCGGGTGGCTTGTTGGGTAATCATGAGTTAATACTGGCTTTGTTTTACCAGCCAGTATTAAGCCAGAGATTCTTAATGTCAGGCACGTTTGACCCGGCCATTAAGAATCTCCAATAAAGGGTTAAAAAAAAGACACCACACAGAGAAAAAATACTTTAATAGAAATAAATACACAGACACATTAGAGACTCCATCTTTATTACCCCCTGTCAGCCCTCCACGACCCTGCTCTTCTGTCTGCTTTCTTTCTAGTGTAGTAGTAGTGACGATTGTAGTGAGGGGCATCACTTGGGGCTGGGGAACCTCCATCCTCACTACAATGCTCACTACAATCGTGCAGCCTTCACTCTGTGAGTGATCAGTGCTGGCTGCTAGCGGTAACGCTGACAGACGCGTTACCATAGCAACGGTGCTCTCGGAGCCGCGGTTAGCGGTGACGTCACCGCTAACTGCGTTGCTATGGCAACGGTGATCTCCGTTAATGACCGGCTGTGTCAGCCGGTCCCTAACGGAACGGGGAGTCGACCGTGTGCTAGAGCATGTCGCCGGTACACGGCGATACACATATGTGCACCGTGTACCGGAGAGATGCACTCGCAGGTCCTACATGACGTGTCATAGTCATGTGACCAGTCTGTAGCCAATGAGATAATAGCCACGTGACTGGTCACATGGCTATTTTGACGTCACGATAGGTCCTGCTTCTCTGCTGGCAGTGCAGGTCACCGGGAGGATTCAGCGATCATCGGATGGAATAGCGGCAGGAGACAGAGTGCAGAAGGGATCGCGAGGACCGGTAAGTGTTATGGCAATGTTTATTAACTGTTTGTGTACATTTATCATGCATTTTTATGTGTTTGTGATTGCCTCCCATTATAGCCTATACGTTCGAGTTCGGTTCGTCGAACGTTCGACGAACCGAACTCGAACGGGACCCCCGTTCGGCGAACCGACCTCGAGCCGAACCGCGACCGGTTCGCTCATCTCTACTCCTTCCCTGGCTTTTTTCCATGGATGGTGTGAGGCTGTTTTTCAGGATAGAGCACTGGCAAACTTCAAATACAGTAACTGAAAGAAGGATGAATGGATAAATGTACTGAGACATTTTTGATAAAAATCTGCTGCCATCTACTAGGATGATGAAGAAGAAACGAGAGTGGACATTTCAGCAACACAATGATCCCAAACACACAGCCAGGGATACTCTCAATTGGTTTCAGAGAAAGAAATAAAGCAGCTAGAATGTCGCAGCCATCACCTGACCTGAATCCAATGCACAATTTATGGAAGAAACTAAGGGGTACTTTGCACGTTGCGACATTGCTACTGCGATCTCGACGGGGTCAAATCGAAAGTGATGGACATCCGGCGCCGGTAACGACGTCGCAACGTGTAAAGCCTAGAAGCACCAATAAATGATCACAAAAGCGTCGAAAATCGGTGATCTGTGGTGTCGGTAATTTCCATAATTTTGCTGCAGCGACAGGTACGATGTTGTTCCTAGTTCCTGCGGCAGTGCACATCGCTGTGTGTAAAGCCACAGGAGCGAGGAACTTCTCCTTACCTGCGTCCCGCCTGCAATGAGGAAGGAAGGAGGTGGGCGGGATGTTTACGTCCCACTCATCTCCGCCCCTCCGCTTCTATTGGACGCCTGCCGTGTGACGTCGCTGTGACGCCACATGACCCGCCCCCTTAGGAGGGAGGCGGGTCGCCGGCCAGAGCGACGTCGCAGGGCAGGTAAGTGAGTGTGAAGCTGCCGTAGCGATAATGTTCGCTACGGCAGCTATCACAAGATATCACATGTGCGACGGGGGCGGGGACTATCACGCTCGGCATCACTACAATCGGCTAGCGATGTTGCAGCATGCAAAGTACCCCTAAAGCTCAGAGTTAATAGAAGGAACCCACGAAACTTTCAGGATTTGAAGAGTGTTTGTGAGGAAGAATGGGTTAAAATCATACCTGAGCAAGGCATGCCACAAGTTTCTCCATACAGGAGGCGTCTTGAAGCTGTCATCACCAACAAAGGATTTTGTACAAAGCATTAACCCTTTCAGCCCCCGGGCACTTTCCGTTTTTCTGGGGGGGTTTTGGCTCCCCTTCTTCCGAGAGCCGTAACTTTTTTATTTTTTGGTCAATCTTGCCATATGAGGGCTTGTTTTTTGCGGGTCGAGTTGTATTTTTAAATGAAACCATACGTTTTACCATATAGTGTACTGGAAAAAAGCAAAAAAATTCCAAGTGTGGAAAAACTGCAAAAAAAAGTGTGAAAGCACAATAGTTTTTGGGATATTATATTCATCATGTTCATTATATGGTAAAACTGATGTGTTGTTGTGATGCCTGAGGACGGTGCGAGTTTGTAGACACCAAACATGTATAGGTTTACTTGTATCTAAGGGGATAAAAAAAAATTCACAAGCTTGTCCAATAAAAGTGGCGTACGTTTTGCACGATTTTCCGAAACCCGTAGCGTTCTCATTTTTTGGGATCTATGGCTCAGTGACGGCTTATTTTTTGCGTCTCGAGCTGACATTTTTTAATGGTAGCATTTTTGCGCAGATGCTATGTTTTGATCGCCTGTTATTGCATTTTGCGTAAAACTTGCGGCGACCAAAAAACGTAATTTTGGCGTTTGGAATTTTTTTTATACTACGCCATTTACCAATCAGATTAATTAATTTTACATTTTGATAGATCGGGCAATTCTGAACGCGGCGATACCAAATATGTGTATATTTTTAATTTTTTTAACCCTTAAATTTTCAATGGGGTGAAAAGGGGGTGATTTGAACTTTTAGTTGTTTTTTTTTATTTTTTAAAACTTTTTTTTTTACTTTACTAGTCCCCCTAGGGGGCTATATGGATCAACAATCCGATCGCTCTGCCCTATCTGCTATACAGCTGTAAACAGCAGATATGCTCATTTTCTGCTTCACTCGGCTCTGGGCCGAGTGAAACCGAAAGCAATTCATGTCACCTACAGGAGTCATCACATAACCCTGTGCTACCATGGCAACCACCGAAAGTCACATGATCATGCACGTGAATTCCAGTAGGGGTGGCGGTAAGTAAGAGTAATGGCCGCGCGCATATACATCTCGCTGACAGACTTTGGCAGCGAGATGTAAGGGGTTAAAAGTTGCAGGTGGAAGCAATTCCACTTTAACTTGCAGGCACACATGTCAGCTGTTAAAAACAGCAGATATATGCGCGGATCGCCGCGACGTGCCCACGGCAGGAGGCGGGGATTAACCTCACACGATCCATGACGGATATTTCCGTCATGGGTCATGAAAGGGTTAAAAACATTTCAGTAAGTATGTTCAATACTTTTTCCCTGTATCCTTTCTTATTATTATACATATCTTAATTTATGGACATCTATGGTTTAATATCTTTGTCGGATTGGATTGGTTGTTACCGACATCTGGTGAGAAATTCATGTAAATATCACCTTCAGAAATTATTTACTGTACTTAGAAAATTGGTGACGTGTTCAACACTTCTTTCACACGCTGTTTTAAAAATCACCACAAATCCCACCAATTTAATAAGAACACCCTTAAACAGAATTGGTTACCAGGTTTTTGCTACTCCATCTGAGAGTAGCATAATGTAGTGTCAGAGACCCCAGTTCCAGAGATATATCACTTATTGTACTGGTTGTTGTAGTTTTAATTGAAACAGTTTTATGTGCTGCATATCTACAAGTTCTCTAAATGCTGAGTTATGTATAACCTCACCCACAGCACTGATTGCAAACTTTCTGCTTATGCCCAGTGTACACAGAAAGCTGCCAATCAGTGGTGGGGGCACAGATTGACTACATGACAGCAGGCCTAGTTGGCCTCTAGTGACAATCTCCTACTGATAAACAATGATTTTGTAAAAACTACAGCAAGCAGCTCAGTAAAGCTAGGGTCACACGTAGCGACGCAGCAGCAATCACGACGGCGATCTGACCTTATCAGGATCGCTGCTGCGTCATTACATGGTCGCTGGTGAGCTGTCAAACAGGCAGATCTCACCAGCGACCAGTGACCAGCCCCCAGCCAGCAGCGACGCGTGGAAGCGATGCTGCGCTTGGTAACTAAGGTAAATATCGGGTAACCAAGCAAAATGCTTCGCTGGTTACCCGATATTTAACTTGGTTACCAGCGCACACCGCTTAGCACTGGCTCCCTGCACTCGTAGCCAGACTACACATCGGGTTAATAAGCAAACCTTTGCTTATTTACCCGATGTGTACTCTGGCTACGCGTGCAGGGAGCAGGGAGCCGGTACTGGCAGCCTGAGAGCGTCGGATGCTAGTAACCAAGGTACATATCGGGTAACCAAGCAAAGCACTTCACTTGGTTACCCGATGTTTACCTTGGTTACAGCTTACTGCAGGCTGCCAGAAGCCGTCTCACTGCACATTCAGTTTGTCGCTCTCTCGCTGTCACACACAGCGATGTGTGCTTCACAGCGGGACAGCAACGTCCAAAAAATGGTCCAGGACATTCAGCAACGACCGGCGACCTCACAGCAGGGGACAGGTCATTGCTGGATGTCTCACACACAGCGACATCGCTAGCAAGGTCGCTGCTACGTCATAGAAAATGGTGACTTAGCAGCGACGTTGTCGTCGCTGTCGTTGTGTGTGACATGACCATAAGAGACATCATGGAATCTGGGTCTTTTTACCTTTATTATGCTGCACTCAGATTAGCTAACAAAGCAGGGCAGATCAAAGTGCACCTGTGCAGGACCGCAATGTCGGCCTGTGTGGATGACATAGATGCGTCATCCATACTGGGCAGGGTAGAAGGAGGACAGAGATCGCAGCACGGAGGCGGCGCTGGATCAGAGAGCAGCGACACCCATCGGACCGGAGCGCTCTGAGTATTATAAAGGTGTTCTTTACATTATACAGTGCGGCCTGGGCGCTTATATACAGTATTCTGAACACCAATTTTGTTAGAGAAGAAAACCCATAGCAACACCCACAGAATAAGTAAAAGTGTAATTTATAATACAATCATAATCATGGGTGTGGGGGTATATAGGACCAATAGGACCATTTGGAAAATATCATACAAAACAAAAAAAAACAAACAAAAAAAATGAACAAAAGGTCACAAAATAACAATATCTTTATTGGTATTCGATAAAAGAGCATATATTAGATGCTTAAATTATTTTTAAAAAACACAACTATTGGCTGGAAAGAGAAGGGCGTCACAATTACGGTAACCCGCAAACCACACAGTATGCAAAAAGAGGGGAGGTTTGTTTTTTTTTAAAAAATAAAAATATAAATGTATATAAATAAATAAGGGTTAAGTACAAAATTGATTAAGCAGCAATGGAAAATAAAGTGTCACGTGCTAAGGAGTAACCTTATATTAAACCACATTATATACACCTAATTGCTGTCATAATATGCAGCAGTGGTGATAACACAGAATTATTACCCAAATATATGTGTAGCATAAAACAAACAAAATTATCATTAGTAAGTGGCTATAATAAAATATATACTAACCACATAAGGCTGCAGGTACAGAGTGTAAAAGGAAACTGCTCCATAATATAATTGGTAGCCAGATGCTAAATAGTCATATAGAATCATATAGAGCCAGTAATAGATACAAAGTAAGTACTGATGAATGAAGAGATTTACCAGAGTATAGTTGGAGCACAGATCCTGGGGTGAGACGCCCACCCCGATGCTCGCACGTTTCGGTGCTGTCTTCTTCAGGGGTGGGGTCATCTAAAATTGTGAGAGCTTAAATACACACAATCCACCAACAGGTGAATGGATTATGGGCATGCGCATTGGCCGCAGGTTGTAAAGAGTCACGTGGGGGGCAGGGACTATACACATCACAGCCGCAACGTTATCCCGATATTGCAGCATTGTGACAAAAAAGTGGGCGTGGATTCGTATTATAAACGTGCCACAGACCGCTAAGTCCAGGGTGGGGGGAAACGTGGTCCTTATGTGATAACCGGACAGGCACTGTACGCCCGCCGGCGCAATTACTTGGACATGGATTCACATTCCAACACAGTATTGGAAGTGAAACCACCATCAACAGTATATACAACCTCAGACAGTATGGCCGGGGAGGTGCGGTCATGCCCTTACCCAATCATAATGAGATACAAACAATGTGTAATCCAGGGGGCGGAGGGAGAGAAAACCGCCCATCACCACGAGCAGAGCTAGAACTTGATATGCAATATAATGGTAGAGGGCAGGGATTAGGATAACCACATACCGCCTACCTCTGAATACACTATAGGGGTAGCCGGACAAAGCGACTGGAGGGGTGCGGCCACCCCCCTCGCCCCATCAGAGTTAGACACACGGAGGTGTGCAATCTAAGGGGCAGGGGGAGTGAATACCGCCCATCTCCAAGAACACAGCCGGAACTTCATACGATATATAATAGTTGAAGGTGGGGATTTAGATAAATACATACCGACCACCACTGAGTATGGGATAGTGGTAACCCGAATCGGTTATAATCATCAGACAGGCGCGATATCCGCACTATCGCACCACCAAGAACTGGCTAAAAACAGGGGAAACTGTCATGATAGGCACCTTATAGACAGAGCAACTGGATGGGTGCGTCCACGCCCCCCACTCTATCAGAATTAACCACACAAGTGTGCAATCTGAGGGGCGGGAGGAGTGAATACCGCTCATGTCCACAAGCACAGCCGGGACTTCATACAGTATGTAATAATAGAAGGCGGGGGTTCAGATAAACATATACCACCTACCACTGAATACCCAAATCTGTTATTTATTTTTTTATATATATTTATATTTTTATTTTGCAAAAAAAAAAAGCCTCCCCTCTTTTTGCATACTGTTTGGTTTGTGGGTTACCGTAATTGTGACGCCCTTCTCTTTCCAGCCAATGGTTGTGTTTTTTTAAAAATAATTTAAATATCTAATATATGCTCTTTTATCAAATACCAATAAAGATAGTTATTTTGTGACCTTTTGTTTGTTTTATTTCTTTTTTGGTTTTGTATACAGTATTCTGTAATGCTGTATATTAGAGCTTAGAGGTGGCGGTTGCAGCTTATAGTTGCCAAATCTGGTGACAGGTTCCCTTTAATGCCTCATTCAAATGTCTAGTTTTCATGTACAGGTTTTCTCCATGTTTTCCACGGAGAGAGCATGTACCCTTTATAATCATTGTTCTCATGTCTGTATCCACAAAATTATAATGGAGGCATATGGTCAATTTTGATAAATGAAGCAAATCAAAAACAGACATACTATTATGGGTCTGTGAAAATCACTGACAGCACACAGATGGCATCAGAGTACAATCTGTGTGCTGTCTTTATTTATCAATGCAATGTATAGGGGAATCTTTGTAATTTACTTTTTCTTCACCAGTGAAAATAAATGATGAAACGCTGATGGTAAAAATGGACTCTGACGAATCACTGATTAGTGAATAGTGATGGGCGAACACCTAGTGTCCATGCAGGGACCCCGTACACGGACGTCACAGGTAAGTCCATATTACTGTTAGGATTCGGTCACCTAGATAGAAAATGTTTAAAAAAGGAAGCAAGATGGAGATTAAAGCAGGACAATTATACTTATCGAGCTTCCGCGCGGCTGTCACGCTGCTTCCGGGTCCGCTCATTAAAAATTATCAATATTCACTGCTTCCCCCGCCCACCCTCTCTGACAGAGTCTGTGATTGGGTGGAGTCCGACTGACTGTGTCGGTGATTGGTTGCCAGTTATTGAAAATTATTTAAATAATAATAATAAAAAAGCTGCATGGGGTCCTTTGTATTTTGATACACAGCCAAGATAATGCACACAGCTGGGGGTTGCAGCCTCCAGCTGTCTGCTTCATCTGTGCTGGGTATCAAAACATGGGGGACCCTATGTCATCTTTTCCAATTATTTATTGTGATGGTGGGATATGGTGTACCTTGTATCATGTTGTGTAGGTTCGTATTTTACGCTTGGTTCACTGTCCATTATTTGTATTGCTTGTGCCTACATTGCATTGTCTGTAGGTAATCACCCCCTGTAGTGTTTCTGTCCCTAAGCCTGGGGGAAGGGAACCTGGGATCCACCTACTGTAAACTCTCTGCTTACCTGGGGGATTTGTCATTCTGGGTGAGACTTACAAGAGAGAAGAAGCAGGATTGAACCTCTGAGGGAAAAGCTGCGGCTCCTCAGAGAGACCTGGACATTTATCCGATTACTGGACTATATTCATGCTTCTTTACTATTTTTATCCTCTGTATGGTGAATTATGTTATGGACCATTTGATTTGCTTGGAATAAATGCTCTTTGGATTGTACAGCCATCTCTCGCTCTGTTGATTGTGTGATATGGGGGAAGGACCCCGTCACATTTATTTTTACACTCCACTATGAGGATCCAAACAGCTAGTGTGAGGGTAACTATCAAAGGTGCTGTCACAGAGGGTTGGCAGGAGAAGCATTGAATAGTAATGACATTTAATCAGCTGCAAAGAAACTCAGTAAGTATAATTGTCCTGCTTTAATCCTCATTTTTCTTCCTTTTACAGCCCCCTAGCCCTTACTAACACCATTATATAAGTCTTAGGTTTGGGTCCCTGTCTGGTGTTCTGAACCCCACCTCTCCCCCGCCCTCCGGACATGCCAATGCCAATACTGTAAAGCTTCATATTTTAGAGTTCTCAGCCTAAGGCGCACCTGTGCAATAATCTTGCTGGCTAATCAGCATCTTGCTATGCCGCACCTGTGTGGTGGATGGATTATTTCAGCAAAGGAGAGAAGTGCTCACTAACAGATTTAACCCCTTAACGACCCATGACGTACTGGGTATGTCATGGATCGTGTGCCGGTAAGCCCCGCCCCCTGCCGTCGGCAGGCGGCCGCGATCCACGCACATATCAGCTGTTATCAACAGCTGACATGTGTGCCTGCTAGCCGCGGGTGGAAGCGCTTCCACCCGTGGCCATTAACCCCTTACATTTCGCTGCCAAAATCTGGCAGCGATATGTATATGGGCGCCGCCATGACACTGCCATGTCACTTACCCCGCCCCCACCGGAAGTCACGTGACATGATCACGTGACTTTCGGTGGTTGCCATGGTAGCACAGGGTCATGTGATGACGCCTGTAGCTAACATGACTCACTTCCTCTCAATGCTGGAATACAGCCGGCATTGAAAGTAAAGCAGCAAATCTGCAGTTCTCAGCTCTGTAGCTGAGATCTGCAGATAGTGCAGAGCGATCGGATTGCTGATCGCTATAGCCCCCTAGGGGGACTAGTAAAATAAAAAAAAAAGGTAAAAAAATAAGTTTTAAAAAATTAAAAAAAATAAAAAAACCCTAAAAGTTCAAATCACCCCCCTTTCACCCCATTGAAAATTAAAGGGTTAAAAAAATATAAAATACACACATATTTGGTATCGTCACGTTCAGAAATGCCCGATCTATCAAAATATAAAATCAATGAATCTGATCAGTAAACGGCGTAGCGGCAAAAAAATTCCAAACGCCAAAATTAGGTTTTTTGGTCGCCGCAAATTTTGCACAGAATGCAATAACAGGCGATCAAAACGTAGCATCTGCGCAGAAATGGTACCGTTAAAAACGTCAGGTCGAGACACAAAAAATAAGCCATCACTGAGCCTCAGATCCTGAAAAATGAGAACGCTACGAGTTTTGGAAAGTGGCGCAAAACGTGCGCCACGTTTTTTGGACAAGCTTGTGAATTTTTTTTAACCCCTTAGATACAAGTAAACCTATACATGTTTGGTGTCTACAAACTCGCACTGACCTGAGGCATCACATAGATATTTCAGTTTTACCATATAGTGAACACAGTGAATAAAATATCCCAAAAACTATTGTATGATCACACTTTTTTTTGCAATTTTTCCGCACTTGGAATTTGTTTGCCATTTTCCAGTACACTATATGGTAAAACTTATGGTTTCATTTAAAAGTACAACTCGTCCCGCAAAAAACAAGCCCTCATATGGCAAGATTGATGGAAAAATAAAAAAGTTACGCCTCTCGGAAGAAGGGGAGCAAAAAACAAAAACGCAAAAACGGAAAGTGCCCGGGGGCTGAAGGGGTTAAACAAATTTGTGAACAATATTTGAGAGAAACTTTTTTTGTGTGTATATTGAAAAGCCTTAGATCTTTGAGTTCAGCTCATGAAAAATGGGAGCAAAAACAAGAGTGCTGCGTTTATATTTTTGTTCAGTTTATGTAAAAATATTTATTCCCATGTAAAAAGGTATCTAAAGCCATTAACGTGTATGTTACCATTAAGCACAATGTAAGGGTACCTTCACACTTTAGCGATGCAGCAGCGATCCGACCAGCGATCTGACCTGGTCAGGATCGCTGCTGCGTCGCTACATGGTCGCTGGTGAGCTGTCAAACAGGCAGATCTCACCAGCGACCAGTGACCAGCCCCCAGCCAGCAGCGACGTGCAAGTGACGCTGCGCTTGCACGGAGCCGGCGTCTGGAAGCTGCGGACACTGGTAACTAAGGTAAACATCGGGTATGGTTACCCGATGTTTACCTTAGTTACCAGCACACACCGCTTAGCGTGTGCAGGGAGCAGGAGCCGGCACTGGCAGCGTGAGAGCTGCGGAGGCTGGTAACGAAGGTAAATATCGGGTAACCACCTTGGTTACCCAATGTTTACCTTGGTTACAGCTTACCGCAGGCTGTTAGACGCCGGCTCCTGCTCCCTTCACATTCAGGATTGTTGCTCTCTCGCTGTCACACACAGCGATGTGTGCTTATCAGCGGGAGAGCAACAATAAAAAAACGAACCAGCACTGTGTGTAACGAGCAGCGATCTCACAGCAGGGGCCAGATCACTGCTCAGTGTCACACACAGCGAGATCGCTAATGAGGTCACAAAAAACGTGACTCAGCAGCGATCTCAGTAGCGATCTCGCTGTGTGTGAAGTACCCCTAAGGCCCGTTTCACACGTCAGTGAAAAACAGTGACGTTTTTCACTGGCGTGTAAAACACGCACATGTCCCTGCGTGTGCCGTGAAAAACGGCACACGTGGGTTGTCTAAGTGCAATCCGGGCTCCGTTCTCCGTGGCCCGTGATTGCACTTAGAAATCAACTCACCTGTGCGCGCTTCCGCTGTCCATGGTGCTGAATCCTCCCGCGATGCAGCATCCGGCCGGCGGTGACCCCCGCAGCAGCTGCTTCCGGGTCGGCTGTGTCGCGCATAATGAATATGCGCGACAGTAATCAGCCGGCTTAGAAGCAGCAGGGAGGACGGGCTGCAGAGGACATCGCTGGACGCCGGGTGAGTTAAAATGTTTATTATTTTAAATGCACGTTTTTTTCTGGCACGTGTTTCACGGACCACACCACTGCGTGGTCCGTGGGACATCAGTGATGCCAGAAAAAAATGGACATGTCTCCGTGCGGCAATCACGCAAACGCGGGTACGCCGCACGGAGACACGTGCAGTGAAAAATCACTGACGTGTGAGCAGACCCATTCATTATAATGGGTCTGCGTATGTCAGTGATTCTGGTACGTTTAAAAAAAAGCACAAAACGTCCCAGAATCACTGACGTGTGAAAGGGGCCTAAGGCTGCTTTCACACATCCGGCTTGAGCACTGTGGCTCAATCCAGCTGTGCAAGCTATGCAACGGATGCGGTGAAAACACCGCATCCTTTGCATAAGTTTTTCCCCATGCGGCCCGTCTGGTTTTTGCCGCTTGCGGCATGCTACTGAGCATGCGCAGTGGCAAAAACTGCATGCGGCGGCCGGATGCGGTTTTTGCCGCATCGCGACGCATCCAGCCACCATAGGCATGTATTGAAAAATGCGCCGCGACGGCCGGATGCGGCGCGATGCGGTTTTTTTTTGCCGCACGAAAAAACGTGCCAGGCAACATTCCATCCGGCCGCCGCATCGGCTAAATCTGCCGCATGCGGCAAAAACCGGATGGAACGCAAGGCCATGCGGCACAATGCGGCACTAATTAAAGTCTATGCAGGAAAAACGCAACCGGCAGCAAAAAAAAAATGGTTGCGATTTTCCTGCAAAGTGCCGGATTGTGCCGCATTGCAGAAACCGGAGGTGTGAAAGCAGCCTAAAGGCTACTTTACACACTGCGATATCGGTCCCGATATCGCTAGTGTGGGTACCCGCCCCCATCTGTTGCGCGACACGGGCAAATCGCTGCCCGTGCCGCACAACATTGCCCAGAGCCGTCACACATACATACCTGTCCGGCGACGTCGCTGTGACGGGCGAACCGCCTCCTTTCTAAGGGGGCGGTCCGTGCGGCGTCACAGCGACGTCACTGAACCGCCGCCCAATAGCAGCGGAAGGGCGGAGCTGAGTGGGACGTAACATCCCGCCCACCTCCTTCCTTCCTCATAGCGGCCGGGAGGCAGGTAAGGGGAGCTTCCTCGTTCCTGCGGCGTCACACGCAGCGATGTGTGCTGCCGCAGGAACGAGGAACAACCTCGTTACTGCTGCAGTAACGAGATTTGAGAATGGACCCCCATGTCGCCGATTAGCGATTTTGCACGTTTTTGCAACAATGCAAAATCGCTTATCGGTGTCACACGCAACGGCATCGCTAATGCGGCCGGATGTGCGTCACGAATTCCGTGACCCCAACGACTCCGCATTAGCGATGTCGTAGCGTGTAAAGCCCGCTTAAGAGTGTGTATAATCTCTCTATATTAAGTTGTGCTAGGCTAACTGCACAACCAGTGTATGCACTGAACAAAGCTGATCAAATACCCTGGGAAAAGATATTATTACACAATTGATGATTTGTATAGCTCCGATTTCAAGGCAACTCATAATATAAACCAGCAGTCTGTGCCGATAGTGAGCCAACAGGGGGCGCTATGAAATTATAACAAACTTACTTGATGGCAAAAAATAAAATTATTGCAACTATGCCATACAAAACATTACCATCAAAAAAACTAAAAATGTCACCAGAACCTCTTTCACATTCCTACTGCATGTGCTAGAAGACTATCTTGAGGAGAGGTGTAAGGGCAGAGTCACACTTCTGTATCACTTCTGATGTGAGAGCATCGGACGCGATATGCTAATGACTCTAGGCTCAGGCTCTGCTGAGAGTATGAGCCAAGTGTCATGCCACTGTGATCCGTTCAAGAGATTGGATCACAGCTGCGGAGGAGAGGGAGGGAATAATAAAACTATCTCCTCCATTATCAGCTGATGCGTATATCACACTGCACTTCAATGACATCCAAGTGCAGTCTGATGCTTTTCTCGCACCCATAGAGTTGTATGGGTGCAAGTGACACGGCTCTCGCAGACAATTGCAGCATGCTGCAATTTTTTTCCTCAGTCTTTTTAGGGCTGAAGAAAGACGCAGATCTGACCTGCAGCACTGTCTTAGGCCTCCGTCACACTCACGTGCCTCCGGTATGTGTTTGCCTTTTTTTTTTACACGTACCGGAGACACGTACACACGTGGGCCTAGGTAAGGTAATCCTAATGTTTTGGACACACGGAAGTATTTCGGAACGGAACGTGTGTCCGTTCCGTACTTACGTGTGTCCGTGAGTTCCATACGCTGACATGTCAGTGTTTCTCCGGCAGCACGGGTGTCACACGGCCCGCACCCGTACCACACGGATGTAGTGTGGATGCGGGTCCGTGTGACACGTGCCGGAGAAATACATGTGTCAGGTTAAAAATATAAAAAACACAAACTCACCTCCACGAGCCCTGCAGTCTCTGCCGCGGCTGTCACCTGCATCCGTCCCCCAGTGAATTTGAACAACGCGTCTTCTTCACTGGGGGCCAGAAGCAGCATCAGCGGGGCGTGGCCTGTGCCGGAAACTGTGAATCAGCACCGCAGACAGCTCCAGAAGCAGGTAAGGCAGGGCTTTCCGTTCTCCGTGTATTATTACGTATAACACACGGAGAACACGTACATGCCATAAACACGGTACACGGGGACAAAACCACCCCTTTAACACGTACGTGACAAAAACGTTATGTTTTGTAACGTAAGTGTGGCAGAGGCCTTACATGGGGCAGAGTGCAATGCAAGATTTTCTCACATTGCACTCGTGTTACTCATACGCCAGTGTGACTCTGTCCTAAAACAGATTTGCATGCACCTTGTGTTACATGTTACGTCACAGGTAAATACACAGGGGAAAGCAGGTCTTGACACATCACTAAGTAGGAGGAAACAACCAGTTTCTGTCACTTTGTGTCTGGGGTTTGAGGACGACATCTGTAAAAGATGTCTCATTTTATAATACAATTAATGGGTGATTATTGTTGTCCTCTGGATAACCCTTTTATAGCTGTGAAACCTACAGAAATGTGAATAGAGCTTTGAAGTATAATATTGACTAAATACAGGTGCATCTCAATAAATTAGCATATCATCAAAAAGTTAATTTCAGTGATTCAATACAAAATGGGAAACACATATTATATAGAGTCATTACAGAGGGATCTATTTCAAGTGTTTATTTCGGCTAATGTTGATGATTATGGCTAATGAAAACCCAAAAGTCATTATCTCAGAAAATTAGATTATTACATGAGACCAACTGAAAAAATGATTTTAAACTCAGAAATGTTGGCGCCTACTGAAAAGCCTGTACAGTAAATGCCTCAATACTTGGTCGGGGCTATTTTTACATGAATTACTGCATCAATGCGGCGTGGCATGGAGGCGATCAGCCTGTGGCACTGCTGAGGTGTTATGGAAGCCCAGGTTGCTTTGATAGAAGCCTTCAGTTCGTCTGTATTGTTGGGTCTGGTGTCTCTTATCTTCCTCTTGACAATATCCCATAGATTCTCTATATAGTTTAGGTCAGGCGAGTTTGCTGGCCAATCAAGCACATTGATACTGTGGTTATTAAACCAGGTATTGGTACTTTTGGCAGTGTGGACAGGTGCCAAGGTCTGCTGGAAAATGAAATTTCCATCTCCAAAAATCGGCAGAGGGGAGCATGAAGACTTTGGTCTTGATAAAACACAGTGGACCAACACCAGCAGATGACATGGCTCCCCAAACCATCACTAATTGTGGAAAGAAACTTCACACTAGACCTAAAGCAGCTTGGATTGTGGCCTCTCCACTCTTCCTCCGGACTCTGGGACCGCGATTTCCAAACGAAATACAAAATTTACTTTCATCTGAGAACATCATCTTGGACCACTGAGCAACAGTCCAGTTCTTTTTCTCCTTGGCCCAGGTAAGATGCTTCTGGCATTGTCTATTGGTCATGAGTGGCTTGACACAACGAATGTGATAGTTGTAGCCCATGTCCTGGATATGTGTGTGGTGGCTTTTGAACCACTGACTTCAGCAGCAGTCCACTCCTTGTGAATCTCCCCCAAATTTTTGAATGGCTTCTTCATAACAATTCTCAAGGCTGCAATTATCCCAGTTGCTTGTGCACCTTTATCTACCACACTTTTTCCTTCCACTCAACTTTCCATTAATATGCTTGGATACAGCACTCTGTGAACAGCCAGCTTCATTAAAAATGACCTTTAGTGGCCTACCCTCCTTGTGGAGTGTGTCAATGACTGCCTTCTGGATATCATTAGGTCTGGACCAGTCTGTGTGTAATGACTATATAATATACGTGTTTCCCTTTTTGTATTGAACTACTGAAACAAAATAATTTTTTGATGATATTCTAATTCATTAAGATGCACTAGTACATCTATTCCTGTAAAAATTTTTTGAGACTGAAGGTTGTATAACTGAATGTCATATATTGCAAACATTTAAAGGGGTTGTTTGTGACTTTAAGGCTATATGCCTATAAATCCAGATAAATCCGCAGGTTTTCCGCGGCAAAATCCGTGGGTACATTGTCCCGTGGGCACATAGCCTAAGGGGTACTTTGCACGCTGCGACATCGCAGGCCGATGCTGCGATGCCGAGCGCGATAGTACCCGCCCCCGTTGCAGCAGCGATTTCCTTGTGATAGCTGCCGTAGCGAACATTATCGCTACGGCAGCTTCACATGGACTCACCTGTCCTGCGACCGTCGCTCTGGCCGGCGACCCGCCTCCTTGTTAAGGGGTCGGGTCGTGCGGCGTCATAGTGACGTCACACGCCAGGCGGCCAATCGGAGCGGAGGGGCGGAGATGAGTGGGATGTAAACATCCCGCCCATCTCCTTCCTTACGCATATCCTACGGAAGCCGCAGTGACGCCGGTAGGAGACGTTCCTCGCTCCTGTGGCTTCACACACAGCGATGTGTGCTGCCGCAGGAGCGAGGAACAACATCGGACTGTCGCGTCAGCGTAATCATGGATTACACCGACGCTGCACCGATGATACGATTACGACGCTTTTGTGCTCGTTAATCGTATCATCGAGCCTTTACACACTATGATGTCGCATGCAATGCCGGAAGTGCGTCATTTTCAATTTGACCCCACCGACATTGCACCTGCGATGTCGTAGTGTGCAAAGCCCGCCTAAGGATATGTCCGCACGCTGCATTCTTGATTTGACAAAAAATGCACCCTCTGTCAGACTTGACAACTGTAAACACTGTGTTTTACAAAAAAAAGCATTAAAAACGCATGCGTTTTCAATGCGTTTTTGTCAGTGCATTTTTATAAAGAAGAAATAAAATATGATAGGATAGGATAATTGATAGCTAGAATAGATAGAAAGAACATATAGCATACATACAAATAAATAACAGAATAGCTTGATAGAGGGATAGCTAGCTTGGACAGTTGTTTTTTAAAACTTTTTTGGTAAAAAAATTATGTGAGGTCGCCCCCATTTTTCAAATCCAGCACAGGAACAGCAGCAGCTGCAGGCTGCAACCCTGAGTTGTCTGCTGTACCTTGGTTGGTTTTGAAAAATAGAGAGAATCCCACACTTCTTTTGTGTGTGTGTGTGTGTGTGTATGTCACACACACACACACACACACACACACACACACACACACACATATGACGTGGGGTCCCGCCCATGTTTTTAAAACCAGCCAAGGTGTAGCAGACAACCGGGGGTCAATATTATTAGGGTTGGAAGGCCCATCGTTATTCGGCCCTTTCCAGCCTAACAATAGCAGCCCACAGCCGCCTCAGGCCTATGGCGCATCCATAAAAGGCGCTAATTCTAGTGCTGGACCCGGCTCTTCCCCTTGCCCTGGTGTGGTGGCAATAGGGGTAATAAGCAGTTAACAGCAGCCAACAGCAGCCACTAAGTCCTAGATTAGTGATGGCAATTATCTGAGACCCCGCCATCACTAATTTGTAAGTGAAAGTAGATAAACACATACACCCTCAAAATCCTTTATTTGGAATAAAATACAAAAAACACCCTCTTTCACCACTGTATTAACCCCTAAACAGCCCTGCAGATACGAAGTAATCCACACGAAGTCCCACAGTGGTTCAGCTCTGCTACATACCCGTCCTGTCACAGCAGCACCGCAGAGCATGACTGCCCGCTGACAGCAGAGACAGAGTGGCGCAATGAGAATAAACTTGGGTGAACCTCTGACGTCAGTGCCGCGACACAGGTAGTAGTGCATGGCCCGCAGCTGTGTCATCAGAGGTTCACCTACATTCATTCTCTTCACGCCGCTCTGTCTTTATGTCGTGGCCTGATTTGCGGTCACAGGTGAAGGACTCAGCTGTGAATGGAAATCACCTGAGTGACGTCACCGCTGATTGCGCTGCTCAGTTCAGTCACTCGGGTGATTTGCTGTCACAGGTGGAGGACTCCAGCTGTGGCAGCGGCTAAACTCAGTGACATCACCGCTGATAGAGCGACTCACTTCAGTTGCTGCGTGGAGCTCACTGCGAGCAGTCTTGCTCTATGGTGATCGCTGTGTCGATGTAGCAGTGCTGAAAACGTAGTGAGACCTCGTGTGGATTACGTCGGCCCTGGAGGGGTGTTTGGGGGGTTAATAAAGTGTTGAAAGAGGGTGGCTTTTTTGTCTTTTATTTCAAATAAAAAATGTTTTGGTGTTCATGTTTATTTACTTTCACTTACAGATTAGTGATGAGGGAGTGTCTCAGACACCTGCCATCACTAAGCTAGGACTTAGTGGCTGCTGTAGGCTGACATTAACTCCTTATTATCCTGATTGCCACCACACCAGGGCAATCGGGAGGAGCCGGGTAAAGTCCCAGGACTGTCGCGTCTAATGGATGTGGCAATTCCTGGCGGCTGCTGGCTGATGTTTTTAGACTGGGGGCTCCCAATCACGTGGGTCTCCCCAGACTGAGAATACCAGCCTCCAGCTGTGAGGTTTTATCTTGGCTGAGTATCAAAATTGGGGGGGACCGCAACCGTTCTTTTTAAACTATTTATTGTACTGTATGATATAGACCGGCAGCTGTGATTGGTTGCAGTCTGACAACTGTCACTCAGCATGGGGTGTGTCTGACTGCAACCAATCATAGGAACTGGTGGGCGGGGGAATCAGTGAATATGAGAGGAGCCTAATGCGCGGCCGGCACTTTCAGGAGAGGTCACGTGAACAGTGTGACAGCTGCGCCGGTGATCGGTGAGTATGAGGCGGAGACTCCCGCCGGTGACCTGCATTTTTGTTGACAAACAAAAAGGCAGTGCAAACGCACAGCTAAACATTTTGGTTGTTTTGACACACCTCATTAATTTCAGTGGGTGGAAAATGTTCACAAAATGCAATGAAGAAGTGACATGCTGCTTTGTTTTAGGCAACGATTTTCACAAATATTTGTCAAACAAAACGCTGTTGAAAAAAAGCAGCGTACATATGGAATTTCTGATTTGTCATAGACTTTGCTGGGGAAGCAAAACGGATGCATTTTGTCAATGACACAGTGCAGTTTAAAACGCAACCTAAATGCAAGAAAAAACGCAACATGCGCACATGGCCTAACAGTGATAATATATCCTTCAGGATAGTTTATCAGTGTCTGACTGGTAGGAATGTGGTACCTCGCATCGCACAGAACAGCTATGTCACCTGTATTGTAAGGAGGGTCACATTCCCCCTTAAGACACCAGTTGTATTGATGTAATGTGAAGTGTATATTGTATGCTGTAAGTGTGTTAAGGGTGCTTTACACGCTGCAACATCGCTAGCGATCTCATCAGCGAAGTGACACGCCCAGATTACAGATAAGATTTGCAGAGATCGCATAGGTTTTTTTTTTTTCTTTCTTAGCGCTGGTCACATGTGCAATCTTGACAAATCGTATATGTGCAATCTGGCGTGTTACATTGCTAACGAGATCGCTAGCGATGCCGCAGCGTGTAAATCACCCTTTTGGCTAAGGCAGAATTCCCCAACCTTTCTGATCTTGAGAACCACATTCAGCTCTGAGAGAGAGTCGCGGGCCACATCCAGCTCTCGCCTGGTTCACAGTAGTAACACCCAGAGCCCCCATAACTCTGACAGCTAAAGTTTTACCACATTAATCTCCACAGAGGCAGTGTACCAATATCCAGGGTTTCTTACCTTGCCCCCTTTGACATCTATCTGCTCTTCTGTACAGGACTATATGGAGAGCTGCTCTTCATAGCTGTTTGCTAGACCTGGTGATAATGCACCAAGCTGGAGGACAGCCATGAGCCATACATCAAGGGCCTGCGAGAGACAGGTTGGGGACCCCTGGGCTAAAGTCTAAAGCATAGCAGTGCTGCAAGGTATTATAATGTCTGCATATAACTGGGGGAAAGGGTAAGTCTACTCAGCCATAGACTGCAGGGTTAAAGATACTCAACAGTTGAGACTAGCCCACAGTGGAAGGGGCTAGAGTGCAGGGAAAAATACTTTCTTTCTAGTCTGTGCATTGTTGAGACCTTTACAGGGAAGTCTGTGTGTTGTGTGTTTTGTACAAGGCAGCAAATCCAGCAAGTAACTTAAAGGGGTTATCCAGCTTATTTTTTGTTACTTCACTATTGGACTACATTGGGGCAGGTAAGTAGATAGCAACTACCTACCTATCTGCCCTGCTGTCAGCCCCTCTCCACAGCTCAGAGCGGTCATGTGACCGCTCCTGACGTGACTTCGCGGCTTCCTGTGACGATACGTAAACAGGGGCTGGACCTTGTTGACGGGCATCACAGCCAACGTCATGTTGCCGCCCTGCAGCTGACCACATACAGTGCGATGAGCCCTTGCCCTTCTCATCCTTTCCTGCCCCCTCCCCACATTCCATACTCTCCCCTGCTCCCTGTGCACTGCTATGTGTGCCCTGTATGTGCCCGGATCATGGACAAACAAGGCTGCCCTCTCTATCTAGGACACAGTCAGTACTGCTTGCCACAGCTCATTGTGATGTAACTGTGTCCTCCCTCCCCCGTGCGCTGTCTCTCCTCACACTG
Source organism: Anomaloglossus baeobatrachus (assembly GCF_048569485.1). NCBI lineage: Eukaryota > Metazoa > Chordata > Amphibia > Anura > Aromobatidae > Anomaloglossus > Anomaloglossus baeobatrachus. Next base: position 703,905,625 of record NC_134354.1, on the reverse strand, counting down.
TGATGAATGCAGCAAGGAGAAGTGAACAGGGACGTCACCTGACACCAACGAACAACAGCACTGAGCTCTGCATCACCTAGCTGTAAGCAGGCTGCACTCATCACAGCACGGAGAAGGAGGAGAAGCTAAAGCAAGGGTGAGAGAGGGGGTCAGAGAAAAGAGTGCAGGGGTAGAGAACAGAGTGGACGGGTGAGATACAAAGCGGGGGGGACAGAGAAGAGAGTGCAGGGGGAGAGAAGACAGTACACAGGTGAGATACAGAGCGGGGGGAGGGTGTGGCGGCAGAGAAGAGTGCAGGGGACAGAAGACAGTGCACAGGTGAGATACAGAGTGGGGGGCAGGGGTTCAGCAGAGAAGAGAGTGCAGGGGGAGAAAGAGTGCACGGGTGAAAGACAGAGTGAGAGGGAGCAGAGAAGAGAGTGCAGGGTGAGAGAAGACAGTGCAAGGGTGAGAGACAGGGCGGGGGGTAGGGGGGCAGAGAAGAGAGTGCAAGGGGAGAAAGTGCACAGGTGAAAGACAGAGGGGGGGTAGGGGGCAGCAGAGAAGAGAGTGCAGGGGAGAGAAGACAGTGCACGGGTGAGAGACAGAGCGGGGGGAAGGGTGTGCTGGGGGGGGCAGAGGAGAGTCCATGAGTGGTGATTATATATTATATAACTATTTGTGTGTGGGTGAGTGTGTATGTGTCTGTGTGTATATAGTAGTTTTTTAAGTGCTACGTTAATGCTAGAAAAATGAAAAACATATTGCCAGAATCCCTGGGTCGTGCTGAACCCAACGCACCGTTTCGCTTGACGGGAAGATCGCCGGTATCATGACAAATTAGTATTGGCCAGTAAAATCGTACTAGAGGCGTCGTGTTTGGTATCGATGTAAATGTAAAATCGAGATATAAAATATGACACTAATATCTTTCACCTGTGTGGCCCAGGGGCAAAGATATGAAAAAACCTAGAATTAAGGAACTGTGTAACCATCTCAGCACAGCCCACAAGAGACTGTAAAATGAGGTCACAGAGAGGTTAGCTAAAGGATAAAAGCTACTAGCTCCTTGAGGGGGGGTGAGTCAGTCATCCTGGAGGGCATCAGAAAGGATGATGCTGGCCGATATTAACATCTTCTTCTCTTGGAGTCCCTCCACTCCCTAAGGGGTACTTTGCACACTACGACATCGCAAGCAGATAGTAGCGATGCCGAGCGCGATAGCTGCCGTAGCGAACATTATCGCTACGCCAGCTTCACATGCACTTACCTGCCCTGCGACGTCGCTCTGGCCAGCGAACCGCCTCCTTCCTAAGGGGGCGGGTCGTGCTGCGTCACAGCGACGTCACACAGCAGGCGGCCAATAGAAGCAGAGGGGCGGAGATGAGCGAGACGCAAACATCCCGCCCACCTCCATCCTTCCGCATAGCCGGCATGAGCCGCGGGACGCAGGTAAGGAGATGTTCCTCGCTCCTGCGGCTTCTCACACAGCGATGTGTGCTGCCGCAGGAACAAGGAATAACATCGTACCTGTCGCTGCCGCGACATTATGGAAATGCCCGACACTACACCGATGATGCGATTTCGACGCTTTTGCGCTCGTTAATCGTATCAAAAACTATTTACACACGCCGATGTCGACAGCGACGCCGGATGTGCGTCACTTTTGATTTGACCCCACCGACATCGCAGCTGCGATGTCGTAGTGTGCAAAGTACCCCTAAGTTTGGATGTCGCTTCTATGGCACGAGCTTAGTAAGTTTCACATTTATACCTGTTATTTTTAATGTAACTGTCTATACTGTAATTTGTATTGTTCCCTCTTGTAAATTCTTGTATATTTTTTTTTAAACACTGCCTATTTTCGGATGAAATATAAAAAATTTAATAGTTTCTTTTCTCATGCTTTACATACGAATCCAAAAACCTGAAGGGCCTTCTGCTATATGAAACGGGTCCCCAGCTTTCCCAGAAAAGCTGGGTGGTGGCAGCGTAATTGTTATTGCATAGAATTATTGGAGTGCTATCATTAAGGGTACCGAGGTATATATATATTCCATTAGCGGGAATCGGTGATATATACATTTACCCTTGCTGTGAGACCTCCAATATTTTGGCATTATCAACTCAGCAGCCTCATCTTATGCATTGTCCTGCAGTACCAAAAATGGCCTGCAGACAAGGGGGCGCTAGAGAGTAGTCGTGTTTGTGACAAACCAGCGAACAGCTGCGGGATATCTTAGTGACTCCCTCGGCTGTTCATGACAAATTGGTGTATGTGTGTGTATATAGACTCACGGGGGCAATATATAGTCTTCATTACATAGTATTCATGTATCTATCAGGTGCTGGGGCAGAATATTGACAGCCAATGAGTGTGCAGAGGGCGGGTCTGGACACTGAGGCCGGGGGCGGTACCAGCACTGACTGTGAGGTTTGGCACAGGAAAATGTCATGTTTGGTTGAGCTGAAGATAAAGTGTGCAGAGAATAAAGTGATAATTCAAGAGGAACAAAAGTTAGAAAGAAAAAAAAATGTAGGGGTGTTTTATATGATAATACAGCACAGATTAGCTTACAAAAAAATTTGGAGTTTATGTCGGACAACTCCTTTAAGTGGCAACACAGATCCAGCACACAGGAAGGTGGGTGAAACCATCTAGAGACAGACTTGGAAGGCAAGTGTGAATCCAGTGTCGGACAGATGTGTGAGACCTTACAGAGGAAAAGGATGTGCCCAGCTGTGGACATGTGAAGAGGGTAGTGGTTTTCGGAGTGGAACTTGGCAGGCATAACAGCCCGTAGTCTGCGTGCAGGGTAACATATTAACCTGTGTCACCCTATACAAGGAACAGGGCCGCCATCAGGGCATTACTAGTGTGACTCCTGTATCGGGCCCGGTGAAAAGAGGGGGGTCCGGCTGACAGCCCGGGCTCCTCCCCTTTCATTCCTCTGCTCACTGGGCCCCATGGGCAGGGGGCGGGGACGTTGCACTGGCAGAATATTGCGGTGCAGCACCTGCAGTTGCACAGGGCCCCCAAGCGGGATCGGGCCCCTAGAACCTGAAAACATGTTAACCCCTTAGCGACCTATGACGTACTAGGTACGTCATGACTCCCTGGTACTTAAGGACCCATGACGTAGCCAGTACGTCATGGCGAGATCGTGGCCCCGCAGCCCTGGTGGATGCGATCGCTGCAAATATCTTAGATTCGGGGAGGAGGGGCCCTCTGCCTGACCTCAGGAGGGGTGGTGTCTCCCCCCCGGACCTAAGGAGGCTTTGATTGGCTGACGAACGCCGCTCAGCCAATCACAGCCACTGTAATGTTTAAGCCATTGAAAATGGCTAAAACATTGAAAACCAGCCATCATTAGTCCAGCTGTAGCACCGATCATTGGCTGGAGCTGGGTGACCTCTGTTTCACCCGCCCCCAGCTCTGATTGGAGAGATCGGCCTTGTGACCGACCTCTCCAATAACTGTGGATTTGGGGCCGGTGACCACTCCTCCCTACTTCACTCCATCCGCGGAAAGCGATCGGTAAGTTATAGACACTGTCTCCTTTCAGCCCCCGGCTGCAGAAGTCACTGCCCCCATCCACCGCGACTGAACCCATCTGCTCCCTCCCCTCCGTCTGCCACCGCTCTCCCCCCATCAGCCGCTGCCCCCTCCCTCATTTTCTGACCCCTGTCCCACCTTTCACCTTCCTCCACCTGCTGTGAGACCCCCCACCTGCTGTGATTTCCCCCCCAACTGCTGTGATCCCCCCATCAGCTGTGATCACCCCACTATCTATCTATCCATTCCTCTCTATATTCCTCTATGATTCTGTCTATTTATCTCCTATATATCTGTAGCACCCACGGGGCAGGGGTTAAATGTTACTCGTCGCCGGGCCGGTGATGTCGGGTCAGGGATGTCACAGGTGGCCCTGCCCGGCTTCGTGGCCCCGAGGTGTACAATAAAAGGGGATTTGGATGATGGTGGGGAATGATGAGAATGATAGTTTTGTGACGCCACCTGTGGTACGTGGCCAGGGATTAGCCGCCGCTCCTGTTGCTGTCCTTCGGGGCGCATGGTGTTGCAGCAAGGATGGTTCTGCTCCCCACAGGTGGAGCAAGGCCCCGGGGAGGATGATGAGAAAAGTAGTTGCCATTGGCGCCGAAGCGCGGGGTGACGGCAATCAAAAGGCTGAATCAGCTGCTGCGGTTCCAGCCGTGATGGGCCCCAGCCGATCTCGGATACGTTAGAGGTTAGAACAGATACGGTGGTCGATGGGCCCTTCCTTGTTGCGCCTTTAAAGATGGATCCCCATGGCCTGAAGCTGCTTGGGGACTCCGGTTTGTGTGGTGTTAGCTCCTGTCCCGTGTGTAGGTGACGCGGGGCCGCTGTGGGGCTTGACTGTAATCACTACTCCAGACCCTATGTGGAACTGTGCTCCGGGATCTCCTGGTGGTCAGAGGGACTTACAATCCCCCTGTCCTGCAGCTTCTGGTGATACAACGTGAAGTCTGTTCCACCCTAATGCTCTGCACCCTGAACCACACCAGTCCCGCTCCTGTTCTCTCCTGCTGGAGAACACTAACTGTTGTGTAAGCTCCTAACTCCCCCTGGTGGCTGCTCCTCCCCCGGTTCCCTGTCACTAGTGGGTGGCTGCCCCCCATGTTTGGTGACTACCTTAAGACCTGACCCTAGCCTGGTCCCCAATGGGGAGGGCAACCTGGTTGTGTATATGAGTTTGTATTGTGGAACTGGTACCGACCTCCTGTGGATAAAGGATGAGTACTGCACCTTAAGTGAGGTGCAGTACCCTGTGGTGACTGAAGCCACAGGGGCGCCACATATCCATCCATCCATCTATCTGCTGAAAGAGCCTTAAAGTGAATCTGTCAGCAGGTTTTTGCTCCCCCATCTGAGAGCAGCATAATGTAGAGACAGAGACCCGGATTCCAGTGATGTGTCACTTACTGGGCTGTTTGCTTTCATTGTGATAAAATTAATGTTTTCTCTGCTGCAGATTGAGCAATTATACAGAGCTCATGAATATGCTGGACTACCTGCAGCATGACAAGTAGCCCTGTAATGATAATCTCCTGCTGATTAACCAGTGATGTTATCAAAACTACTCTAAGCAGCCCAATAAGTGACAATCACTGGAATTAGGATCTCTTCCGCTATGTTATGCTGCTGTCAGATTAGGTGTTAAAAACCTGGTGACAGATTCCCTTTGAAGGAGTTGTTAGGTCTAAATCCACAAGTCAGCATTATCACAATATGGTTTCAATTAGCTTAAAAACTGTATGTGACACATTTACTTAAAGAAAAAAAAATAGATATACCAAAAATAAATATATACCTAAGAAGTTAGATAGATAAAAAAAAAGTTAGAGTAGGGCCCTGCCAAAAGAGTCTACCTTGTCTTGGAGGCAGGCTTACAAAAATCTGATGGCCAAAACAAAATCTGATGGCTGTGAGTGTATATCAATGTGAAGGGTTAATGTGTGATTGGTGAGGTTGTAGTGCAGAAGGGAAATTTTTCCAAGAGTGGTGGTGGGACTGTGGAAGATTCGCGGGGTGGAGGCGGAGCTGGGCCAGAGGCGGAGCCTCAAGGGGCCCCCGAACTTTTGCCAGTATGGGGCCCTGAAATTCCTAGTGGCAGCCCTGACAAGGAAGATGGAGGTTCACCTTATATATTCTGCCTGTATATCATTCACAAGTAAAGTGCTGTCATCTGTAAAAAAAAAAAAAAAAAAGATTACTGTGCTTCTGTATCATACAGAAGTGTCCTTGAAGTATAATGGCTGCTGCCCTGTGTACCAGTGTTTATTGTCAAGTAAAGAAAACTTTATTCTTACCTACTTGTCTGGCTTCCTCCTCCTGGGGATAAAGGGGTACAGAGCGCGGCAGGCCCGAATATGAACGTGTCCACAGTAATGACAACAAACACAGACACTCAGGAACCCCATACTTCAGCATGACGGGGCAAAGAACCTCACCCACGGCTGCCACCCCAAGCCATGTTACAGTATAGTGGCCACATCTGAGTACTGCATATCCACCTCCTATTTGAATCAAGGAGTGGATGTGCAGTACCCAGTAGTGATGTGTCGGTCGCGAACGATCCGACACAAAGATCCGGCTCCCTGCTGTGAACGACAGGAGCCGGATCACCAAAGTGAGCCACTAAAATTGCTAAACGGCTCTTTTCGACGCTGAAACCCCGCCCACCCGCGTCTAAACCCTGCTCACTCCGTGATCTAATTGGTCCCTTGTAAGTGGGTTGGGTTTAGCCGCAGGTGGCCGTGGTTTCAGCGGCGTCATTATAATCTTAAATAGGTGTTCACCTGGGGTGAACACATATATAATAAGGAGCCGAGAACGAGCTGAAAGAGTCGGCTCTTTTTGGTGAGCGGAGCCATGGGAACCGGATCACCAAAAAGAGCTGGACTGCCCATCACTAGTACCCAGCCACGGCCACTGTACAGTTGATGAAGCTGTGCAGCTCTGCAAATTGAGTAGTTTGTCCGCCATTGGGAACACCTGATCTGAGGTGGTGCCGGATGTTGCACTGCCACCAATCAGACATCGATGGCTAAACCCCTTTAACTGAAAAGGTACCTTTGGCTGTGAGGTCATATGAATAGCAGAGAGTGTTACAAGTGTAGAATTCTCCCCACAGACGTTGTTACAACCTCTACTGAAAAAGCAGAGGGAAGAGGATTCCCCACCCAAAACCAAGCCTGCAGTCCTAGGAATGATTAGACTAATAAACATTTAGCACTGGGATATGATCTGTCATGAGGACACAAACACTAGAAGTAGCAGAGCCAGTAAGACAGGTTGTCTTCTGGCAGCTGTAATTACAAAGCAGTCCTGGTTTTAATTAACTATAAATAGATCTACTCAAATGACTTAAAGGAGCAGCAATGCTAAAGTGCAAATCTCAGAAAACCTATAAACAGTTACTTATAACATTTACACATCTGAATGTAAAAGTTACCAGAGCGGGAATTGTGAGATATAGAAGTGATCATGTGGGTTGGCATTTTTCCAGACTTCATGTCTGTGTCCTCACTGACTCTGCACAAAAACTGCACCAGGAGCTTTATTTCATGGGTTTCCATAACCAAATGGCTGCATTGAAGCTTTACATCACCAAGCACAATGCCAAACGTCAGATGGAGTGGAGTAAAGTTGCGCGAACTGTACTCTAGAGTAGCAGAAATGCATTGTGTGGAGTGAAAAATCACATTACTGTAGCTGGCAGTTTGATGAGATGAAGGAGTCTGGGTTCGGCAAATACCAAAATCCTTAGGCTAGGTTCACATTTCCGTTGTTTTGCATCAGTCACAAGCGTTGCTTGACGCTTGTGACTAATGCGTTATATAACGGGTCACAAGAATTGGAATTCATTGTCATGAGAAAGCAGATTCTGTTGTAAAACGAGTGATCGTTCACAATAGCCGGCCGCCGGCTTTGGGAGCGATCAGCTGATCTCCCGGGGGCTGGCTTTTGAGAGCGATGAGCTGATCTCCCGGCCACCGGCTTTTGAGAGCGATCAGTCACTCTCAAAAGCCGGCAGCCAGGAGATCAGCTGAACACTCACAGAAGCCGGCAGCCAGGAGATCAGCTGATTGCTCTCAAATACCGGCGGCCGGGCGGTTAGCTGATCATTCGGCCGCCGAGAGAGAGCATGCACAGTCAAAAGGATTCTGCTGCTCAAAAAAACGTTACATGCTGCGTTCCTGCCGCCTGACGGTCAGTAGTTCCACGACTCATCAGTCGGGCAGAGGATGCAACGCAAGGGCATCAGTCACAATCCGCGGCTCATACAAGTCTATGGTAAACAACGGAATCCGACAAACGGATTGCGTTGTTTATCAGAGCGGCGGATTGTGACTGATCATAAACAACGGAAATGTGAACCTAGCCTTACCTGCCTAACTACATTGTGTTCACTGTTACGTTGATGGAGGAGAAATAATGTTATAGGGTTGGTTTTCAGTGGTCGACCCAGGCCTCTTCGCTCTAGTGACTGGAAATATTAAGAATTCAGTATACGGAGACATCTTGGACAATTGTTTGTAGGCAACTTTTTGTTTTGAGAACAGTTTGGGGAAGGCCCTTTTCTTTTCCCCATGACTCTGCCCCAATGCACAAATTAAGAACCATAAAGCCAATGTTGTCATAATTAGGTATGGAGGAACGTAGCTGGCAGCATGGATATTTAAACCTCATTGAACCCAAGTTCTTTCATCCAAGTCGAGCATCGGTGTTTGACCTCACGAATGCCCAAATTCCCACAAACACTCCAACATTTTGTACAATGTGTTCCCAGGAGAGTGAAAGCTATTTTGGCTGCAAAAGGGAAACCAACTCTATATCCCCTTACCACAGAATGATGTTGTAGTCACAACCTGGGAAGGGGTCCTCATATGTGGAGGGAACTTCCGTATCCTCTACACAAGGTAGATTCCAGATATATTTTACAGCTGGCAACTTCAGCTGACACAGCAGTTTTGATCGCTGCTGTTAACTATTTAAATGCTGCTGTCAATCTCTGAAAGGGGCAGTTAAGAAGTATGAACAACGCTGCCTGCAAGTAGCGGCTTCTATTGACCCCCATGAGGATCCAATGGGCCACTATGGCAGCCGTAGGCTTAGCTCCATGGGATGATGATTTTCGTTATATACTGCTATAAGTAAAAAAACAAACAAAAAATAATACAATATATATATTTTTATTTCTATTGGCCTATACTTAGTAAAAAGAATACAAAAAAAAAAAAAAATAGCTGTTATCCCTTGAGCCAGCACTGACTCTCCACTTGTTACTCTGCTGATGCTTTACAGGCTGCTGTGGTGATGTCATGATGACAACACACATTACCACTACATCCAATCACGGATGTGGTCGCTACAAAAGCAGCACTCGACCTGTGAAGGATCAGCAGTTTGTTTGCTCTTTCTCTCCCCTCTCCATAGACTTTTATAAGTGGAATGCATAAATTGCTCAAATTAGTCTACAGTTCTGTCTTCCCTGAAAGATCAATTGAGCAGACAAGACATGACTGAGGCTATGTGCACACGCTGCGCTTTTTTGACGCTGCGTTTTTGTGCGTTTTTGGCCACTAAAAACGCACAAAAACGCACCTACGTCGAAAAAACGCGGCAAAAAACGCACGCGTTTTGCCGCGATTTGGTGCGTTTTTTTGCTGCGTTTTGCTGCGTTTTTGCTCACTGCGTCCTTATGCGTTTTTTATCAGTGAACAAAAAAAAAAAAAGGTCTGATGTCATTTCCTTCTTCAATGTGTTCTTCATTCTCCACTAGTGTATGCAGAAGAGCAGACAGCTGCAGAACTACAAGGCTCAGCATCCTCGATCCAATAGTGTATGCAGGACAGCAGACAGCAGCTGTCGAACTACAAGGCTCAGCATCCTCCATCCAATAGTGTATGCAGGAGAGCAGACAGCAGTTGTCGAACTACAAGGCTCAGCATCCTCCATCCAATAGTGTATGCAGGAGAGCAGACAGCAGCTGTCAAACTACAAGGCTCAGCATCCTCCTTCCAGGACTGTATGCAGGATTTCTTTGCCCCCCCAAAAAAAAAAAAATGACGTGGGCTTCGCCATATTTTTGTATGCTAGCCGGGTACAGCAGGCAGGTACGGGCTGCCCCCAACCCCCAGCTGCCTATTTGTACCCGGCTGGGAACCAAAAATATAGGGAAGCCCTTTTTTTTTTAAATTATTTCATGAATTTCATGAAATAATTTAAAAAAAAAAAATCACGTGAGCTTCGCCCCATTTTTGAGTCCAGCCGGGTACAACTAGGCAGCTGGGGATTGGAATCCACAGTGCAGGGCGCCCAAGCTTTCTGGGCACCCCCGCTGTGAATTGCAGTCCCGCAGCCACCCCAGAAAATGGCGCTTTCATAGAAGCGCCATCTTCTGGCGCTGTATCCAACTCTTCCGGCTGCCCTGATGCCGGGTGGCTAGCCAGGTAATAATGGAGTTAGGGCTAGCTGTATATTATCAGCTAGCCCTAAGCCCGAAATTCATGGTGTCACGCCAATATTAGACATGGCCACCATGAATTTCTAGTAAAGATAAAAAAAAAACACAACACAGAAAAATATTTTTATTAGAAATAAAACACAACACAATTAGTGACTCCATCTTTATTGAAATAAAGAACCCCCCCTCCGCAGTAATCTTGGGTCAGGGTCCCGCGCCGTCCAATCCGGATCCAATATCATCTGATCGGTTTGCTGGAAGGCAAAGCGATCAGATGATCTGTCAGGATCAAGTGCCTGAATCACATCACACATCAGCTGATTGCATAAACGCCGATTATACAATCAGCAGATGCATCAGTAGAAAAAAAAAAAAAATAATACTCACTTATGTGCTGAATTACCGGCAGCTCCCGGAGCGATGGGGCGGGAGTCTGATCCTGTCCGATCGCTGCAGCAGCTGCCGGTAATCAGGGATGAAGTCTCCTGACGCATCCGCTGATACCAGCCGGGCGCCCGCGTCAGCCCGAGACTCAATCAGCTGATGCGTCAGGTGACTGCATCAGGTGATCCATCGCCAGGTCCTGCAAGCAAGGTCCTGCCCCGGGGAGACTGCACACAGCCGGAGCGGGGGGTGGCGATACCGTGAGAGGAGATGGGAGCGGGCATGGCACCGTGAGTCTGCAGACAGGTGAGTATAACTTTTTTTTTTTTTATTCTACTGTTAACTTTTGTTTTCGCAGCCGCTTCCACCTCCTGCCTGTACATGGCGCCGCACGGCAGCATACATGCACAGGACGGGAGATGGACGCGGCGGTGACGGTACCGGGAGGATTCATGCTTCTGTCTATACTGACAGAAGGAATCCTCTTCCTGTACACGTCACTTTACTACCCACCTCCTGCGCTTATAGCTGCGTTTTTGGTCTTAGAAACGCACCAAAACGCAGCTATTTGCGTTTCTCATTGCGTCTTTCAACATCCCATTGAACTCAATGGATGAAAAGCGCAGTGAAAAACGCGGGAATAATTGACATGCTGCGTTTTTGTGGTCACCACAAAAACGCAGCTGAAAAAAAACGCTGTGTGGGGACAGCAAAAATGAAAACTCATAGACTTTGCTGGGGAAGCAAAGTCATGCAGTTTTGAGGCCAAAAACGCACCCGAAAAACGCGCAAAAACGCCGAGAAAAAAGCACCGTGTGCACATAGCCTTAAAATCATACAGAGATCGGATTGCAATGCTTGGACTGGCTGCGTTTCTCATGATCCGAGTATGTCAGGTTCATATATTTTTACGCAGCAGTCATACTGGGGTTGGGAGAGACTCAGCCGGTCCGAGAGTTGCTGTCTGACTGGCGTGAGCAAATATTAATCACGTATCTTGTCTTTACTGATGGAAAACCATCTCTGAAAGCAGAAAAACATTTTTACTTTCAGCAAAATAAAAAAAAAATATCTTCATAAAATATTAAAAAAATACAAGCTAATATGAAGCAGCATGTGATAATGTATCCAAGTCCCAGTTTTATCATAGTGGAAATATTTGGCACTTGCACTCCCCAGGAATGGTGTTAGCTGCATTCATTGGATTATTAAACGCTGGCCAAGGAACAGCCGCTCCGGTCACAAGATATTATTTACATGTAAAGTGCGGTCTCACAGAAATGTGGGTCTCACAAGGAACTGGACTTGAGTGATGGGATCAGGGACGGTGTCATCTGGATGGTATGTATGTGCTCTGCTGTGTCATGTCTCGGGCAGCATTGTCATGTCTATACGTCTATTCACACGTTGCAGTTATATTATGGGTTTTGTAAACTCCCGAAAATTAAAAGCAACATATGAACAAACCCAAATCGTTAATGAGAACATTTAGGTGGTTTATGTATTTTGTGTTCTGTATCAACATGTTTAATTTTAATAGAAATCAGTTGGCACAAAAACAAACAACAAAACCAAAATCTGAAAAAAATAAAAAAAATGAAAAAATAAATAAATAAATTGGGATGGAGAAGAGACAAGCCCATGAACATTTCAACGCAGGATGATGTACATTACATCTTTATTGTCCAGATACAGAAGTAGAGCTGCGACATCCGGGAATCGGAGAGAATTTGAACCCCCTACTGCAGAGATCCCCAACCTTTCTGATTTTGAGAGACACATTCAGCCAAGAAAGCGGGTCATGAGCCACATCCAGCTCCTGCCCCCCTCACAGCAGTGACAACCAGAGCCCCCATTTACCACTATAATACCAGCAAAAGCTTTTCCACAGAAATCACAAAGCAGTATACTAAGATTCAGAGGTTCCTACCTGGTCAAAAAAAACAAAACACAAGTTCAAGTCATCCCCTTTTGCCCCATTGAAACTAAAATAATAATAATAATAATAATAATAAAAAAATACACATTTGGTATCGCTGTATTCAGAAATGTGCAAACTATCAAAATATAAAATCAATCAGATCTGTAAACAGCGGGAAAAAACTATTAGACGCCAGAATTCAGGTTTTTATGACCGCTGCAACATTACAATAAAATGCAATAAGAAGCGATCAAAACATCACAACTACCCAAAATTGTGTCAGTAAAAACGTCACCTTAGGACAAGCAATAAGCCCTCACATAGCCCCTAAAATGAAACAGGTACAGGTCTTGGAAAATGGCACCAAAAGCATTTTTTTTTTTTAAGAAAAGATGTCTAAATCACCCCCCTTCCCCAATTAAA